>NW_023458555.1:61510463-61549730 GCF_013731165.1 Rhagoletis pomonella | reverse complement strand
TTTTAATCCAGAGATTAAAAGAAAAAATTGCCAGGTTAAAAAGAATGCTGAAAGGCCTGAAATTATGATAAGGAAAATTGATAAAATTAAAATCTTATATGCAACTTGAAAGGAAATGTACAACAAAGTTAAATAGTTTCGAAAAGGTGCATCCATTTAGCCGTACTAGCTGGTCTCAAGAGGGCAATTTCGAATTCAGTTGCAATATTTCCTGTATCAGTGTATTAAATAAGATTATAAGGCATACTATGAAATTCGAATGATTTGAAATCGGCACAATTTTGTAAATATTTCCATAGATTTGTAATCAGAAAATTCAGAATTTTGTATGGAAATGGCTGATATAACACTGCATTATATTTGATTACAATATATTCGCGATAATATGGGTAATTTATAGTAAAATTGCGTACTTATTTTTTCTCTCTGGCATCGGAATTTTTTTTAAAGAAGACTTTGAAATTTAAAAAAACACGATTATTTCAAAAAATTATTTAAAAAATTCAGTGCAGTGTAGGATAACAATAAGGGTATCTTATAACAGAAAAATTTCTGTAGAAATTTTTTTAAAATATTCGTAATGTTTTTCGACCTAATTTTTTTTTGTTATTTTTCTATAAAACTACCATCCAAGCTTTAACCAAAACCATATAATCACGGTCGGTTTTTTTTAATATAAAAAGCGCTATTTACAAAAACCGGCGTTCATATTTTGAAATTTTCTTGCTAACGACCTCTTGCGTTTTATTTCATAAGAAATTCACGCCTATATAGAAAAAAGTGCAAAAATCCGTCACAAAAAAAATCTCAAAAATTCACGGGATTTTGTAGCCGTTTGAAACATGCTTTCCTTAGACTAAAATTGTATGGGCTATAAAACTGCATACCGCAGGCGTTCTTGAAAAGTTTTTTAAGATAGAGCGTTTTCGAACTGGCTGCCGAGATAGGTCGATCCTCCACTCAGCCATCGATATATTATATGTTCAAAATTAATTAGTTACAAATTAATTGACATCACATGCAGAGGTAACCACCCTTGACTATTTCGCGGCCATCGCCACAGAAATATAGTTTGCTTTCCTCAAAGAGAAAATACAGATAATAATGACCTTAGCTCTTTCCCAATCAACCTCAAGTTAACATATAGTGAAATACATTTCCCGCAGGACGGTGACAACACCCACATGTATACATAGTGCATGTTTATCCGTACAAATCGCGTGCTGTGATGTTAATGGAAATTCAACATTTGAAAGCACATTTATATGTCTGGCTGTAGCTGAGTGCGCAAAGCTGCTTGATTTTAATATTTTTTCCCTCAGCGATTTACAGAACTTGTCTTCTTATACGGTTTTCCCACGGCGCACAGTGTTTCGACTATATGAAGGCAGGTAGAAAAAAGTCACGGTTACAGTTGATAAAAAAAAACGGGTTGGACTTGGGAGAGGGAAAAGTAAAAGGCATAAATACCAAATTTTACATTATTTACTCACCCCCCTTCTTCATGAACGATACATTTCCAAAAAAAAATAAAAATACGGAAATGGGCGCGATACTGACTAATCAGTTTAGTTGCCTTTGGCGATTAACCCATTAAAGAAAGTGTTTCTTTTTCAACTGTAATCAATTATTAAAATGCCGTGGAATATTCGGGTGAAGGTATTTATCATTTATTTGGTACTTTCTTATTTTCTTACCAAAAAATTACTTTGAAGTGTTGATGTTAAAGGTTATTAGTAAAAAAAAGTGTGAGTACCGGTCCGCCAGGTCTTGAAATTATACGAATATTTTAGAGAATTTTCTGTAGTTTTCGAATAAATAATTTGATCTTTGCGCGCGACTTTCTGAGAGTAGAAAGCAAGGAACAAAAATTCATCAAAATTCCATCACATTTAAAGACTGAGCCCACATTTTTTGTGAGTTTTGGACGTTATAGTGATCCAATCTTCCCCATATATTATATTTAGGTTTTTCTAATAAAATAAAGACCACAAACTAAATATCGCCGAAATCGGATGAAATTTAATGTTTCGCCCACAAGAGTAGAGGGCGTAGCAATTATTCCAACTTTACTAAATTTCATAATTCTCTATTTCTAAGTAAAACTAAAGCACATGTCAAGTTTCACTGAAATCGCTATTCACTATTATTTCCGCCTGCGAAACACTGTGCGGCGCCCCGAATCGAGCAAACCTCAATTACTATCGCAAATTACCCCATTCCCACGGGCACATTCTTAATTCGATTTGACAGTTTTCTGCCTCTGCCTCTGTGGTTTGGTTTTTTTTTCGCTAAAAAATTTTGTAAGTTATTGCTAAAACTTTACAATGTTCCGTATTAAATTGGTGATGTACACATGTGTAAACATTACTTTTCGTACACAGAAGAAGTGCCAGTTTTGATTTGTGAACTGGTTTCGATAAATTTCCGGTAAAAATTAAAGATGGTAGCTTATTTGTTCGTAATTCGCATGGTAATTGGATCTGGATTAACAAAAAATGTTCTCAAAATTTTGTATGGTAAATTACGTAATTCGAAGGGTAATTAGAGTGGGAATTAAGTACAAATGGGAGAGCGCATTACTTAATTGGGATTCAGTGGAAAAGCCATATTGGTGTCAATTTGTATATTTCTGATAAGTTTTAAATGTTATGAACTCTTGAGAAAGCAAAAAAGGTCCCACCAAACGAGAAACGACGGAGTTGTAAACGCAGCTGCAGTTGCAAAACGGCAGATTGCACTTCCTTCAGAGAAATAAGCTGCTTAAGCATTCAATTATAGGAAACGTCGAGAGAGCTTTGGTTAAGACTACAGTTAAAACTACTATTCACAATGAAGCTCTATAATCACAGTGTCGCTTACGATAAAATAGCAGGTATGAAAAAGTGTAAACATTTTGTAGGACGTTTAACTAGTATTTATATCTACATATTTGCAAAAAGAAAAATATGCTCGATAAATTGAAGCTTACTATATAATTGCAAATAGGGCTCGCTTTTATTGTTATTTTTAGATTTGAAAATCCGTATATCCAGTTAAAATCTGTTCACTTTGTTATCCGGATATCCCTTTAATATCTGCTCAGTTTGTTAACCGGATATTTGGAATTTTTAATCAGATATTTGAACATCCGGATTATTCGGATACTCAAGAAATCCGGATACAACTCCCAGCTCTAATATGTACATAAATGTGTTCGATTTCATAGAACAATGAACGTCGTAATTGTTAGCCGAACTTACCTTGTATACTCTTCCTCAAGTTGCGCTGGGTCAGGAGTGTAAAATTTAACGCAGAAACGAAGCACCGGATCGATGAGTGACAAGCCAACTTGTCGATTTAATGGCTTCTCAAGGTCCAGCCAATATTTGGTGTGTGTGGAGATTTCCTGATACTCCAATCCAAAGTAATCCGCCTCGAGTAGATTCAATTGTCGGCATACCTGATCAAACAGAACACGTCCGAGTGCTTTGGCCTTTTTTGTTGTTACCAATTAAGATGATGCGATTGTCGTCGATGAAAATAAAACAAAAGATAGCGTGAACCATAGGACAAATTAGAATTTGTACAATTAAATTACTACGAGTTAAGTGCACTTATGGGGATATATATTAGGGTACCCATCGAAAATGTCTTTTTTGGAAATTTCAAGACCCTACCCCTAATTTTATTCGTTTTCATGAGAAATATAGCCATTTTTAAAGATTTTTTAAACGTCATTTAGAGGTCGCGACCTGTCGATTTAGGTCAGAAAATACGATTTTGTATATTTATGAGTTTTTTAATGATTATCTTTGATTCGATTTCAAAAAAACGAATATGATCTGAGAAGAGGATATACATATAGGCCTTTAAAATGGTATATAATAATCTATTGTCGGACTTGGCGAACTTGTCGGTTAGGATTTTTATCGAGTAAAATAAAAAAATCTTATATTTCTCAAATTTTTTAAATTTTGACCATCGATAATTTCCACAATTTCAAAATATGCAGTACTATCTAAAATAAAATCTATTTTTAAATAAACTGATAGCTCATTTATTGTAATCGCATAAAAACTGTCGAAGTTAGGCAACTTTTCTTAAATGCGGCCTTGGATTTATATTGTTTATATACCGGACTTTCAGATTTTTTTAGCCGTGTGGCTAAGGAATTCATCAATAATTATTCAAAATTGCTGCTCTTTAGCAAAGAAGTGTTTTTTGTTTCAAGAACTTTTAGGAAAATGGGGGTGGCACCGCCCACTTATATGATATACGCGTATCTCAAAAACTACTTTATCGATATACTAGCAAAACAAAAAAAAAAATCTTTAACAAAAACCTTACAAATCTAATTTCAAATTGTGTCAATATTTAACATAAAAAAAAAAAAAACAAATTAGAAAGCATTCCTAAAAATTTCAAACTTTGCAATCTGAATTAAAAGAATAAATATAAAGCATTTTTATAGCTCATTAAATTTTAGTTTAAAAGAGTACAAATTTTATATGGAAGACGACTTCGTTTCGACTTTGTATCGAGTTAACCCAAACGACTTCACCAAACCAACGTGGTAACGACTTCGATTCGATCAAACGACTTCACCAGAACGTCGTCGTAACGACGTCGATTCGAACTCGTCATCGCTCTGTAGCAAATTAGGCTGTTAGACCAACGAATAGTAACTTTTACCGACAAGTGCTACTTGGGACGATTTCGGGCAAACCAATCCAAAAAATGGTTTAATAGCCGAAAAAGTTTACTCTTGAATGAGAATCACAGGTGTATTTTTTAAACTTAAATCCCTTTGTTATTGTGGCGTAATGATATTTATTTCAACAAACTGTTTGAGTTCCAACCAACAAAGTCTAAGCTGTAGAAGTTATAACCGCTATTTAGGAGATCACTACACTTCTTTCTGTAGACTTCAGCCGGGAACGAACCCGTATCTTCATGTGCAAAGTCAACAACGCTAACCGCCGAGCTAAGCACACCCCGTAAACACTTGTTGCTTATCCATTTCCTTATACAATCTACACCTATCAAGAAAGTTAAATATCTTAATAGGACACTTTCACTCGACTGCAATCGGTACCCGGTAAGAAAAATGGTAACTAAGCAATTTATAACTTTGTTCACATAACGGCGGGCTAAAGGAGTAAAGATGAATATAGACATATGAATATCATATATGTAATACTCCTATATTGGCAGTAAGAGCTAGTACCGTCCGAAAACACTACAGTACAGATATATCAATAAACACGTACGAAAGAAAAGGAACACATCCGTTTATAAATAAACATGTACACAACACATACACAAAAACCGTTGAAAACCGAAATAATGCATATGAGAAAATAGCGAATGTATACATATCCAACTTGAGAAAGGAAGAAAAAACTTCGATGAAGTCGATGTCATTTTACACAGCTGTATCAGTTTGGCGGCATTGCCAAATTCAGACATCGCGGCGTATAGGCAACTCCTTTAGTGTTGTCGAAAGTGGCTTTGAAGTCGACAAATAGGTGGCGAGTGTCGATCCTTCTCTCGCGGGTATTTTCCAAGATTTGATTTTTGTTAATACCCGGTGGTGGATTCACCAGGCCTAAAGTCACACTGATAAGGCCCAATTACTTTGTTGACGGTGACATAACACGCTCGTTAAGATCTTATACGCCATGCTAAAAAGGCTGATGCCAACATCTTGTTGTAACCATGCGGCGTCACCCTTCTTGTGGAATGGACTGCGTCGATTTCGCACGCTCTGGACATCGGTCACCAGGTTGCCGTATTTGTTCTTATTAAAATTCGCCCTGATCTTAAAACCTTCCGCAAGTCGACTAACTTTTTGATTCAGATTTTGAGCATTTTTCATATCGTAAGCATTTCAAGCTCTTCGCACTCAGGTATTTCGGAATTTCTCTTTTTATTACGGCAAATACTATGTCGATCTTATACAGCTGACGTAAATTTTTAGAATCGAATATCCGTATATACTAGGGATGTTGCGAATGTAGAATTTTAGACATCCACGGATGCGGATGTGAAGTATTTTTAGGAAAAAATTAGGTAAGTAAATTAAGTTACTTAGGTAAATAACAAATGGAAAAGTTAGTAATTTTTAATAATGTTTATTTTATTTAATACTTGAAGTCAAAAATTGGAATATTACATTTAATAAAAATTAATGAGAATTGCATCGTGGCTGAAAATGTCGGATGTATCCTCCTGACTTTTACCTTGAAGAATCTAGCATAATGGCGAGATCATTGTTTAAACTAGGGATGTTGCGAATGTGGAATTTTAGACATCCGCGGATGCGAATGCGGATGTCAAATATTTTTAAGAAATAATTTTGGTGAGTACATTAGGGGATTTAGGTAAATAAAAAATGGAAAAAAGGTAGTAATTTTTAATGTGTTTTTTTATTTAGTATTTAAATTAAAAAAATGGAACATTGTATTTATGAAAGAGTAATTTTGCTGCCTTTTCGGGCTACAGCCTGTTTCCCAACGGGTCGTAAATCAAACCTGCGCTACTAAATAACAGCTCGCTCGAGGCGTCAAATTTGAAAAACTTGACACCCCACAAAATTGTAAATTCTTTTCGATGGACGCTATATCAGATAAGAGGACTGTCAGTTATATTTATTTTATTTGTTATTGCGGTGCAATAATTCCTTTTTGAGAATTGCATCGGGGCTGCAAATGTTGGATTTATTCTCCTGACTTTCATCTTCACGATATAGCATCATGGCAAGATCGTTGTTTAAACACCGTTGTGTTCCAATTTGGAGAACCAATTCTTTTGGTTGTTTCAGAATTTGGAGAACTTGTTACGTCATCAGCGTTTTTCGATTTTAGTTTTTGTAATTCATTTTTAATTCTGTCTTCTGTGACTGGTTTCCAGCAGAATTAGTTTAAAATCTTGTTATTTCGTTAAAAAGGTACCCCGTTGTTTATAATAGTTTGACTTATTGGAATCACGATAAAAGTCTTAGATCAGCTTAGTACCCTGGTGACTTCTTGGTAAGGTTCACCTGTAATGAACAGCTTGTAATTAATTTTGTTTTATTAGTTAGCTGAGCACGGCTTTTCCTAGTTGCAGGCAGTCACAATTAATTGCTCACCGCTGTCGGTACCATAAGCTAGAGTTGCAAAACTATCGATGGCACTATCGATAGCTTCAATTTGACACCACTATCGATGAATGGTACG
The DNA here is from genome assembly GCF_013731165.1 of Rhagoletis pomonella. Classification (NCBI taxonomy): domain Eukaryota; kingdom Metazoa; phylum Arthropoda; class Insecta; order Diptera; family Tephritidae; genus Rhagoletis; species Rhagoletis pomonella. The sequence continues at coordinate 61,542,528 of NW_023458555.1, read as the reverse complement.
CACTATGGCGATACTATCGGAAACCTTCAAATACAAATAATTGCCAAAAATCAACAGTGAGACCTAGCTACTTCAAACAACAAAAGTGCATACTCAAAAATTTTTTAAGAAACCTAATTAAAAAGCTTGACATTTTGATTACTCGAAAAACTCGAATTTTCCCCGTTTAAGTAAATTGTTTAAAATTTAGACTACCAACGTGTTGTTTTTGTTGCTTAAAATAACTTATTTGTTATTTTAAAAAAAGCACACCAAAATTGTGTTTAAAACTAACATTTCTGTTTTTTCTTCTAATATTACCGTATTCAATATAAATAGTGCCGTAGTAAGGATCCCATATTTTTCTCTTAGCGATAGTATCGATACTATCGAATGGTGACGCCCAAAACTATCGAAAATATCGAATGGTCTAACCATCGATAGTTTTGCAGCTCTACCATAAGCCATCAAATCCGTTTTGTTGTTCCATTCCATGCGCTCAATGTGTTTTGATATTTTGAGCCGAATGAACGCAAATTTACAATATATCGTTAGTACTATATTAAAAAAGCGTTTTTCACATAGTCGCTGAAATGCAAAAAACTACAACTAACTAAATTTTTTTATTGCCTAAAACGATGTGGGGACTTATGATTCGATCAATCAAAAAGTGAATTTTGGATTTTTAGTTAGTTAGGGTTAGTTAGGATATAAAATTCACCTTGAATTAATTCTTATTTGATTTGTGAACTTGGCTGTCAACTTATTCACATATCATTTTATCTTTATTTCGATGCGTGCTAATTTACACAAAATTAAATGTTGTTGTTTCGAGCTGAAAGACTAATAAAAGGAAACATGGAACTTAAGCATAATAAATTTTATGAGAAAAAAAATATTGGACTTTTCTAAGAAAAAGTAGAAAACAACTAGCGATGCATCCAGTTTTTCAACAGGCCTTTGAAAAATAATATTCGATAGTTACATAATTGTCACCTAATTAAAAGTAATATTTTAAAGCGCAAATAGTCGACTCTCTTTATAGCTAGCCGTTGAACATTTCCGCTGTAAATACCGACTATTATCTTATTCTTTGGCTTTAAATTACGAAAGAAGGGGAACGTAGGGGGGCAGTCTTAACGTAGCATACCCACAAGCAAAAAATGTTGGCTACAATTTTTTGCTTGCCAGATATATGTACGTTTTATCAGTGCACTTGCACAATATTCGCATTCGAAAAAGCTCCGCATTGATTATTGCGAATGCGAATATTCACAACAACTCTGGTTTAAACACCGCTTACAAGCCAAACCAGATGTGCCAGCTTTTCCAAAGCTTTTTTAAAAAGAATTCTTCATTCTCATTCCTTTGGCTGTTTCAGAATTTGGGGAACCTGTAACGTCTTTCTATTTTAGTTTTTGTAATCCATTTTTAATCTTTTCTTCTGCGACTAGTTTGAAAAATTTGTGCTCATAGAGAGCTAAATAGGTGGATATGGAAAATAAATTATTATTTTCCAGGAAAGAAAATTTTGAATAAAATTCTGTTTTCAAATTCGTGGCTGCCAGCCGAATCGGATCAGAATATTGTTATTTTCTTAAAGAACAAGATTTTTATAAGCATGTGAATTATTGGAATCACGAATGATGAGGGTCTCAGATAGTTACGTAATTTTTACCTAATTAAAGGTCAGACTTATAACTTTTTAATTATATGAACATCGATTCTCTCTATAGTCAGACACTGAACATTCATTCTGCTGGAAATCCGAATTGAAGGTGCTTACTCTTTGACTTCAAATAGCAAGTAATGGATACGAACTGTCTCCCGTTTCAATATAAAAAAATATTGCCCGACAAGTAAACAAAATAACTGTTTTTGAAATTTTTCCTAAAAACAAAGGGTGATTACACCAAAACTGCGACACTTTGGGAAGCTTATAACTTACCCAAAAAGATTTCTATATTTTGAAATTCAAATACCATAAGCTGACCATGACCTTAGTTGGACGTAGAAGAAATTTCATTCGAATTTGATTCCTAGTTGAGTTAAAAATGGCAACCGAGTTAGAAACGAGGCAAACTATTTTGCACGAGTTCATAAATAATCCGGCCTTAAGTACACGTAAAATTGCTAAAAATTAAAGATTGCACTATTCGACAGTTTTCAGGGTTTTAATCGGTACAAATAAGGCCTGGCAGTTACGAGAAAACCAGGGAGCGGGGGTTAGCATGGTAATAACAACAGTGCTCGGAAGGTCCTCAGTGCGTTTTCGCGAGATCCGAAGATTTTGTCGCGTTATGTTGCAAAATCCGTACCGAGATCGCAGTATTTCGTACAAAAGGTAAAGCGGAAAGCTTCATTGAGATATTCTACAGCTCAAACAGCGACAGACCGAGGCGCAAAGTAGAATCTTACGGCGAAATCCCGCAGTCGGAAGTTGTATGAATTCTAAATTAAAACAAGTAAGAAAGTCTAAGTTCGGGCGGAGCCGAACATTTAATACCCGGCGCAAGTATTAGATATATGTTTTTCACCTTTCCGAAAGCTACCGCTACAGGGTAAACCGGGGTGTATCCATTTTGAGTAAATTAGCGTCCTTAAATTTCGAAATATTGAAGTTTCAAGCATTTCTGAAATTTACTGTTATATGAAAAGCGGCCGTAATTTTAGTTCGATTTCAATTTTCAACGTTTTGCTTCTATGTGGCAAGCACAATAACCACACCGAGTTTGGTACAAATTGATAGAACGGTTACCGAGATACATATATGTGACCATAAGTGGGCGGTGCCCCGCCCATTTTTCAAAATTTTATCCCAAACGTATTTCTTGGTAAAGAATTGTTGCAAGCGTCAATTTTGAATAAATTAGCTTCAATAATTACTGCTTTATCGAAGATTTCGTATTTCTCTAAATTACCGTTATATGGGATGTGGGCGTGGTTATTATCCGATTTTAAAAGTTTTCGGCCATTTCGTGTGCTATACCGAGGTTAACAACTGTGCCAAGTTTGGAAGAAATTGGTGCAGCGGCTACCAAGATATACACATGTAACCATAAGTGGGCGTGGCTACGCCCATTTTCCAAAAATTTATAATATTCTTAGTTTTTGTCTAAAATTTATTGTAAATATCAATTTTGAGTGAATAATCTTCAGTAGTTACTAAAATATCGCAGTTTTCGTATTTCTGAAAATTACCGTTATATGGGAGGTAGGCGTGGTTATTGTCCGATTTTTCCCATTTTCAATACCATCCGTCCTATGCCCAAAAGAAGTGCACATACCAAGTTTCGTTAAGATATCTCAATGTTTACTCGAGTTATCGTGTGCACAGACGGACGGACGGACGGACGGACAGACAGTCACCGCTTAATCGATTTCTCTTTTCATCCTGATCATTTATGTATACATTTGTCTATATCTATCTCGATTCGTTTTGCCTGTTACAAACAACCGTTATGTGAACAAAGTTATAATACCCTTGTGCACAAATGCGCTCGGGTATAAAAATACAACTGCATTGTTATGGACTACGAAACCTACTGCTTTAAAAATTCAAAATATATTGCAGGGCAAGATTTGTATACTGCTGCAAATCGTCAAGATGAAAATGAAGTCCAAATTTCCAAAAAACAACATGGTTTGGCAAGCTATTTGTTCCTGTGGCCGTAGGCCGTAAGAGTAGCCCGTTTTGCCCATCCGGGACAATGAATGGTCAAGTTTATCGGGATGAGTGCCTCAAAGGGCGTCTTCGGTCATTTATCAACAGATAAGGTAAGTAGGCCACTGTTCTAGGCGGACATGGCAGGCTGCCACTATGCCAAGGACACATTGCCGTGGTATAATGCAAATAACATCAATTTTGTACCTCACGACTGCAACCCACCCAATAGCCCAGAGCTACGTCTTATTGGGAAATATTGGTCAATTGTCAAGGGAATCTTGAAGAAAACAAGTGAAAAATATTGAAGAGTGCAAAACAAAGTAGTTGTGCGCATCGCGTAAAGTCGATGATGCAGTCGTGCAGAACATGATGGCGCGTGTGCGATGAAAATACCGACCACTTGCCTATGGAGCAAATAATAACTAATATTTTAACATTTTAATAACATCTAAAGTTCCAAGTTATATAATCAAAAAAAAAAAATAATTTCAAAGCCTTCTAGTTTGTTTCTGGTAGTAGTCTCTAATATTAACTTGTTAAATGAAAAAGAGCTTTTTGGAAAACACAATCGTCCACATTGAACATTTGGAGTTAACTTTGACGGTTGTTTGATTACCAATAAAAATTCTAAAAAAAAAAAATTCAAATCAAGTTTTTGTGTTTCAATTTGTTTTGTGCGAATGTCTGCTTCATGATATTAACGCAAATGGATTACTTAGAGACTTCAAAATGTTTAGTTCGTATGTACTATTTATCTCTGCGTACGATGAGACCTCATGGAAAATAACTAATTACCGCCTTTCCTCTTTTTTGGCCGGCAGATATGCTTACGATTTTGATATTTTCTTATAATTTTTAATATTTTTCATAATATACATTTTTTGAACGTTGGCGTATCAAATGAAAGCTTTTGGGCATAGATGGGCACAAAAATACAGTCTCATTTTGTCATGGTATTCGTGAATCGCGCTGAGTAACAGTTGCCACTTTTCTATATTGTACAAAAGTGCGTCGTTTTTTGCGCGTGTTAGAAAACGCTCTTATAAATTTATATTTAATTTGTTTTATGAATATGAAACGATAATAATAAAATATAATAAAAAAATAATGAATAAATAAATACAAATAATGAATTATGAAATTATTTTTTATATGTACGTGCATGAAAAGTTTTTTAATTTAATTTCATTAAACTAATGTTTTAAAAAATGATAGTTTATTCAAAAACACTAATATAAAATTTCTAAACTTTGTAAAAAACTCAGTATTCAATAAAGTATACTAAATATATTAAATTGCCGTATCGTACATACATATATACATAAAAACCATTACAAAAAACTTTAAATTGGTTTACACAGTTCGGCAGTTTGACTTTTTTACCATGACAAATAATGTCGCCTTATATTAAAGGTACGATTCCAAGTAGTCGTATTACCACATAACAAGCATTGGGCATTACTGGCTTTTCTTAAAACCAAAAACTGTAATTGGCCCTCATACTCAGACATATTGGGCATTGTTACATATATAGGTGGCAACTACGCGCTAAAATTACGAATAAAAATATTCAATGGCGAAGCGTGGTGTCACTCTTATGAAATCTGAAAGCAGACTGAATTGAAATTCGCTGCGTCGTTTCTGTATACGCATAAGCGCTGCGACGCAGACGCTACTCGCGAGCAGGGATGCCGTTAATAGATCCAATTGGATACATTTTTAGACGAATTTTTGCGGGATACTTATTTTTTCCTATCAGTATAAATGTGGATACTTTTTTAAATCGGCCAAAATTTTATATTTTCTATAAAGTTTTTTTCGTTCAAAAATAGATTTTCATTAATGACGTTTTCTAAATGTTTTAAAATTGCTACTTAAGCGTGAAATTAGAGCGTTTTATTTTTTGTGAATAAAGCAATGTATGTTCATTGAGATCTCACCAAAGCAGTGTAATAAGAGCTTTAACAGACGGCAGCGTTGATCCGGATCAACTCGGGAATTAACTGCAGTTAATCCGGATTAAGTCCCAGTTAATCCCGATCAACTCGGGAATTAACTGCAGTTGATCCGGATTAAGTCCCAAATAATCCCGATCAACGCTGCCGTCTCCCTGCAAAAATCGCGACTACTCCATGCATACGTGTAAAGAGTACTCCCTAAGGACCAAGGAATACTCCAAAATTAACCACAATTCATATAAAAATATGGTCCAATTAACATTGCGATGTCCTAGGGCAGGACCATATACTCCATCCCTGCATTACATCAGAGTAGCACAAAACTACTCCAACATATTAACAATGGCATTGTTGCTATATTTTTTCGTTTGTACACGCTTTTGTTCTTCACTTCTCATATGCTTTTTCGAAATTAATAAAAACCAAGATAAAAATTAAAAATTACATGTTGGCTCTGACGGCATTTGAACCCGAACATGCTGGGAGCTCACAACTAACAGCGAGCATCTCTACACGTTCAGCTACAGCCAGCCAGACATGCAAACGTGCTTTCAAATGCTCAACTTCAATCACATTTCGTTAAAACACGAGCAGTTATCGGGTAACAAACAATAAGCTGGCGCAGAGTCACGAGTTGGTCCTCTACAGCATGACAGAGGAACACTTTTGTAAGTACTCCAATATACCACAAATGGACTACATGGTCCAACGATTTTTGCAGGGCTGTTTAAGCTTTTAGGCGCAATTGTTTAGTTAGCTAAAGAAAATGCTTTAAACAAGATCTTAATATAATAATAATAATGGATTGGCGCTTACACATACATTAGCGTTTGGCCGAGCTTCTCCTCCGATTTGTGGCGTGCGCCTTGATGTTGTCACACAAAGATCTTAATATATATATATAAATTAAATATATCTCTTTCATATCACATATCTTCATTTGTTAATATAAAATAAAAGAAGATCTCAATGTAGTTTAAAATACACTGTTTAAAAAACTAAATTTGATTTATTTAAGGAAATTTTTATGAATTTGACTGAAAAGACTTTAAATACACTCTATTTTTTTTGTTTTGTTTATTTGCGCATATTAAGAAAGGTAACCATTTTCCTCTTTTAATGTGTGCAAATTTGCACACCGTGTTAAAATTAAACACTGCCTGTTTACTTTAACATACCAAATTTGTCGCAGAGCGCAAAATAATACATAAAATGTTTAAAATAGAGTAAATGTAAGCCCTTAATGTTTATTATTTGTAGGAAATGTATTTTTAGTTTCAAAATTTTTACAACTTTAAACATTTCATGTGTATATTTATGTATATATTTTAAAGATTTCAAGTTCAAAATCGAATCCTGAACATCTTATACGTATGTATATTTATACAGATTCCTGTTTCAGTTGTAGTTTTGCACACACTTTTCATAGTGTACAGGTACAAATGTAACATATTAATTACTATTTTTTATACTTACTTAGCAAAATACTTATGTATAAAAGATGTAATTTATAAACTGAAATTACAAATGTTTGATTTTATGAAATATAAAAATATATATACACGTATTCCAAGTCCTTAGTCTTTTTCTTCAAAATGTTTGGTTTACTTACAAATTATGAGAGGGATACGTAAAAAAAGAAAATTGGATACATTTGGATACATTTTTGGGTTGGTCGGTGATACATTTTCTTGGGACGGCGCGGCAACACTGCTGGCGAGTAGCGTTTTGCCCATGATTCAATAATAGAAAGGTTTTGTAATAAAACAGTCTTCTCGCTCCCACACATAAAATCGGCTCCTTTACTTGTGCAGAATGTTGCTTACTCTATAGTTTGTAGTGATATTTGTAGTAAAACCAAAAATTATTCATACTAAATATTCGTTGGCGTCACCATCGTTTGCGTAATTTTCTAGAACAAGTATAGAATAGCGACCGTTTGGCTATAAAATAACCAAAAATGCCGATTGATAGAACTTTTTACGCTGATTTCAACGATACCAAATTTATTTGGCGCAGGTAAAAAAAGAAGATATAAGAGGTTTATTTGAATTTTTTATTATCACTAAATTGTTGAAACCTAAAAGTAGATCATGATAAAATATGTAATATCGAATTAAAGATAATAACTTGTACTTTCTAAATAATATAAAATTCTTTACCATTAATTATGCAGTTTCTTCAAAAAAGGTTATTTCATGAAAAAATAATATTTGTTCGTTTTTTAGTGGTTTTGGTTTAAAAATACAAAAAGGTATAAATTATGTACATCAGCTGAAGAACAAATTAATTACCTTTATGGTGACGTCATTAGCTTTTTAATCGGTTATAAAGATCATAAGATATTAATATTTAAAATATCTAAAAATTGAACTTTAACCTTCTAGAACCTCTTCATTTTTTACTTGTGCCAAATCATTTTGACATGGTTGAAATGAGCATAAAAAGTTCTATTGATCTGCATTTTTCGTTTTTGCATAGCTGAACGGTCGGTATTCTAGGTTTGTTCCCGAAAATGACGAATAACTTACATCAAAAATGCATATTTTTATGTATTGTTTAGTATTTCCATTAAAACACCAAATATATTGCGAATTCGCATAGAATTAATAATACACATTTTACTTCTAATTGTATACTTTGCGTACTTTTTGTAGTACCATTCTACTACCGTTTTCGCAAACTGCGATCACATTCTTCCCCTTTCTCCTACTTCCAAAATACGATTGATTTGACACATTGTACATTGCCATATTATAACCTCATGACATAAAACACAGTTTAACTGCTAGAGAAACTTGCCTGGGTTATGTCCGTTACCTCTCTGAAATTGGCAGGCCAACTTTTTCCCAAAGCAAAAAATCCTATCGCATAATTTGCCGTTAATTATGCGTAAATTATCCGTGAAAAGAATAATTTTGCCGCGGACATATTTAAAAAAATATCGCACCTTCTGAAACCAATTAAGGAATCCAGCTAAACCTAAACAAACCATTTGATAATTTGCCGTAAATTATCCGTTGTTTATCCGTGGAAAGAATAATCTTCCCGCGAACATATTTTAAAAAATATCGCACCTTCTGAAAACCAATCAAGGAAACCAGCTAAACCCAAACTAACTATTTGATAATTTGCCGTAAATTATCCGTTGTTTATCCGTGGGTCTAAAAATTTTTTGGCAGGCTTGTCTGCAAAAAATATCGCTTCGACACCTTCAAAAAACCAACTTTTTCCGAAAGCAAAAATTCCTATCGGATAATTTGCCGTTAATTATCCGTAAATTATCAGTGAAAATAATAATTTTGCCGCGGACATATTTTAAAAAATATCGCGTGCCCTGCTAACGTCCGTGAAAGTAAACAGGGCATCTTCTGAAAACCAATTAAGGAAACCAGCTAAACCCAAACTAACTATTTGATAATTTGCCGTAAATTATCCGTTGTTTAAACAAAAAAATTTTTCGCAGGCTTGTCTTTAAAAAATATCGCTTCGACACCTTCAAAAAACCAATCAAGGCAACCAGCTAAATAAAAATGTTCATGATTAAGTATGTATGTAAAAGAACACTTTACTAAATATTTTACGCAGAAGTCTAATTAGCCATTTGTAACGAAATTGGGGTTTGTGTTCTAACTCATCTGTTTTTATTTTTAATTTTTTTTTTATTTCGCTCTATTTTATTTAACATAAAATATTAATTTTGGTTTAATAGACACTGTGTTTTTAGTTTATTTTCTTTTCTTTCATGTCGTCATATTGAATCCAATTTCCGCCTCTGAAGCAGATTGCCGTATAATGGCCCATATCCTCAGGCGAGTGCTGAATTTCTTCACCTTCATATGCCACCATTGCAGTAAGGTGAAAGGTATTTCCATTCTCACCTGTGATCTTTTTTGGTAGTTTATTTAAAGCTATATATACTCCGCTTTCACTCAATGAGTATATCTCGAAACAAATAAGAATGCCTGTAAAAAATTTAATTACTCTACAATACTCTTACAATAAGAAGAAATAAATTATTGAATTCCAAAAAAGGTCAATATGTGCGCGTTTTGCAAAGCTAAAATTTTCTACTTCGTCAAGGTCTCCGGTCTATTTTTTCGGAGAAGCCCAACATTTACGCGACATGAAAATATTGTCAGTTAACCGTCAAAGCGAAACCGAAATCGAACGTTCGGTCGAACAGAACAAATTGGCAGTCCTGATCAGCGACGCAAAAATTATCGTCACCTTGGTGCAATTGTTGATTGTGAGCATACGAAAAAACCAAATAACAATTTTAATATTTGTGCGTTAATATTTCTGCGTGGTTTTAAACAATTATTGAGACATTACAAAGCAAAATGAAGTGTGCAGTGGCAAAATGTAATAGTGAAAACAAAAGGAAAGCGTGCAATATAAGTTTTTTTTTCGTTTCCTACGGACGCAAACCAGACGAAAAAGTGGAAGCAGTTCTGCTGATTCTGTCAAAATCACAAAGAGCGGAATAGCGGTACCGCGACTGGCGCAATCTCTATTTCTCTCAATCGTGTATGGTCATATATTTGTAAACGTACCGTTATCTTGTCAACTCCGACAGCAAATATTTGCGCTCTTTAAGCACTTGCTAACTCCCTCCTGCTCAGGCTTGTCAAGAGACGCAAACATTTATTCTCTGTCTCGCGCATGGCGTAGAACTAAACGCAATCTCTTCTCCAAGCGCATATGTATGCAGGTAAACGTTTAGCGCAATCGCAATGGGAACCGTTATGTCCCCGCTTAGGCCACCTAGCAACCAGTGTTGATATTTGAGATTTTTAAATTGTACTAAATTAACGACAAAAACTGCAACTTTTTGATTGTACTTTTTTTGAATTGTACTTTTCACCATTACCGTCAAAACATTACCTCCCGTTTTCCTTCAACCAAACATAAACCATGTTTTTGTCTCCTACAGTAAGTTTACAATCTTTCAGTTCATTGTACAGCTTCAGTTGGAGTAGACCAGTGATTCTCAAAGTGGTCCAGGTGGACCCCCAGGGGTCGACATGGGTCCCTCGGGAGGTCAACGTGAAAAAATATGGGGGTCCACGAGTTGTAAGTGGGGGTCCACGAAAATTTATCTGGTTTCGATAGTAAACAAACAAAATGGTTGCTTGATAGCCTGTTTATTTAACTTTAATTTTGTTTGAGTGGTGTATAGTGCTCTTGACGCACTGGTGAACTTACCGTGTGTGTAAATGGAGGTCCATGAAAATTTATCTGGTTTTGATGTAAATAACCAAAATGGTTGCTTGAAAGCCTATTTATTAAACTTTAATTTTTTTGAGTGATGTATAGTGCTCTTGACGCACTGCTGCACTTACCGTCACTTTGTGTTTTCATACGTGGGGAAGCCTTAAAGGCCACCTGCGACTAAAACGAAACGGATGTTGGTATAACATTGAGTGAGGCGATGCGGAAATTGCCGGCGGCAGATATTTGAGCATTTGTGTATTTTCAATGCTACAGGATAGTACGCCACCATTACCTTTGTTGAAGAGAGAGATAGAGAGAGTTCCCTGAGGGGGAATGCTGCTTTAATTCCAGCACTGAGCCCGCACTCGTACGTTGTCGAATCTTCTCTGATGGCTCCAAAACTGGCGCAGGGTCCGGATGTGGAGTACTTTTCGTAGTTAATGGGGATAAGCTTCACTTTTTCTCTTTGGAAAGATGTTTCGGTGTTTCAGGCTGAGGTATTTGCAATCCCCAAAGCCATAGACTACGTGGTGGAAAATAGGGGAAGAAGTAGGGCTGCCAGACGTCCCGGTTTCCCGGACATGTCCCGGTTTTAGACTATTTGTCCCGGTGCCCCGGTCCAACCTTAAAATGTCCCGGGTTTCGTTTAAGTGTCCCGGTTTTCGATTTGATTGCACACTGAGAAATAAAACGCGTTGTAATATTAAGAAAAATTTTATAAATTTACTGGGGGAAATAACGCACAGTAAACAAGAATTTTTTTTATTTGATTATCGTTCTAAAATGTTCGTATTCAAAAACAATACTTTCATACCACGCACACGTGGTGTTGAATCAAACTGAACATTTGAATGCACATTTACATGTCTGGCTGAGTGCACGAAGACGCTTGCCACAATTTGCTAATTTCCAGAGCTTCAGGGTTCAAATCCCATTACAGGCAGCATGGAATTAAAATATTTTTTTTAACTTAATTATGAAAAAGCATCCGTTAAGTGCAAAGCGCTTCATTTTAATATTGGCGTATTTCAATTGAACAATTCTATACTAAATACTAAAATTTGTATGCGGTACATGCGTTCTTTAGAGAGCCGCATAAAAAAAATCCGCATAAAAAAGTTCCTTATTTTCATACAAAAACGGGATGCGTTCCAGCATTTTCAAAAACCGCATAAATTCAGATACTCCATTTAAAAAAATTCTAAAAAAAAAAAATACTACAATAAATACATGAATGATGTAAGAATACATTAAAAAAATTAGAAAAAAAGGTTTTTTCTGAACAGCGGTCGCCCCTTAATTTAGCACGTTTTGCACAAGCAATAGTTGACGATTAATATAAGTATGTACCTGAATACGTTAAAATGACATGAGTTTTACAATTATATTAAGCAAAAGCCAGAAGTTTTGAAAGAAGTTCACAGCAACGAAACCAATGACTGATATTTTAATGTTACCTTGTATTTAATGTTTTTTCTTTCGTGAAACCTAGATTACTTATAAGTACCGTGCCGTACAAAGTTATTGGCTCGGAGACTCTTTCATCTGATCATAATTTCTTATCAGATCTTTTAGAAAAATTTTGAAATTTTGAAAATGAGCCAATTAGTAAAGGCAAGTCTGAAGTTACCAGAAAATTTCGTTGATTTTTTGCAATTATTTATTTTTGCTGACAGTGTCTTCCACATACAAAAAAAAAGGTCGAACATAGTTTGTATGAAAGAAACTCTCAGTAAAAACAATACCAAAAATCAACTAAATTTTTATGGGCTGCAAAACTTCGTTTTAAAAATTTTTATAAAAAAGTCTGAATAGAAGGTTGCGAATTTGTATGCAAATTTATTGCATTTTCCCGAGTTTTGCACAAAGTTTAGAAATTTTATTTTTATGTTTTCTGATGTATTTAGTATAAACTGTATTTTTATAAGGAACAAAAAAGGTACATGCATTGTGAAAAATTCTCTGTGCTTTAGTTGTGATAAATTGTTTTGTTTTGCTGGTGTACGTTGTAATGATCTCATGATCTCATGTATTTATGTTTTTGTTTTTGTTTGTCAAAATAAAATTTTACTACATCCTTTCGTACGTAATTTTTGTCGAAACGAAAGGGAAGGGCGCGAGAGGCCTCTCCCCCCCTCCCCCCCTTAAGTGTCCCGGTTTGGCAACAGAGATATCTGGCAGCCCTAGTCTACAGGTGCAGCCAAGCTGCACTCAAGTGATTGACCAGCCCTCTATATAAGTACTAGTCCGAAACTAGTTCGGCAACGCAAGTCTCGACTAAATTATGTTGGTAAAGATAACGAGCTTGCTTTACCCTGGGTGCCGGGCATCTCGGGCTTGCCTTGACTCTTTGGCCCAAGAATGATAGAATACAAGATTGCGCCAATGAGAGAGGATTTTTGAGCGTAATTTTTGCGTGACGTCATCTTGGTGCAATTGCGAGAAAGAAATGCCAAAACGCATATAAAAATATGTAAACAATGCAGAAAAATGTGTTAATTTTAATATTACATGGCCCAATTTTGTAGGAATCAATAAATATACAAATACTGATTAATTAGGCACACGTAGCAATAACTTTGGATATGTAGCCATTTAGGTAAGTACGATTTTCAGCACATGAAAAAATGGATGTATTAACAGTGTTTGCAATTTCATGTAGACCAAAAGAAAGGTGTGCAGCAAAGTGAATTTTTGGACTCGCCATTGTAAAAAGCTATGCAAAGTGAATATTTATATTTGTGGACGATAGCCAACCCCCATAAACTCCACAGCTGTTGACTCCACAGCTTTTATTTGATGACTTTTGTACCATTTTCTAGAGGATGCATGAGTGTGGCTTCTTTGGAAACAAATATTCTATGTAAGTAAAATATAATTTAAGCTGAACTTTTAAAATGATGCCATCAACACAAATAAACTATTTGACAAATATATCACATGCAAATTCATGAGTGAGCCGAGTGAGAGATTATTTACTGCTCTTCAAAAATATAACTCATCAGAGCGAGATAGTTCTTTCATGGGTTTATGAGCTCCGTTTTTTAAAACTTGCAAGTATGTAATCAAATTATTTTAATAGAGAGAACACAAGAAAATATTTTAACTTTATTTTTTCCCTTCCGAATTTAGTTTTGGAACTCACCCGCTATGCATAATTACATCGTTAGATTTAATCTTGACATTTTTTGATGAGCTTTGGGAATATGTTAGAAATGAGCATCAGGGGGTCCACCGAAACTGGTAAAGTTTTGAAAGGGGTCTACGAGAAAAATAAGTTTGGGAACCTCTGGTGTAGACTTAATTTAACGTAACTTGTCATTGAGATTGCTCCAACTAGCCCAAAAAGTGATAGCCAGTTTTGACAGAAAGTCCCACTAAAATTCATTAAGTTTACAGTTTAACTTAAGTATACACAAATAAATTCTTAAATTATATTCCACATTTTAAAAAGTACACCCAGTGATAAAATTCTACGGTCACCCAGTTTGAGCTATAGATTTAATTTTCTTTAATTAATTTTCATAATTTTTTATGAAAGTATAGCTCATTGAAGAAAAATGTCAACAACGGTGTTGCGGATTTTCTTCCATATAAAATAAAATGCCAACATTCCTTATATGGAAGAAGGTGCGCAACAACACCGTCAACAAAAAAAAAGCCACAAATCAATGGTATTTTTTAGACATTTAAAACTTGCACCTTTTGTTGAATGTATGGCATTCAAAAATGTTAACCCAAAAAATTTCTACAAATGAAATGAAATGCAAAATAACTTACAAAAAATTCCAAATTCACTTTTTGAATGCTAGGATGGATTTCATCAAATTAAAACTCCCCACATCGTTTTATGAAAAAAAATTAGTTACGACTTTTTCCATTTCAGTGGCGATCTTGTTACGTTATTTTGCATTTCAGGTGACGAAATTCTGAATAAAAACTGTGAAATTTTGATGAAAATTTGTTTGATTTTTTTTTTTTAATATTTGAATCCGTGGTTTATTTCGTTTCCTTAGACAATGACCTCTACTTTTATAAAAAAAAAAAATATTAACTAGAAAAAATATAAAACGGTATAATTTTGTCGCGGGATGTATATTCAAATATGAAGACAATAACTACAAAACATTAATACAGAAGATAGACCAGTTTATATTAGGGAAAATCATTCACATAAAATGATATCAGTAACACTTAAATGGAAGTCCACAATAGAAATTTTTAGTTTCAACGCATGAAATTTACGTAAAATTTTTTACTTTCAATCCCCGAATTATTCAATTAAATACTTAATTTTCTGCTGGATCTTCATTAGGTAAACTGCACTTCCAAAGATTTTTTTAAAATAAATAGCAATGACGGATATTTCACCCACCGGTGATAAAAAATCGCAATTAGCACAACGCTCAACACTAATATGCCATTCACAATCACGTTTACTTTCAAAATTACGATTCAGAGTTTCGTTTTGTACGAAATATGAAATGTAGGTATGTCCATTTACTTAAATGCAAACGTATGGATAATCAAAGTGCTGGCAGAGATTTCATTTTTGTAATAAAATATTTTTGATGTTGAAATTGTACTTAAAATCAGTAAATTGTACCTTAGTATTTTTCAAACCTAGTTGTACTGAAAAAAGTATAATTGTACTTAAAATATCAACACTGCTACCAACTCTCTGCAACATCAACAGGGCTGCCAACAATGCTTGGCTAAGGAGCTAAAAACAAAACTAAATAAAAGGCTTGAGATTTTCATGGAATTCGATGTTCGTTTTATGTTGAACAAGTTGGAAACTTTGATCCATACGGGTTTAAAAAAAAGTGCTATTAATTCAGTTAAAAAAAAAATATATATATATATATATATTCAACATATGCGTGTTTTGAACAATTTAAATTATATTACTTAAGTAATTTAAGTAATTTTTTGAAGAAGTCGAACATTTAGCTGAATATGGATATATTTCTGAACTTGTGTCAAGTTAGGACTACACTTTTCGAAATTAGAAAAGTTAACTACGGCATTAATTGTAGTGTTTTGGTTGTAAATTTGTTGTGGAAAGCAAACATTTTTAGCTCTCGTTTTTTGTAGTCAAGTTAGCATTAGATACCACGGCAGTTAGCAGGGCACGCGATATTTTTTTAAATATGTGATTATTCTTTTCACGGATAAACAACGGATAATTTACGGCAAACTATCAAATAGTTAATTTGGGTTTGGCTGTTTTCCTTAATTGGTTTTCAGAAGGTGCCCTGCTAACTTCCGATATTTTTCAAAATATGTTAGCGGCAAAATTATTCTTTTCACGGATAATTAACGGCAAATTATCCGATACGAATTTTTGCTTTGGGAAAAAGTTGTCCTGCCAACTTCAGAGAGGTATGTCCGTTATGCCTTGGGTTTTGATATGCTACGACGGAACCGGATGGGTGGCTTTTTTCGAACTATGTGTCTTCTAACAGCTAATTGGTCGAAAATAATCTTCGCTCGACAAAACATGTCGACTCCACCGGTTAGATATACTCATATCAAGCATGTACGTGGAGATTCATAACCCACCACCATTTCTTGTTACGAATATAAACACCTCACATTTTTGATAACAGCGATTTGACAACTCTATATCCAAGATGAACTTACGAGCTTCCAATGATTTTTCCACAATATATGTCAAAGACTTAGTAATAACCTTCATAACTTGCTATCACCCAGTTTTAGTAGCAAAATGTAGTCGAAATGTCGTTAAGAAATAAATATAAATAGACCTTTCTAAGCAGAAGAAAATCGATATTTAAGTAAAGTTTT
Organism: Rhagoletis pomonella; assembly: GCF_013731165.1. NCBI lineage: Eukaryota > Metazoa > Arthropoda > Insecta > Diptera > Tephritidae > Rhagoletis > Rhagoletis pomonella. The sequence goes on along the minus strand of NW_023458555.1, from coordinate 61,525,896 downwards.
AAAATTGAGATTTTTCTTCTACTAAGAACTTCTACAATAACAATACCGTATTAAAATATAGTTTACAAAACTTCCCATTACAGCGTTGCATATAAAAATATAATTTCAGATAAGCTCCGTTAAATCTATGAGTATTCAAAAAAGCATGACGCCATATGGCATTAAAATAGCGAAAGGGTTAACCCTTGCCTAATGCCAGCTTCCCCGACATAAGCTACTTTTCCATACGAACACCGGTACATATATTTTTGAAAATTGGAGCGGAATGGTTTCATTAGTCACCGAAGAAGCACATTTGTTGCGGTTTCTAAATTTACCGTTATTCAAAAGTAGGGGCGTACATAAGCACTTAGATATATGCAAATATTTTAGTTAGTACCATTATGTCAAAGAACGACTGTAGGTAAATGCACTTTCCTCTTGGGACTCTCTAATGGAGATATAGCTTGGTATTCAACTTGGACAAAACAGGTCAACCCATGGCTTTATCGTAATCTTTTACTTATATTTCGAAGCTGTGCAAACAATTGAAGAGAAATGTTTGTCGAAAAAAGACAGAGATGCATTTCTTTTTACAACGCTTTTATCAACTTGCAATGTTGTATGTCCAGACCACCATTTTATACTATAAATATAGCAAAGGTATTTATGGCAAACCTAGTCTAGATATCAACCTCGTCGAATTAGAAAAACTCTAGAGATAGATGTCGCCTCGCCTGAAGAAGTTAAAAATAGGCACTACATACACTACAGCGGAAATGGACGACACGCCATTTCTTTAAAGGAAATTAATTGCTGCTATATGTATGTATGTACATATGTAGGCATATACTAAATGTGAGCAAACAACATTTTGCTTGCATAGTCTTTTGTTCTCTTTTCACTGCAAGTTGAATTATTTTAGTATCTATTGCAAAATTTTATACAGACAAGACTAAAAAGTATAAAATAAATTTAAAAAAAAACTTTTTAATGTACCACGCTTTTATAAATGGACTAAAATTAGAAAATAATATTTCTCAGTCCCATAGAACATGTAATACACTTAAATTGTTATGAAAAGTAACATATGTATGTATGTGGGCATATGAATAACGACCGCTTAAAATCGATCTCAAATTTGTACTTTCGCTGTAGAATGTTATGTAGTTTGACTATTGTCAATGAAATCTAATGCTTTGTTCTGCATGCGCTCCATGCGTTTTTCGTTTTGAATGTCATTAATTGTTTATAATAACTTTTGCTAAAATTTCAAAATCAAAAGTTATCAAAACAAATTCTGTGGGACTGAGAAATATTATTCTCTACTTTTTTAGTCCATTTATAAAAGCGTTGTATATTAAAAAGTTTTTTTTATTTTATTTATTTTCGACATAACCTTGACAAATATTACTCGATCGGTACGTAATAATTACCAAGGCGAGACTTACTGTTACTGATTTATGATAATATGATAAAAGACGTTAAGATTAAAACAAAATTATTTAACAGGAATAAAAATACCAAAAAATCCTGTGAACTGAGTTTAATTGCAATTTTTATTGCATGTATAACACCGTGCGACAGTCAATTTTACAGACGAAAAAAAATCGATATATTCATATTCAATTTTAAAGGACTTTGAAATTTCTAGAATATGATTGAATAAAAAAATTATCCAAAAGATCGGGTGCATTATAGAATAACAATATGAGTATCAATTAAAAGGCGAAATTCTGTAGAATAGAAAAAAACTAAACATTTTTGGGTGCACCAGGACGAATAAGTATTGAAAATGTCCTTCTAAAACTTTTTCCTTGAATATCCTTAGAAATTTCCAATATTTATTATTGAAAAAAAAATATATATACGTCAAGGACTAATATATTAACTACCACATCCTCGTATTTCGTCCTTCTAACTTTATTAGTTTTAGATAAAAAAAATTACACTTCTTTTTATAAGATACAAGCTTTTACCCGCGGGTTTCACCCCACGTCAGAAGGAATTAAAAGGGGCCATGTGACTTGTGGTTCCGAAGTTATGGCTGATAAAAAATTCCAAGCCTATGTTAAGTGCTACGCCCCCTTTTATAAACTCATTTATATATAACTTACTATAAGCACCTACCTAATGTCATGTTTATGTGACTTATGGTTCCGAAGTTATTTATTTATTTATTTATTTATTTGTTTAATTAGTGAAACAATCCTAACACAACAAGGGTAAATCTTATAATTAGTAGTGCTAGTCACGACAGATTACAATTTCCAATATAAGATTTGCTTAGATATTTTAGATTACAAGTATTACCAAAAGAAAACAATCAAGTAAAAACATACAAGAAAAACAAGAAAAGTATTTACGAATTAACATTATCTGACTTAGCGCTAATATACCTCCGAAGTTCGCATCTAAAGGTGTTCATGCTACTTATAAATATTAAATTTTGGGGAAAGGAATTCCTGAGCCAAGTCACCTGCACCAAGAACTGCCTTTGTGGCGTCAGTGTTTTGTATCTAGCAGCGAGTAGTTTAGAGTTTCCCACGGATTTCGTGGCAGTTATTCTGAGGGCGAGATACCCTGGTACTTTCGAGTAGTAAATTTTATGCAAAAGTAAGAGGGATCTGAACTGAAGGAGCTTATCCAGGGCATAGATTGGCACAGCAAGATGGGAAATGTGACCTCTTGCCTTTATTCCGAACGGGTAACGAGTAATATTGTTAAACAGCACATTAAGCTTGTGTTTGCACGCATAATCACAATTAGCGAAAATTTCACAACCATACAATAAAGAGGGCATAAGATACATACATATGTCTTAACGATTAAAATGCGAATTCGTTGAGGGATGAAGTGTTGCGTAGACCAGAGCGCGCGAAGCATTCCGTATAGTTTTCCTTCTACATTTATGTGACTATCCCAAGTTAATGTTTTGTTGAAGATAATTCCTTGGCCGTCTGTACATAATTTATACACATGCCACCAAGCATGATTTTTGGAAGGGTCGAAGTATCAAGGGGCTTTCTAGAGATGACAAGCACTTGTGACTTCTTAGGGTTACAGTCGTATATATCATTGAGCTTGCAAGAACGATAAACCTGAGCATCATCAGCATACAAGTCAGAGTTCATATGGGTAATGATAGCCGGTAGATCATTGATATACAAAGAAAAAAGAAGGGGACCAAGAATGGATCCTTGCGGAACACCCCTGCTCAGTATTAATTGAGATGATGTCAATGACCCACTACAGACCACTTGTGATCTATGTATTTCCTAAGTAAGAGGCAATTAACTTTAAAGAAGTAGGGGAAAGACCAAAAAAATTAGCGAGCTTTGCCAATAAGATACTGTGGTTAACGGAATCGAATGCCTTTGAGTGGTCAAGTAGGGTAAAAAATGAGACTTTTTCCTCGTCGATGGATTCGCGAATATCTTCAATAATGTCAGTCAGCGCTGTTATTCAGTTATGTCCTTTTCGGAACCCGGATTGCCGTTTATGTAAAAGGGAGTGCTTAGAAAGAAACGCGTTTAACTGCTTATGCAAAACTAACTCAAAAACCTGCGAAAGATAGGGAAAAATTGCGATTGGTCTGAGTTCACCGTCGGCAAGATTTTAGCGGTTTTCCAACATTTTGGGAAAACGGATGTGGTTAGTATTGTGTTAAAACAGTGAGTAATACACGGAAGTAGAACCGGTAAAACAGCTTTTAGAAAACAGGGTATATACCATCTGCCCCAAAAGCATTAGCCTTAATTGAGAGAAAACATTCAAGGACGTCGGACTGATCTACACACGAAAAACTATAAGTTTTAGTTTGGTAGAGAACAAGGTAGATTTATGTTAGTGTTTGTAACTCGGGGTGCCCAAAATATTTACAAATTTTTCATTTAAACTGGAGTGCCAGTTACTGTCGAAATTCAACAGTTTTCTAACTTAACACATAGCAAAACTTATACGGTACAAATTAACTAACCGGAAAATCTTCTGCTAAAACGTAACTAAATTTTTTTTTATTTGAGGAGGTCTTTGGAGGACTTCGGCAGGACTGGGAATTGAGCCGATACATTCAAGTTTATCGATAAATTTCAATGATTTGATACACATCGATAGCTCGATGAATTTCAAGAAAACTAAAATTCGATAACTCAACAAAATTCGTTAACTCGACCAATTTCGATAACTGTGAAATTCGATGGCTCGATAAATTTCGATAACTCAAAAATGTAAAAACTTTGGATACCTTTATAAATTTTTACTTTTGACATCTCCACATTTTTCGCAAACTATCTAAACATTTTGATAACTCGTTACACTCTGTTAAGGCGATTAAATTCGATAAGCAGTGATAAATCGATAAGCTTATATAACTTTGAAATTTCGATAAATCGATATATTTTGAAAATTCCATAAACTTCGTTTCGTTGAACCAACCAATTTCAGTAGATCAATAATTACCGATAGCTCTGTAAGTTGAAAGAACTTCATGCATTACGACACCTCGATAAATTTCGTTAAGTCTATACATAATGATAATTCAATAAATATCGATAACTTGATACATTTCTTTAACTTGACAAATTTCTTTAATCCCACACGTTTTTATAGCTCGATAACTATCCGTAAATTTGGACAACTAAGTTTCTGTGTCTATAAATTTCGACAACTCAGTAAACATTGATCAATTTGAATAACTAATTCGATACGTTGCGATAACTTAAAAAGCATGGATAAATTTCGATAATTATAAACTTCGCTGATTCGATAAATTTCAGTAACCTTTATGGTTGATTTTATTTCGATTCCTATCGGAAAATTTCAACTCTGTTAATCTAATTCTTATGTATTTCTCATTGTCTCCATTTTCGCCTTTATCTTCACTTTTGCCTTTTTTTGTCTTCATTGTTATCACTTGTTTCTTCATCTTCATATTTATCTTTATTTCAAAGTTTAATTTCAAATACGAAGTAAAACAAAATGCGAAACGCTTGAATTGAACAGGTTGCAAAAACAACCATTAACAAATACGGAAATTTTTAAACGACGATTTTCAACCAATTTCGAAACTACAAAAACTCTCCTCATCTATAGAAAATTATTACTTCCCAACGGTGTTTCTGGTTTTGAAATCGGTAACTTTACCTTGGTCTTCATCTTTGTTTTTATCTTTCACATCTTTGCTTATATTCTTTTCTTTTTCTATTCACGTAGATGAGGTGAGGTGCGATGACGTGATAAGATGTGACGTGATTTTACGTGATGTGATAGGATGGCATGTCATATCCTCTCTGATGTCATGTCATATGATGTCATACCATATGATGTCATATCATGTGATGCCACGTCATGTAATGCCCTGTCATGTCATACGATGTCATATCATGTGATGTCAAGTCATGTGATGTCATGCCATATAATGTGATGTCATATCATATAATGCCTTGTCACGTGATATCGTGTGATGTGATATCATATTATGTGATGCAATATCATGTGATGTCTCTTCATATCATGTGATAAAATGTGATGTGATGTCATGTAATGTGATCACATTCCATGTTCCGATTAGTTTATCGATAACCCTGTTGATAACTGTGTTGATAAAAATACCGATAACAATATCCATACACATATAGAAAAATACAACGATTGTAAAATCGATTAATTCAGCGATAAATATAATAATCATCAGTATCGATTATTGAACATATCGTTAACAATATAAATGACTAAATCGATAACAAAATCAATTATTTAATCGATTATTATACCGATAACAATATCCATTATTGTATCGATAACTATACCGATTATTATATTGATTATTATATCGATTACAATAGCGGTTATTTAATTAATAACAGTATCGATAACAATTTCGATTATTTTATCGATAGCAATATCGATTATTATATCGATAAGAATATCGAGTTTTATATCGATAACAATATCGATCTTCATCCTCATCCTCATCCTTTTCTTCATATTTATCTTTATTTTTGCATATTCCTCTTCACCTTTACCTTAAAGTGTTTAAATTTACTTTGATCTTCGTTTTTTCCATGTACCTCTGGGCATCTTTGTTTTTGTTTTTATTCTCAAACCGCTAAACCGCTGAGAACCATTTCCATGTGCATTATTCCCCTTGAATTTGACAATTTACTCCCAACCAACCAACTGCCGCTAAAGAAGTTTCACTTCATAAATTCAAGAAATGTTCTTACCCTTTCAATTACCCTAATTCTTAATTCTGTCATTGCCTCCATTTTCGTCTTTATCTTCACTTCTGGCTTCTTTTTTTTTTGACTTGATCGTTATCATTTATTTCTTCATCATCATATTTATCTTTATTTCAAAGCTTAATTTCAAATATGTAGTGAAACAACAGGCGAAACATATCAAATTGAACATGTTGCAGCAACATCTATACAGAATTCGAAAATGTTTTAACGACGGTTTCGGCCGTAATTTTCAACCAATTGTGAATCATCTACGGAAAAATGCCTTTCCAACGGTGTTCTTGGTTTTGAAATCGGTTTGGTAGAATCGCCAAACGAACGGAGACAAAATTTATGTTAGCGTATTAATATATAGATAATCAAGATCTTCCGAAGCTTGAAAACTGTTCACTTTACTCTTAACAATACCGATAGTTTTAATTTTTTTCCAGGTTTGTTTGCTACCGATTTCCTTTGCAAAATTATTTTCAAAATACTTGGCTTTGGCACTTCTAACCATTTTAACAACCGCCTTCCTTAAAATTGTAAACTGATTGTGAAAATCCATCGTTCTATATCTTTTCCAACGACCATTCATTTTATTCCGATTCTCGGCAGCTTTTTTAATTTCCGAATTAAACCAAATGTTTTCATAAACTCGCCTAATCTTTGTCTTGATGGGAACATGCGTGTTAAATAGTTTTAATAAATTCTGCTGTAAATATTGCATTTGGTCATCAGTAGATGTCAATTTCTTTACACCGTGCCAATCAATTTTATTTACGTCACTGTTAAGTTTAACATAGTCTATCACGATTGAGAGAATACAAAGGTTGCGCCGATCTCGGACCGCTATTCCTCTCTTAACGAATTTGACAGAATCGTGGTTTGCATGACGTCACACTTGTGCAACTTGTTTACGTTTTCCTTGCAACATTTTTTCTTCTTCTTCCGTTCTTGCTCACGTTTTGGCATTTCTCTCTCGCAATTGCACCAGTGTGACGTCACACAAAAGTTATTCTCAAAAATCCTCTCTGATCGGCGCAATCTTGTATTCTATCATTCTTGATAGTCTATGTTATTAAGATCTCTAAAGCTAAAGTGTGGTTTTTTCATCAGTAGTAGTGACACAGAAAGAGAGAAAGAGGGCATGGCTAATTGGTCATATAGCAAAATTCTTCCCTCTGTTGCTTGTGTAAAAGAGATCAATGAGAGATTCGCTACTATTTGTGAAATGAGTCGGAGTTATTATATTCACTGGCAAAAGACCAAAGGTGTTCATAACGTCAGTTACGAAGTTTTCGACCAGCAAATTGCAGTTGAAGTCACCGCCAACAATAATATCTTCATAAGATAGCGGTAATTTCTCAATGGCATTTGCCAGCGGGGCACAGTCAACATTTTTATATGGACGATACACAATACCAACAAGAACTTTATGATTATTACAGACAATTTCGACAAACAGATATTCAACACCTCACTTATTCATTCGAAAAATACTCTTGACTGTAGGCACCGTACTATTGATTAAGGTGCAGATATTCCTCAGTAGGCCCGTAAGATCATATCCACTTTGGGCTGGTATACCGTGTAGACATGCATCAGCGGCAGCTTCAGCTCGTTCGTAGCGATCAAGCTGGGTTCGTAGTGAGCACACTTCAGCGCTAAGAGATTCACTTGCGCACACCTCCGCCTTAAAAGTATGAACGTCATTGCACAACTTCGCTATTTCAGCACAGTCGCGTTCAGCTGCCACTACTCTATCTTCAAGAGATTTTACGCTTTGCTTTAAATTTGTGAGCTCAGCCAGGGTGTCCAGATTCTTTAAACAAAAAGCGCAATGTCTGGAAAAAAATCGCCAAAAATCGCCAATTTTTTTTAAATAAAATTCATGAAATCGATTTACAAATCTTTAAAAATGAGATCTTGTTATAATATAGTTTCTAAAACCAAAAACGAATATAATACCTTCAGAGGGTAATAATAAATAACACAAATCACTTATACATATAACAGTGATGTAAATTTATTATAACTCATATTAAGTATAATAATATGAATTTACTTATATTTCCAAACATTTTATTGCCTTTTGCGGTTTTCACTCCGTAAGCAATTATCCAAAATTATTCAGAGTCGGATAGTATGAAGAAAAGTTATTCCATGGGAAAGTTAAAAGATTTAAATATTATTAAATAGTAAATTGGCAGGTCCCTGAAACTCGCCGTATTGTGATTCAAACACTTTTCTGGTGACAAAATCAAAGCTTTTTTAAAAGTATTTAATTGACTAGGTAATCGTTTCAAAAGATCTTCGATTAGGGTGATTAAACATTTTTGATAGTCTTTTAATATGCTTCTTAAGTCAAGTTTATCACGCAGTTCATTAGCCTCTTCTGTATAATTATCGTGGAAAACTAAGTTTTGTATATTTTAATAATTCGAAAAAATTTATTTGAAGGACAAAATCGCCAATGGCGATTTCCTAAATTTTTACGTGCTAAGTATCCAAAAAGATCGCCAAATTGGCGCGAAATCGCCAAATCTGGATACTCTGAGCTCAGCCGTCAGCTCCCCTATATGTAGTAGTATGCGCTCACCTAACTCCCTCGTTGATTCTTTCACTGCACTCACTATTCTCGCCTCCAATTGCGAAACCAGTGTTGCCAGAACTTTTTGGGCCGACCGGCTAGATTGGCAAAAAAAGCGGCTAAAAACGGCTAAAATGTTTTAGTGAAATTTCACATAGACTCTGGCAAAAAACGGCTAAAATGTTTTAGTGAAAATCCACATGCTTTATTTAAATAAATCGCAAGAAATGAAAGACTAGTTAACACCATTAATTTATATCGAGTGTATATTCCTCATCATCAAATGAATCACTATTGTATATATCACCTGAATTCATTAATTTTAAGAGATCGTCATCTACAGTAAAATTATGGCAGCATTTTTCTTCACGTTTTAAACCGTATCTTATATATAAAATAGCGTTTAACGTTTTAACGCACATTGGATTTCTTTGCTTAGTTTTTATTATATTCATTGAACTAAATATTCGCTCTACTTCTGCATTACTTATAGGCAAAACAAGAAAACTAAAAACTAGGTTGCAAAGGTCAGCAAAAGGGTTTTCTCCTAGGGCATTTCGAAATTGATAAACTTCGGCCCAAAATTTTACAGTTGAGTCTAAATTACTCCAGGTATGTAACGTTAACCGTTGCCATTGCATCTCTATGGATGTTATTTCGTCGGCATTATATTTGTGTTTTTGTTGCTGTAGTTGAACAAATACTTTTGGTTTAATTACTCTTAATGCATTTCCAACCGAAAAAAGTCAATTTTTTTAGTGTGGCAATATTTGTAGGGAGGCGTTGGCGTAATTCCTTTATTAAAGTGATAATAAAATAGCGACCATTTTCGCGAATTATTTTCTCGGCTTCGTGGTCAAAAGCGTTTGTGCTTACCTTTTTTTTTAAATACTCTTCAAAACTGTGATAAAACTGAGGAAATGGAGCAAGGTATGGTTCCAACGGTGAGCATATAGGATCAAATGTGTCCGCGCTAATAACCACTAGGGAGCATAGATGCGAAAGTAAAACATTGGGTTCATTAAAAATCTTCATTGGGTCTGCATTATTGCTTTCGAACAACTTGGCTAAATCGGCTAAAAACGGCTAACTTTTTTTTACAAACCGGCTAACAAATCGGCTGCCGGCTAGATCGAATTTTCTCCGGCTAGTTGCTATCAAAACCGGCTAAATCTAGCCGGAAAACGGCTAAAATGGCAACGCTGTGCGAAACCCACGCAGCACTAGGCGAGCTCTCACCTTTACTGAAATTCTGATGCGTTGTTGGACTAGCACCCAAGGTTGTGGTTGTGAGTCGATTTGTTCCGGCGCGTGAATAACTCAGTGAGAGGGGAGACCAGTATGTTTGCATGTATGTATATAAAAAAATATTTATTGGTTCAAAAATGGTGGGTAGGCACTGTGGCCAATGCAGAGTCCGCAAAATGCTCACGAAGCAGTGTCCGGAGGATGCATCAGACTAGGCCGAGCATCCTTTGAAGTGCCATCTAATTAGAACTTAAGAAAGTTCAATTACATGGCAGTTGAGAAGTGCATGTGCAAAAATTTCCTAAATTGCATAAAGGAAATTTTTGCACATGCAGCAGTATATAGCATGTATTTAGGCGCCTGGTGTTAGCAGACGCGCCTAAACATACCGGCCCCCCTAGACGATTGGGTCGTCTAGTGAATGTGACATAACCGCAAATATCCGGTTCGAAGGACCATGAATAACTCAGTGAGAGGGGAGACCAGTATGTTTGCATGTATGTATATAAACAAATATTTATTGGTTCAAAAATGGTGGGTAGGCACTGTGGCCAATGGTAAAGTTCGTTTACCACCTCTGCACGGTTTTAAGCCATGCAGAGTCCTCAAAATGCTCCGGAAGCAGTGTCCGGAGGATGCATCAGACTAGGCCGAGCATCCTTTGAAGTGCCATCTAATTAGAACTTAAGAAAGTTCAATTACATGCAGCAGTACAAAGCATGTATTTAGGCGCCTGGTGTTAGCAGACGCGCCTAAACAGCGCGAGTTGGCATGATCTGCTCTTAGTAGAGCGTAACTGCGGTAGAACAGTAGAAGCGTCGAAGGCGGCAGTAGACGAAAAGGCGGAAAAAAGAAACAGCGTCAGCAAAACAAGATATTTGTTTATGCGATATTTCAAATATTTTTGTATAAAACAACATTTTTCTGGCACAAAACCGATCAAAGAGTCTTTGAACAACTTGATATTGATACATTCAAGTGTTTACAGTTTATAGCCCGGTAAAAAACACGCAGTTGAAAACTTTTGCGGGGCGGCAAGAAAGACGTCAGTGCTCTCCGAGTAACTGGTAAAATATTCCACGGCTTCAGGATTTCACAGTCTCATTTATAAATATACCTTGCTATAAGCTCCTACCATAGATATGTCTGCATACCACATTTCAAGTTCATATGACTTATGGTTCCAAAGTTATGACTGTCTTACCTGCCTCCTTTTACAAACTTATTTATTAAGGTATATATAAATAAGTTTGTAAAAGGAGATAAGCATTTACCATCGATATGTTTGCATACGAAATTTCAAGTTCAGGTGACTTACGGTTCCCAAGTTAGAGCTGATTAAATAATTCATGCCCTTGGGAGGAGTCACACCCCCTTTTCTAATGCCACCCATATTTTCCCATGAATATGGAATTAGTTTTATTTATTTCGACAGCATGTTCCAATGCTCTAGCAAAAATATTTCAAGAGATATAGAACATGAAAATATTAGTTAGTATAGGAGGTGCCACGTCCTCTTTTCCAGTACTGTCCATTTTTCTCTATGCCTATAACCTCCCCGGGGTAAAAGCAAATAAGTGTGCAAAGTTTCGTGCGATTCCGTACCGCGGTTCAGAAGTTATAAGGTAATAAACAAACAGACATTCACATTTATATATGTATATAGATTGTAGATACAATATACATAAATGAAGATACTGGAATCATTATTATGGAACCATGTCTGCGCTCTAAAAGAACAAACTGACCGTATAATATATCTATGGTTTAAAAACTTTAATTGTTTTGTATACAAGGGCGTAGGTAGCCTTTCACCTAGGGGGCAGGAGTTTATATAGAGGGAAAAATGTATTTAATTTTATTTTTATTTTTTGTGAATACAAAATGAAATTTTTGGGTTTAAGAAAGTATAAGATTTCTGGTATCCTTTACAACGATACCAATTTTTTAAAAATCGGTTAGTAATTTTTTAGTTTAAAATATTTTTCTGTATAAAAAAAGGTATTTTTTCTTTTCAAGTGTTTTTTCTCAAATTTTTATACAGGGAGTATACAAATATGCACACCAGAAGAAAGGGGGTTCAATCGCCTTTACAACAATACCAAATTCTTAAAAATCGGTTAGTAATTTCTTTGTTAATTTTTTTATATAAAAAAAGGTATTTTTTCCTTTTAAGTGTTGTTTCTCAAATTTTTATATACCACGTATACAAATACACATATCAGAAGATTTGATTGCGTTAACAATGATATCAATTTAAAAAAAATCGGTTAGTAATTTGTTTGTTTAAAATATTTTCTTTTTTAAAAAAAAAGGTATTTTTTACTTTTAAATGTTCTTGCTCAAATTTTTACATACGATGTATACAAATATGCATATCAAGCGGGTGTAATGACGTTTACAGCGATATTAAAAATCAATTCAAAATTGTTTGAAATATAAGGTTTTTAATTTTTCAAAGACTCGACCTTTGACCCCTTATAGCACCTGTAATATAAGCTTGCACAAAAAAATTTATATACCATTTAAATAAGAGCAAATGGTGGACTACGTCTGTATTTTAAGTTTTTTTAGTTATTTCAATATAATAGTAAAAAATATTTTCTTTTTACCAAAAGTCCTTTTTCGAACTTCGAAGGCCCATATCTCGATTTCGGAAGCTAACTTCGAAAAACGGAAAAATTGATTTTTTTTTACCTACGAATCAATCTCTTAAAGAAAAGTTGGTTTGGTCCAACACCCAGCCGAGTGCTGTACAGTGTAATGCTTCCAGTATCTTCATTTATGTATATTGTAACTATCAATATCTTATAAAGAGAAGTGTAAAATTATTTTATTCTAAAACTAATAAAGGTAGAAGGACGAAATTAGAGGATATAGTAGTGTCCATATTAGTCCTTGACATATATATTTCTTTTTTTTTTTCAAAAATAAATATTGGAAATTCCCAAGGATATTCAAGGATCAAATTTTAAAAGGACATTTTCACCACTTATTCGTCCTGGTGATTAAAAAATTACATTTTTTTTCAATTCTACAGAATTTTTCCTTTTAATTGATATCCAAACTGTTACTCTGCAATGCACCAAATCTTTTAAATAATTTTTTTATTCAATCATATCCTAGAAATTTCAAGGTCTTTAAAAAAAAACCTGACGTCAGATAAAAATATCAAAACGCAGTTATACTATATTTGGCTTCTAGTTTTGTGAATATATTGACTTTTTCGTCTGTTTTAAAAATTTTTGGTTTTTGTCGCACGGTGTAATAATAAGTAAACTAATTAGTATTTATTCAAATTGTGTTTCCATATTCATTTGCATAAATGAAAATTTTCCACGGCGATGGAAAAAAATGCTTTCGTATTATAGCTCGAAATTGTTCCTAAATTTACGAGAATTCGCTGACATGAAAAACAGGTTAGTATCAGGGATGTTGCGAATGTGAAATTTTAGACATCCGCGGATGCGAATGCGGATGCGGATGTTTTAACGCTAACATCCGCGGATGCGGATGCGAATGCGGATGCCAAGTATTTTTATACCCGAGCGCACTTGTACGCAAGGGTATTATAACTTTGTTAACATAACGGCTGTTTGTAGCAGGCAAAACGAATGGAGATAGATATAGACAAATGTATACATAAATGATCAGAATTAAAAGAGTAGCCGTATGTGCACACGATAACTCGAGTACAAATTGAGATATCTTAACGAAACTTGGTATGTGTACTTCTTTCGGACGTAGGACGGACGGTATTGAAAATGGGCAAAATCGAACTATAACCACGCCTTATCCCATATAACGGTAATTTAGAGAAATACGAAAACTGCGATATTTTAGTAACTACCGAAGCTTACTCACTCAAAGTTGATGTGTACAATCATTTTTAAACGAAAAATGAGGATATTATAAATTTTTTAAAAATTGGCGTAGGCACGCCTACATATGATTACATGTGTATATCTTGGGAACCGCTCCACCAATTTCTCCCAAACGTGGCACAGTTGTTGGCCTTCACGAAACATACCAAACGTTTGAAAATTTAAAAAATCTGATAAAAACGACGCCCACATAACGGTAATTTAGAGAAATACGAAAGCTTCGATAAACCAGTAAATACTGAAGCTAATTTATTCAAAATTGATGTTTGCAATAATTCTTTAGCAAAAGGAAAATGGGCGTGGCCGCGCCCACTTAAGACCACATATGTGTATCTCGGTAACCGTTCGATCAATGTGTACCAAAACGGTATGATTACCGTGGTTGTCCCATAAAGGCAAAACGTTGAAAGTTATTGAAATCTGACTAAAATTACGACCACCTTTTTATAACGCTAATTTTACCCAAAATTTATACTAACAACAATCCCTTGAAAAGAAGTAACATTATTATGGAATTTTGGAAAATGGCCGTGATTCCGCCAACGTATATCTACATATATCAGTTTATCTCATTATGTCTAACTAAACGTTCTATCGAAGATGTTTGAAATAGACGTAAAATCACCACTGCTTACCATGTAGCGGTAGTTGTCGGAAAGGTGAAAAAATTATATTGAATACTTGCGCCGGGTATTTAATGTTCGGCTCCGCCCGAACTTAGACTTTTTTACTTGTTAAGAAATAATTTAGGTGAGTAAATTAGTTGATTTAGTTAAACAAAAAATGGAAAGGTTAGTAATTTTAAATAATTTTTTTTTAGTACTTGAAATTTAAAAATTGGAACATTGTATTCAATAAAAAGTTTTTAAAGGGTCGTAAATCAAACCTGCACCACTAAATAACTACTCGCTCGCTGCGAAAAACTTGAAACTTGACAAAATTGTAAATTCTTTTCGATTGACGCTGCACCAGACGAGAGGACTTTCAGTTATATATGTGACCTGGTCTACGGAAAGGGGGCTTAGGTGTCAAAAAATCAATTTTCACTTTTTGGTTGATTCGGATGGAAGATGAGATGCTTTTTCACGTGGTGAAAAGCAGAAAATCCTAACTTGCTTAGAAGTACAAAAACGTCACTTCTTCAGTGTTACTTTTTTAAATGTTCCACACTAGCAACTTACACGATGAACTATAATAATATTCCGACCAACAACAACACTTACTGGACGTCCGGCGCGGAGAACAATTAACGAGATAATGAGAAACTGACGAAACGAGTTGCTTACTTTTAACAGCTTTTTCACAGAAAACTAGTTTTCGCACGTAAGCTCCCTTTTCGTAGACCAGGTCACATATATATTTTTTTATTGCGGTGCAATAATTCTTTTTTGGGAATTGCATCGGTCTGCAAATGTCGTATGTATCCTCCTGACTTTCATCTTCACAATCAAGTATCATGGCAAGATCGTTGCTTAAACATAGTTGTTTTCCAAAGAATTCTTCATTCT
>NW_023458555.1:61505114-61510453 GCF_013731165.1 Rhagoletis pomonella | reverse complement strand
AAAAATAAAATTTTCGACCCGCCCTAATATACATATGTACATATCACCATATTACCTTAATTCAAAAGGCCGTAATCGAAAATACGACCATGCATTTGTCTAGTTTTGTTCTACAATTGTGATTTTAGTTATATGAAATTTGTTCTAGAATTGTAACCAAATCGTTAAATTGTAACAGAAAAGATAAGCTTTCGGCAGCGGGCGTGTTTAAAATTGAATAAATATCGAACATCTGATTGCAGTTTAAAAACGCGTTGTAAAAATAAAAAACTACTAGTCTCATAAGGGTACTAATGGAGGTCAATTAGTTTCGACTCATCCCTTATGGGTATAGTTGGAGATCAATTAGTCTCCAACTCATCTCTAACGGGTACTGTTAACGATTTAATGATATGTACGCACATAGTCAATCAAATTTCATGTGCGGCGTTGGCACACAGAGAGAGTGTTCGCCTGACAAAACTGAGCACCCCGGTTCGAATCTCAGCTGGCGCAAATTTTTATTTGTATTTTTTAAAAGTGACTAGTCGCTTTTTATACCCGTTCGGGTATAAAGTTGAGCAATTAGTGCACTAATCGCGCGCTGTGATGATGATTCAAACTCAATATTAGAAAACACATTTACATGTATGGTTGTAGCTGAGTATGCAAAGACGCTTGATACAATTGGTTGCGCCCAAGAGGGACCGGGTTCAATTACCATTAGACGGAACATAAAATAAAATTGTGTTTCTTCTTAATTACGAAAAGGCATCTGTGCACTTCACAACCACACATTTTATAACGTACATACAAAAATTTAAAATGAGTTGGCTTGGTGCTCTTTCATATGCGTATTTTTTTCAATTTAGCACTTTTTTTTTAATTCTAAAATGTTTTCCCTCAGTGCGGTAAATCGATAATAAAATAATTTTACACAAACAAAATACATGGGAAAAATTTTCCTAACACCGGCTACCAAGCTCGGTTTGACGACCCGTACTTTAAAACTGGATCAAAATCTTCGAAAACTTCAAACCAGTTCAACTATTTAAAAGCAATTGTGTTTTAAATTGTCATTAACTATCGCAAATCCACTTTTATTAAACCATGTGGGGTTCCATTTAGTTTTGTAATGTGTGGTCATATTTAATGCGCCGTATGCATAAATCCTAAGCAAATGTTATTTAATACATTTAGGTGAAAGGTGTGCGATTTTAAGAAAACACAATTGCTTATGATGATTTCGTTTCTACCAAAAAATTTTGCCTTTTGATTGCCCCTTTCTCTTTTCGTGTTCGATTCTAAATTAAAGGCAAAGGGTGAGAACATTGTGTGTTCGTTTCTTAAAATATCGCACCCTTGTAAGGCAAAAAGGCACATTCTCCACCCTGGGAAGCTTTGTCAGGGGAGATGGTTGTTTAAAACGACAATATTAGAAATGCGTGAGCTAGACAAAGACAAGAAGGCAAAAACATGCCTTTTTACAGGGTTTAGTGTAACATCAAACACATTTTGCACCGGGGAAGTTTTTATGCATACGGCTCATTGTACTATATGTATGTAATTACATTTGTATTTTTATTTTGTTAAAAAGTATAACAAACAAAAATTTTACGCTTCTTTGGCCAAAATGACGATTTTTTAGGGTGGTGAGAATTTTGGTAAAAATCGGGGGATCGGTTACCTAGATATACACATGTAATAACAAGTGGGCGGGGTTATGGCCATTGGCCTCATTGCGAGAGTCGCGTCGAATGTAAGTCGTTTTTCGAGAGTCGAATCCTATCGAAAATCTCATGTCATTGCCTAAAATTTTTACTCAACTAATATATTAAAACGGAAAAACTTGGTTGCCCTGCATAGTTTTCGACGATTTTCGTCGTTTACTTATTTTAGCACGACAGTAGACAATGCCAATGTTGTCGAGTCGTACAATTTAGCCTAATTTACGACTTACGCAATGAGGCTGAATATTCTTATTTTCCCACAAAAGATCATTATAACTATAATAAGCTTTACTAACTACTAAAATATCGAAGTTTTCGTACATCTGCAAACTACAGTAAAAGAAGTAGCGGTAATTTTTGGGTACACTTAATTCAATATGTATTTGTATTTTTTCGATGGATTTGTATTTTTTGGAATCGAACTTCAAAATCATTATATAGTACGGACAATTTTGGAACAGTTCCTACGGAGATTTTATTTAAACAGCGGTATCCTATACAAGGATCCAGCTGTGGAGTTAGTGGTCGTCCCTAAGAAAATGGAAGACGAGATAATTCGCACAACTAATGTCACTATGTTACCGGCAGAGGTAGCTAAAGCCGTTAGGTCGTGCATGGAATGAATAAGTAGTTGCTCAAGCTAAAGAGGGAATCAATAAAGAGGATCACTTGGCTTTAGGCTCAAACGTGACATTATCCCCAATTGGTGTTAGGGCACTTCATAAGAAGTTAAGTTACACGATCGAAAATTTGGGTTTAATTTTTAAATCGCGCTGGGACTACTGCCTTTTTTAATCTTTTATAGTCTACTTTTTAAACCAGTCAATAGTTTTAAGCAATTTTTAATATATTCTGGTTTAAATTTTAGTCCAAAAAGTTTGTGGTTTAAAAATCAAACCAAAATGTCTTAGTTCTAGTTTCTAGGTTTCATATAAAGAAAAGTTGGTTTAAAATCTAAACCGAAATAGAAAATGTTTGCCCACAGCGAAATGTGGTGTTGATTCAAACTGAACATATGAAAGCACTTTTACATGCGTGGCTGTAGCTGAGTATGCAAAGATGCTTGATAGAATTGGTTGCTGCTACCAAGACTGTCTGGGTTCAATCCTCATCAGACGGAGCATGAAATTTAAGATTTTTTATTTTTATTCTTAATTATGAAAATGTTTAAATTCTAAACCCTACATATGTGCTCTCTTTTTTTTAACTTTGAAGGTTTGTATTTAAAACTGAATTTAGTTTGGTCATATACATATGTAGTCCAAAAACTTTAAAATTAAATCCGAAATTTTTAACCTTGTAGTGACCCAACATCGCAAAATTTCGAGATACATATTAGTTTCCAACACCTCGCACAAGCCATAATTTAGGATTGGCAGCTTTTATAACGAAACATAATGCAGGTGCACTTGAAATGAATTAGCAACAAGAGTTTACGGGGTGTACATTAGAGTGGTTAAAAAAAATTTTTTTGGAGATTCGTAAACGCTGCCTCAAATTATTGTTATTTGTGATAAAAAAAAAGAAACGTGTTTATTTATTTTGTAAAAAAAAGTTTTCTTACACCCAAAAAAAAAACGTATCTTAATTGA
Source organism: Rhagoletis pomonella (assembly GCF_013731165.1). Classification (NCBI taxonomy): domain Eukaryota; kingdom Metazoa; phylum Arthropoda; class Insecta; order Diptera; family Tephritidae; genus Rhagoletis; species Rhagoletis pomonella. The sequence continues at coordinate 61,507,152 of NW_023458555.1, read as the reverse complement.
AGAAAAACAGCAATCAAAACGAAGAAAAATGGGAACGAAACAGCATTAAAGAAGTTTTATCCTCTTTTCATGCCCAACATTTGTTCAAAATGATAAATTAAATCCACGGTTCCATATTTTCGGGTACGTTTTTACACATTCCAAAAAAAAAATATGCCTTGGGCAGTTAGAATGGGACTAGTGCCCGAAAATATGCTCTCGAAAGGAGACTAGTAAAATTAAGACGTTGATACTGAACGACTTACGCGTTGTCATGGGTTGGAACTTGTTACTAGGGGGTTTCTGGCGTTGCTAATTAGGAATCTGAAGTCAATTTTTCAAAATTCAAATGGCGGATCCAAAATGGCGATAAATTTTTTTAAAAAATGGTTGCATTTGTTCGAAAACCGGCACTCGAGAGTTTTTGGGGTCGCCGATTACGAATCTGAAGTCAATTTTTTTAAATTCAAAATGGTGGATCCAATATGGCGATCGAATTAAAAAAAAAAATACTAAAATTACAACGTTGCTACTGAACGTTTTAAACTTTGTCAAGGGTTGAAACTAGTTTCCAGTGGGTTTCTGGGGTTGCTGCTTACAAATCTGATGTCAGATTTTCAAAATTCAAAATGGCGGTTAAAACTTTCAAAAAAATCCAATAATTTTTTTTTAAGTTGGTCGCCATTTTGGATCCTGTGAATACCCCAATAGTTTAGGAAGAGCCTACCTGAAACTATATAAGAAAGCAGATGAATGTATAGAATTTACAACAACAACCAGGTTGTCAAGTTTAAATAGCGGAAAATCAGCTGCACTTGATAGCAGTAGGTTGAATAAGGAAAATGAATAAGCAACACGAGTTTACGGGGTGTGCATAGCTCAGTGGTTAACGCTTAACGTTTCAATAGCGGAAAAGCAGCTGCACTTGATAGCAGTAGGTTTGAATAAGGAAAATGAATAAGCAACACGAGTTTACGGGGTGTGCATAGTTCAGTGGTTAACGCTTCTGACTTTGTCTAGAAAAAAGAAGTCTGATGATGAGATGTAGTGATCTCCGAAATAGCTGCTATGACTCCTACCGCTTGGACTTTGTTGCTTTTTCCATTTTACAACGCTTTTATCAACTTGCAATGTTTTATAACGCTTTTATCAACTTGCAATATTGTGTGTCCAGAAACTTTCAATGTTGAGTGTCCAGAAACTTTCAATGTTGTGTGTCCAGACAGCTATAAAAGCTTTGCTTTGCAAAGTTCCTACAAAGCCTAGACATCAACCTCGTTGGTTCGAGAGGTAGATGTCACCCTATGCACTACGTACGCTACAGCGGGAATGGAGGACACGCCATTTCTTTAAATGAAATTAATTGGTGCTCGTATACACTCAAGACTAAAAAGTAGAAAATAAATAATATAAAAAAAATGTTATATACAACCAGGATTGATATGAACCAGAGTTGTGAAAAATGCATCACATTTTTTAATGCATAGCATTTTAATGTAAATGAAAAGGATTAATGCATTAATTTTTGATATTTAATGTAAATGAAAACTTCAATGCATTAATTCCGAAGAAATAATGCTAATGATTTCTTTTATTAACATTAAAATGTTTAAATGAATGCTATTGCAATAATTTATTTCATTAAAATTATAACAAGCATTAAAAACGCCTTAACTAATTTTATTTTGAAGTAAAAATTCTTTGCTGGCGTTGAGGGTTGAATTTTTAGGTCAAAGAAGATAGTGACGGACGTTAAGACTGGTTTTCACTATGTCAAGTTCAATGGCATTTGCCGTTAAATAGGTAAAATCACATTATCAAATGAAACTAAAAACGGTTTATTGATTGATTTAGATCAGGGTCCTCAGTCGTGTACATGCGCTGCTAAACTGGCTATCTGTCCGTTTTTGGCTCATACTTAATATATGTAATCGGTATGCATCAACAATCAACATAAAAATCTACAAAAGTACTCTGCGTTGCATGCACATTGGATTTCATTTTCATAAAATATCTAACAATGTTTAGAAGAAGTTTTCTACAAATACACATAATATAA
>NW_023458555.1:61485704-61505104 GCF_013731165.1 Rhagoletis pomonella | reverse complement strand
AAGGGCAATACCTTACCAGCAACTTACACTTCACTCGGCTGTCCTTATCACGTCACTGACGAATCTCCCTTACTTTAACAAAGACGTGGCCGCCCTATTAAAAGTTGCTAAAGCTTTTCCCTTTACAATAGAAAGATTTCCAGAATAAAATTTGCAAAACAATTAATTCTTTAATAACAATCATTTAAACAATTGCAATTGATTATATATTCTAGGCCCGCGATAGCAGTGAAATTTTGGCACAATATACTCTCAACTCTTGTTTTTAAGTTCCAAAAAGAAAAAAATGGTCTTTCCAATTTTGACTGTCGCTATCGATTTTTTTCTCACCTTTAAGCCTTGAGTAAATAGCTATTTTCATATAAGCTTCTGTGAGTGATAGCATTTTTATGTTAATTAATGAATAATTATACAAATACGTACATTATTTAACGTATAACTGGAAACATCAATGTTTATTTACACCTTATGTTTATTTACAACCTGAGAAAAAAATCGATAGCGACTATTAAAAACAAGAGTGCAATTTCCAAAAACCGTCCAAAGTGTATTTTTGTTCTATAATTATCTACAGATTCCCATAATTGTCTTCACTTTCCAGAAAATCTATGAAAATTCATTGACACAGTTGGCGTGGTTTGACTCAACAGCCAAAACGAATCGAGATAGATATAGACAAATGTATACATAAATGCTCAGAATGAATAGAGAAGTCGATTAAGCCATGTCTGTCTGTCTGTCCGTCTGTCCGTCCGTCCGTGTACACGATAACTCGAGCAAAAACTGAGATATCTCAACGAAATTTGGTATGTGGGTTTCCAGCTATCCAAAGTAGGTTGGTATTGAAAATGGGCTAAATCGGACGGTAACCACGGCTACTTCCCATATAACGGTAATTTTCAGAAATACGAAAACTGCGATATTTTAGTAACTACTGGAGATTATTCACTCAAAATTGATATTTACAATAAGTTTTAGACGAAAAATAAGAATATTATAAATTTTTGGAAAATGGGCGTAGCCACGCCCACTTATGGTACTTGGTAACCGCTGCACCAATTTCTTCCAAGCTTGGCACAGTTGTTGGCCTTCGCACAGTATATCAAATGGCGGAAAATTTTTAAAATCGGACAATAACTACGCCCACATTCCATATAACGGTAATTTAGAGAAATACAAAATCTTCGATAAATAAGTAAATATTAAAGGTAATTTATTCAAAATTGATGCTTGCAAGTACTCTTAACCAAGAAATACGTTTGTGATAAAATTTTGGAAAGTAGGCGTGGTACTTGCGCCGGGTATTTAATGTTCGGCTCCGCCCGAACTTTCTTACTTGTTTTGGTATGCTGTTTTATAGCATATTAAATTCTAGTACAATAAAGTGCAAGTTTAAAGTTGCTAAAAAATCGCGTTGATTTTTGATAATTTTTAGCTGACGGTATCACGCATTCTTCTTCTTCCATACAATGTAATTTTTTATACGGAAAAAAGTGCATAACGCCGTCAGAAAAAAATTATCAAAAATCAATACGATTTTTTAGCAACTTAAAACTGCCACTTTATTATACAAGATTTTAATAAGCTATAAAATTGCTTTCGAGGTTCGAATTAAAATACTTGGAATTGGAATGAAAAGTTTGTGCAAGTTTTTGTTAGATAAGGTGCTGAACTATAATAAAAAATTAATGCACCTTAAAAAAAGCAAAAGAAAACTACATAGTCTCTTGTCACGGGCTATACATACATATCGTCGTTTAAAGTACAAAACTGCGTATCGCCATTCTGCAAAACCGCGTAACTGACAATGGCTGCCAAAAATGGATTTGCTCACACAAGCTCTTGGCTCAATCATTATCTATTCGTCCTGGAATATACTAGCCAGAAATGCGATTGCTTTATAAAAAAGTGAACCATTTTGAAATATGAGTGTTTTTACGCTCTAGAAAATAATTTCTACAACTTCACATACGCGGTTTTGCATTTTGCTGATACGCGGTTTTGCATTTTGTTGATACGCGGTTTTGCACTTTAAACGACGAGATGTTTTATTATTGAAAGACAACTTTTACCTAATTTACTGTATGAGCGCTGTAAAAACTCGACATATGCAACTGGTGCACCACGTCAACTGCAGTGCAGCAAGTGCCACTTAACGCTGGGATTTATGTCAAAATTGAATTAAAATGCGCCTATTATGTCATAGTCTCCATGTAACCTTGTGTTTATGGAAAGCATTTTAAATATTATTTGTATGACAATTAATTCTGCTTGAATAGCTGTTCCAACAATGGCCTTGCCACTACGATACTGCAGACAAATTAAGAAAAAGAAATCGTTGCAGAGATACGCGAAAGGGCGCAGGAAAAACGTTCCCGGTGGCAATTTGTATTGTTTAGGGTGTGAATGAGAAAAAACAAAAGAGCTTTAATCACATATACAGATTGTAATCACATATGCGGCTACACTATTTCTCCATGTGTACGCTAAAAACAAAGTCACATATCAATTTTTTTTTTTTTTTTTTTTTTTCAAATAGAATCGAAGTTGACAAAGTCCGTTGTTTTGTATTTACTGTCTAAACTCAATGATCCGCAATTTTCATTGGGAAGCCATATTCGACAAGATTTTTTTTTTAATGCAGTGTTCTACTCGACAAACCCATTCATTTCCTATCCATGTTAAGTCGATACCCGTATTAAGAGGTTGTCGTGTATGTAATGCGACCTTCTGTGTGGAAATTGAACTTTTTTTGTGACAAAATCTAATATCTTAGCAACAAAAACAGCTAGCGAAATAAATTTTACCGCATTTTAAACTTTTTGAGATGGAAAAAGAATTTCGTTGGATAAAAAAAATATCTTTCAGAAAAATTACAAATGAAATTTCTTTTTGAATTTTTAGTGAATCAGGTACCCTGTTAAAATATCTATAGAAATCATAGTCGGCGTATTTTTCCCCATTTTCTATCTATCATCTAGTCGAAAAGTACCTCGTTTTGCACCACTGACATTTGACGTGAAACGCTCCATCTATGTTCATACATACTAGAGTTGGATTTAGTAGTTCACTTTAAATTTTAGTTCACTTCTAGTTCGTTCAGGTCAATTAACTAGCTCTTCTGAGTCTTAGTTCGTCCATCTTATTGAACTGTAGTATACCTAATTGAACTAATTCGGTTATAGGAGTTGAGTTACAGAACTACAGAAATTAATGTTTTTTTATAACACATACATATGTACATAATATATGTGTGTACATAATATATGTATGTACATAATATATGTATGTACATAATATATGTATGTACATAATATATGTATGTACATAATATATGTATGTACATAATATATGTATGTACATAATATATATATATCGTCGTTTAAAGTGCAAAACCGCGTATCAACAAAATGCAAAACAGCGTATCAGCAAAATGCAAAACCGCGTATGTGAACTTGTAGAAATTATTTTCTAGAGCGTAAAAACACTCATATTTCAAATTGGTTCACTTTTTTATAAAGCAATCGCATTTCTGGCTAGTATATTTCAGGACGAATGGATAAGGATTGAGTCAAGAGCTTGTGTGAGCAAATCCATTTTTGGCAGCCAATGTCAGTTACGCGGTTTTGCAGAATGGCGATACGCAGTTTTATAAAGCAATCGCATTTCTGGATAGTATATTTCAGGATGAATGGATAAGGATTGAGTCAAGAGCTTGTGTGAGCAAACCCAATTTTTGGCAGCCAATGTCAGTTACGCGGTTTTGCAGAATGACGATATGCGGTTTTGTACTTTAAACGACGATACTTTGGCATCTGAAAGTGAAAGTTTTTTTTTTAAACAACAAGTCCCAAAAACTCAACTCAAATATTTACTTTTTTCCACATATTGCACTAAACGATTTAAAACATTTGATATTCAATGAAATAAAATTTTTGCATAGCACGAATTCCGATCAGTTATTTCTTTATGCCTTTTCAAAGAAAAACACGAGATGTCATATGTGTTAAAATTACATTTACATTTTTATTGGAGTGTTGCCACAGAAAGGTTTAGTTCACAAAAGAGCCGGCTCTTTCGCTCTTTAGCTCAAAAGCTCCCCAAGCCTACGTAGTGCGCATACATGAATGTAACTGAATAAATAGAGATACGGCAATTAGTTAGCTCACAACTGGTTTGAAAATTGAATTAACACTCATCTCTGTCTCAACTTACTACGTAAAACTAAATCACTTCTAATTTTGCAAAGAGTCTTCATTCACTTGACTATGTAACAAAAGGCCAACAGCGCTTTTAAACGCAAAGGACTTAAGTCTGTCTGACACTCACTTTTTAGTCAGTGACGAAAAGCCTTAGGTGTAGGCAGTGTTCTCCGACCACAAATGTGTCTTTCAATATTTTTGCTTTATTTGCCTTTGCCCACCACCTTCTTTTGTATGCAGCACCAACATTTAAGAGACGTTACAAGGTGAAAAGCTTCACATGAATAAGCCTCACAAACATATCCTTGTTTCACCAATGAGCAGCAGCAACGAAACAAACACAAACTAAAAGAAAAAGTTAAAACTAAATAAAGAACTTCATCTGCGAGAGGCACAGAGGAGCATATTTTAGAGATGTTTAATTGCTCTAGTGTAAACACACAGGCACTGCAGCAGCCTGCAAAAGTCTTAAATATTTAAACACCTATTCGGAACATTTTTGTTCCAAGGAAATCTAAAAATACGTATCACTAAGTTAAAGTAAAAAGTTGCTTAGTCCACTTTTCCTTATAAATAATAGTTAAAAGTGCAACGCTTTCTAAAAGATCGAACTAACTTTTTTATTTCTAACCGTTTATACATAGTCAGTGATACGCAAATTCGCTAGGTTAAAAACAGTCACAGAAAATGTGATACTTAAGTCGCAAAGAATACAAAAACTTTTCATCCACATTGTGGAATTTGATTAGTTTGGAGTTGTTTTAACTTGGGTTACGCGAAAACGTGCGTTAAAATTTTTGCAAAACAAGTGCTTGAAGAAAATATGTTTGAAAGATCGATATTCTCTCCAGTATAACTGGACTCCGCAACTTTTCCCTCTAAGCTAACGATATGGCCGAAATGGTCAATGCAAAATTTTTTATGAAAATTTACATAAAGTTTGGAAGTATAATTTTTAGTTTTTGTTGTACTGTTAGCTTTAATTTTATAGTTATTTTCAAGAGACTTCCCTGAGGAGCCCTATAGTGGGAGTAGAAAGGTCATTGAATTCTCTCATGTTATTTTTTTTTGCACAAGCCCCAAATGGAAAATTTCTTTAAATTTCTATAGATTTTCTGGGGCAAACCGTAGTTCAATATGCAGTAATTGATAAATCGAATGTCGATTCACGGATAGAGTCGGAACTAGAAAACCGACAAAATATCGAATCGGAAGAGCGCGATTAATCAATCTTCGATTTAATCGATTTAAAAACGGCGTCTCTAATCCTAAGGTATCCGAAAACATAAATATTGACCAATCTCCTTTTCTAAATCATGAAAATTCACTTCATTCTGTTAAATGAATGAAAATTAAAAAAGTACAAGATTGTACCTGAATGGCTGTTTATACTTAATCATTGCCACTTTTTTGCATTACACATATTTTCTCCTTAGCTTAGCATAGGTTTGTATGTAAATAAGGTGGACAGTGTTTTTTAATGTAATCCCTGCAGGGAAACCGCGGACTAGTGAATCAAGTTTCTAGTTCCGTACTAGGTCTTTATCGCCAAAAAGGAACAAGTCCGATAGGAACCAGATCCCCACCTGTTCAAAGTCGGCGAAAAGTGGTACTTTTAAAAACAAATTTTTTAAGTTTTTTTCACCAGAAATCTATATCTAAAGTAACGAATTTAGAAATGGTTCGGAACTATAGAAAAAGGGATGCAGAACGAACTAGATCTTATTTGTCGAATTTAGAACTAGTTCGGAACTATCGAAAAAGGGATGCAGCGGGGGGCTTGTTTACTTTACATACATATTTGCTCGGCGGCTTTTTCGTTCAAATACGTTTCTATTCTGCACTTCGCAGATGCTTTTTCATAGCTTGGTAATACAAAACCAAAATTTGTGTTAACATTTCAACATCTTGGACCCGTCTGGAATCTAACATCGAGCACCTCTGCAAACTCAGCTACAGCTAAAGGTATGTAAACGTACATTTCTTACAATCATTCAAACGAATTTAATTCGAATTGAAAACACATTTCTTTCAAAATAACTTAAAATCGCACACACGGAAAAACCAAGAGGATTGAAAAACTATGATACCTTTTTCTTTCGTCTGTCGATTTTAAAACTGGTTAGGAACTATAGAATTAAGGACTAGTTCGGAACTATCGAAAAAGGGATGCAGCGGGGGGCAATTGACACTTCCTAGGACATCGCCATGTTAAATTCGCCAGTTGTTTGCATGCAAAAGAGATTTATCGCGAACCAGTACTAGGTCTAAATGTACTAGAAGCGCACTAGTTCAGAACTAGAGATTTTCCCCACAGGGAATGTAACAGTCCAAAACATCAGAGTTTTTTAGTGCGGAATTCACTATCGCCAACGCGCAAAGGCCCGTAAATCTTACGCAGAATACCTCTCTTGAAAACTCCAAGATCCACCTTATTAGATGTGTTCTTTGTCCATGCATCGGCGCCTTACATCAGCACGGGCATGATGAGTGACTTATAGAGTGTGAATTTTGTACGACGAGAGAAGACTTAACTTTTGAAATGCCTACTCAGTCCAAAGTAGCACTTGTTGGCAAGAGTGATTCTCCGTTGGATTTCAAGTAAACGAAGTCGTCTACTTTTTCAAACGAGTAACCGTCAGCAGTAACGTGGGTGGCAAGACGCTTATCCTCCGACTGTTTGTCTGATGACAGGAGATACTTCGTTTTGTACTCGTTCACCACCAAGTAATTATACGCTCTTCCAAAGGAGTTTGCATAAGCGGTTCAGTTATGCGGCTCTTATTATCTTCTCCAACATTAGATTAGCGAAATCACAAGAAAAGGGAGTCACCTTGTTCGAAACGTCGTTTGGTATCAAATGGCTCGGCTAGGTCCTTCCAAATTCTGACGGAGTTAGTGGTATTGCTTAACGCCATTTTACACAGCCGTATTATATTCGCCTGGATACCAAATTCAGACATCGCGGCGTATAGGCAACTCTTTTCAGTGCTGTTGAAAGTGGCTTTGAAATATTTTCCAAGATTTGGTGTATTGGGAATACCTGGTCTATGGTGGATTTGCCAGGCCTAAAGACACACTGATAAGGTTCAATCAGTCTTTCACACAATACACTGTAGTTGGCACTTAAGCGGGACCGCCATTTCTTGTAGATGAGGCAAAGCACGTCGTACATGCGTTCATCTGACCATATTCTGCATAAGAGCCGATGTATGCACGTTATCATCTTCTCGCCGCCGTACTTGAATAGCTCACCTGGCAGGCCTACAGCTTCAGCAGCTTCGTTGTTTTCCAATATCGCCATCGACTGGGGGCTCGGCTCCGTCTTGTCCACAGCTTTCAGTGATGTTGCCATTCAAAAGGGTGAAAAAGTGTTCCCTTCATAATTTAAGCACGTTCTGGACATCGGTCACTAGGTCGCCATCGTCGTTGTTACAGTAGTTCGCATAGTAGTTCCGATCAGAGTTGCCACTGCCGAACAAAAATACTTACCATTTACTTTGAAAAAATCTACCAAATCTGGAAAGTATCTACCAATAACTTTTTTTAAGTTATTTTAGTAAAAACTATAGATTTGTTCTTTTTTTGAGTTATTTCAATAAAAATCAAATTTTCTTGAATAAAAAAAAACGCTTTTTATTTTCTTAATATTCAAAATGTTTTTCAAGTAATTTTTTTATTTTATTTATTTTGTTGGAAAAGAGTATTGTTTACATTTTAAGTAAAATCATAAAAGTCAAGGATTAAAGCTATAATTTAGAAGAGTTCAACAAATTTGCTATTTTCTCAAAATTTTTAGAAAATTTTTGGGTAAACAGTTTTATTACCCATTGAAAAATTCCCGTTGATTTAAAATTTTCTTTTGCCACCGGCCTTTGGAGTTTTTTCTTTTTTAATTTTATTTAAAGAATCATTTAAAATATTTAGGCAATCAAGAGCTCCTCAGGATTCGAGTAAAATGAGTTTTGAACTGGACACAATATAAAGCGTTTGCAAATTAATGGAATTAAATGGACTATACTTATAGAAAGAAATTTATTATCAGACTTTTTGGTTTCCATGTATTTACTATGGGCGGATTAAAAAATTTTCGGGTGGATTTTTTAGATAACTACAGAACGAACAGTTTTAAAGTGCACAAAAATTACTTTAACAAAAATCTACCAAAATGAAAACAAATTTACCTTTTTACCAACCCACATTTTGTCTACCAAATTTGGTAATAATTTACCAAAGTGGCAACCCTGGTTCCGATACAATTTTCGCGCGTTTTTCCTTTCGGCCATCATTTCAATCTCTTCGCACTAACTTATTTCGGCCTCTCTTCTCGTTTCCCTTTTCCATTCCCTATAAAGGTTCCACATAGCTAGCGTTGCGCCGGAGCGTTGGCCCAGTAGGCGGTATATTTCTCCCCGCTGCTTATTTTTCTTTCGGGCTCGCTGAAATCTGACTATTTCTTCGGCGGTGGTACTTAATGAGCGGTAAATGTCGTCTCACTGCTCGCGTATTTCGGTTTGTACAAAAGTGCTCTCATACAGCAGGTGTGACGTCCGTCACGCTAACTGACGCACCCACTAAATTTCGTCGAACACTAGTAAATATTATTCAGGAATTAGGTGGAATTTAGATGTTTTTACGGCCACCAAAATTAGTTTCGGTGCACACGCGGTCTTGGAAATATTCGCACAATTGTATTTTGGGTCAGCTACGTCGTCGCCCACGAAACTCGTCGAACACTGGTAAATATTATTCAGGAATTAGGTGCCTTTTAGGTGTTTTTTAGGGCCACCAAAATTAATTTCGGTGCACTCTCGGTTTCCCCTCCGCAGTAACTGGGTTCAAACCATGGTCAAAGCAACATCGCAAAAAATATATAAAAAAGGTTTTTTCTTAACAGCGGACGTCCCTCAGCAGGTAGTGGCAAATCTCCGAGTGTATTTCTGCCATGAAAAACAGATTCTCATGAAAATACAATCGCCGTTCGGAGTCGGCGTAAAACTGTAGGTCCCTCCGCTTTGTGTGACAATATCAAGACGCACGCCACAAATCGGAGGAGAAGCTCGGTCAAACACTAACATATGTGTAAGCGCCAATCTATTATTATTATTATTATTATAAACACATAATACTAATTCCCTTAAAAAATGTATGCTCTATAAACATTTTGGCGAACGTTCGAAAATTATCTTCGATATCCTATATGAATATCGAACTGAGAACGAACTCATAACCAACCTTAGTTTTCCAACGTTCATAGCCCTGCAGGGAAATCAATAACTAGTGAACAAAAACTCTGGTCCGCCACTAGTACTATAGCGCAAAAACGGAACCAGTTCGATAGTAACTAGATGCGCGCCAGTTCGAAATATCTATATGAGTAACCAATACAAAGCATTTTTTATTTTTTTCATGAAATTTCCAACTAATCCTTTTTCTGTTCACCTTTCGCGATTTAATCGTGCTTTATTCTTGTAGAAAGTCGCAAGGAAATTTTTAATTTTTTAGCATTAAAATGTTGCTTACCATTTTCTGGAAAGATTTTAAATTCAACCGTATTGTTAATCTTTTCTTGGTGAAAAAAGGTAATGCATTCCCATTTTCCCACTGGAAATTTCTTTGAAATACAAACATTAATCCGCATTCGGAATAGCTAAAGAATACTGACCTTTGAGCTAGAGAAAAAAAAAGTGGGCGTAGCTCGCCCCCTTTTCTGGATTTTAACGGCATATTTTTTTTGTGCAAATTGGATGGGGCGGCGATAGGGGGGGATAAACGTGGAATTTTCAACATTTTCAAACGCTTATATTTCGAAAACTATTGAACCGATTTTCTAAATGAGGACACACTTGGAAAGGTGATTAAAGGACCTTTCATTTGATATATATATCTATGTATATAATGTATACATATTGCGAGAAAAGGTGAAAAACGAAATTATGGTAATTTTTTTTTATAAAAATGTATGTTTTTTTAAAAAATACGTAATTAACTATATTAACAGATATGTTTATCAGAAAGAGCACAAAAATACCGTTAATTTGATATATGACTTGTAGGAAAAAATTCTTGTGGACATCATCTTTGACTAAATATATATAAAAATATAGTTTTATATGAAAAAGGAAAAGAGCCACAGGCGAAAATTTGGAATAAAAAATCGCGCGATAGAAAATCTTACTCTCTTTAGGTTTTACAAAAATTGAATTAAAACTAAAAAAATACTAAAGAAATATATACAAACCATTTTTTAAATCACCTTATTTGTTATAAGATTCAGTTGTAGAATTAAATGGATAATTACGCTATCCACAGTATTTTTGCGTACAATTCCTTTCTGTGTAGGCGGCCTTCGGCCACGCTTAGGGATTATAACCCTCACTACGTAGAATTCTTCTTTCTGTGTTGCCAAATAAAAGGGGCTGAACACCTTTTGCAGAGAACATATAACATTAATACAGTTGTTTTATTGCACTGCTGGCAGTTGTACTTAAACCTAAGTACATAAAGTTATACGCCAAATTAAAGGTATTTTTATGGTCTTTCCGATAAACATATTTGTTAATATAGTTAATTACGTTTTTTTTTACGAAAAACATACATTTTTATAAAAAAATTGCCATAATTTCGTTTTTTTATTTTATTTTTTCAAATTATCTTTGTATTATATACATAGATATATATTGAATCAAAGGTCTTTAAATTAACTTTCAAACTGTGTCCATATTTTGAAAATCGGTTCAATAGTTTTCAAAATAAAAGCTTTTGAAAATGTTGGAAATTCCACGTTTAGCCCCCTCTAGCGCCACCCCTGTCAATTTGCACCAAAAAACAAATTTACCATTAAATTCACAAGAAAGGGGTGTACCACGTCCATGTTTTCTTTTTTCTCTAGCTCAAGGGTCGGTATTCTTTAGGTATGCCCCGCATTCATGTAAAAATAAATCTGCAAGGATTAAGTGGTATTATTTAAATTGTTTTATTAATATTCAGTTTTCTAGGAAAATGACTCTTAATGTTAAGGGAACAGACCTTGACTTTGTAATCATACAGCTAGTTACTTTGACAGCGTTCCAAGGCGCCATTTGGCCGACCAAGTTTTCAAAATAAATTAAAACAAATTAAAGCAAGGCGTGAAAAGCAAGCCTGCATTGGGCCAGCGCCTTAATACTCCATAGTAGGTACTACCTGTTCCTGCCTGCTTCTATGCCTTGCGCCATACGTATTATGCTCAGCCAAGCTTATATTCAGATTTGGGGTGTAAGCATTGGTATTACCACACATAGCGGAGGTATCTGTAGTTTCACACAGATTCCGAATGGAAAATTATTTTCCTGCGGCTGGTAATGCGCCCCTCGACCATTGCAGATTGTAGAAAGATCACGAAGCTGCAGTGGCACTCTGCAACTTTTCAATATTCTCGTTTGTCTGCAATGCGATAATATCAAAACCCGCAAATTTTAAATGTATCACTTTTACTTACCTTTTTTCAGCTAAACATCCATATGTATGTACTTATACGCAAATTGAATGAAGAACAATTTTTCCAAACAATAATAAAGTAAATGTAAAGAAACCAAACAAGTGAAGAGATGAAATCGATAAATCGATAGAATCGAAGAGAATGCAAATACAGGGCTGCTTTTTCGATTTAAAAGGTATTCACATGAGGCGATTTTACAGGCAACTTTAGAGCCGATTATTTGAATCAAAAGTTGGCAGCCACCCAACATTATTGGAGGCGATTATTTGAAAGACCGTTGACACCAGGCATAAGTATTTATTTATCAGGTGTATTTTTGACAAATATAGCGCAATACATTGATTTATTTTTCTATGGTAATCGTATTGCCCTTTTATAATAAAGAATTTGCGATATATGACTAATAAAACTTTTTCGGGGGTCGTATCATTTTGTTTTTTATAATAACGCAATGTTGTTTTCGCCGTCGATTTAACAGTGAGTTAGGTATTTGCACATTATTTTTATTTGCAAATAGCTTACGTATGAACGTACTATATCTTTATAGTATCCATGGTGGTATACCGATCTTTGGTTCATTTATATCGATGCATTTATTTCTTGTATGTATCTATCATAGGATTGTAAATCACAATTTCACTATCGATTTTTGAAGAATCGATGTAGTTTCAAATCACTTGAACTATTTTTTACTTAAATACATATGTACATTTATTAATTGGAATTTATGAATTTATCATAGGACCTTGTGCATAATTCCATCAAATTAGTTATTTATCAAACGCTCGTTCCAAATTTTAAAGCGCAATCAAACTGAAATGGTTAAAAATAGTAAAGAAAAATTTTCGATGTTTGAAGCCACGACGATCGATGTGGCTCGATACATCGATGTTTTTTTACATCCCTAATCTATCATGATAAATTTTCCGACATTTTGCTGGCGTCTGTTTGGTGTTAAAGTGCGTTTTATTTTTGTGAGCAATTGTGAGTTATAATTATAAGGTCAATATTAATAAAATTTTGAAATGAATAGTAAACGTCACATGAAGAGACTCATTAAAAAAGAGCAGGGCAATCTTTTAACAAAAATCTATGAGGTTAACGATGGTGTAATAGGTGAAACTGTTGAACAGCCATGCTTTCCAGATGAAAGTGGCTTACTTGAAGAACCGTCATGCTCAAATGTGACTCAAGTCTCAGGAGAACATATTGGAAGTATCCCAAATGAATCCTTTATCCCAAGTGAAAGTGAAGTTTCATTCAGAGATAAATTGTTAAGTTGGTACTAGAAATATAAGCCCCCACGCCAGTCTTTCGAGGACCTTTTAGCCATTTTGCGCGACGCAAACTTGGATGTTCCACTATGTGTGGAAACACTTTTTGGTAAAAGCAGGGAAAAGCCTATAATTAGGCATGTCGAACCTGGTCTCTATTCTCATATAGGGCTTCAAAACCAGTTGCAGAAAATATCAAACATATTGAAAGAACTTGACGACATTGCAATTGATATTAATATCGATGGTTTACCTTTATTTAAGTCTTCTCCTTATCAACTATGGCCAATTTTAGTAAGATTGGTTAATGTTGAAAACGTGTCTGTCTTTCCGGTGGGTATTTACGTGGGTAAGAAAAAACCAAAAGATATCAATGAATATTTCAACTCATTCGTTGCAGAAATGCAGGAAATATTAAATAATGGAATTGAGGTATTAGGGAAAGTCATTAATGTTAAAGTTAGGGCAATAGTTTGTGATGCACCCGCCAAATCATTTATTTGTGGAACGCCAAGCCATACTTCCGCAAATGGCTGTGAAAAGTGCACACAAAAAGGACGAAAAGTTGAAGGCGTTTTAGTGTATAGTAGCGAATCTGGATCCCTGATAACGGATGAAGATTTTTCAAATAGAAAGTATTTAAAACATCACCTACCGAATTTTTATCACAGTCAAACGCCATTAGAAATCATAGGTATGCATGCATTTGCTCGATTAGGTGTTATGCGTAAAATTATACTTAGGATAATGACAGATAAAACTAATTTTAGGGTAGAAAAGGAAAAAAAGCAAAAAATATCACAAAACCTTGAATCCGTAAGAGATTGCATACCCAGAGAATATGTCAGGAAAACCAGATCACTAAATGAAGTAGTTTACTGGAAAGCTACAGAGTTCCGACAGGTTCTTTTATATACCGGTATTTTTGGGTTTAAGGACAATTTACATGAGGATGTGTATTATGAATTTTTGTTGTTGCACTGCGCTTGTAGAATTTTATTTTGTCCAAAGAATTATTTATGTAACTTAGACAATGCTCAAAGGATGCTAGAATTATTTGTTCAAAATCTTCAACAATCTTTGGCGAATCTAGTCTAACCTACAACGTACACCATCTTTTGCATTTGGTGGATAACGTAAGAGCTATAGGACCGGTTTCTAGTTTCTCTGCCTACAACTTTGAAAATCATTTACAAATTTTCAAATCGTATGTAAGGAAACCATCCCTTATTCTTCAACAGCTTTTAAATAAAATAAAATACGACAATTTGTTAAATGAACAGAAACCTACTGGATTCAAGTATAAAAAAGGCAGAGGCTTATGTTACTATTTTAATAATTGTATATTTTCTTCAAAAAAACCAGACTGTTACTGCATAATTAAACCATACATACCAATACAAATCAAGGGCTTTTCAGAAAATAAAAAAGTTGTTATAGGTAGGGAATTTCCTAATATTACAAGTTTTTATAATGAGCCACTTGACTCCTTGTCACTAGGCATTTGTGTGGTAGACAATATAATGCTCGAAGAGAAAGAATATCCCATTGAGGAAATAGACTTCAAATTAATGGGTCTTCCTCATGATGGCGATTGTTTACTATTACTTCCAATTTTGCATGGTTGTTTCTAATTTAAAAAAGAATATATTACAATTGCTCCCCGTAGGTTAAAGATGGCACAAAAAATTAAAAAAATTAAATTCAACGAGACTGTTCCAACACCAAGTAAGTATTGTCTAACTGTGAAGTTACACGATCAAGAACTTGGTTTGAAGTTGATCACACATACTGCTTGTCAAAATTCAATTGAATTGGCAGTTGTGACACAGGCCATACGCAACTTCATGGTCAATTTCATGGCGTTCAAGTTGTGAAAACTTGCTTTAAAGTTCTTGATAGGTGTAACCTCCAAGTAAGATATGTTTATGTAGGTAGTCATGCACGTTTAGTATTCTTAATTGTTGGCACATATCGATATTTCAGATCAAACTACCAATCCGACATGCACAAAATGCGAAGAAATGTTAAGGTATTTGAAAAATATCCAAGGTAACGTGTTTATATAACCATTTTAATGTACAAATGCTACCTTACCAAAAATTTAATATAATTTTACATTTTTCAGAGTCCGTAAATAAATTAGAAGTTTTAACAACCACACGTCAGTTTTTACGTCCGCTTTGGCAGAGCAGAAGGTAGTTTTGACGAAGTTAGTAGAAAAAGAAAATGACCGAAGCGAGGTGGCTTCTTTGTTCCCACTAAATTCAAAAGAAGAATTGGAAAAACTTAACGCCAAAATTACTATGGGGAACCGGAATTTATTTGTAAGTAGTGAACACAGTTTCTTTTTAATCATCAAGTTAACTATCTTGTTTTTTTTATTATTCTTTAGATAACAACCATAAGCAGAGTGCTGCAGCATTCTGTAAAAAAATATTTTAAAAATATTCTAGGGAACGAGGTCGTCCTTGCATTCAATATTGACGGAACGCATGGCAAACAACGGCTCAAAGATTACGCTAATTTTTATGCTGTGTTACTAGGTAAATTACATTATCATGCCTATTACGGTATCCGACGGATGCCATCCTCACGGATCTAATCCGATTCGCACTGTCATAACGAGCGAATGAGAAGGATTAGATTCATGAGAATGGCATCCCTCGGAAACAGAGCTATTCCGGTCCGACAGATACCATTCGCACGAATCTAATCCTTCGCACTCGCTTATTCCGACAGTGCGAATCTGATTAGATCCTTGCGGATGGCATCCGTCGGATACCGTAATAGGCATGTATATGTTTACTTGAAAAGCATATCAAAAAAATTTTTTGTAGAATCCATAAAAGGGCAGGAACCCGAAACGTAGTTAAGAAGATCAATACAGCTGCAGAAAAAAAGGCATTTTAAATTGAAGGTCGCCAAGTAATGTAAATTTCGTCGTCTGTTTATCTGCGTAGATATAAGGATTGAATGTTGCCATAGAATATAAGTTGTTACATGCTATACACCTAAAGTAAGGTACCTGAAAACAATTTTATTTTGTAGTTTGGAGAAAATCTTTTTTTTTTAATATACTAAAAAGCACGAGATGCTAGGAAAAGGATTTAACGTTCAACGTTGCTGTAGAATATAAGCTCTTTTACCTCAAGTTAGGAACCTGAAAACAATTTTGTTTCTATAGTAACATATTTACCTATATATATTAGATTAATATTTTGAAACAGCCAACGCTTTTGTAATTTGTAGACTGAAGTATTTTTTTATGTTACATAAGGAAGAGTTTATTTACTTTCAAGCACACGTTGCCTTAAATGTAATACAATTTAACAAAATGTACAAACACACATATTTATGTATTAAAAAAAAATTAAGTTATTTAACTTTGGTATTTTAATAAATCAAATAAAAAGTAATCTTTAGCATTCTCGCAACGAATTTTGTTATTAGTCTCAATTAAATCTAGTGTGCCGAATTTAGAACTCGTTCCTAACTACTGAAAAAGGGTTGCGATTATACTAGTTCTTCTATGTAGAATTTTGACTGGTTCGGAACTATAGAAAACGGGGTGCAAAGCGAACTAGATCCCATCTGTCGAATTTAGGACTGGTTCTGAACTATAGAAAAGGTAATGCAGCGGGGGACAATTTCGATTTCCTATGACATCGCCGTGTTAAATTCACCAGTTGTTTGCGTGCAAAAGAGATTTATCGCGAACTAGTAGTGGTTCTAAATGTACTAGATGCGAACCAATTCGGAACCAGAGATTTTCCCTACAGGGAGTGTATTGGAAATACATTTGAGATGAGTTCGAAAAAAAAATTAAAACCATAGTAACAAGAGAGGAAGTGAAATCCAGCTCATTTTCGAATGGAAATATAATACAATCCATGATAAAAAATAGGAAGGTAGAACCGCTGAGAGGAATTTTTCAAATTCTTGACGTTTGCAAGCAATTTAATTTTAAAATTTTACACACAAACTCACACACACATTCTCATTTTCAATCTCAAATAACAACAACTTTGAACAATTCCTTTTTTTTTACTCTCAATTTTATATGATTTTAAAATGTTGACAAACTTCAAAAAAAAAAATCTTGGCCGACGAATTGAGGGAACGGTTTTACCTTACTATGTTTTATCATGATAAAAACATTACAAGGTAAATTCATTCTCTCATTTCGTCGGCCATGATTTTTTTCTGACGTTTGCCAACATTTTAAAATCATATAAAATTGAAAATAAAAAAAAATTAAATTGTTCACAATTGTTGTTGTTTGAGATTGAAAATGAGAATGTGTGTGTGAGTTTGAGTTTTGATTTTAAAATTATATTGTTGGCAAACGTCAGACTGCCTCTCAATGGTTTTACCTTGTTATGTTTTTATCATGGTTTTTATCATGATACAATCACTCTCTCTCATTTCTCTCTCAAATTTCAATAATGGGCTGGATTTTGAATCCATAACGAAGGAAAAATTCATTGGATAACGAAGGTTCCGTTTTGCTGGAGAATGGCCTAGTAGTTCTCGAATCGAATACTAACCTATTCCACATTCGTTATCGAAGATGAGACTTGAAAAAAATGTTAGTTTTCCAATCATTTTCGAATTGTTAACCAAGCCCAATGTGTATTGGGTGCCTATTAAAAATAGAATCTGTAGATACATGTGTGTATACATTTGTGCGATAATTTTTCGAGTTTTTTCCTCTTTTTTTGTTTTAAATAAAACTATGTTAAAAGATGTTACGTCTTGTTACGTCCCGATTTTTGTCCACAGAAATCTGGTCACCGTAACTATACCGTAAACTGGTATAATGCCATAAGTATTTCTACTGGTATGACCTGACCCTAGCTGGACAACTGACATTTCATAGGACATCGCAATGCTAAAAATACGAGTCGCTAGGTTGAAAAAGGGATAGGAGACGAACTAGTCGAGCTGAAAAGCTAACTGATAGAATTCAAGTTCCCAACTAGTAGCTTTCTCTGTAGGGCAGACATGGGCAAGCGAGCCCATTTCGCGGGCTAGATCAGGGGAAAATCATGGGCAAACATGAAGGGGGCAACAAATCTCACTAATACACGTATACCAATGAGAGCCACTGCACACGCATTCTGGAGTAAAGAGGCCCACTCTCCCAAACGTACGCCACATACACTCCTCGTCATTTGAATAGCTCAACTTTTTAATCCTTAGTATATACATTTTTATTTTATTTATTTAATATTCATTACATCCGATTTTAAAACTTTATACAGAGTTAACAAAAAATGTCAACAAAGGGGTACAATAAAGTGCAAGTTTCAAATGTCTGTAAAATAGCGGTGATTTTCGACAATTTTTTTGGTGATGGTGCTGCGCATTTTCTCTCATACAAAGTATGCTCGACAAAATTTTTATATGGAATAAAATTCGCAGCACTGTCAATAAAAAATAAATAAATTTGAAAAATCAGGGCAGTTTTAGTCACTTCAAACTTGCACTTAATTACACTATAATTGAATGGGCTACAAAACTGCATATCCGAAATTTTTCTAAAAATATTATTAACTTATTCACTGCAGGTCATTAGGATGGCACACTCCTATGTTGACCTTTTTTAAGAAATGTTTCCAGCTCTCAAGAAAAACGAAAAAAATCATATAAAATGCGGCCCAAGAAATGGAAAGTTTTAGTTTGTAAAAAATTATAAAATTGCATTTACCCGTACAATATGCTATATTTTTACAAAAAAATTATATTACACTGAGGGAAAAAAATTTTAGAATTAAAATAAAATGTGCTAAATTTAAAAAAATACACATAAGAGCACCAACCCAACTTGTTTTAAATTTGAAAATATGTCGTTGCGAAGTGCACAGAAGCTTTTTCGTTATACGAAATTAAAATTAAGAAGAAAAAAATTTAATTTTATGTTCCGTCTGATGGTAATTGAACCCGGACGCTCTTGGTAGCAACCAATTGTATCAAGCGTCTTTGCACACTCACTATTAACGATTTAATGATATGTACGCACTTAGTCAATGAAATTTCATGTGCGGCGTTGGCACACAGAGAGAGTATTCGCCTAACAAAACTGAGCTACCCGGTTCGAATCTCAGCTGGCGCAAATTTTAGTTTTTATTTTTTAAAAGTGACTATTAGTCTCTTCATAGGACATGCTCGAACAAAAGCGATCAGTTCATTCCATATAAAGAGATCAAAAGTGGTATTAGTCGCATGCTCCTTTGCGATTGCTACCGGAGTCATCCCGGATTAGTACCATTTTTTGCAGGGCAGCTACAGCCATACATGTAAATGTGTTTTCAAATGTTGAGTTTGAATCAACATCACAGCGCGCGATTAGTGCATGATGTCGTACCATGTATGTACATATGTATGTATGTACATATGTATGTATGTACATATGTATGTATGTACATATGTATGTATGTA
>NW_023458555.1:61484860-61485694 GCF_013731165.1 Rhagoletis pomonella | reverse complement strand
ATATGTATGTATGTACATATGTATGTATGTACATATGTATGTATGTATGTGTTGTCACCGCTTTGAATGCTTTGTATACATATGCTTTCTTAATTACATATGAAAAAGAATCCATGCAGTGAAAATGCTTCATTTCAATACGGGCGTATTGAATTGAATATTTCCATTATACGTAGTGTATGTATAATGAAAAAATCCATTTTGTTAAGAATTTTCACTTGATTTAAAAACAAACATTTTTAAACGGTAATCCAATAAAAAAATTTTATTCTTACAACGCGTTTTTTTCTCAGTGTAAATAAACAAAAGGAAAACTGTAAATAATAAGAATTGAAAGGGTGTGCAATTCAAATGACGAGGAGTGTATATGAGCAGATGTGATCACCACCGCAAGTAAACGCGAGCTGAAAGTGTGATTGTGTTAGTGTGCCAATTACGTTTGAACAGCGTTGCCAACTTTTCAATTTCAAAATGCACCAAAACTTGGAAAGAAAGGCGTTTTACCACACTAAAAGCACTAAATTTTTGAAGTGAAACTTCTTTAGCGGCCGTTGGTTGGTTGGGAGTAAATTGGCAAATTCAACGGAAATTGCACACGGAAATGGTGCAACGGAAATGATGCAACGGAAATGGTGCAACGGAAATGGTTGGCGCTGAAACAAGTGCTTCTTGTGTGTATGCATATTGTATTAATTTAGCAAAAATATGCTAATAAAAGGTTAAAGAATAACACTTAGAAAAAGACCAATACAAGAATGAAAGTAAAGGTGAGTACGTACATAGATAAAGAAAATGATAAAGGCAAAGGTAAAAATAAAAACAAAAACAAAGATG
>NW_023458555.1:61482201-61484850 GCF_013731165.1 Rhagoletis pomonella | reverse complement strand
GATTTTGTTATCGATATTTATCGATTTTGTTATCGATATTTATCGATATTGTTATCCATATTTATTGATCTTGTTGTCGATTTTGATACCGATATTTACCGATTTTGTTATCGACATTTATCGATTTTATCATCGATATTTATCGACTTTGTTATCAATATTGTTCGTTTTTTATTGATATTTTGATCGATTTTGTTATGGATAATTTTATAGACATTTTTGTCGATTTTGCTATCGATATTTATCGATATTTTTATAAATTTTATTATCGATATTTATCGATTTTGTTATCGATGTTTGTCAATTTTGTTATCGATACTTATCGATTTTTTTTATCAATATTTATCGATTTTATCATTGATTTTTATCGTTTTTTTTATCGATTTTGTTATCGATATTTATCGATTTTGTTATTGATATTTATCGATTTTGTTATCGATATTTATAGACTTTTTATCGATAATTGTTGATTTTGTTATCGATACTTATCGATTTTGTTACCGATATTTATCGATTTTGAAATCGATAATTATCAATTTTGTTTATTTGTTGATTCTGTAATCGATATTTATCGCTTTGTTATCGATTTTGTTATGGATTTTTTACCGATTTGTTATCGATATTTTTATCGATTTTGTTATGGATGTTTTTATCGATTTTGTTATGGATATTTTTATCGAGAATAGATTTCGCTACCAATATTATTATCGATTTTGCTATCGAAGTTTTTATTGAATTTTTAATCGATTTTGTTATCGATAGAGTGTAAAGATAAAAATGAAGATGAAGGAAAACAGAATAACATAAACGCAATTAGAACGAACAGGGGTAGAGATAGGCATCTAGTAAGAAAAAAGACAAAAAATATAACCTTAAGCAAAATCGGATGTATGTATGTACATTAGACTGCATCACTCCCCATACAAAAAAATCGGTACGGTTTTTCCATTGGAATTATAAAATCTATTATATTTTAACCCGTCCAGCAAAATATTTCGAAAAAATATTAAGATTTAAGTGAGCTGGACCGATTTGAAAATATCTCCAAAGATGGAGTTTTTTGTGAATAAAGAATTTTTTGAAAAAATCCCCTCAAATGACAAAACGGTTTAAACTTAAAAAATTTGCGTAAAAATATTTTTAAAAAGTTTAAAACAAATTTTGAACTGAATCGTAACAATAAGATTTTTGATGCTGTTTTTAACTTTTTTCAAAGATTGGTATAAGAAAAACTTGAATAACTGAGCTTAACCTCCCCCGATTTAGACTTGTGAGATATCATTGAAAAGGTATTTTCTCACCCTTTTTATTTCGTTGCTAATAAACTCATTCAAAGCATGAAAGAGAAAGGTAGGATGAACGAATATCCTTCAAAGTTGAATTAAGATGTGCTGGTAATTGAAAAAAAAATATTGGGACCCGAATGACTTTTTTTGCACATAAATAAAAATAGTAGGAAAATACCTTTCTACCGAGATCCCATAAGTCTAAATCAGAATAGTTTTGGCCCAGTTATTTAAGTTTTTCGTAAATCAATCTTTCAAAAAAGTAAAAAACAGCATCAAAAATCTCATTATTACGATTCCGTTGAAAAGATTTTTAAATATTTTTATGCAGAATTTTAAGCCTAATTCCTAATTCGAATTGTCATCTGAGGGGACTTTTTTCAAAAAGTTCTTTAAGAAACTATTTTTATTCATAAAAAACTCCATTTTTGGAGGTATTTTCAAATCGGTCCAGCTCGCTTAATTTTTGGTGGACGTCTTAAAATATAATACATTTTGTAATCCCGGCGGAAAAACTGCAACTTTTTTTGGTGATGCAGTCTAATGTACATACATATGTACATATGTGTGTGTGTATATTGGTTCCTAAGAAACACTGGAACAAATATTTTCAAACGCTTGAGAAAGTCGTATTTCTCAATTTGACTATCAGCATTGTTTATCATTTGAAAATGAACATTTTCTCAAATTTTTCGCAAACATTGTTTATCAATTTAAGAACGGTTTGAGAAACATTTGAGAAAAAAGTGTTTAGCATTCCGTTCTGTTCCATCAGTGTCAACATGGCACAGATGTCGAAATTCATCGGTAGTCTGCTATATCAGTTGCAAAATAGCACTTCCGCCACGCGGTCGATGTTATTCGCAATTTGTCTAATTTCAAAACAAACTATGCAACTAGTATTTTACAAGAACCGTATTTTTCTTTGTTAAACTAATTGAATAAACAAGCTATTAAATAAACTGTTAAACAGCATAAATAAAAATTCCCTTCCTATAAAAACTGCGTTTCTCTTACATGTATTATTAGCAACACTATACAAATATTTCAATGAGAGCAACTGGATTTCATTTCGTTCCGCTCCACTCACGTTTGAGAAAAAGTTGAGAATTAAACATTTCTCAATTTGAAAACAAAGGAAAATTCAATATTAAAAAAGTGCCTTTTAGTTTGAGAACGCTATCAACGGTTATTTGAGATACATTTGAGAACTAACGTTTGAGATTTGAGAAAACGACCGATTCTCAAATGCATCTCAAATTGAGATTTAACAAAAATGTTTATTGGGTTATGAGACAAAATAGATGTGTATGTAACGTAAGTTTCACTTCTCCAGTGTGGCCCAGGCGCACTTACTTTTTTT
>NW_023458555.1:61448938-61462201 GCF_013731165.1 Rhagoletis pomonella | reverse complement strand
TATATATCTCCATATAAAGTTCCAGTAATATATCCAAAATATTTCCTGAGTAATGCAGTATGAAAAATTCCGTTTGTTTGGGAGGTGCCACGCCCCCTTGTCTAATCGAGATTAAATCTATCCTATATTTTAAGTTGGGCTAAATGACAGCAGTGTACAAAATTTCATGATCGGTTAAGTAGTTGAAGCGTAAAAGAGTAGCAAACAAACTCACTTTCGGATTTATAATATTAGTAAGGAAGTAAGGATTGATGTGAAAAATGTATAGTAATTCATCAATTGAGAACGGTTGGCCCGATTTGGCTCACATTTTTTTTTTTAGTTGCTCGTAATTGCCAGAAGGTTTTTTCGAAAGAAAGTTTTGGGAAAACCGTCCGGGAAAGTCGCGAAATTGGAAAAATCTAAAATTAAATTTTTTTATGGAATTTTGTGTGCAATTCCTTCGATATGGCATTCGAATGGAAAAATAGAAAATTTTAAGTGGAAAACTCGGAAAAATCCGGAAGGCAATTTTTTTTTTTCGACGAAATCTTGGAAATTTTCGGATAATTGTGAAATTCATTGGGAGCATGAATCAATTGGGAACAATTTTCTCCTATGTTTCATAACCGATTCGAATGGGTGCTGCTTTTTTGGAAAGGTGTTTAAAAGAATAAGTGCACAAAGTTTTAATTTTTCCGATAGGTGGCGCAGGGGTCGAGCTACGCTAAAAAATGCAGTTTGGTTCGTTAGTAGCCTTTTGCCTAGATTAGCATATAGGACCCATTTTTTCCGTTAAGTGGGCCAGGGACCGATCTATTCGAAAAAGTCTTATTTATGGACCGATTGGCACGTAGGTAGCTTATTGGCTGGGTTAGCATACATATATGATATCGTCGTTTAAAGTACAAAACCTCGTATCAACAAAATGCAAAACCGCGTATCAAGATAATGCAAAACCGCGTATGTAAGGTTGCATCAATTATTTTCTACAGAGTAAAAACATTCATATTTCAAAATGGTTCTCATTTTTACAAAGCAATAGCATTACTGGCTAGTATATTTTAGGAGGAATGGATAAAGATTGAGCCAAGAGCTTGTGTGAGCAAATCCAATTTTTGGCAGAAAATGTCAATTACGCAGTTTTGCAGAATGACGATACGCGGTTTTGTACTTTAAACGACGATATTTTTTTCTGATAGGTGAACCAGATATCGATCTATTCCAAAAAAATCTAGCAAAGTAACAAAGGGTGGTAGAACCTTCCACTTAGGTTTTGATTAAAGCTAAAAATTTCGAACACTATCCTTGCAAATTCGTGCACCTTTGCTTGATGGTCACTTATAGTCATTTGTTGAGCAGGAATAAGTCGTCGTTTAAAGTGCAAAACTGCGTATCAGCAAAAAGCAAAACCGCGTATGTGAAGTTGTAAAAATTATTTTCTAGAGCGTAAAAACACTCATATTTCAAAATGGTTTTTTTTTTATAAACCAATCGCATTTCTGGCTAGTATATTTCAGGACGAATAGATAAGAATTGAGCCAAGAGCTTGTGTGAGCAAATCCAATTTTTGGCAGCCAATGTCAGTTACGCGGTTTTGTACTTTAAACGACGAACTGATTTTGGGAAGTTTGAGTACCTACCGCAATTAAGCAAAAGGTGATAGAACCTTCTACTTAGGCTTAAATTAAGGCTTGGTCTTCTGACCTCAATTCCTGAAAATACCATTCCTTCACCTTCACCCTAAGGTCACCTATAGTCATTTATTGAAAAATAAATGAGTATAGGTGACCATCAGGGCAAGGTGCAGGAAGAGTACTTTCAGGGATAGTAGTCTGTAGTTCTAGCATTTATTTAAGCCTAAGTGGAAGGTTCTATCACCTTTTGTGTCATTGCTAGAGCTTTTCAAATATTGCAAAAAACACGATTTTTTGACACCTTCCCCACATTTTTCTCAAAATCTGGAGCTGATGGTAACTTTATACTTACGGATTTTTAATCAGCTTTAAAACAGCTTTAACATTTGCCACACCAAAAGCAGTGTTGCCCTGTGTAACCTACACTAATTATATAAAGAGAAGCTCCTTTTTTCCTTTCCTTCTTTTTATAAGAGGTGATCTCGCGAACGGCTGTACCGATTTTTTGAAATTTTGGACACCTACTGCAGACTTTCGATATACTAAGGGAACGTGGCATCACCGATACATATCGAATTTTTCATACCGTATATCTCCAAGCATATTGAAACTTTTACACCCAAAATACGGTGTTTTTTTTCTTGTTCATGATACATTTTTTTTTTTATATTTTTTATAGAATTATAGTTCATTTTGCATCAAATGGCACTAAATTTTGAGTATGCAGTTTTGTAGTTCACTCAATTTCAGTTTCATAAAGTTCAAGTTTTTGAGAGTTTTTTTCCCTGATGATGTTGCGCATTTTCTCCGTATAACGAATGCGTGATAGTTTTTTTGTATGAAAAAAATGCCGAAGACTGTCAGTATGTAAAAGACTTATTCTGGTGGCTTAACTCCTCCTAAACGACCGAAACGATTTTAATGATAATTTTTATTTATGTTTCAATAAAAAAATTAATTTTGGGCGGGACGAAGTTCGCCGGGTCTGCTAGTTTTTCATAAAAAACAAAATCGTGGTACAAAGCTCAATAACACAATTGAAATAAGTCTCGTTAAGATTTTTTTGTATTGACATGATCAAATTTAATAGTATCTAGTAGTATAGTAATTAAAGTAAACAATGCACTAAACACTCTTTCTAAATTGACTAAGGAGCGTGGTACGCAGAAATACTTGACTTCAACACCATCAAATTAAAGGATCTTCTTTTCCTGTGTATAAAGGGTAGCTGTAAATAGTTCTCCCTTTCTAAATAGCTGCATTATTCTTGTACGGTCGCTGCTTTATCTACCCATAATTTGGCTATCAACATCACTACATATGTAAACTGGAATCAGCATCAGAGCCGTTGGCGATTTCCTCAAAGGATTGCCAGATATCGTGGTTACATCGCTCTTCAATACAAGCCTTCACTAAAGTTCGGCCTTTTTCATATTCAACTAGTTTATCCATGCTAACTGATTTATATTTTCGAATTAGTTCATCATCAACCCAGTTTTTAGCTGTATTGATGGCAGAAAAAAACGAGTTTTGAAACGCGTGATCACAAAATATTGCAACAATGAAGCATTACGGGGCGATTCGGGAAGCGGGAAGATATGTAAGCATGCATTATAGTTCGATTTTCATCACATTTTTTAATAAAAATACATCAACCACGATCTTTTGATTAGTGGCGTTCATTGTTGTTTATCTTTTGTCTTTCTGATGTTTCTCCTATGGACGTAACTTGACTTCGCTATGAAGAGAAACAGAATTTTCCCATCAAAAAATATTTATTTTCAAGAATTCTATAACATTTCTACGAAAAATTGTTTTTTTCCAAATAAAATACATGGAAAACTTTGAGGGCTGTGAGCCACCTAAATATTTTTTGACTGACATAAAACTTTGTTAGTCACGACCTTAGGCTATTCGCACATTTCTAGTGGGCGAGACAAATAATACAAACACTTTTATTTGTCTACGTATAGTTAAGGGGGTCACCCAACATACCGATACCGACCTATTCCAAAAAAATCTAGCAAAGTAACAAAGGGTGGTAGAACCTTCCACTTAGGTTTTGATTAAAGCTAAAAATTTCGAATACTATCCTTGCAAATTCGTGCACCTTTGCTTGATGGTCACTTATAGTCATTTGTTGAGCAGGAATAACTCGTAATGCAAAACCGCGTACATGATTTTGCATAAATTATTTTCCAGAGAGTAAAAACACTCATACATATTTCTTTTTTATAAAGCAATCGCATTTCTAGGTAGTATATTTCAGGACGAATGGATAAGGATTGAGCCAAGAGCTTATGTGAGCAAATCCAATTTTTAGCAGCAAATAGTTGTGTTTGTTTACAAATTATCCAGTAACTTGCCAACAACTCTACAGTAACTTTATTTCTAATAATTCGCCCTCATAGAAAAAATTAACAAAAAAGTACGCGAACGCTTTTCCAGTAATAATTTGCAAGTTTCATGAGCAGCTGATAAATTGGTTGTTTATTCGCAGTATATTCATAATAAAACAATATATTTTATATTCAAATATGTTTATTTTGTGAATTTCCACAATAAAAAGCCACAAACAGTTTCCTTATTAGTTTAAATTTCATCCAGCAACATGCGATCAGCTGTTTTTCGTACTGGTAAATTCTTACAAGTTAAAATTTATCCAGTAAAATCCAGTTACGCGGTTTTGTACTTTAAACGACGATATGTACATATACTATTTGCCATAGACAGGCCCGTTGAGATGGAGGGCGAAGGGGGTGAATCCCCCCGGGCTCGGGCTTCTTAAGGGTTCGAAATATCATAACCCTAACTTGTTACTATTTTCTTACAATGTGATTGCTCCTTCGTTATAGGCTTATATTATAAATATATTCCGATTCGTGCTGATGGTTTCTGACTCTATAAATTAAATTAAATTATCATATGGCTCAAAACGCGGACTGTTACAATACGTTTTGGCTTATTACAGTGCTTTTCAAATACCGCTGAAAATCGCTAGAATAAAACTTTCTGATAGCTTTTTTTCTTTTTTCTGAAAGCATAAGTATGTGGCAATATTTAATATACTAGTGAACCCGCATGGCGTTAAATTTTTTAAACAGGTGAAACCCTATTCAAAAACTTCTAAAAATATTCCTAATGATTAATCTAAACCATTTCTCAATAATGAGAGTTCTTTAAATTTCCCTGTAACTTCAAAAAATAAAACCTGTGCACATCTATGTAGAATCCCAGTTCTTTAATTTGACTTCTCATTTTGGAAATTCGAAATAACGTTGCAGATGTGATGACCTTCAAAAAAAAATAGATGGCAATAGTTCCTCATGGAAGCCACCTTGGTCCGATTGGTTGCGATATTCATTAATGATATTTCTTCTATAATAAAACATTCAAAAATTTTAATGTATGCCGATGATGTGAAACTTTTTAAAACATTGTCCTCTATCGAAGAAAGGTCTTTGTTACAAGCGGATCTGAGTAACGTGTTTAGTTGGTGTAATGCAAACTATATGCCACTAAACCTTCAAAAATGTAAAGTTATGTGTTTCTCTCGGAGGGCTGTTCAACCAGCTAAGTATTCAATTTCAAATTATAATATGGAGCAGGTATCCAATTTTGTCGATCTTGGTATCACAATGGATTCCAAACTCAATTTCAACCATCATATTAATGTTACAGTCAATAAAGCCAAAGGCGTTTTTGCATTTGTAAAGCGATGGTTAAAAGAGTTCAAAGATCCTTATCTTACAAAAGCTCTTTTTACCACTTTAGTTAGGCCTATACTAGAATACGGATCTATTGTTTGGAATCCCCGCTACCAAGTTCATTCAGAGAGGATTGAATCAATTCAAAAACAATTCTTGCTTTTTGCGTTGCGTGACTTTAACTGGGATTCAGATTACAATCTTACACAAGTCGTCTAAAGCTCATAAATTTGCCTACACTCGCAAGTCGTAGAGAAATGCTAGGTATAATATTTATCGTAAAATTAATGACAGGCTTGATTAATAGCCCGGCCCTTCTGGCTGAGGTCAATTTTAATGTGCCCTCTCGAGTGTCAAGACACATTCGACCTCTGTTTTTGAAGCCATGCAAAACTAATTTTTAACTAAACGAAAAATTAATTAATTAATTAACTCTAATAAAATATATTATCAGCCTACATAATGAAATAATATAAAGTGTATCAGCCTACATAGTGAAATAATATAAAGTGTGCCAGATAGCAATAACATTGTATTTCGGAACTATTAATTGACAATTCATTATCACAAACTTTTCTTTAATTTGACTTTCACGTTAACCTTTTTGAGTGAGAACTTATGAATTTTTTTGATTTGAATAAAAAAATCAACCAAATATGCCAAGAAACTCTTGCCGCTTGCGCAAAAGCACACAAAGCGTTGCAGTGCTGTTGTTTTCGGTCCAGAAAGATGAGGATCTAAGCCGAAATAGGGCAGAGATGTGCAACCAAACCAAGGGTTAATGCCAGAATTGAAAAAAGCGAATACCAGAAACTAAAGAAAATATAATAACAAAATCAAATTTTGCTTATGAAGAAGTCAGTTACCTGGTACACTTTATATTATTTCACTATGACCAGCCTATAGTTTCCTTAAAACTCTTTCGTTTGACACTAATATTTCGATATTTCGTTTATTTATCTTTCATATAAGTAAAACAAATTCGACTTTTCAAACAGGTGGTAACCCCTTTAAAGGTATTTTCAAACTAAAATCTTTCGCCTGGCATTGGTATACATATTTCAAGTAACTGATGTATTAACTTGAATTTAATTTTTTAAGCACATGGTAACTCTCCTAAATACAGTTTAGAAATAAATTATTTTCAAACCCATTTCGATTGATATCCATCTTTTGACAATCCATTTAACTTATTAAAAAATTGGGGCATAATTTTTTAACAAAAAAAAAAACAAATATCCAGCTTAAAGATTTCTTAACACTCGTTCTTTTGATAACCATATTTTAAAATTTCATGTAATTTACCCTCTTAAAAAATATTTTCCTTAAATATTTTTCGTCTGACATTGTTATAAATATTTCATGTAACTGATGAATTGAGTGGAAATTTAATTTTTAAACACATGGCAATCCTCCTAAATATAGTTCTTAAATAAAGGATTTTAAACTCATTTCCATTGATAACCATCGGTTAGTAATTCATTTAGTTTAGCCCTTTAAACTAGGGCAACCCTCAATCACATCAAAAATGTTCTAAATTGTCAAACTACGTATTTCTTGAAGCTCTTTCATTTGACATCCATCGTTAATATTTCATATAAAAAATAGTTCAATTAGACTTCTCAAATAGGTGGCAAACCCTGTTCAAAATATTTTCAAACTACTACCTTCTTAAACCTCTTTTGTATGACGCCCATATAGCGATACCTTATTCACTTGCTTAATTCCTTTAATTAAAATTGAATTACATTTTTTTAACATGTGGCAACCCTCCTATACGTAGTTAAGTTATAAAGCCTTTTCAAAACCATTTCGATTGATACCCATAATTAATAATTGATTTAACTTTTTAATTAATTTGAGCTTAATTTCTTAACAGGTGGCAACTTTTTTCGAAAAAGCAAACCCTTCTTGAACACCCACACCCGAAATCGAACGGACGGTGCGGATCTGAGGGCACTGATTAGTAAATAACTTGAGTTTAATTATTTAACAGGTGGCAACTCGAAAAAATAAAACCGTATTGCACATCTACAGGCCAATTTGACACCCCATTTTTGAGAATCGAACGAATGGTGCAGATCTTTTATGCTGCACAAAAAATGTCGTCGCGTATTATATATATGGATATTATATATGTATATACATACTTAAAATAATTTGTAACTCCTGTTGTTGAGGAGTTATGAATGTTTCAAAAGCGGACTGTTACAGTACAATTTTTTAAGTACTTTTTACTGATTTATATTATCGAAAAAGTATGCTCTCCTTATATAATGTTTTCAAAAATTGATATACACAGTTTCTTAGCTTAAGGATGGAACTCAATAACTACGTATTTATTGGGCTGATAAAATTAATTTTGAGGTCAATATTTGCAAAAAATAGTCGGACTGTTACATTACAGAAAAAGACTGTTTGTTACGTTACCTGTGCGATATACGTGTAGCGATAAGATTATAATTAGGGTTTTAAATGACTTTTAGTGTGTTTTATGCAATGAGTAGCATGAATTCAACAGTCTTAGGGCCTTATTTTGTATCACGAACGATAGGCAAAACGAACGATTCGTCTGCAGACGACAACCTCTCTGATTGCGATTTTAAACTCTATCGGTCGTCTTCGTCTTGCTTTTCATACATTACGTTGCAATGGTCTCGGTTGCGTTTAAACCGGCAAAAATGATGCCGCCGGACTAATTTTTGAAGCATTCCTCTGCAGACGAATCGTTCGTGTTGCCTATCGTTCGTGATACAGAATAAGGCTGTTAATTAAGATCATGATAATTATGACTACGGATTTGAAAGTTTCTGTTGCTGTGCAGCTGTAGGTCATTTCAGAAGTAATTTTCTGCGTTGAACTCGAGCTCGCACTTACAATTTCGCCACAATATTGAGGTTTTTCGCGGTTAAGTACACTAAAAACGGCTTTAATGGCCACTTTTGGTTGCTCTATGCCATTTAGTGCT
This sequence comes from Rhagoletis pomonella, assembly GCF_013731165.1. Lineage (NCBI taxonomy): Eukaryota > Metazoa > Arthropoda > Insecta > Diptera > Tephritidae > Rhagoletis > Rhagoletis pomonella. Next base: position 61,453,910 of record NW_023458555.1, on the reverse strand, counting down.
ATTCTTACCCTTTAAAATGTGCCATCGAGTGATGCTTTACGATTTTTCCTTCAGAAACTATGGCCATTGGAGGATGACGTAATGAGTTAGAAAGCATATGCTTCGTTTGGCGATGTTAAATTCGAGGACACGGCAGTTAAAGTAGCCGTAACTCTTGAAGGAAAAATCGTATAGCAAAATTCCAGAGTGCATTTTGAAGGATAATAATAGTACTAAAAAAATACTTGAGATAATTCCAATAGATTTTTATTATTTAATCAGAAAATCGTCTTCTTTTAGCTTCTTTTGGTCTCGTTATTTTTTGAAATAAAATAGTTATCAGGTTTTTTTATTTTTCTACGAGTTTTTATTTTCAATTTGAGTTAGAAAGAATATAAATTTTAACTATAGGTCAATAGCACGTTGAATAGCTTACAATGTTGCTTTCAAAATGAGCCCTATCTCTAACTAAATAGAGCATAATTTTACCTGAAAATTTAATAAGTAAAAAAGCTTTCACGTTACAAATAGTTTCCGCTGAAAACAAATGGATAATGAAGAGTATAGGAACCCTGCAGTGAAAACCCAAACCAGTTAGAAAAAATACTAGTTCTTAAACTAGTATGCGCCTACCAGTTCGACATTTTCGAAGAGCTTAAGCGTTCAGCGACATCTGCCTTTGAATTGCCAAAGCCTAAAATAAAACGCAAATAATTGCTTTTCTTACGTGACGCCACAGTGAAGACTACTGGTTCTGGTTCTGGGATCGCAGGTTCGAGGCCGCTTGGAGATGGTTAAGATTTTTAAAGTTAGATCAATGTAAGTAGGAATAATTATTTCAATTTAAATATAAATAACAAACTTAAAAATCCAGTTGCTTTACAAAAAAAAAAGAAACAAATATATGGGAAGAAATACTTGTGCCATAAAAAAATAGTTAAAAAAAAAAATATTTTTTCTTAATTAAATTTAAGAATAAAAACACCCTAAATAAAAAATATAAATAAAAGAAATATTATAAAAAAAAAGATAAAATAAAAAAATTTTCCCTGCGCCAGGGCTTGAACCTGGTACCTCAGGCATACCACGCGAGTGCTTTGCTCTGTCGGCCATTGCGACCGTTGTAGCGCCGCGAGCAAAAAGGCATACTAATGCTTTTCATAGGGGATGAATTGGCAGACTATCTCATCAACTGGTATGATGGTACTAGTATTTTTACTAGTAGATGTTGATGCACAGCCTGACAATTGACATCTCGTAGGACATCGCAATGTTAAAAATACCAGTCGCTAACATTGAAAAAGGATAGAACGTGAACTAGTTGGGCTGAAACGCAAACTGGTAGAATTCTAGTTCACAACTAGTAGCTTTCTCTGCAGGGAAACTGCTTTATATATATATATATATATATATATACATGGCGGAAGAGAGCCGAAAATGCTCGAAGAAACCCAGATTTGTATTACGTTAATAATTAATGCCGACTTTATTTTCATTTAAAAAGTTAATTACTGATTTTTTCCCGAATACTTTTTTATTAACTTTAAAGGAATACAAGGCATGCGAAGAGAAGCAAGTACAATGCAAAAAAATGGTGGTCCTTAAATATAAACTACCCTTTAGTTTCATGTTGAGCTTTCTTAACTTTCGTTAACTTAAAGGCGTGTCGGGATGAAGTTAATTAAGTTAATTTTCATGTTTGAGAGAAGGAGATTCGTTTCAGTATTTATATTGTCTGATACCTCAAAACAGCCCTTCCCAAAGTGGGCGACGCGGCGGCCTGGGGTGCCGCTAGTGGCTAGAATATGCTAGTGGTGCGGACAAAGTTTTTAGACATTCCATACACAACGCAAGCGGTTTGATCAAACTTCAACATGGCGGCCAAAAAATCAAAAAATTTTGATTTTTATTAAAATTACCTTTAGCGGCTCTTCAAACCCCATACACAACACAAATAGCTTGCAGCAAAGGGATATTTCGCTCTTAAGCGTAGTTCCCCAGTTCGTTTTGTCAACGTAAAATTGAATCAGAAAATTTTCAGAAAAATAGCTAAAAACGTACCCTTTTCACAACCACTTTCGGTACTTTAGACCAAATCCGCGTTTCATCCACTTTTCTTCCCGTTTTCGCATTAATTTTCGGATATTTTGCTGGCTGGGCTGTTCTCGTAACAAGCGCAGCAGTATCGCGCACGTGTATTTATTACTTGTTCTTTGTAACTTCGCAACCACACTGTCAAAAGCGAATCAACACGATTTTAGAGGCAGTCTTCCCGTGTTAGTGAGGTACCCATTCGCAATGCAAATCGAAGATGTACGAAGTACTTTAGACTTACGCCACTTAAGACGAAATTTTTAAAGCTATCGACAAATTTGTACAGAACAATGCTTTGAAATGGAGCAAGTGTGTGGATATTTGCGATGGTTGGAAAAACGAAAGGAGCGATGTCTAGGATGAAGCAAGAGGCAGGTATTACCCGGCGACTAGATTTAAAACCCGTATTGGATGACGCTGCGAAGATAACAGAGACCTGCGAAATTAAAATACATCTCTGGTTTTTTCTAGTACGTCGAGATATTTTTTATTGGTGACAAGTATATTTTAGAATTTCTAGCAATTTGCATGCAAACACCATAAATAAACAAAGTAATCGGAAAAACATATGTAACTTCGAAATTAACGCTATGAAAATTGATAACAGCCGGTTTCACTAGCAATTTCCATACAGAATTAAAAAAATTAAAATCATTTATCACTTAAAATGCTTTCGTGAAATCGGCTGTAACAATTATTTTCTTAGCGTTATCGGGCACCAGCGTTAACTTGGAAGGTTTAGAAAAAAAAAAAAAATTGTCGAATATTTTCCCAACATTGACTCTGAGGATGGCTTCAGCTGGATAACAAACCCGTTTCGAAAACCTTCTGGTCATCAGTGAAGACAGCACTTTTATTATTAAATACTACGAAGTGAGCCAAGAGAGTTCCGGATGTACGTGTATGCAGGAAACACTGCTGTTGGCAAGATTGCATTAAAAATACTAGTGACTTTTAGGACCTTTTTATGGGTTGCATTCGATTTTCGATCTTCGCTGATTATGAGCTATGCAACCGTGTTGAAATTTTCGTTGTATGATTTTGCATTTGTTTTTTTACTTTATGGCGGCTAGACACTAATTTTAAACAATTTTTATTGATTTCATGCAGTTCTAACGTCGTGAATATTAAACACGTGCTCGAAAGACTAGTGAAAGATCATCCCAATACTCAGTTGGCACGATCTCTGAGAACAAAATCGTATGCTGTTGATAGTCTTAAAATATTTGAAATATATGTTATTATCAGGGAACGGATTTTTAGGACCTAAAAACCTATAAAAAAGGCAAAATAAAGTAACGAAATAGGCTGGAAAAGGCAAAATAAAATAGCGAAAAAGGCAGGAAAAGGCACTAGGTATTGGAAAAAAGGCAAAAAAAGGCAAAACAAAATAGCGAAAAAGGCAGGAAAAGGCAAAAAAAAAGGTATTGCAAAATAGGCAAAATAAGGCACTAAAAAAGACAGAAAATACGAAGAACAATCAAAAAATATATTTATTTTAGAAATTTTTATATTAAAAGTAAAAAGAGAAAAACTATGAACTAGTTTCATTATATGAAAAATTTGTACTTTTAATCTTTGACTATTTTATCCTTTCGAGTTTCTAATTCATAAAACTTTAATCTGTATAGTTGTAGTAACATTTAGGCCTGGGTAACGGCGCAAATTTTTTGGCGCTGGTGCACTAACTCCAGCGCCACTGTCGGATTCAGCACAGTGTGTTGGCGCAATTGCGCCTCTTCAGGCTAAAGCTCATTTCCTTTATTGCTGAACGCTCCACCAAAGTGAATTAATACAAGGTGATATCGGTTGAGAAAAAACTCAAGTGTACCCAAGTTCAAAACACAAAAATACAACAAACCCATCATTTTCACATTCAGAAGGACCGCGAAGAATTCTAGCAACACCACCTTGTATAAATTCGCCTTGTGCTGCACATTTTACAAGAGACAAGAGAATTGTCTGGTTCTTTGCGACACCCGGTGATGTCAGTGTTCCGGTGTTGAACTAAGGTGAATCAATACAAGGTGGTATCGGTTGGGTAAAAAAAACTCAAGTATACCCAAGTTCAAAACCCAAAAATACAACAAACACATGATTTTCACATTCAGAAGGACCGCGGCTAATTTTAGCAACACCACCTTGTAAAAATTCGCCTTGTGCTGCACATTTTAAAAGTGACACTTCGCTTTTAAGTGTTCTTTGCTGGTTCTTTGCGCCGCCTGGTGTCGTCAGTGTTCCGGTGTTGCTGGCGCCATTGCGTCACTGAGTTGTGAAAATCGGTATCGGCGCCAGTAACTCAGCTCTCGGTATCAGCACAATAGCGCGGCGCCGCACTGTGTTACCCACGGCTAGTAACATTGAACCACAAGATGCATTTTGAAGTTTTCTGGCAGTATTTTCATTCGATTTTCGCGAAGAAAAGCCTCGAATGTACTAAATGTGCGCTCGACGTAAGTTGATACAAGTGGAGCCCAATTTAAATATGGAACGTTTGAAACGTTCATATTATCAGGAATAAGGGCATTTTCCTCGCCCTTTACAATTTTATGCACACCCCTTATTGTCTCCAAACCTACGTTTGCTGAGAAAACGGCTTTGAATTTTTTCAACACCAATTTGGCAAGAGGTCCCTGCGCTTATATAAGCCGCATGGGCATGAGTATATTTTTTAATCTAAAAAAAAAATTGTAAATGCTATAATTTTTTTTTAAAGGTAGAAAAGGCAAAAAACGGCAAAAATCTTAAAAAAGGCAAAAAAAAAGGCAAATATCTTAAAAAAGGCAAAAAAAGGCAACATCAAATGTGTATGTATGGAATCAGGGAAAGCTAAATCGTGGACATTCTTAATCGAATATACTCTATCTCTTTAGCAGAAAATAAGGCAATTTCCATAAAA
>NW_023458555.1:61442764-61448928 GCF_013731165.1 Rhagoletis pomonella | reverse complement strand
TTTTTTTTTATATTCCTTCGCTCCACTTTGTTAGTGATTTATACAGTGAAACATTTTTGCTGAAAAACTAGCGATGCATCGAGTTTTTTCGCCATAGCTTTACCACGTTTTTCATTTTAAATATCATAAATTGTTTATAATGACTATTGCTCAGATTTTAAAATCAAAATATCAAGGTAAATTGTACGAGTCTAGAAAAAATTATTTTCTAATTTTTAGCTCATTTATAGAGATGCGGTAGATTAAAACTTATTTGAATTTTTCCCACTTTTTAGTGTAGTCTATATAAAATTTAGCAACAGATATTCTAATCTTGTAGATAGGGTCTTTCTATATGAAGGTAACGATATGTATGTAGGTACTTATGTTAATGAAAGACAAAGACGTCCATCATGTGCAAATGATCCTGGCTTATTGGTCCGATTAGATTTAATTTCAATTTTGTATGTGAAATTAATGATTTTTAATATATTTATTTAAAAAACTACATATGACTACTAATTTCAATTATGTATTAGATTTTTACCTGCACTTGGAACATGGTCACCGAATCATCCAGCATCTGTATGCGAACAGTTAGTTTCTTTCCACCACGATGTCTTGGTGTTGATGGAGTACCATCGACTCCAGATGGTGTACTCAGCGAGTGAGTCATACGTCCGCCCGGCACTCCTATGCCAATATCCACACCACCGCCAACACTAACACCACCTCCGCTCACGCCGCCACTTCGCGTCGCTGTACCCATGTCGGCTAATGACATTTTATAGACCAAAATGTTTATAGTTTTCCAACGTCGTTTTATTTGCTTTTGATTCTGGCCTTCTTTCGAACTACGCGATTATGCAAAGCAATTTTCGATATTACTCTCGTTTACAACATGCAGTTTTGTTTTGCTTTTTATTTAAAAATTTTATTGCCTATGACTTTAGTTGAATAGATTAGGTTTAAATTGATCTAGTAGAGTAGCATTAACATACATATGATTATTATAATTCCGCTTATAGCCTTACAACGCCTAATTATAATCACACAATAATTATAAAAACAAAAATGTTTAGGGTTCCTATTACTACTAGTATTAACTTTTAAAGAAATCAGTTATTTTACAATCATTTGTCTACTTATTGCACCTTTTCGTCACATCTGGTTCGCGTTATTTACACCTTTACTTCTTTTCATTACTCGAACTCTCTTAGTTTATTTCGGCTGCGTTGATTTTTTCTGTTTTTGTTTGTTTAATTTCGAATGAATGTGGGCGTACTTCGAATTCGATCAGAGTCGATTGGCTGGGGTTTAAGTCGTTTGATTATTCGTTTTTGTACAACTGTATATTTCTTATGGTTGCTGGTGCTTTATTTGCTTTACTGTAAGCATTTTGTGTTTTAAAATCGGGTCGATATACTCGTAGCCACTGTCTGTTTTCGGTGTCAAACCATTTATTATTCATTAGAAGAGCTGTTTTTAAACTTTTCGCTTTTCAAGTTAGAATCTTAATAAAGTTAACATATTGTATGTACATGATTTAAAATCAAATCTTTGGTGCTGCGATGCGACTATCTAGTTTTGCTATTTATCATAGCTGCTTTAGTGTGTCGAGTTTGGAGGAGCTTACAATCTGCAAAGAAAGAAAAGAGAACTCTTAAGATTTTACCACATCAAGAAACAATGAATAAGCAGCGCAGAAATATAAACAATTTCCCGATTTTGGTAGAATTTAATTTTCTCGGGGGAATCGGGGAATAGCTTTAAATTTTTGGGGAAATTCAATATGCAATCGATTTTAATTAGAATAGAATAACAACTTGTAATAACAACCTCTCATTACGGTGTTACGGATTAAAAACATAACGTAATTGCCTCATGCAACCGTGTGGATATTAAAGTAAGTGCAGCCGTGCATAGTGACACTTCCCACTTGGCGTTTACATTTGACACTATCATTTCTCATTTCATTTTCGAAGCCAAGCCAACGTCTGGCAAGGTTTTGGGTAGTCCAATTAAAGTAAGTATTTATCAATACATAGAGAACTTTTCCAAATTATTAAAAAAAACTGCAATCAGAAATTAAAATAAAACCCCTCCTGATTGTAGTGCGACTTGTAGGCAATTACAAAAATTTCATCAAGAATATTCTAAAGCGAAGATCAAACGGTTTGTACATCTGTATAGATTTGTACATTTTAGCAGTCACAGAGTTTTGTTCGTTAGAAATTTGAGTTCAGTTATATGAAAGAATTTCCGAACAGCACTACTCTGTACCTGGCAAAATGTACAAACCTGTACAGATATACAATTGACCGATATACATATCTACATATATGATAGATATGCTTTACGAAATATACTCAGAAGTATTAGTTTTATATATTATTAAAAAATACTGCTCTTTTTATTTATCTTCTACTTATCTTTTTTTAATGAGAATGAAGTTCTGTTTGGGCAGATCACAATTACATTAAACTACATTGGAATAATAATTTGCACTTGTAATATTACTTTAGTAGATTTAATACCTTTTTTGAATAGTTCAAATGAATTTACTGTACATACTTTAGTGCCGAATTTGATGTGTATGACAACCCCATGAACTTATGACGTTACTGTAACCAGGGATCATTCAAGTTATTTCAAATAAAGAATATATTTTCATTCATTGTCATGATATTTCGAATAAAATTTATTCTTCATTCATGTAATTTTCGAATGATGAATGCATTTTTATTCTTCATTCAAGTGAATGAATGTACTCGTTGTTAAAAATTTCGTGATGATGAATGAAAATTTATTCTTCATTCGAACCACAGCCAGTTACACTCGTTTATTTTCGCTATAGCTAATAACACTGTAGGTAAATTTTAAAGTTTTGAAATATCACAGCTAGACGACCAAACACATAAACCTAATTTTGGCCTCTAGATTACGATGGTGTTTTCAGAAAATCCGTATCACGTCAAAATTTTGAGATATTTAGGAGGGAAGTTTTAGAGCTCTGAAAGTGAATTTTTCGTTGTTTATAACACTGTGCTCAAGTTTTGAACCTTTTTTCTGGGAAAAGGTTTATTAGCTGACCTTCCTTGACTGGGATCTTTTAAATTCAATGGCTTCCCCCGTTTTGACAGATCGACTCCGGTTTTCGAGATAACGGTACTTGAACATTTGCTTCAATTTCAGTTTTTTTGTTAATGATTCCCTCAGTTTTACACAGAGAAATTTACGTTTTCAAATTTGTTTGGAACGTTTTATTTTTAAAAACGTTTTGACCCAGGTTTCGCACCTATTATTTATTTAAGTTTTTAGAACGAAAATTCTCAATTCAATTTCCAAAATCCATGTTTTTGTTTTTGATACGCAAATTCTTAAATCGTTTTTAAAAACGATCGTTTGATAACTCAATATGCGCATGTTCAAATTAAATCCGAAAAAGTTTTTTCTTCATTTTAAAAATATGCGTTTTCAAATATGATATTCAAATTTTATTTTTATTAAATCATAAGTCATTTGGTATATACATACATTGTCAAAAATATATTGATATATACTTATAAGTAAATTACAAAACTTAATAAATAAAATACAGATGTTTTACATACATCTATATTAATAAAAATGTTGTGTTCGTATGTCACGGTCGTCAAAACTCGAGAACGGCTGACCCGATTTGAATAATTTTTTTTTTTGTATTGTTCGGTATAATACCAGAACCAATGATATCGCATAAATTGGAGGGTTGCCACCTATTTGAAAATTTTTAAACCCAATTATATTGACAAAATAAATTAATTATTACAATATGGGTATCAAATTAAAGAGGTTTGAGAAAAATGACTGATGGAAATATTTTTGAGGAGGGTTGCCACCTAATTTAAAATTTTAACTCAGTTAAGTTGATTAAGTAAATGAAATATTGCAATGTGGGTATCAAATTAAGAAGTGTTAAGAAGGCTTCTAGCCGAAAATATGTGTGATTAGGGTTGCCACCTGTTTGAAAGTTTAACTAAATTACGCTGAGAAAATAAATTAAATATTACAATATTGGTATCAAATTAAAGAGGTTTAAGAAAGATAACTGTTGGAAATATTTGTGTGGAGGGTTGCCACCCATTTTAAAATTTTAACTCAGTTAAATTGATAAAGTAAATGAAATATTGCTATGTGGGTATCAAACTAAAGAGTTTTAAAAAGGCTTACAGTCGAAAATATTATAAAGAAGGGTTGCCACCTGTTAAAAAATTTGGCACAATTTAATTGATAAACTAAATGATATATTACAATATAGATATTAAATTTAAGAGGTTTAAGAAAGATAACTGCTAGAAATATTTTTGAGTAAAATTGCCACATCTTTGAAAATTTAAATTCAGTTATTTTGTTAAAATAAATGAAATACGGTAATTTTGGTATCAAACTTTAGATTTTTAAGAAGGCTTACAGCCGAAAATATGGTTGAAGAGGGTTGTCACCTGTTTGAAAATTTAACCCAGTTTAATTGATATACATAGGTATCAAATTAAAAAGGAGTAAGAAGGAAGACTTTTGGAAATACTTTTGAGGAGGTTTGCCACCTATTTGAAAATTTTAACTCAGTTAAATTGATTAAACAAATGAAATATTGCAATGAGGGTATCAAACTAAAGAGTTTTTAAAAGACCTACAGTAGAAAATATGTTTGAGGAGGGTTGCCACCTGTTTAAAAATTTAACTCAATTAAATTGGTAAAATACATGAAATGTTACAATATCGGTACCAAACTAAAGGCATTTGAGAAATCTTGATTTAGAAATCTACATCTATATATATAAAAATGTTGTGTTCGTTTGTCACGGTCATCAAAACTAGAGAACCGCTGAACTGATTTGAATATTTTTTTTTTGCATTGCTCGGTATGATACCAGGATCAATTATACTACAAAAATTTGGAGAGCTGCCACCTTTTTGAAAATTTTTAAATCCGGTTATATTGATAAAATAAATGGAATACAGTTAAGTTCAGATATAACGACCTCGCTTATAGCGACATTCCGGTTACAACGACGAAATTTCAATACATGTTTGGTTTTACGTGAAAAACACCAAAAATTCCTCCGTTTATAACAACTTCGTCTATAACGACCATTCCGGTTATACCGTCCATAATTTACTTAAATTTGGAAATTTGTGTTCGTCTATAGCGACGGAATGTTCGAAAAACAAAATACATATGTATTAGAAGAATGTAAATGTATCAAAAAGAACCGTTATGTTTGGAATTTTTGGCAAAAAATTATGTATGTATTCACCATTCGATCGTTGCTATTCTCATTTAAAGTCTTTCTTTTCAACGTTGCGGTTGTCGCGAGAACAAGTGAATAACTTATAGCACAACTGTACCAAAACATACAAAACATAAGGTAAGAAACTATTTAATCATAGACTGTGCGTAAGTAGGTCCTAAAAAGCTTGTGTGTATGTTTGTATTACAATTTACTCATAATAGAGTTATGGCAACAAAGAAGCGTAAAACATTTACCATTGAAGAAAAAGCTGCGATAATTTGGAGGCTGGAAGCTGGTGAGTCGAACGCTGAAATGGCAAAGGAATTTAATGTTCCGCATTCATCAATAAGCACGATCCTGAAAAACAAAGACATTGTTCGGAAAAGATTTGAAGAGAACTCTTTGAAACTTAAAAGAGTCCGACCTTCCTCACATAGCGATATTGAAGATGCTCTGCTGAAATGGTTTAAAACGCATAGAAACAACAACATACCCATTTCTGGACCAATTTTACAACAAAAGGCAAACGAAATTGCCCAGTTGATGGGCAAAAGTTTTAATTGCACAGAGTTGGATTTTTCGATTCCGAATGCGCCACAACATTGTTGTGAGCAAAATTTGTGGTGAGGCTAAAAGTGTGAATCAGGAAGTTTGTGGTGACTGGCTTGGAAAATTATGGCCTAAAATTCGTGAAGGATACAAGGCAAATGAAATTTTTAATATAGATGAGGCAGGACTATTTTATAAGATGATGCCTGACAAAACACTTAAATTTAAAGGAGAAAAATGCACTGGAGGGAAAATGTCGAAAGACAGGATTACTATAGCGGTTGCAGCCAATATGGATGGATCTGAAAAACGTAAGCTGTTAGTAATAGGCAAGTCGAGAACTCCTCGTTGTTTTAAAAA
>NW_023458555.1:61415315-61442754 GCF_013731165.1 Rhagoletis pomonella | reverse complement strand
TCCCAATGTGGCTAATCTTTCATCAATTAAGCTCGTGTTCCTACCGCCTAATACAACATCTGTTTTGCAGCCGATGGACCAAGGAGTTATTAGGTCCTTAAAAAGCAAATTTCGAACCTCTTTAATTTTTAAAGCCACTCGCGATATAGAGTCAAAAAATGAAAGCAGCATTACGATAATAGATGCTATAACTATGATAGCCTCATCCTGGGACCGTGTTACGTCAACAACGATTTCCAATTCCTTCAGACATGCAGGGATAACAAGCGAAGAGAGCTTATCGACAGGTTCGGACTACGATGACTTTGATGACGATGATGATATACCTTTGCCTGCCTGGATAGAAATATTCAATAAACGAAACATAATTCCAGAAAATGTCACACGGCAGGATTTCGTGTCTGTAGATGATGCCATTATAACTACAGACGAGCCAACATTGCAGGAAATTGTTGATGATGCAATCAATGATATCGCTATAGCTGACTTCTCTAGTGATGATACCGATGACGAGAATATTTTCGTACCTCCTTCTATTTCTGATGCAATATCTACAATAAAAAAGTTCTTAATGGTTAACAATCATTCTTCTAAAATTAAGCAAAACATTTTAGATATTGAAAAGGAGATGGAAAATATTTTCGTCAATAAAACCTTAAAAAAACAAACAACTATTGACCAATATTTTTCCAAACAATAAAATGTACATATGTATCTATACAAAACAGCACAATTCTTAATTTTTGTAAATTTTTGCTTTATAGGTATGTATCTGCTTATAACGTCGTTCGGTTATAACGACCAAAACTCTTGGACCCTTCGATGTCGTTATATCCGAACTTAACTGTATTACAATATGGGTATCAGATTAAAGAGGTTTAAGAAAGAAAACTGCTGGAGATATTTTTGAGGACGGCTGCCACCTATTTGAAAATTTTAACTCAGTTAAATTGATAAAATAAATGAAATATTGCAATGTGGGTATAAAATTAAATAGGGTTAAGAAAGATATCTGCTGGAATACTTTTGAGGATGGTTTCCACCTATTTGAAAAATTTAACTAAGTTAAATTATAAAGTAAATGAAATATTGCCGTGTGGGTGTCAAACTAAACCCCACAAACTAAAGGCCTACAGCCGAAAATATGTTTGAGGAGGGTTGCCACCTGTTTGAAAATTCAACTCAATTTAAAGGTAAAATGAATGACCTATTACAATACAGGTATCGAATAAGAGGTCTAGGAAATATGGCTGTTGGAAATATGTTTGACGAGGGTTGCCACCTATTTGAAAATTTTAGTTCAGTTAAATTGATAAAATAAATGAAGCATTTCAATATGGGTATCAAACTTAAGATTTTTAAGAAGGCTTACAGCCGAAAATATGTTTGAGGCGGGTTGCCACCTGTTTGAAAATTCAACTCAATTTAAAGGTAAAATGAATGACCTATTACAATACAGGTATCGAATAAAAGAGGTCTAGGAAATATGACTGTTGGAAATATGTTTGTGGAGGGTTGCCACCTATTTGAAAATTTTAGTTCAGTTAAATTGATAAAGTAAATGAAGCATTTCAATATGGGTATAAAACTTAAGATTTTTAACAAGGCTTACAGCCGAAAATATGTTTGAGGAGGGTTGTTATCTGTTCGAAAATTTAACTCAATTTAATTGATAAAATAAATAACTTATTATATAGGTATAAAATTAGAGGTTTAAGAAATATGACTGTTGGAGATATTTATGAAGAGGGTTTCCACCTATTTAAAAATTTTAACTCAGTTTAATTGATAAATAAATGCAATATTGCAATGTGGGTATTTATAAAATTAAATAGGTTTCAGAAAAATAACCATTGGAAATATTTTTGAGGAGGGCTGCCACCTATTTTAAAATTTTAACTCGGTTAGATTGATAAAATAAATGAAATATTGCCACGAGGGTATCAAATAAAATAGGTTTCAGAAATATTACTATAGGAAATATTTTTGAGGAGAGTTGCCACCTATTTAAAGTCTATTTAAAGTTTAAACTCGGTTAAATTGATAAAATAAATGAAATATTACAATGGGGGGATCAAATTGAATAGGTTTCAGAAAGATAACTGTTGGAGATAATTTTGAGGAGGGTTGCCTTCTATTTGAAAATTTTAACTCAATTAACTTGATAAAATAAATGAAGAATTGCCATGTGTGTGTCGAAACTAAAGAGTTTTGAAAATGCTTACAGCAGATAATATGGGTGCCAAACGAAAGGTATTTGAAAAATATTGATTTGGAAATAATTTTAATAGGATTATCACCTATCTAAAAGTAAAGACTGAAAATATTAAAGTTAAATGAAATATAAAATAACTGGTTCCAAACGAAAAGTGTTTGGAAAAGTTTTACTAGGGAATTTTTTAAATCATTAAACTTATCCAAAATCCGAACAGTTTAAATAAATATAGATTTGCAACATCTTATCAAACGAAGTGGTCATATTATCAACGAAGAGTTGGTACACAAATTACTTAATGTAAAAAATTAATAAACAAGTAATTTTTAAGCAAAAAACATAACCGGCTTCAATTCCCATATAAAAATTTAAGAGCACCGTTAATTTTTTCATGATCCAATGATCGGATCTAAACTAAATTAGTATGGGATCACCTGGAAATCAGTTGACGTGGTCCGAAGTTATGCGGCAACATACATAAAAAAAATAATCCGACGAATTTATAACCTTCTCCTTTTTGTGAAGTCGGCTAAAAACTACTGAAACAAATAACAAAATGATAAAAAGTAACGAAAACAAAAAACTATCGCATGAAAGCTGTTTAAAAAATACTTAATGAACACTTAAAATTGTTGACACCATTCCCTTGCATTATAAATCAGTCAACTTTTAATTGTAAGCAATTTCGTTTGGGGTCGCCAAGGCCTACTACGTATATTGCGAGTAGAGAAATTTTGAATAACTTGAGATAATATTATGATTATGATTATCATTACTATTGTGAACTCCTATTCCCGATCAAGGATTCCCAAATTAAAGCGAAAGCAGAAGGGCATTTACGATCGCATGATGTAAATGTTAATATGAGCTGCAGAACTGAACCATATAGGAACATTATTTTACAAGGGCGTATAATTTCTGACGTGTGCCGATGACATCGATATCGCCTGGTGGTAAACGAGGACAAGACGAAGTATCTCCAGGCACCGCGTTTGCGCCTTGGAACCCACGTCACTGTTGACAGTTATAATTTCGGGAAAGTGGAGAATTTCATTTACTAGGGAACCAGCACTATCACCGATAAAAATATCAGCATGGAAAACCCACGCAGAATCACTGTTGCCAACAAGTGCAACTTTGGACAGAGTAGGCAATTCGGGAGTAAAGTCCTTTCTCCACATACAAAAACCGCAGCCTAGAAGTCACTCATCATGCCCGAGCTGTTATACGGCGCAGAAGCTTAGACAATCACAACATTCGATGAGACGTCTCTTGAAGTATTCGAGAGAAAGATCTTACGGAAGATATACAGGCTTCTGCGCGTGGGCGACGGGGATTACCGTAGACGATGGAACGATGAGTTGTATGAGATTTTCAACGAAATGTACATAGTGCAGGGAATGAAAATGCAGCTGCTCCGCTGGCTTGTACATGTTTTTCCAATAGGAACCGAAGTTCCAGGTGTGAAAGAATTCCACTCGACTGGCGTTCTTTGTCGAGCTCGGCCAAAATGGCTTAGGTGGTTACAAAGCCAAAGTAGAAGAATAATATGCAAATGATAGATGACAGAGTTGGGGGACCTTCTCCTTGGATTCGCCAGGAGGTACTAGGAAATTATTCCTTATCAGATGGATTCTGGCAACGGTTCGATAAAAAATTGCATTACCTTAGCTATCGCTTCGTCTGGAATTGCTGCGACATGTTACCAGGTGAGCTGGCATTGAACATATAAATCATCGAAACTCCCACGTAAAATATTTCCAGAGCAACCGGTATAGAAAAAGTATTACAAAAATTTAATTTCATTGTTTGGGATGAGTGCACCATGGCACATACAAAATCGCTTGAGGTCCTTGATCAATTGTTGCGAGATTTGCGTGGAAACGTTCAACCATTCGAAAATGCATTGATATTGGTCGCAGGAGACTTTATGCAAACATTGTCTGTAGTTTCTCGATTAAGGAGAACTGATCGAAAGAATGTTTATTTATTAGAAAATTAATTACAGGAATCAGGATTGGCTCAGTTAACGGGCTATTCTTGCTGCGAAGAATAAGGATGTCTATCAACTAAATAATAGTGGTATTGAAAACAGTCGTTGCTTGAGCTGATCAGCTCTTTTACCAGACTGCCACTCCACTTGCTCACTTTGGTGAATACCACTAAAGTTATTCAATCCAGCATTCAACGTGAGGAAATAGCATATACGTCGATAAACACCGTTATGCAAAAAGACCATCCAACGAAATTTTTGAACTCGATTGATCTTCCAGGGAGACCCCACAACCTGAAATTAAAAATAGGTGTGCCAACTATCATGTTGTGGAATATTAATCAGCCAAATCTTTGCAACGGCACGCGACTGGCACTTAAGAAATTGATGAAGAAAGTAGTGTAAAGATTTTAACGTGGCCTTTCAAAGGTGAAGAATTCCCATGATTCCGACCGATACACCATTTCAATTTAAATGATTGCAACTCCCAATTCGATTGACATTCGGAAACACAATCAATAATGCTCCAGGTCGAACTTTGGGTGTCAGCAAACCAGATATCCTTGATATCTATGCAGCCAATGGAAAAACAACAAATATAATAATTTATCATCTATATAACAGGACTATGCCACAGCAAAGCGTGGCAGGGTACAGCTAGTATATATATACATTACACTGCATCACCAAAAAAGTTGCGTTTTTTCCGCCGGGATTACAAAATTTATTATATTTTGAGACTTCCGCCAAAATATTTTGGAAAAATATAAAGATTTACGTAAGCTGGACCGATTGGAAATTCCCACGACAGCCGGTTCTACGTACGAGAATGACTCGGGTTTTACCCGACCAAGGGCTGTTGTTTCGGCAATCTAACCCCGTTTAGGTCGGCGAAGTATCTCAGAAGTTGTTCGTCCATAGGGCTACATTCGCTACGTTTTCTTCTACTCAAGGCTGGCATCGAGTCAAACTCAGGGAAACCTACACCTGCTGTGTATGCCAGAGACGACTACACCACAACTCCACCTCAGTCAAGTGCAATGTTTGCGAGGGATGGAGTCACCTCAGAGTCTGCTGAGGACTACGAACACATAGTCAGTGGACCACGTCGTTTGTGGCCCCCTGCTGCTCAAACAGAGCAGCCTCCACGGCTAACCCCA
Source organism: Rhagoletis pomonella (assembly GCF_013731165.1). Classification (NCBI taxonomy): domain Eukaryota; kingdom Metazoa; phylum Arthropoda; class Insecta; order Diptera; family Tephritidae; genus Rhagoletis; species Rhagoletis pomonella. Next base: position 61,437,386 of record NW_023458555.1, on the reverse strand, counting down.
TTCAACCTGAGCAGTCCCACACAAACACCACAGCACAAGAACATAACACAATAGACCACACCACAACCGCGACAGACCACAGAACACACACAACCGCACCACCACCCACACGCCGCCGCCAACAACTCTTGGTTCCTCCTACAATCTGCACGGTATGTCAGACCAGGATATTCGGTAATATGACATCAGTCAAGTGCAACACCTGCCTTGGCTGGTGCCACTTTAGGGCATGTTCAGGTCTGCGCACCACGCGTGACTGGACGAGGAACTTCGAGGGCCCGTGTTGCGCAGCACGGTCGCAAAACGCAACCGCGACGCCACCCACCACCACCACAGGGCGGCAACCACCTCAGCAGCGCACACAGCCAATGGCGACACGACCACACACACATCTTTCACACCCCGCATTTCCACACTTCACCCGAACCACATGAAGCTCCTTCAATTTAACTGCAACGGGATTCAGAGCAAGATCGAGGAGATAACCGTGTTTATGGGAAGGCATGGTATACTGATAGCTGCGGTCCAAGAGACGAAGTTGCACAGCAATTCAACATTGTTGAATTGTGCCGGGTACAACATGCACCGTCGAGATCGCGAGCGAGATAATGGTGGTTGCTTAGCGTTCATCACGCCTCACACCGTGCAGTATCGTCTTATCGAAGCAGTATCGACCGCAGGGATACCACCCTAGAATGTCAGGGCATTGCTATCCGGTCAGGCGATGTTGAGCTCGAAATAATCAACGTTTATATACCCCCTGTCACCTGCTGCCCGGCAGGATATCACCCTGACATAGGTGCGCTCCTCAGAGGTGAAACCCGAATGGTAGTAGGTGACTTTAATCTCGATCGATAAAACATCCGACTTTGCTTCCGCGGAACATCGAACCTATATCAACTTCTCCAAAGCTGATTGGATAGGCATCGCGGAATTTACTGAAAACACCTTCGCTGCTCTCCCCACACCAACCCACGTCCAACTTGGTGAACGTAAGTTCCGCAGGGCTGTCACCGCTGCTGCAGCTCGCTTCGTACCGGCAGGATGCAGCACGGACCCACGTCCAAATTTCCCTGCCGAAGCGGCTGTTCTAGCCGATGAGCCTGACAGCCTTCGTCAGGCCGATCCCGGAGATCCCCGTATCAGGGATCTCTCCGCGGAGATTCGGCAACTAGTCAACGTACATAAGCGGAAGAAGTGGGAAGAACATCTGAAGACCTTAACTTCACCTCTGGTGTGAATAAGCTTTGGTCAACCGTGAGGTCACTGTCCAATCCGACGAAGCACGACGACAGAGTCGAAATTTCTTTCGGCGACCATGCTTCGTCGGACCCGGAGCGATGCGCGAGCTAATTTAGCCGGCAGTTTATGCTTCATCCTCCGGTGGACAAAACCAAGCGTCGAGTGACCAGAAGGCTGCACAAACTGCCAACAAATTGTGCCCCTATTGCTTTCACCTGCGGTGAAGTTCAGATGGCCATCGGGAAGGCGAAAGCCTCCAAAGCCATGGGTCCCGACGGAATATACATGCTGGAAAATTTGGGTCCTGCGGGCGTAGCGTGCCTAACGGAGGTCTTCAATTTGTCCATGGCCACTCTCATCATCCCAGACATCTGGAAGGTGGGGAGAGTGGCCCTACTGCTCAAACCGGGGAAAAACGCCAACAAAGGAGATTCGTACCGAGCGATAACACTCCTTTCCCCGGTAGCGAAGACACTTGAGGCCCTGCTGCTCCCGTATTTCGCGAACCACCTAAACCCAGCGAAGTATCAGCATGGTTTCCGTAAAGTGCACAGAACAACAACAGCACTTAACGCCATAAACACTCAGATAACTCGAGGCCTTAACCGTAACCGTCCCTGTGAGAGAACGATTCTAGTAGCGTTGGACCTGTCAAAGGCTTTTGACACTGTCAACCATTCCACGCTTCTGGAAGATATAGAGGCTTCCTCTATGATGTAATGTTTAGAGACAAATCGAGCAAACTTAGAAAAATAAAACAGGGGGTTCCAGGGTGGTGTCCTTTCCCCGCTACTGTTCATCTTTCATATTTCAAAGCTCCCTCAACCACCAGAGGGAGTCTCGATTGTCTCCTACGCCGACGATTGCTCGATCATGACGACTGGGAATGGAATTGATGACCTGTGTTCGAAAGTAAACGGATATCTCTCCGATTGTTCTCGCTTCCTCACTGCAAAGTGTGTAGCCCTCTCCCCTACGAAATCCTCTGCGACCTTGTTCACCACCTGGACGAAGGAGGAGGTCAGGCTACCGCTGGGAATTCACGTCGATGATATACCTATTCCGACGGTGAATAACTCCATAATACTGGGAGTAACATTCGACAGCCTGCTCTCCTTCTCTGCACACGCAACCGCTATTGTCAACAAAGCACAGAGCCGCAACAAAGTCCTCAAGTCGCAAGCCGGCAGTACCTGGGGCAAAGACAAAGAAACGTTGCTGGCAACATACAAGGCAATAGGCCGGCCGGTTTTAAACTACGCAGCACCAGTGTGGTCGCCGGGAACTAGTAGGACGCAGTGGATGAAGCTACAGACAGCACAAAACACAGCACTCAGGACAGCGACCGGATGCCTCCTGATGTCACCAGAACACCACCTCCATGATGAGGCGAAAATGCTCCCAATTAGGGAGCATAACACGATGCCAGATGTGGCCACCCAAACAGACAGCTGCTTGCAGAGGAGCCCTCGCGAAGGCACGTCAGGAGGCATCTATATGAACTGACGGACGAAGTCCAGAGGTTCATTAAGCAGCTTCTGGACCCGTCAGCTTACCCTCAGGCCCTGAACGGCATTCACAGGGACTCAGTCTCGAGTTATGTAGACTCTAGACCTGTGAATGCCGTTCTAGGCACACAAACACCGGACATTGACGCGAAGGAGCTTCATCTGCCTCGGGAGATTAAAACAACAATAGCCCAACTTCGCTCTGGCTACTTCAGCAGGCTAAACTCCTACCTGAGTAGGCTAAATGCGGATGTGCCGTATGAATGTCCGGCATGCGGAGAGAGCCCTCACGACTCGAAACATCTCTTCGCATGCCCGGAAAACCCTACAACCCTAACGGCGTCGTCCCTGTGGACCGGCCCCATAGAGGCTGCACGCTTCTTGGGGCTGCCCTTAGTGGAACTCGACGACAACGACTGAGATATCAACCGATCTGGGCGGGGTTGTTGTAGCCGCTACAACAACAACAACATTGGAAAATACCTCCAAAAATGGGGTTTTTTATCAATAAAAATAGTTTCTTAAAGGATTTTTTGGAAAAAATCTCTTCAGATGACAAAACATCTGAAGCTTTAAAAATCTACAAAAAAAAAATATTCGAAAAGTTTTCACCGGAATCATAATGAGATTTTTGACGCTGTTTTTTTTTTTACTTTTTTCAAAGATTATATTAGGAAAAACTTGAATAACTGAGCCATAACTATACCGATATAGACTTGTGAGGTATCAGTGTAAAGGTACTTATTTACTCACCCTTTTTATTTCTTTGCAAAAAAACTCATTCACTTACAATTTTTTTTTATCAAACACCTATACATCTTTATTCAACATGGAATGAGACTCGTTTGTCTTATCTCTCTCTTTCAAGCTTTGAATGAACTTATTTGCAAATAAATAAAAAGGGTGAGAAAATTCCTTTCCAATGATACCACATAAGTCTGAATAGATTTTATAATTCTGGTGGAAAAACAGTACCGTTTTTTTTTGCATGGGTGATGCAGTCTAATATACATACATACAGATGGTTCCTGCCTTACTTCCAAGGTGGGCCTGCTAATTTAGCTTCACGCTGATCAAATCCTGTAATTTAAAACAAAAAAATGTTTTATTATTTAATAACCCATAAGAATTTGTTTTTGTAAGTTACTTTACCAAAGCTTTTTTCGGTCAAAGAAGTCCACCATATCACCAATGTCCCTTCTTTGTAGTTAGGTGGTTAGAATGGCGGTATTTTTTGTAAATACTTCATCGTCTTTCTGAAGATTGAAGTAACTTATTTATCTGAACACAATTTTTTCGGCAAATGATGCGAACATACACATGAAATGTTTTTAATTATAGCTACATATGTAAGTAGCTTTATAGATTCTAATGCAAAACATTTTAGTTTTAAATATTTTCCATACTTAATTGACTTAAAATAAATTAATGTTTTTATTTTAAAAGTGTCTAGTTTCACTTTACTTGTTGAAAATTGTGTCGCACTACAACTCGTTGGCACAATGCGCTAAATGCGCTTTTGATATAACCTCAACTATTTCTGAAAATCATGGAAATCGGTTCACTATAACGTATAGCTCCCACAGAACTGGTTGTTCAGACATGTGGTTTTGCGCTATAACTCATATTTTATTTCGTAATATTTTTTTATTTTATTAGGTTGTACACAAATTGGACCTGACTGTGGGTTCTTTCCAATCCCATTCTGGAATACTTTTAACCGACTTCAAAAAAAGGAGAAGGTTATCAATTCGTCGGAATATTTCTTTTTGTATAGGTTACCGCATTATTTTGGACCACGTTAACCGATTTCTATAATTCTTTTTTTAAAGGCAAGGTGGTATCTTAGAGGTGGTCTCATACTAATTTGGTTTATGTCCATTCATTGGATCATGAAGAAGTTAACGGTACTCTTAAATTTGTATATGGGGATTGCAGTCGGTTTTGTCTTTTGCTTAAAAACTACTTGGGCTGTTTCTATTGCACGAATGGCTTTTAATGCCCTTTGCCCACTGCGATCAACCAATAAAAGTCCGACAACACTGAATTCAATAGTTTTCCAGCGAATCGATCCTCATAATGGATTGGTGAAATGTTTTTCGGTTTCTGTTGAAAGTTGTTGTTCGTAAAAGTCAAAGTGACTGTGTAGTATATTAAAATACCACAAACGAAACAAAAGTTGTAATTTACTTGATAAGCTTCTGTATTTCATCTTTGTGAGTTTCCGAAGAAAATCATATCATGAAAAAAGTTTTCGTAAATTTTTCGATGATTTTTTTTTTATGAATTAGTAGATCGCCCTCACCCGCTTCGTTGAGTGTATGAAATTTTCTACGTGCTTCATGAGTAAAATTTATTTCAAGAAAACTCAATTAAAAAACAGGAGGTTTAAAATCTGTTTAACCATCTTCAAAATATTTTCAAACTAAAACTTTCTTTGTCATACTTTTTCTATTAACGTATCCCCTGAACTGAATTTGAGATTTTAAACAGATGGAAACCTCTTACATGTAGTATTGAAATTATGCCCTTGAAAACCCATTTCGATTGATACCCGTATTATAATAAATCATTTAATATAGTGAATAGTTTGAATGTAACCTTTTAAAAAGGTGGCAACCTATGTGATACATATACAAACCCATTTTGATTCATACCAATCTATACTAATATATATTTTGAAAGCCGTTTTTTATGTGTTCGCAAAGCTCGAAAACGGCAGAACCGATTTTTTTGAAATTTCAGACACCTGCCGCAGATGGCCCAAGGATGGTTATAGGCTAAACAAAATTTCGATGTATAAAGAGAGCGTGGCATATTTCTGGAAGTGTTCATGGTAAAATACTGGAACTTGGTCCAGTGATATATGAAATCAATCTTATACTCATGGAGAAAAATGGGCTATTTGGAAAGAGGGCGTGGCACCATACAAACACGTACATATAGTTCTTTTGTATGTGTGTTTGTGAGTGAAATCCTCCTAAATGCCGGAACGATTTTAACAGTTTTTTGTGTGCTTTTGAGTGGCTTTCTGGATAGTGTAGTTTCACAATGTCACTTGCCAGTTAGCGCCGGAGTTAAGTTATAACTAAAAATATTATTTATGATCCACTTTGGCTAATATTCAAAATATGTATTGGTAACGGTAAAGGCTATACTACTGTCAAAAAGGGCTGTCAGGTGGCGCTGGAGTCATTACGAATAATTGCCAAGCTAGAAAAAGTGCCGTGAATATCAGATTAAATCGACCTGTTGCACCTAGGGACGTTCCGATACCATAAAAGTATCGATACCTACTCAAATGAGTTTACTCAAATCGCTATTTCGATACTACTTATATGAGTCAACCGAATGTATCGATACCTACTTATATCGATAATTTTTCATCCTTTTACATGCAACAAAGCGAAATTATTTTTCAGACGTTATCTGTGACATACCTTGAGCGGCACCTGAGTGGCAGATCGACCTATCTCGGCAGAGAGTTCGAAATTTTCAATATGTTCTCTGTTGAGGTATCGATATGTATATTTCTTCATTAGTAGCACTAGAGGTAATACGATTACTTAGACAAAAAATTCAACCTTTGAAAGGTTCTCACAAAACTTTACGGCTACAATGCATTGCTTGCACTTTATAGTGGTATCACTAACTTTGTCAAATTATATCCACACTTTAATGGGCGTCTCCACAGGATAAAATTTATTGCTGTCCAGCTGTAATTTTGGTCACTAGATATAAGTTATATCAGTGGCAATATTTGTGTAGGCGTTTTATATCTCGATATAAGCATTTGTAAGAAACGCATTTTTGCCGGATTTAATCACTTATAAAATTTAAAAAAATATATTATTTTACACCCAAGTACAAAATAACAAATATTTTGACAGAAAACAGCTCAATTTTTGCTTTTATATTAAAATATCAATAATGTTGCCGACACGAAGTTTTCGTGCAAAAGAAAAAGGAAGCTGTCAAACTACCAAATTGCCGGCAATAGATGGCAAGATATAAGCTCTGATATATATTGCTCTTGAAGAGCAATGAGCGGTCTCCATTGGCTATTTATATTCTAACATATGTATCAAGATATAAACTTTATCCTGTGGAGACGGGCAGTTAGATTTTGGCGGTGTCATTGCTTAAAGAAATTATTTTTCATAAAAACGAAGCAATTATTTTCTATAGAACAAATATTGTCGACAAGATATGGCACCTGCTCAAATCGATTCGATACAAGTACTTTTCTTTCGATACCAAGTAGGTATCGAAACAACGATTCGAGTAAAAAACGTAGTTGGTATTGAAACAAAAGTATCGAGTACATACTTGTATTTACTTGTATCGGAATATCCCTAGTTGCACCACTCTTAAATTTGTATATCGAATACTTGTGTGTTACGATTGGCCCAATGGATGTGATTTTTCAGTATTATTATGCGTTAAAGCTTCATTCGGACACATCAGGGTTGCGTTGTACAGGAGTAAATCCCAAATCGCCACCGATAAATCAACCGCCAGGACCATTGCGCGCCTTTTACTGTAATACTTAATTTAATATAATGGAATTTAATTTTTAAAAAGGTGGCAACCCTTGTGAAAAACTTAAAGACTATTCAAAACTTTCAAACTAAAGGATTCTTGACAAAATTTCGTTAGGCAACCATATTTTAATTCTTCAGATAGCTTGCGTATAATTAATTTAAACTTGACTTTTCAAACAGGTGAACCCTTTTCAAAATTTATTCGAACTACCGCTTTTTTAAGCATCTTGACATAAATTTTTTGATATAATTTTGAAGTAAATAACTCCCTTAATTGAAGTTAAATTTGATTTGTTTAAAGAGTGTCAGCCCTCATCCATGAGTAAATAATGATTTTATATATCTCTATATAAAGTTCCAGTAATATATCCAAAATATTTCCTGAGTAATGCAGTATGAAAAATTCCGTTTGTTGGGAGGTGCCACGCCCCCTTGTCTAATCGAGATTAAATCTATCCTATATTTTAAGTTGGGCTAAATGACATCAGTGTACAAAATTTCATTATGATCGGTTAAGTAGTTAAAGCGAAAAAGCATAGCAAACAAACAAACTCACTTTCGGATTTAAAATATTAGTAAGGATAAGGATTACGACAGCAATCGCGAGCGTAGGGTTTCGGTTTGTGTCGTTTGGTTACCATGACTTCCCAACTTATGTCAAATATGACGCAGTATGGACCGCCGCCTGTTGGAAAGCATTACATAGTCATTTTGACTTTAAAGAACAACAACTTTCACAGCACAAAAAGGTATTAACAATTTGTTTAATTCAAAAACCCATTTGTTAGCAACCCTGGTAGTTTGCTGAAAGTGGCAACACCGCGAATAAGAACTGCAACCAAAATGTATATTTAATACGCCTTAACTGCAACCAACTTTGGTATATATTTTCGTCGGCCATAACATAAGGAGTCTAGACAGCGTACGAGCAACACAAGTGTAAAACAACAACAACAACAGCAGGCTTCAATCTAAAACCTTCAGCGTTCAACCTACGACTATTTAAGCACTTACCGACTGCCGTTCATATATATATATATTTTATGTTTTAAAAGTACAAGTTACGCGCTTACGTGTTTGTAAAAGTAGAAACCTTAATAATACGTTTTTATACAACTAAACGTCTTTATTTTATTCGTTTTAAATCCTTCGTCGGTAAGCAGGAGCAGTTCTTACACTTCAACATCTTTTACACTTGTACGCTGTCGGTGAAAACGAATAAAGTTGGTACCGGAGGCTATTTTGTATGTCTGAAACTAACTGATATTTTTTACGAAATCGGGCCGGTGTTACGAGCGAGAATCAAAGGAGGGAATCAGAGTCATCGTTTGAAAGCATGGAGGGTCATGGAGGTGCAGCCGCAGAAGACATTGCTACATTGAATGCGTTAAGGGCTTCCGTAGAAGAGCTTAGACAAAGCACTGCCAAAGAGACATAATAAGGCTTCGCGAAGGCATGCAACCACAGAATATTCCGGAGCAGAGCGTGCAGCCAGCACAGCGTGACAGTACTCAAGCCGTCGTAGCACCGACCGACTCGCAAGTAAAACTTTACGATTTGCCTGTGTTCAGTGGCAATGTCGAAGACTGGCCGCTATTTTTCGCAAATTTCAACGACACCACGGAAACCTTTGGGTATAGCCACCGCCAAAACCTTATGAGGTTGCAGAAGTGCTTAGTTGGTCCCGCCAAACAAGCTGTCGCCGCCATGCTAATTTACCCGAGCAACGTGCCGAACGTCATAAGCGAGTTGGAGTTCAAGTTCGGGCGACCAGACATTTTGGTTAAATTCCAAATCAGTAAACTGCAGCATTTCCCGCCGTTTTCCTCGAGAGTGAGAAATGTTGTTGCATTTCTTAAGTCTGCAAACTGCCAGCAGCACTTAGCTAACGTAACATTGTTGAACAAATGGTGGGTAAGTTACCGCATAACCGACAGTTCGACTGGGCGAAGCATGCTGCGACTATACAACCGTATCCATCAGTTGAACATTTTTCTGAGTGGCTTAGCGAGTTGGCTAAAATAATTTGTCTATGCCGACGATCAGCACGCAGAGTGGCAGGCAGTCAGCATCATCGGGCAATCCTCGTCGACTGATGCATATTGAGCGGCCAAAGGACTCACTTACTTGCCATCGTGTAGTGGTAACCACATGCTTCCACAGTGTGATGCGTTTAAGGCAAGCAGTATTCAAGAGCGGTGGGACCTGGTTAAGGCGCAACAGCTTTGCTTTTCGTGCCTACGCAAGGGGCATTCCACACAAAAGTGTCGTGCAAGAAGGAGGTGTAACATAAGTGGCTGCCAGCGCTATCACAACCAGCTACTCCACAACGAAGATGCAACAATGCAGATGCTACGCCGAACTACACGAGAGGATGTCATTGCGCAGACACTACTAAATTGTCGAGAAACACAAAGCGCACATGGTCAACTGTTTAAAATATTGCCAGTCAACATATATGGACCGAAAGGTAAGCGTGAGATATTAGCGATGTTCGACGAGGGTTCGCCAATTTCAATTATAGAAGAGGAAGTGGCCAAGATGATCGGAGCCCACGGTTGCATACATCCACTTACGCTGCAGTGGTATGACAACAACGTTGTTACGGAACAATCGCATAAAATAAGAATTGAAGTTGAGAATTGCGCGACGAAGAGGAAGTTTTTACTGAAGGAGGTATATACGGTTAAGAACCTGAACCTGCCAGAGCAGTCTATGGCCAAGGAAAATTTTCAGCATTTGAGAGATTTGCCGATAAAAAACTACTGCATGCATACCTGGGTGTGACCTCAGCAACAGTGCAAGCCGACATCGACAGCCCGCTAGCTGTAAAAACACTACTAGGCTGGGTCGCGTACGGCCCAACCAAGCTACCTACAACATTGAATCCCCGTGTTTTGTTGGTGAAAGAATATCAGCAACTACACGATTTAGTACACGAGTACTTCGCAGCAGACAGCTTTAGAGTCAACCCGCCGGCAGTTTCATTGGAGTCAGATGAAGACCAGCGAGCACGTGAGATATTGCGCCGAACAACTAAACGAGTAGGCAAGCAATATGAAACCGGTCTACTATGGAGAACATATCCACCGAAGTTGCCAAACAGTAAAGCAATGGCCGAAAAACGCTTACTGACAGTGGAGCGCCAAATGAAGAACGATGCCGAGTTTGGTACACGATACAAACAAGAGATGGCTAAGTACGTGATCAAAGGGTATGCAAGAAAGTTAAGCCGTGAAGAAGCCAGAGAGCCACACCAAAATGCTTGGTACTTACCTCACTTTGCCGTATTCAACCACCATAAGCCCGAAAAGACGCGAATCGTCTTTGATGCCACAGCCGCAGTAAACAACGTGTCGCTCAACTCGCAGCTATTGAAGGGTCCGGAGCAGGCACAGCCGTTGAAACGGATTTTGCTACAGTTTCGCCAGGGACGTGTCGGAGTGTCCGCAGCCATACGCGAAATGTTTTCGCGAATCAAGATACGCGCAACTGATCAGCACGCTCAGCGGTACTTGAGGCGTGATGGTGATGCGAGCAAGCCTGTGGCAGAGTATGTGATGACGTCGTTAATTTTCGGTGCTGTTTGCTCACCCTGCATCGCCGAATATATAAAAAACAAAAACGCCGAGGAGTATCGAGCACAGTTTCCAGACGCCGCAACGACTATAATTAACAAGCATTATGTCGATGATTTAGTTGCAAGCTTCGACACGCCTGAACAAGCCATCAGTATCTGCAGTGACATTGTCAGCATCAATTCACAAGCAGGGTTCGAGTTGCGGAACTTCGTCTCCAACTGCGAAGAAGTAGAAGATCGTTTGAATCATTCGTCGTTATCCGTGAGAGAAGTGGTTAGCCTGGAACACAACGGGTCAGTGGACAAAGTGCTTGGCCTCTACTGGAATACAAATTCCACACGAAGTTCCACCGTTTGCCGAAAGATGTCCTGCACGGAACACGAGCTCCGACAAAACGAGAGTTGTTACGAATCGTGATGTCGGTGTTCGATCCATTTGGTATGTTAGCAGCATTTTTAATTACTACTAAAATTCTCATTCAAGAAGCGTGGAAGTGCGAGATTGGCTGGGATGAAGTTCTGCCTCAAGAACTAAACAAGATATGGTGGCACTGGTGGCAAGAGTTTCCTAACGTGAAGCAGTTGAAAATACCCCGCTGTTATTCGCCGCAAATCTTACATGGTGGCAAGGTAGAAATCCACACTTTCGTCGACGCCAGTCAAGTCGCATTTGCTGCGGTAGTATACGTTCGAGTACTTCATATTAATGGAGTTGACGTTCGCTTCATTATGGGCAAAACACGCACAGCACCAGCGGAACTGATGTCGATCCCGAGACTCGAGTTACAGGCCGCAGTATTGGGCACCCGCTTGTACAAGCTCATCGAGGACAGCCACGAGGTCAACATAGGGCGAGCAGTTTTTTGGACCGACTCCCAGACGGTTCTGCAATGGGTGCATTCGTCCGAAAGAAAGTATAAGGCATTCGTCGGCCATCGTATAGCCGAGATTCACAACGGCACAACGGCAAAAGAGCAGTGGCGATGGGTGTCAACTTGTCAAAATGCAGCAGACGTAGCAACACGCCCCTTGTGTCCACCCAAGTTCGACAGTAGCAGCGAGCAACAATACTATTTCGAAAACAGAGCAACAGTACAACACCAATGTCGCCAAGCCTCACAGCGAGACTGCTTTTCGAGCGAGATCGCTGGTTTGTCAGTCGGCGGTAAAATCGCCAAAAGAAGTTCGCTGTATAAGCTTTCGCCGTATCTCGACCAAAGTGGCCTATTAAGATTGAGCGGACGCATCGACGAGGCAACATACCTACCAATGCAAGCACGACGACCGATATTAATGCCTGCCAAACATATCGTGTCAACCCTGATTGTACAACATTTTCACAAAATAAATCATCACCAGAATTCCGCAATCACCATTAATGCCATCCGACAACAGTTTTGGATACCGAATTTGAAACCGCTCCTCAAGGCAGTTCAGCAAAGGTGTCAACAGTGTATGATCGACAAAGCAAAGCCAAACCAACCTATGATGGGTCAGCTGCCGGTCAACCGCATAACTCCTATTAACGTCACCATCGGTATGCGCAAGGAGAAAAGGTGGGGCGTTATATTCACCTGCCTGACAGTTCGAGCTGCACACATAGAGCTAGCTACCGACTTGAGTACCGATGCGTTCATTTTATGCCTGCGGAATTTTGTAAACCGACGTGGAACGCCGTCCAGAATAAGGAGCGATAATGGGACAAATTTTATTGGCGCACAAAGGGAGTTGAGGGCAGCTGAGCAGTTGTTAGTCACTGACCGCATTCAAGCCGAGGCTGGCAGACACAACATCGAGTGGATATTTAACTGTCCGCTGAACCCCAGTTCGGGAGGCTGCTGGGAGCGCTTGATAAGGATTATAAAGTCGCTGTTAAGCAAGACGTTGCGTGAGGTAGCCCCAAGACCCGACACTCTGCACAGCGTGTTAATAGAAGCGGAATATATCATCAACTCCCGACCGCTAACTGACCTGCCTATAAGCCATGAAGAAGATGAGCCGTTAACACCCAATCACTTCTTATTGGGATGCGTTAATTCAACGCAGACGCCGCACCCAGTTGACGAGAAGATTTGCCTAAGGAAGCAGTGGAGAATCGCGCAAAACATCAAGGACCGGTTGTGGAAGCGATGGACAGCCGAGTACCTGCCTAAGCTATTGTGCCGTACTAAGTGGCAGGACAAAGCAATACCGCTTCAAGCGAACGACCTGGTGATATTGTGCGACTCAACGCTGCCCCGTAGTCAATGGGTACGCGGCCGCATAACTCAAGTTTTTCCCACCAAAGACGGACAAGTACGTATCGTGGAGGTGCGAACGAAGAGCGGACTACCACGCAGACCAGTTTCGCGTTTAGCAAAGTTAGAAGTTGGTGGTGAATCCTATGAGAATTCACGGGGGGCGGGGTGTTAGCAACCCTGGTAGTTTGCTGAAAGTGGCAACACCGCGAATAAGAACTGCAACCAAAATGTATGTTTAATACGCCTTAACTGCAACCAACTTTGGTATATATTTTCGTCGGCCATGACATAAGGAGTCTAGATAGCGAACGAGCAACACAAGTGTAAAACAACAACAACAACAGCAGGCTTCAAGCTAAAACCTTCAGCATTCAACCTACGACTATTTAAGCACTTACCGACTGCCGTTCATATATATATGTGACCTGGTCTACGAAAAGGGAGCTTACGTGCGAAAACTAGTTTTCTGTGAAAAAGCTGTTAAAAGTAAGCAACTCGTTTCGTCAGTTTCTCATTATCTCGTTAATTGTTCTCCGCGCCGGACGCCCAGTAAGTGTTGTTGTTGGTCCAGTAAGTGTTGTTGTTGGTCGGAATATTATAAATATAAATAAATTATATTTTGTCGTATTTTTACTCTTCTTTCTCTACATTTTTAGTACACTTCTAAGCAAGTTAGGATTTTCTGCTTTTCACCACGTGAAAAAGCATCTCATCTTCCATCCGAATCAACCAAAAAGTGAAAATTGATTTTTTGACACCTAAGCCCCCTTTCCGTAGACCAGGTCACATATATATTTTATGTTTTAAAAGTACAAGTTACGCGCTTACGTGTCTGTAAAAGTAAGAAACCTTAATGGTGCATTTACATGGTATGAATCTGTTCATAAGCCTATGAATTTTCCTATAAAAGAAGCACCAACTCTATGAAAAGGCACCAAAATATGTATGCAATACTTATACATATCTTCGTTTAAAGTACAAAACCGCGCATCAAGGAAATGCAGAACCTCGTATGGGAGGTTGTCTAAATTTTATAGGAGAGAGTGAAACTTGTCCTAATTAAAAACGGTTCTCTCTTTTAAACTTAATAATCTTCTATCCTTATCAGTGTTGCCAGAACTTTTTGGGCCGACCGGCTAGATTGGCAAAAAAAAGCGGCTAAAATGTTTTAGTGAAATTTCACATAGACTCTGGCAAAAAACGGCTAAAATGTTTTAGTGAAAATTCACATGATTTATTTAAATCAGTCATGCCCAACGTCGGCAGAACTCCATAAGCAAGTGCCCTGCGCTGGCAGAATTCCATATGCAAGTGCCCTGCGCTGGGCATGACTGATTTAAATAAATCGCAAGAAACGAAAGACTAGTTAACACCATTAATTTATATCGAGTGTATATTCCTCATCATCAAATTAATCACTATTGTATATATCACCTGAATTCATTAATTTTAAGAGATCGTCATCTACAGTAAAATTATGGCAGCATTTTTCTTCGCGTTTTAAACCGTATCTTATATATAAAATAGCGTTTAACGTTTTAACGCACATGTGATTTCTTTGCTTAGTTTTTATTATATTCATTGAACTAAATATTCGCTCTACTTCTGCATTACTTATAGGCAAAACAAGAAAACTAAAAACTAGGTTGCAAAGGTCAGCGAAAGGGTTTTCTCCTAGGGCATTTCGAAATTGATAAACTGCGGCCCAAAATTTTACAGTTGAGTCTAAATTACTCCAGGTATGTAACGTTTACCGTTGCCATTGCATCTCTATGGATGTTATTTCGTCGGCATTATATTTGTGTTTTTCTTGCTGTAGTTGAACAAATACTTTTGGTTTAATTACTCTTAATGCATTTCCAACTGAAAGTCAATTTTTTTAGTGTGGCAATATTTGTAGGGAGGCGTTGGCGTAATTCCTTTATTAAAGTGATAATAAAATAGCGACCATTTTCTCGAATTATTTTCTCGGCTTCGTGGTCAAAAGCGTTTGTGCTTACTTTGGCTTTTAAATACTCTTCAAAACTGTGATAAAACTGAGGAAATGGAGCAAGGTATGGTTCCAACGGGGAGCATATAGGATCAAATATGTCCGTGCTAATAACCACTAGGGAGCATAGATGCGAAAGTAAAAAATTGAGTTCATTAAAAATCTTCATTGGGTCTGCATTATTGCTTTCGAACAACTTGTTTACTTTTTGCACCTGAAAATTAGGCAAATAGTAAATTCGGCTAAAAACGGCTAACTTTTTTTTACAAACCGGCTAACAAATCGGCTGCCGGCTAGATCGAATTTTCTCCGGCTAGTTGCAATCAAAACCGGCTAAATCTAGCCGGAAAACGGCTAAAATGGCAACGCTGATCCTTATGTCTAAGTATCGATATTTTATTATAAATGGCTAAGGGCTTAATGTCAGGAGCTTCCGATGACCAAATATCTTTTTTGGCACAAATTTCAGTTCCGAGGTTTTGCAGAACCACGATACGCGCTTTTGTACTTTAAACGACGATATACATATTGGCGCTTGAACAATATGTTAGTGTTTGGCCTAGCTTCTCCTCCGATATGCGGCGTGGGTGATTTTGTCACACAAAGTAAAGGACAGTTTTACGCCGACTCCGAACGGCAATTGTATGTTAATGAGAAGTTGTTTCCATGACAGAATACACTCGGAGGTTTACTATTACCAACAGAGGGGCAACCACTATTAGAAAAAACTGGGCTTGAACTCAGGCTCTGCGTAACGCTCTACAGCAGCCGCCACTACTTTTACATATATTGCTGGTATATTCAAAATACTATCCCGAACTTCGGAGTGTATATGTGTAATATAAAAAAGAATGAGAGGAACTATAAGAAAATGTACCCAAAATTCTGGAGCAAATGAAAACATGCTCATTGAAAACAGTTAACATGTATAAATTAAAAGATATAACTTAATAGGTTACAGCGCTAAACTAAAGGAAAAGTTAGAAAAACTAGCAATGCGGTGTGAAGGAAATAAAAGACCATACAATTTTTGTTTGTTTCGTTAATTCTCTGAACATGTTAAGATATGACACCATTGTTTGCAGTAGTTTGCAAATATACACTAATTGTTCTAAAATCCCAAACATTTTCGTGGGATGTTTTTCTTTGATTTCGAATTGAAAATACATTACGATCATATTGTACCGAAATAAGTGCGATATCCCTGCATTTTGTAAAAGCCAGAAAGAAGAATAAACTGTATGAAAAAATGAAAGGGAGAAGTATACATGCCTTCTATAATTTTGAATTATGTGTATATTTGGCAAGTCAGTCTTTGTGTAAAAAACAAAAAAAAAATACACATTTTCATTTATTTGCCAGCTTGGAAAATATAGGCTTATTTTTACTTAAATGTGATATAAAGCTCATTAAAATGTTCTGTAATGTCTTGTTTTTAAGTTTGTTATCATAGTGCTTTGTATTTTGATTGTCCACTATACGTGAGTTCCTTCTATTGAAAAAGTTCTAGTACAAAGAATTTCTTTGTTTTGAATTTGTTTGTTTATTGTTTAAAATTCATGCTTTTGACATGTATGTGAATGGCGGAGTTGCCGCTTTCCTCCTTTTCGGTGGGTTTTTATATTAAAAAGGCATCCAAATGGGAAAAATCCTCCTTGGTATCTCTGCATCTGTTAAACTTTTTATGGGAAGATGTATGAAAATTCAACTCGCTATAATTTCATATGCTTAACAGTATCACAACAGTATGTTTACAGTATCTCCCCATAACCTTTCATATGAAAAAATGTATTATATGCATCCCACCCGATATCATTGAATTCCTCGTTAGAACATGTAGTCCCTCTATTTTAGCGTATCAACAGTTCATATGGCTTCATACCATGTAAATGCACCATTATAATGCAAAACCACATATCTGAACAATCAGTTGTATGAGACCTATATGTTATAGTGAATCGATTTCGATGGTTTTTCGTTATCTAGCATAAAACACCACCCACCTATCGATAAATAAGTGTACCCGCGGAAAATAGACTTTTTTTTTGTTTTAGTTTCCTTTCAGATACTAATTTTCGAATACTCATAACTCTGGTTCTATTAGAAGCACACATTCAGTTTTGATGTTATTTGCAAGAGTGTATTAATAGTATATACTACTTCAATACCATTTAAAAAAATTATACGGTAAAAAGTTACATGGAAAAACAAGAACACTTATGATGATTTCGTTTCTACCAAAAAATGTCGCCTTTTGATTTGTGAAATTGTGTGTTCGTTTCTTAAAATGTCACACTCTTGTAAGGCGAAAAAAAAGTAAATTTTCTTCCCTTTGAAGCTTTATCAGGAGAGATAGTTGCCTGAAATTTAGGTGGTTGTTTAAAACGACAATATTATGAATTGCGTTAGCTAGACACGGACAAAAAGCAAAAACATGCGCCTTTACAGGGTTGAGTGTAACATTTCACACTTTTTGTACCGGGGAAGGGCAAAATTTTTCACCATTAGTTAAATTTTATCAGTCCAAAATCACTACTTCATTAGTTTTTTTTTCTAATCTATGAACGGCAAACTTACATACATATGTACGTGTACTACATTTTTATAATACTTATAGACTTAAGATTATTAAAAAACAAGTAAGAAAGTCTAAGTTCGGGCGGAGCCGAACATTAAATACCCGGCGCAATTATTAAATATATGTTTTCCACCTTTCCGAAAGCTACCGCTACACGATAAGCCGGGGTGTATAAATTTTAAGTAAATCAGCGTCCTTAAATTTCGAAATATTGCAGTTTCAAGCATTTCTGAAATATACCGTTATATGAGAAGCGGCCGTTATTTTAGCCCGATTTCAATAATTTTCAACGCTTTGCTTTTATCTGGCAAGCACAATAACCATACCGAGTTTGGTTCAAATTGCTAGAACGGTTAGCGAGATACATATATGTGATCATAAGTGGGCGGTGCCACGCCCATTTTCCAAAATTTTATCATAAGCGTATTTCTTGGTAAAAAATTGTTGCAACCATCAATTTTGAATAAATTAGCTTTAATATTTACTGATTTATCGAGGATTTCGTATTTTTCTAAATTACCGTTATATGGGATGGGGGCGTGGTTATTGTCCGATTTTAAAAATTTTCGGCCATTTGGTATGTTGTAGCAGGACCAACAACTGTGCCAAGTTTGGAAGAAATTGGTGCAGCGGTTACCAAGACATACACATGTAACCATAAGTGGGCGTGGCTACGCCCATTTGCCAAAATTTTTTAATATTCTTATTTTTCGTCTAAAACTCATTGTAAATATCAATTTTGAGTGAATTATCTTCAGTAGTTACTAAAATATCGCACTTTTCGTATTTCTGAAAATTACCGTTATATGGGATGTAGGCATGGTTATTGTCCGATTTCGCCCATTTTCAATACCATCCGTCCTATGCCCAAAAGAAGTCCACGTACCAAGTTTCGTTAAGATATCTCAATTTTTACTCGAGTTATCGTGTGCACAAACGGACGGACGGACGGACGGACGGACGGACAGACAGTCACCGCTTAATCGATTTCTCTTTTCATTCTGATCATTTATGTATACATTTGTCTATATCTATCTCGATTCGTTTTGCCTGTTACAAACAACCGTTATGTGAACAAAGTTATAATACCCTTGTGCACAAGTGCGCTCGGGTATAAAAATATAAGCGTCCAAACACATGCGGTAAAGAAAATGCATCGTGCAAAAGAAAAAAACAACGCCCAATAATAACTTTGACTCGCAGGTGTTTTAGCTAGTTTTGGGACTATAACGAGCGGGTATCGTTTCAGATCGGATAAAACACAAAAGTAACTCTTATTATAATATATTTTCTACTTTTCTTTTGAAAAATACCCACTACATATACCAGTTTTGACTAAATACCTACGGAACTATGCATAATATACAAAATCAAAAGTTTTAGATATTTGTCCATATATGAAGTTTATTTTTTTTTTTTCAATTTTTGTGTGCATTTTGTAAGATCTTAAAATTTAGTTTTCACCGTATATTTTCGTCCACCATAATTATGACAATAGTCATCGTTGTGGTGTATTCTTTGTTAGGAATAGGGATATTAACTAAAATGTTGAGTCAAGTGAAATTAACTGGAAATATTATAGTATATAGTATAGCCCGAACTAAAGGATTGAAATGCATTTGTCCAAAGAGTAGCTATATTTTATTATTTACCACTTTCCTAATTAACTGCTCGTAAATCGTACATTTTTATCAGCATGTACGTATGTAGGCTAAACAGAATACCGGCTTTGTAGCAAATGCTACTTTACTCCGCCTTTTGTCTTCATCTCTCTGAATGTCTGCCAAATTTGGTTAAAAATGTCACTATGTACTAAAATGTGAAGTGAAGTAAGTAGAGATGAATTTCTACAAAAACGTGTGGTACGTACTGAATTTTAGTAGTGTATGCATTCGAATGCGTTGCACCAACCACATCCAATTGCAGAGCCATTGACGATGCTGCTATTCCACACTGCGATTTGTTTCTCAGATACAAGTTCCTGCCAACGTCGAAAAGCCGCTTTGCCACTTGCCGCTGCGAACAGTGATGTCAGACAATCTCTGCTAATTTACCCACGAAAATCAGGGAAAAATCCCTCAATTATCCACATCTTAAAAATGTATCCCAAAAAATTCCCAAAGATTTCAAAAGATATATTTCAGTAGTAAAAAATTAACATTCATACCTTACCTTAATATACATATGTATACGTATATCTATATACTTATTTCTAGAAGGTATTTTTCTGTTACCAAACGATATCTCTTTTAACATTTTATCAAATATAATGAATGATATCTCATTTTAAAGGGGGAGTCCACATACCTGCGAAAAGTCACGATATTCAAATTTAGTTATTTATTAAAAAAAAACGGGTTTCAAAAAGCTGAAAGCACTGTATATGGTCAATAAACAGTCATATTTCCATAATACTCTATCAAATTGAATGATTAAAACATCATTTTGAAGGACAGCTGCATTGGTTGAGGTAAAATATAAAAGCTGTTTCTTAAATATATATCGAGTAAAATATTGCAACGAATTCATAAATGAAAGAAATTTAAATGCACTGTTAACCTGAAGTAATAATTTTGAAGAGGGTTGCCAACTATTTAAAAATTCAAACCTCTGTATATATGTATAAAACAAAGTTGCTTCCGTATTACCGAGCGTAGCTCTAGAATGCATTGTCCTATATGAGCTGTCTTTTTTGTTGTGTTTGTCTCTGCCCAAGAAAATACGAAAAAATTGTATAGGCAATTTTTTATTTCTTTAATTTCTAATAATTTCAGTAGGTTAGTTTAGGTTTGAGAATGCTGTAAATTATTGCCGGTTCCACTTACAGTTGCCGGATTTGAAAACGGAATGATGGAATTTTGATTCAAAATATAAAATCAGTGTTATCATAAGTTTAATTTTCTTCGAACCGGTTCAATTTTTCTATCTGTGTATTCACTACGGGCAGATGAAAAAATGTTGGGCTAATCTGCTTTCGAGCGAAACCATCGATAAGAAGTCTGAATTTGCGAATATGGTTCGATTGCTTCGAAAATAGTTTGAATTCTTCGACATTGTACTTTCAGTTTAAGTAAACCATTCGCCGATCAGAGTATAAAACATTGGCACACGCAACCGCAATTTACAAAGATTGGCGATTAGCACTGCACATCAAAATCCTCAACAACGCGCCCAAGTTAATGAACAGCTTTGAGTGCATACATCGCAACTTCATGCAGGATGGCCACAGGAGGCTCTTTAACAACTGAAACAAAAGCGAAATCCCGATCTGCATCGTAAAGAGAGAAGAAGTACCGTGCCGTTCGACATGCCGCACCATTGAGTATATCGAATTTCTGTGAGTTGAGATTGGTCGATGTGATGTAATTTGCTAATTTTACAATGCGTAAATCTTTTATTCGGAGACAACAAGCTTGAGTTCTGCAGGAGTTAAAGTCAAATTACAACAGTTAACTGAACCACCAGAACCCCTGAACTTATAACTTTATAGCGAATTACCAGAATAAGGACAATTCTTGATGAATGCCCACAAATGCAATGATTAGGCAGTTAAAGGTTTACATCTCAAATAATTCTATGTATACTGGATTTATGTGGACCAACTATAATCACTCATTTTGAACTTGCCACCAAGTATGCTGGAAAGATTCAACACCGAACCAGATGATAGTGAATGAAGAGAAGGAAGTTATTAAAATTTATTTCGTTGGCAACTCTGATATCGAAATTGATCACCGTTGGGCGATTAACTTTGCTATGAAACGCCAGATCATTGCAAAATTGCAAGAACTTCGCCACGGACACAACGCTTTGATTAGGTTATTTAAAATGGCAATGGAAGATATCGTCGCTCCCAACGAAGAGTAGCACATTCTCTAATTACCGTGGAAGACTAGCACGTTTCACTATTCGCGTCGAAGACTAGCACATTTCATTATTCGAGTCGAAAAGTAGCACATTTCAGATTTTCGCGTGGAAGACTAGCACATTTCACTATTCGCGTGGAAGAGTAGCACATTTCAGATTTTTGTGTGGAAGAGTAGCACATTTCACTATTTGCGTGGAAGACTAGCACATTTCAGATTTTTGCGTGGAAGAGTAGCACATTTCAGATTCTCGCGTAGAAGAGTAGCGAATTCATATAAAGTGGTACTAGCAGCTGTACAAAAACCAAACATACATGTATGTCATAATCAGGGAACAGATTTTTAGGACCTAAAAACCTATAAAAAAGGCAAAATAAAATAACGAAATAGGCTGGAAAAGGCAAAATAAAATAGCGAAAAAGGCACGAAAAGGCACTAAATATTGCTACGGTGACCATAAATATCGATTCAAAATAAAGGACAATTTTTCAAAATATGCCTACATATATTTACGTAGTATAAA
>NW_023458555.1:61394977-61405315 GCF_013731165.1 Rhagoletis pomonella | reverse complement strand
TGCGAGTGCGCTGTCGTTCGACCCGTTGATGATATAGGAATTTATCGATTCGATCGAAATATTCGATAAGGGGCTCGTTAGGTTTACGCCGGCGTGCTGCTAACTCACGATGAATATCTGCTGCCGTCACTGTGTATGGAAAATCTTGTAGAAGCATTCGCACAAAATCCGACCAAGAACCAAATACTGGTTGAACGTCCAACCAATTCTTAGCAATTCCCTTCATTTTATGTTGAACCGCAAGTAGCACTGTCTCATTTTTCCATCGATATACTTGTTGTAACTGTTCCACTTTTGTTACAAACTGCTGCGCTGTCATAGTTTTCCACAAAGGATCGAATTCCGGGAGAACGCCTACAACTTCAGGGACACTGGTCGCATGCACCAGTTGCATTGGTAGACTTCGTTGCGGTGAGAGTTCAGGAGCCCCTGCCCCACCCTTCGTTGCTGATACTATTCTTTCTCACTCACCTTCATCGTTATCACTTGCTCTTGTTGCTGGCTTTAGCGCTATCTCGATCGTTTTTACCCAATTCGCCAAACTTAGCACTAGTTCTTGCAGCTGGTTGAAAGGCTGCTCCCATGGCTCTACGGTTGGAACCTCCTGCAACTCGACTTCATCTGTCTCAAAAATTACATTAGACCGCTACCTTATGCGCCTTGTTGCCACTAATTGCCAGTTCGTTATTTCGCAATAAAACGTTTAGTTGCGCCACGGTTAAATTCCATAATTTCATCAATTTATTTAATTTCTCCGGCACCCGGAGATTATTTTATAATTTGCGTACTACTCTTTGCCGTCCAACTTCCATTCCCCGAATCGTTCGATTTTTTCCCCCTATCCGTTGCACTTCCGTTGCTGTTTCCTGAGCGTCGTTGCTTCGTATATGCTTTTCCGTTGCACAGTCGTTAGTCGTTGTTTTCCTTTACACTCCTTCATTGTGTCGTATGCGTATGCGTATGCGCCGTTGGTGTTGTGAGCTTGTGTGTGATATAACGTGCACAGCCGTTGCTCGTTTCCACTCTATTCGTTGAGTGTCGTATGCGTATGCGTATGCGCCGTTGGCGTTGCTAGCGTGTATGTACAGTGACGAGCAAAACTGTAACATGGTGTAACACTTTTTATTTCAGCCACCGCTATCTTTCCAACTTCCACGACGTTCATACTTTTGTTGCATATTCTTATTGGTACACCCGTACTCCCTCTATCATAAAGATTTGAACTCAATCCAACAACAATAATAAAACCTGCAGGCAAAAATGTAAATTAAGGCCAATGTTACAGTTTTGCACTCACTCTCAGTTTTGCATTTACTTTTTACTTAGTCAGAAGTCAGATGACTTTTTTCTGTATTTTAATTTATTCAAGAAGTGATTACCAGTAAATAATATGGTTAATCAGGAAACAAATATAAATAATAAATTTACTGTGGAAACGCGGGATCGTAGGAAAAGTAGAAAAAATTATGGAGCTCGCCAAGTGAAAATGTTAAGATTGAGAAAAAATATAGCCTAAAATGTTATTAAGGACAAAGGAAGTCTGCCAAAAAATATTACGGTCCGATATCTTGTGAACTTAGTAGCAAGTAGCGCTGCAGCCACCATTACAGAAGCGCTTAAGGTATTAAAATTGAATGCAAATCAGTAGACAGCGGAGCAAAGGCATATTAAAAGAAGAAAAAAACATTTTGATCAAAATGAATGTGCGAGAGTGGTAGCATTTTGCCGGATCGCACGAAGACCGGACCGTTGCCTATTGCGATATTTTAGGCCGTTCAGAATGCAATAAAAGACATATTTTTAAGTTTCAATTGAAGGTTATTTGGTCTGACAAGACTAAATTAATCGCTTTGAATCAGATGGCCGGGCATGGTATTCGATCAAAGACCCAAATTAAGCCCATGCGCATCATGTAAAGCAAACTGTGAATCACAGTGGTCGGTCAATAATAGTTTTGGGTTGTATTTAAAAAATATTGTTGGTCCGTTAGTACGCATTATGCGTAAAGTACAGTATCTGTTAATATTTCAACCAAATTTGCAAGATGTAGTCGAAAAATGAGAGTTTCTGCTGAAAAATCACCCAAAACATTCTGCATATGTACGCAAAGACTGGATGCAAAAGCAAAAATTTGCTATTTTGAAATGACCTCCACAATCCGCGGATATGAATCTCGTCGAAAATTTGCGATCTCAACTAAAAGCGCAGCTTACTAAGTGTCCGTCCAATGGAGTACATGAGCTATGAAAGCAAACCAAGGATTTATGGGAGACTATACCCTCCCAAAAAAAAACTTCTCTTAATTGAAGAAAAATAGCAATCAAAATGAAGCAAAATGGGAATGAAAAGCACTAAAGGAGTTTTATCCTCTTTTCATGCCCAACATTACTTCAAAATGATAGATTACATCCACGGTGTCATATTTTCGTGTACGTTTTTACACATTCCAAAGAAAAATTATGCATTCGGGAGAATTTTTTACTCATTCGGAAGAATTTTCTACCTTAAAGTAAGGAAAGTTTTTCTTTGATCCAGAGATGGATTTTTGGTTCAGTGCCTCCAGAATTTTTACAGAGATACAAATAAGGTATGCCAAATTGCATCCAGGAACTAAAAAAAGCAAAAGTATATTGAGCATTGTGTTAACAATTCTTTTTTTTCGTGAAAATTGTCTAAAAGTTATTAAAAATATATAAGTGCAAAACTGTAACATATGCCTTAATTTGAATTTTTGTCTGCTAGTTTTATTATTGTTGTTGGAATGACTTCAATCCTTTATGAGAGGGGGAGTAGGGGTGTACCAATAAGAATATACAACAAAAGTATGAATGTCGTTAGAACTTGGAAAGATAGCGGTGGCTGAAATAAAAAGTGTTACACCATGTTACAGTTTTGCTCGTCACTGTATATACGTGCACAGCAGTTGCTCCTTTCCTACTTTATTCGTTGAGTGTCGTATGCGTATACAGCGTGGCGACGAATAACTGTTACCCAGGTTTTTTTGAGAAATAAAAAGGTCCTTTACAGATTTTGCGAAAAAAGGATTTTATTGTCAATTTTCCACAGATTTTACTTTAGTTGTATTAAGTTGTTTTTAAATTTAATCCTTATTTACATTTTCCAGAACTGTAAAATTTGAGAGAAAAGTTCATTTGGCATGCAGGTCTTCGTCAGTTAATTTATTCCATATCTTCTGTAACCATAGGCAAATTTTATCCATTTTGAGTCCCTTATACTCCCCCCTTTTGTCCGACATAAGGCCTCATTCTCAAAAATCAAATAGACTCGGAAGAGATGACTAGGACGGCCATTCATTCGACCAACCTTATACTGTTTTTTCTTTTTTGTATTTTTTTATACAAAGCCTAAGAAAAAACACACCTGAAAAAGACTTTCGTGGCAAGTGAACTTTTCTCTCAAAGTTTAAACTGCTGGAAAATGTAAATAGGGATTATAATTTAATAACTAACTAATACAACTAAAGTAAAATCTGTGGAAAATTAACAATACAATATTTTTTTCTCAAAATCTATAAAGGACCCTTTTATTTCTCAAAACACCAGGGTAACAGTTATTCCTCGCCACGCTGTAAGTAAATCGTCGTGTTTAATTTACTTTCAACTCTTCCTTTTTAAAGCGTATTTTCGATACCCGCTTCTGAAACTGTCAGAAGAATAACTCGAGTGGTCTAATTTTAATATTAACACTAATATTATTTATTCAAAGTTCAATTTAAAATATAATGGAAAAGTAAAAAGACTTTAATCGATTTCATTTGCTGCTAGTCGCCCGCTTAGTTCGGCTACTCAAACACGACCCCTCGTTCTTTCTCTCGCTCTGCTTTGCGTACGTGACAAAAGAAACAGCCATACTTTCGGATGCAACAAATATTGTTTTCCCACTCACATAGATATTGTCGAAATTTCAAAGAAACATGTTTATAGAAAATACTCATGTCCTTAGCGATTGGCCTGTTTAAGTTTTCAGGCATAGCTTTTTCAAAAATATTATTTTGGGCCTTTATTGTGCCAATTTGAGTTATTATTATTTTAGCCATTTAGACGGTAATTAGTTCAGAGTTATCTTTAGGTGTCCTTTTATGGGTCCCCAATGAAAAATATTTCCCTAATCCATTGTACAAAACTGAAGTGAATGTGGTGCAAGCAATTTTTGGGAAAGCGCTCATAGCCGCTTTTAATTTTCCTTTTCAACGTTTAAAAAATCTTGGGTATAGGGTTTGCACATATTTCACTATATCCCTGGCCCTTGCATATTTTCTAATGTTTTTTTGCTTACTTTGCACTTTATTGCAGTGCCCGCCCAACACTTTCCTGGGAAACGAACTATATTCGGCCTTTCACATGTACACAATCGGCTTCTTAGACGTACACAATCCGAACCAGGGATGCCGTTTGGATCTAAATAGATCCAATTGGATACATTTTTAGACGAATTTTTGCGGGATACTTGTTTTTTCCGGTCAGTATAAATGTGGATACTTTTTTAAATAGGCCAAAATTTTATATTTCCTATAAAGTTTTTTTCGTTCAAAAATCGATTTTCATTAAAGATGGTAGAAAGCATTACGTTTTCTAAAAGTATAAAGAATCGCTACTTAAGCGTGAAATTAAAGCATTTTATTTTTTGTAAACGAAGCAATGACCATATGAAGAGATCTCACCAAAATAGGTATAATCGCAATTGCTTTAATTAGCTTAAAAGGATGCTTTACGCAAGATCTTAATATACATACCGTCGTTTAAAGTACAAAACCGCGTATCAACAAAATGCAAAACCGCGTATCAAGATAATGCAAAACCGCGTATGTGACGTTGCATAAATTATTTTCCAAAGAGTAAAAACACTTATATTTCAAAATGGTTCTCTTTTTTATAAAGCAATCGCATTTCTGGCTAGTATATTTCAGGACGAATGGATAAGGATTGAGCCAAGAGCTTGTGTGAGCAAATCCAATTTTCGGCAGCAAATGTCAGTTACGCGGTTTTGCAGAACGACGATACGCGGTTTTGCAGAACGACGATACGCGGTTTTGTACTTAAAACGACGATATATATAAAGTAAATTATACTCTTTCTGTAGTAATCTCTTTCATATCACATATTTTCATTTGTTAATTTAAAAAGAAAGAAGATTTCAATGTAGTCTAAAAAACTAAATTTGATTTATTTAAGGAAACTTTTATGAATTTTACTGAAAAGACTTTAAACACACTCTAAAAAATTTTGTTTATTTGCGCATATTGAGAGAAGTAACAAGTTTCCTCTTTTAATGTGTGCAAATTTGCATGCCGTGTAATAAAATTAATCATTGCCTGTTTACTTTTACATAACGAATTTGTCGGAAGAGCAAAATTACACATAAAATGTTTAAAATAAAGTAATGTTTATTATTAGTGGGAAATGTATTTGTAGTTTGAAAATTTTTGCAATTTGAAACGTTCTATATATGTGTGCTTATGTGTATATCTTAAAGATCTCAAGTTCAAAATCAAACACTAAACAACCTATACGTATATTTATACAGATTCTTGTTAAAAAATAGATACTTTTCAGTAGTAGTTTTACATGCTCTTTTTAGAGTGTACTTGCTATTTATTATATTTACTTTGCAAAATACTTATGCACAAAAAATGTACTTTATAAATTGAAATTACAAATGTTTGATTTTATGCACATGTATTCCAAGTCCTTAGGATTGGTTAAATTATGTCTTTTTCATGAAAATGTTTGGTTTTCTTACAAATTATGAGATGTGTATGTAAAAAAAAAAATTGGATACATTTGGATACATTTTTGTTTTGGTCAGGGATACATTTTCTTGAGACGGCGCGGCAACACTGATCCGAACGTCAACAGAAAGAGTAGAAGAGCAACAAATTTTATTTAGTTGCATGCAAGCAATAGGCGAAGCACGTTGATGACGCATTATTGTTGAATAAAGTAGGTACACTGAGCAGAATGAATGAATATTCATTCAAAAATTTTATAACACAATTTTCCGTACATACACCCCTAGAAATAGGTACGTATATGGTATCACGTCGTGCTTTTTCTTCATATTAAAAGAACTTTGTGAATTATGTATTTTTTTTTAATACCTGACTAGTCCTCAATTAAAAAATACAATATGTTTTGTTATTTATCTTTTGGTTTAGTCGTTATTTTAAACTGTTCTTAAACGTCAAGTTTTACCTAATTTTAAAATAAATTTATATTAGATATATATATTTTCATTTTATTTCTACTTGAAATCAACGAAATTCTCTTTTAATATTCAGAGTGCTCGAAGCACGTTATCTTTTTTGCTCAGAAATCCACACTTAAATTATAAAAAAATAATAATAATTTTGTACAATACATACAAAATTTTACCAACTTTTTCCTTTCTCAGGGCCGTTAACTTTCATTATATGTTTCTATGTTGTTTAAAAAAAACGCACAATGAAAAAACGGCAGAAAAACATACCAAAGTTTTTATAATAAGTAATACAACACAGAAATTTTTTTCCGTGCATTACCACCAACACATTCTCATTTTAAGACTTTTCTCTTTTTGGCGGACACTGCTTTATTGTCATTTTACGCTGTGATTTTGCAGAGTTCAAGCAATTTATGATTCTTCATTTCGCTGCTATGTGAAACATGTTTTTTCGCACTCGTGGGTTTGTCTTCAAGTGTTTTCCTATTCTCTAACGCCGACATTTCATTTGTAAATAAAATTTTTTTTAAAGTCTCATAGAGAAAAAATTAAAAAGCACGTTACTTTTCGAGACATTGAGTTTCGGTATAAACAATTTACAAACAAATTTTCAGAGTTCGTTCGCTTTCAAGGAAATTAGTTCAGCATTATAATATAAAACGGGTAATTTTTAATGAAATGCTTGTTAAGATTGCGCAGTAGATTTTGGTATACATAGTTTGGCTCCTGTGTTTACCAGATTTATTTTAAAATCTGCTTAGAAATTGTCCGCATTTCATTCCGCATACCTTATTTAACATTTCATCAGATAATTTTTTTTCTGTTTTTTACATCAAACTCGTGTTACAATTGAAAAGATTATTTCTTACTCAGCACTTGAATTGGTTAACCCGAGACAAATTTCAAAATAGTGCTTGTAATTTTTAATACTTATACATGATTTTACTCCACATCACATCATCACAACGATTATTTACGTAAGAGTGTCGAATATTCTTGAATTTTGATCAATTATGCATCGATAATTGTGTAAAATGAAAATCACTTTTCTATTTGGAAATCCCCTTTTTCATTTCATTTCATTTCCCTTTTTCCCTTTTAATCATTTTTCTTGCAAAATATCCCTCAAATAGGGAAATTACCCTCAATTCGGCATCACTGCTTGCGAATTATAAATACATATCGTCGTTTAAAGTGTAAAACCGCGTATCAACAAAATGCAAAACCGCGTATCAGCAAAATGCGTAAAATCACTCATATTTCAAAATGAGCAAACTCATTTCTGGCTAGTATATTTCAGGACGAATGGATAAGGATTAAGCCAAGAGCTTGTGTGAGCAAATCCAATTTTTGGCAGCCAATGTCAGTTACGCGGTTTTGCAGAATGACGATACGCGGTTTTGTACTTTAAACGACGATATGTATATATATATAAAGTACAAAACCGCGTATCAACAAAACGCAAAATCGCGTATCAAGATAATGCAAAACCGCGTATGTGAGATTGCATAAATTATTTTCTAATGAGTAAAAACACTCATATTTCAAAATGGTTCTCTTTTTTATAAAGCAATAGCACTTCTGGCTAGTATATTTCAGGACGAATGGATAAGGATTGAGCCAAGAGCATGTGTGAGCAAATCCAATTTTTGGCAGCCAATGTCAGTTACGCGGTTTTGCAGAATGACGATACGCGGTTTTGTACTTTAAACAACGATATGTATATTCATATATATTTTCATATGCATATGTACATATGTACATACATATGTATTTATAACAGAAAAGTGAACCATCACCAGTTTGACAACGTCAAAGGAACGCCTTCTTTCTTCGGAGTCAGCGCTCGATGACGACTTCACCCCCCCACTTCCATATCACTTGGCCCTCAATTCGGCACCGTAATATCAACAAAACTCTTATTCAGCATCGTACCCAGAATAAGCCATTCCAAAAGGCTTACTCAAGAATGGCTGAAAAAGTGTTTCCCTGCATGCCTTCTAGAATCGCCTTTACTATGTACAATTTACGCGTACGTTACGTTTATATTATTTAGCATTACTAATGAATGTTCATTTTCAGTTACAATAAAATACATTTGATGTCAACCTTAAGAAAAGTACGTCCTACATAAGCTCTTCTGGAAGGCATCCATACAAAAAAGAAGGAGAAAGAAATGTAGAGTGGAAGGCCTTTTGACTGTCAAGATGGTCTCCTGGGAGAGCTTTTAACTCCTGAAATTGTCTACTGGGTAGGAACTCAACTCGATGAGCATGATTTTGGCATATTCATCAGCGATAAATATAAAAAACAACTACCCTGCTGTGCCTATTAAGTTTGCAAAAGGGTGAGACACTGAAACTCGGTAGTCACATCACATTTCTGCTTATTAATAGAATTTAGAGCTCGACGGCAGCGAATGCTTTTATGCACTTCTTTAAATAACAAATACAAATGCAACTACCGCATGTTTCACACACAGCATACATAAACTATGGTATGACAGCTGTGCGGGCTGGACAATATGCAACTGCAAGTGTTATATACATACGTATTCAAGTTGTGCCACACACTCACTGACTTGCCTTGTTTATACAACGGTGCTATATTTCCTCGCTTTTACCCGAATGAACTCACTAAAAAAAAAAACAAAATACAATATCAATGGAATTTTAGAAGAAAGGCCAGAGAAAAAATGAAGAATAACAAATCATATTTCAAAGGAAAGACAGCAATGTTTCAACATAGGTACATATGTATGTGCGTAGGTGGCAGCAAGAGGGAATTTAAAATTTAAAACAGTCCCGGGCAAAAAATGTCCCAAAAGTTAAACTAAAGGGTCATCAAAAAAATATTCAGCCGAATTGCGAAATTAATGTCGAGTGCAAGTCGAGAGTCTAGTCGTATCCCAAATTATATGACATTGCCTACAGTTTCGACCCGACTTGCAGCACTGCATAGTTTTCGATGAATGTTGTCGGCTACTTATTTCAGCACGACAGCATATATCATAACTAGTATCGCCCAGTTGTCGAAATTCGACATCTTTTTTCAAACACTTTTGAATTTTACCTGTCACCAATACTTAATCCTTTATGCGAATTACTATTTTGAAGTCCACCAGCATAATTTATAGCGAATTTACAAGAAAACTTGAAATCGAATTATGAACGTTAATACCGGATCGATTATTCTACCAAGTCTCCTCCTCAGTAGCTTTTGAAAATAGACCGAAAAAGGAACCTCGATTTTCATTTATAAAAAATATGCATATGCATTTGTATGTATAGATGAGATGTTCATCATTGACCAATATGTCAAACAATTCAGACTGTAAATAAGCCCGTAAGTACGGTATTGACAACATATGTTGCTGTGTCACGTTTCAGGACGTGACACAGTGCTTCCCTTCCATATAAAATGTGGGCAAAAATAGAATTATGGACGGATTTAAATGAAAATTCTCTTCTTAGTAAAATTGAAGACGCCAAATTCAAAAATGCAATTTGTTTCTGGATAGCTTACATAATTTCACTGTAAAGTTGCAGTTTGAAATTAAAAATGTGGGTTCTTGTGGCTTTTACATAGGTATATACATATAGTTCGTTCTATTTTCAAAATTGAGGAGTCAAATGATAGGGCTTGGCCTGCAGATGTGCAATAAAGTTTTCATTTTTGAAAAGGGTTGCCACCAGTTACAAATTTTATTAAAATTATTTAATAAGTTAAATGAACTAGATATTACAATGTGGGTATAAATTGAACTAGTTTTGAAAATACTTTACTTCTAAACGACACGTAGAAGGGTTGCCACATATTTAAAAACCCAAATTCGGTCTAATTAAGCGAAAAAGGTAACTGGAATATGTATGACAATACAAGTATTAGAAAAATTAAAAATTTTACATATTTAGAAAGTAATAAGTGAAGAGTACAAACATTCCTGAGTTAATTTAAGAGTCCAGTAATTTAAAAGGAATGTAATCAGAACAAATCACTGATTGACAATGTATGTATTTGTAATAAAACAACAAATACGATGGCGTAATCCTATGGTCTGACGTAATTATTATTTATTTTAACTAAATTCGACTTTACAAACAGGTGGCAACCCTATTC
>NW_023458555.1:61376978-61394967 GCF_013731165.1 Rhagoletis pomonella | reverse complement strand
TCAGAACGTCAGCATAAGCGGTTCCAGAGATAAGCGATATGAGAATTGCAGTTTGTATGGGCGGTGCCAAGCCCCCTTTTCCAAAATCTACCACTTTTCGCCATAAGTACACGTGTGTGAAGTTAGCACTACACTTTTCGAAATTGGCAAAGTTAACTACGGCATTAATTGTAGTGTTTTTGTTGTAAATTTGTTGTGGAAAAAAAACTTGCAACTTTCGTTTTTTAGGAAAAAATGGTATGTGGTGCTAACTTGACACCATACACCTAGTCGATAGAATTGAGATATCCAATATGTTACTATACCATTAATTGTAGCTTTTAACTTTAAAATTTGTTGTGGAAAGAAAAAATTTTTAGCTCACGTTTTTTAAAAACAACGGAATTAATTGTAGCTTTTTTGTTGTAAATTTGTTGTGGAAAGAAAGCTACAAATTTTTTTTCCACAACAAATTTACAAGAAAAAAGCTACAATTAATGCCGTTGCAATGGTGCATGGTGTCAAGTTAACACTACATACTAAATTTTGTTCGAAAAAGGGTCAACTCAATTTTTTCCATAAAAACGAGAGCTACAAATTTTTTCTTTCCAAAACAAATTTTAAAGTTAAAAGCTACAATTAATGGCATAGTAACATATTGGATATCTGAATTCTATCGACTAGGTGTATGATGTTAAGTTAGCACTACATACCATTTCTTCTTAAAAAACGAGAGCTACAATTTTTTTCTTTCCACAACAAATTTACAACAAAAACACTACAATTAATGCCGTAGTTAACTTTGCCAATTTTGAAAAGTGTTGTGCTAATTTGACACACGTCATAAGTACGGTATTGACAACATATGTTGCTGTGTCAAATTTCAGGACGTCAGCATAAGCGGTTCCAGAGATAAGCGATATGAGAATTTCAGTTTGAATAGGAGGTGCCACGCCCACTTTCCAGGTACCTATCATTTTTCGCCGTAAGTAGGGTATTTACGATCTATGCATCTGTGCTATGTTTCAGTTCCCCAGCATAGTTCGTTTTAGAGATATAGTAGTTTTCACATTTTAGTCTATATGTCAGATGCCACGCCCCCTATATATCGGGATTAACATTTCTGGATTAGAGGAAGTTATATCCTTTAAATCGGTGTATGTCTCATTGAAATCGAGCGAACGGTGCCTTCAAAAAAGGGATTGCAAAATTTTCTTGTGGCGTATTTACAGTGAAACCCGCTTAAGTACCTAACCCGCTTAAGTAACCAACATTTTTGGGCAATGTAAATTTTTGAATGCAATCTGAAGAAAATCGCTCCCTTAAGTACCTCCCCGCTTATTTCCCCAACCCGCCTAAGTACCTCAATTTTTCGTACCCCATTTAACATTTTACCTATAATTTTCCCCTTTTAAGTGCTCTTGTGAGCACTTAAGCGGGTTTTACTGTGTATATAGAAGATAGATTAGTATCGCCCAGTTGTCGAAATTCGACATCTTTTTTCATACACTTTTGAATTTTACCTGTCACCGATACTAACTCCTTTATGCGAATTACTATTTTCCACTCCACCAGCATAATTTATAGCGAATTTACAGGAAAACTTAAAATCGAATTATGAACGTTAATACCGGTTTATGAATGCTAATTCTACCAAATTCCTTCAGTAACTTTTGAAATTAGACCGAAAAAAGGAACATCGATTTTCATTTATAAAAAATATGCATATGTATTCGTATGTACAGATAAGATGTTCATCACAAAGTAACAAAGTTTTTCGATTATATTTGTCTGAGAGCCTCTTGGAGGTTAAAAACTAAATTGCACACATCTACATAAACTCATTCTTTTTTTTCATGAGCATCGTTAACGGTTGAGAAAGTATCTTGAATGTTTCCTTCTCTAATGGCGGTTTCACACGGATTTTTGTCAAGACTGGGCCAAAGTCCAATATTTTTTCATTACACGACTGGGCTACCAAGTTACACCAAGTTTTATGTTACTAATATGTGTTCTAAAAGTGCAACAAATCTGATCATAAATATGATTTATTAGGATAGCTCTCAATCCCTGCGCCACCTATCAGAAGACAAACACACTGATCCTTCTAAAAACTTTGCACAAAACAACAATCATTCAATGCGATTTTAAAATCTGGGAGAAAATGGTTCCCAATTGAATGATTCTTGCGATTTTATACGTGTATAAATGTAGGTGTATAAAATTCCATTACCTAATAATAAGTGGTTCCAGAGATAACCGACATGAAGATTAGACTTTGCATGGGAGGTGCCACGCCACCTTTTCCAAAATCTACCACTCTTCGCCATAAGTACGTGATTAATATCATAAAGAGCCGTGTCGAATTTCAGGACGTTAGCATAGGCGGTTCCAGAGATAAGCGATATAAGAACTTCAGTTTGTATGGGAGGGGCCACGCCCTCTTTCTCGTTCTCTACCACTTTTCGCCATAAGTACGTTATTGATATCATAAATAGTTGTGTCAAATCTCAGGACGTTACCATAAGTGGATCCAGAGATAAGCGATATGAGAATTGCAGTTTGTATGGGCGGTGCCACGCCCCCTTTCCCATTATCTAACACCCTTCGCCATAAGTACGTTAATGATATCATAAATAGCTGTGTCACATTTCAGGACGTAAGCATAAGTGGTTCCAGAGATAAGCGATATGAGATTTCAGTTTGTATGGAGCGGTGCCACGCCTCCTTTTCCAAAATCGACCACCTTTCGCCGTAAGTACGGTATTGATAGCATATGTGGCTGTGTAAAATTTCAGGACGTTAGCATAAGCTGTTACAGAGATAAGCGATAAAAGAGTTTCAGTTAGTATGAGATCTGCCACGCCCCTTTTCCAAAATCTACCACTTTTCGCCGTAAATAGGGTATTTACAATCTATGCATCTTTGTTTACAGATATAAAGGTTTTCACATTTTAGTCTATATATCAGATGCCACGCCCTCTATGTATTGGGATTAACATTTCTGGAATAGAGGAAGTTATATCCTTTAAATCGGTGTATGTTTCATTGAAATCGAACGAACGGTGCCTTCAAAAAAGGGATTGCAAAATTTTCTTGTGACGTATTTATATATAGAAGATAATAGATTGGCGCTTACACATATGTATGTTAGTGTTTCGCCGAGCATCTCCGATTTGTAGTGTGCGCCTTTATGTGTTATGTTATTTTGTCACACAAAAAGGAGGGACCCACAGTTTTACGCCGACTCCAAACGGCGATTGTATTTTTATGAGAAGCTGTTTTTCATGGAAGAAATACACTCGGAGGTTTGACATTACCTACCGAGGGGCGACCGCTATTAGAAAAAAAATATTGTTTTTTTTATGTTGGGCGTGGTTGCCACTGTTGGTTGTTCCCAACCAAATTTTTTTTTTTCGAATTTGGTTGTTTGGTAGTTTTTTCTCTGATTTGGTCTTTTTTTTATTATAAATTAACATTTTTTTTTTTACAAAAAGTATTACTGCATACTGAATGTTAAGAATGAGTAAATGAATTTTTAAAATTCCTATTTTTAATGTAACATCCCAGCTAGCCATATATGTAATACTCCTATATTGGCAGTAAGAGCTAGTACCGTCCGAAAACACTACAGTACAGATATATCAATAAACACGTACGAAAGAAAAGGAACACATACGTTTATAAATAAACATGTACACGACACATTTACAAAACTGGCACTCAAGTACACAATACATTGACAAAAACAGTACTAGACTGTCTCGCTTTGATTTCGGAATGCTTACACATTGAGATGTTAGCTTACTATCAATATAGAAGTATTACATATATGCAGCCAGCAAAAGTTTCGGAAATGTATACATTTTCGTTTTTGGGATCCATTCTTCCACTAAAGTATTCATCGGAAACGAATGTACAGAAACCTATTGAGAATGGTTATGAAAAGGATGCGGTTTCGGCTGTTTTCCTGAAATTTGTCTTATTCAATTTTTCGATGAAAACGATTTCATTCTGAACTTCGCAGAAACTTTTTCATAGTTAAGCAAAACAAAAAACAATTTTATGATTCAGGAATTATTTCAAATAATTTTATAAACATATGTATAATTTTAATGTGTTGCTTCTGGCGGCATTCGAACCTGGAACCTCCTGAAAGCTAACAAATTGTAGCACGCACCTCTGCACACTCAGCTACTGGCGAATACGTATACATATTTTCAAATACTCAGTTTGAACATATATTTTAAAAAGATTGTTTTGAAATAACATTATGACTAGGGCTTGGAATCTCATGCACTAAAAAATCGAAAAAATGCGCATATAATATACACTAAAAATTCAAAAATGTGCGCTATAAAAAAGTAAAATATGCAATTAAAAATATTTTCCTAATATTTTATTGCCGGTACTAAAATAAATAACACATGAATTTCAACAAGAAACTAACGAAAATAATTCACTTCAAAACACAATACATATTTATGCATAGAAATTGTTTATAATCAAGCAGTCAGTTACAATCTTGTGTAACTGGAAATAGTGACAGATTAATATTTTGAAAAAGTGTGCCATTTTGATTCCACAATGCGTGCAACCTACAGCCATTTACCGTCATACAGAGAGAGGCAGCTGCACTCTAAAATACTCTGCAGGAATGGCTTGCAGAGTGTCTTTAGCGGCTAAAGTTTAGCCTCATCCAAGGCGAATTAATATAAGATGATAGTAGGAGTACAAATACAAAACTTACTTGTATTTTGTTTTTGCTTTTGAGGCGTGACCTGTCAAAATCTGTAAACTTGTGTGTGGAAATGCAAACAAAATATTTCAATTTTACATAAGAACCCATGAGGCGAAACACATACACAAAATCAGCTGATCTCGTATCACCACCTTATATAAATTCGTCTTGGCCTCATCCTTCCGAGGGCTGGACACTCGCACAGCAATTATTTGACTATCTCTTTTGAGCTAGAGTCATCGCAACTACGCCAGAACCTCTTGAAGGGCAATCCAATCCTTTCGGCATGTACCCCACGGGCCAGTGCCAAAAAAAGCAAAAATATGCAAAATGCATACATGCATTTATTGTACAATATGCGCAAAAAAATTTGAAAAATCTGGTATTTTTTGCAAAATATGTAAAATCATACATTTACTGTAAAATATTCAAAAATATGCGGTAACGGTGGAATGCTATTTTAAAGGAAATGCGATGATTCGTAAAAATAACTTATCCATTTCCATTTGAAGGTTCCCAATAAAAACATGCATTTGCATGAGATTCCGAGCCCTAATGATGACATTTTTCGCATACGCACAGTGGCCAGCACAATTGCAAAAATACCTAAAATTATTATTAACTAGAGGCTTCGATTTACCCAGATTGTCGTGAGGATCGCTTTCTCACGAGATTCTCGATAACCTTGCGACCTTCTCTACGCACAATTTAAGACCTCGTGCTTAATGTAGGTTATTTATACCATGAAATGTATAATTTCTTTTAAACGCACAATATTCGTCTTACTCCAGAATATAAATCTAGTTCATATTCTCTTCTATTGAGGTCCATATTGTCCACCGCTTTACAAACGCCAGATTCTACTGGTTTTCTTCATTTATTACTTTTATTCACGTTCTTTGCTGGAACCATCGAACGCAAATAATATATCGTCAACTGAAATGCAAAAAGACGTAACAACATCGTAACTGAAATGTAAAAAGTCGTGACTAAAATTTTTTTTCATAAAATGGTGTGGGATGTGTAATTCGATGAAATATGATGGACCTATCAATCAAAAAGTGAATTTTGAATTTTTTATTAGTTACGTCTTTTTGCATTTCAGCGACGATGTTTGTTACGTCTTTTTGCAATTCAGGTGATAATATGTACATACATACTACATACTTAGACTGGGTTCACACAGAGAAACTTTTGTTGCTCATTTTCGGCAATATATATTTTGGTGCTGCCGTTCACGTTCACACAGAGCAAATCTTTTGCACACAATTGTTGTTGTCAGCTTTGATCGGCCAACTAGAATTACTCTGAACCTAGACTTACAGAACTAAATTCGTCTTATACACTGGCGGCAGAAATAATAGACTCGCCTTAATTTGAAGAGTTTTGGCTATATTTCCATGGTTTATTTTATGTTTATTATTTTTTTATAAAAGGTTGGCTAGTTATACAACAAACATCATATATATCGCTTTTCAAACTTTGAACAAAAATTATAAAAATTCGACAAATTTTCACCAAGTTTTTAAACTTTTTATTCAGAATTTTTAGAAAAATGTTTGTGTGCAGTTGTGTAGCCCATTCAATTTAGTAATAAAGTGCAAGCTTCAAGTGGCTAGAAAATACCATTGATTTTTGACATTTTATTTTTGTTGTGTATGGTTTCAAGTTAGCACTACATACCATATTTTTAAAAAATTAGTCACAAATTTTTTCTTTCCACAACAAATTTACAACAAAGACACTACAATTATTGCCATAGTTTACTTTTCCAATTTCGAAAAGTGTGGTGCTAACTTGACAGACGTTAGTAGTTTCTAAAGAAGATCTACCAACTTTACCTCTTTGGTTTAAGCTTCCCTATATCATAGGTTACGATCCTGATATAATAACCACGCAGTGGAATTTACTGAGGCTAAGTGAGATTGATATTTCCAGCTATCTGGATATTGATAGGTTTTGGGAAAAAGTTGATTTTATTAAAAATGAAAGGAATGAAAATATCATCAAGAATCTCGCCAATTTTGTTTTTAATATAATTTCATTACCACATACATAGCTCTGCGGCCGTAGAACGCAAATTTTCAACGCTTTCCTTGATAAAATCTAAACGTAAGATTGACAATATCAATAGCATAATGTTATGAAAGGACTTGTAAACAAAAATGACCCGCACTATGTGTGGTCAGCTGCTAAAGATATGTGTAAAGTAAACGAAATTCTCTACTTTCTCGAAATTGTAAGTGTCAACAGTGACGTGGGTGCCAAGGCGAGAATGTGCTGACTGTTTGTTTGATGACAGGAGATACTTCGTCTTGTCCTCCGTTACCACCAGACCCATTCGCTTTGCTTCCTTATCCAACTTGGAAAAGGCAGAACAGACTTCGCGGTTTTATTACCGATGATGAAGATTTCAACGGCATAAGCCAGCAATTGCACGCTCTTGTAGTAAATTGTTCCTGAGCGGTTCAGTTCTGCAGCTCTTATTATCTTCTTCAACATCAGATTAAAAAAGTCACATGAAAGGGAGTCGCCCTGTCTGAAACCCCGTTTAGTGGCGAACGGCGCGGAGAGGTCTTTCCCAATTCTGACGGAGCTGGTGGTATTGCTCAACGTAATTTTACACAGATATGACTTTTGAGGGGATGCTAAATTCAGACATAGCGGCACATAGGGTCTTTTCTTTGTGAATACCTGGTCGATTTTGGATTTGCCAGGTCTAATGCCACACTGATAAGACCCAATCAGTTCATTGACAGTAGGCTTCAGTATTTCACACAATACGCTCGATAAGACCTTGTAACCTATGCATAGAAGGCTGATCCCGCGGTAGTTGGCGCGAATGGCGGGGTCGCCTTTCTTGTGGATTGGACTTAAATTCCAGTCGTGGGGCATGCGTTCATCTGACCATATTCTGCAGAAGAGTTGGTGCATGCACCTTATCAACTCCTCGCTGCCGTACTTGAATATCTCAGCTGGCAGGCTGTCAGCCCCAGCAGCTTTGTGGTTTTTCAGCGACGTTATTGCTCGTGCCTCATCATAGTCAGGCGATGGAACATCGACTCGGTCATCATCGACTGCGGGCTCAACTTTCCGTGCTGCTACCATTCAGTAGGGCGGAAAAGTTTTCCCTCCATAATTTAAGTACGCTCTGAACATCTGTTACTAGGTCTCCATTCTTGCTCTTACAGGAGTACACCCTGGTCTTCAAACCTTCCGTAAGTCGCCTAAAGCTCTGGTAAAATTTTCGGGCACTCTTCCTGTCGGCCAGCATTTCAAGCTCTCACGTTGTTCGAGCGGGGCAATTTAGGGGCCGAAAATCCTCGTGAGCCGGTTCTTCAAGATAATATTTTACTTACTCTTTACGAATGCCCTAGTCTCCAAAGGTATTGAGAAATCGGGGTTTTGTATATAATACAAAATTTAATGTTTATTGAAAAATTAAATATACAGCAAACCATTGACTCACCTGAGGTGTCGCTGGCTGTCGGTCACAGAATAGGACGAGACTATACGAAATTGCCGCATTCATAGGCTCCATAGATTGTGGAATCTGGCAAGGGATCGACTAACAGGACTCGTGCCAAAAGGGAGATAAAGTAACGAGTCCTGTCAGCGAGTGATTAGCAGCGACATCTCTCGGTGAGGTTTGTATCTAAGCTGCAGGCTTAAACACACGAATTTCGGCCTCTCTCTGCTTATTGCAGCAAATACGTCTCGCTTCCCTCGTCAGAGCTCAAACTAATCCCTGCCGAGGAGGTACGTAGAAAACCCAGGGCCCGCATTTGGCTGCCGAAGATGGCTATGGACAGCGTCAAGTTGGTCCGCTAGAGGGCGCGCAGATTTCTTCGTACCTTCTGAGGCTTAACGAAGAAAGTATCGAGCCATTGAAAAAAATTAACAACAAGCTGCTTTTCGGGGTGAGAACAGCGAAACTAAAAATATTCCGCTCCAACGAGCTGGTTGCAGAGGCTGATATCGAGGATGCCAACCAGATGTTGGGCGATATGAACCTCAAGGTTACCGCGAACGAAGAGGTCGCTGAAGGTGCCAACCAGGAGCTGGCAGGCACAGGGCCAGTTAACAATGCCGAGAAAGTCGATGGAGGTGGTCCAGGCAAATTTTAGGCACTCTAAGACTGCCTCGGACAAGCTCCTGATCTTCCTACGGGAGGAAGACATCGACATCTCGTTGATACAGGAACCTTGGGTAAGGGACCTAGAGGTTAAGGCACTAACCGACGCCCGCTCTAACCTCTTCTACACTAGTATATCAGGTAAACCCCACGCGTGTGTATTGGTTAAAAAACATATTAAAGCTTTCTTATGTTCCCATTTCAGCTCACCGGATACTACAGTTGTCAACTTGGAGTTGATGAATAAACAAAGCTGTCTTATATCATCGGTATACATGGCGCACGACAGGCCGTGTCCGCCACAGGAAGTCATCACTTCCAGTCCAGTGTTATTCGGCTGCGATGCCAATTCACGACGTACATTATGGGGCAGCTCGGAAACCAACGAAAGAGGTGAGTCGCTATTTCAATTTATTATTGATTCTGCGTTTAGGATTTGTAATAGAAGTAGTACTCCCACCTTCATATTTCCTAGTACCCCTGATTTTTGCGGTTGGGAGGAGGTCCTAGACCTAACTCTGCTGACCGAGGGGAGCCTAAAGGTCAATAAATGGAGAGTATCCGACGAAGAGACCCTCTCGGACCACCGTCGAATACTCTTTGAGCTAAATATTGCGGCGGATACGCTTACTCCCTTTAGAAACCCTCGTAAAACAGATTGGGACTTATTTCAAAAGGTTATTGGAAAAGAATTGAAGAAACTACCAGTTGAAGACATTCCTACAAGGGGCGAGCTGGACGCCAGAGCGAACAGCCTGAATAAGGTCTTCGGAAAGGCCCTTACGAAGGCTTGTCCGCTCGCACGAAAGCGCGCACACTTTGGTGGAATGAGAACCTTACGGCGCTACGGAAGCAAGTAAGAAAATTCTTCAACGAATGCTACAGGATTAAGGTATGGGACCCATACAGAGAGAACCTAAAGAAATACAAAAAAGCCATACGGGACGCGTCCTGGAGGGAATTTTGCGAATCCATCGAGGATACCAAGGAATCTGCGAGATTAAGCAAAATCCTTGCCAAAGGATGGTCATTCCAGCCCTAGAAAAAATTTTTAGAGGGTGTCTAATACTGAACCGCGTTCCATTAAGCTGGAGGAAGATTAAGGTAATTTTTAATCCTAAAGTGGGCAAACGGAGCCCTGACAATGCTAAAGATTTCCGACCAATAAGCCTAATGTCCTTCGTGCTCAAGACGTTTGAGAGGCTGTTGGATCTGTATGTTAGGGACAAGACGTCCAATTTATCATGCTCTCAACATGCGTACTTGAAAGGGAAGTCAACGGTGACTGCCCTGCATGAAGTGGTACGTACAATTGAGAGCTCGCTCTACTATAAACAATTTACAATGGCGTCCTTTATAGGCATCGAGGAGGCCTTTAATAATGTCAGTGCAGATTCCATCCATGAGGCACTTATGGAAGCAGGGATTGATCACTGTGTCCGGGCTTAGATAGTGTCTCTGCTAAGGAGTAGAGTAATACATGCCGAATTGGGGTACTAAAGCAGGGCCGTATATGCAGTGAGAGACACCCCACAGGTAGGAGCGCTATTACCGATAATATGGCTCATGGCCTTAAACAAACTACTGGTAAAGCTGGGCTCTCAGAGAATCAAAGCGGTGGCTTACGCAGATGATGTAGCGATACTGGTATCGGGTCAGTTTCCTTCGGTCATAAGCAAAATTATGGAAAGGACTTTAAAGATAGTAGATTCCTGGGCCATAAGCTGTTCTCTTAGCGTAAGCCCAGAGAAAACTGACCTTATGCTTTTCACAAATAAAACAAAATTACCAAATTTGAATAAACCAAGGTTCCGAGGAACGGAACTGGATCTGTCAAAGAAGGTGAAATACCTTGGAGTTATTTTGGATCCCAAACTTAACTGGAAACCAAACATTAAGGAGCGTGCTAGGAAGGCCCCGGTGGCTCTCTATGCAGCCAAGAGAATGTTGGGCAACAGAGGGGGTTTTAAACCAAGAGTTGTGCACTGGATGCACACAGCTATAGTCCGACCCACAATCTCTTTTGGGGGCGCTGGTCTGGTGGC
The DNA here is from genome assembly GCF_013731165.1 of Rhagoletis pomonella. Classification (NCBI taxonomy): domain Eukaryota; kingdom Metazoa; phylum Arthropoda; class Insecta; order Diptera; family Tephritidae; genus Rhagoletis; species Rhagoletis pomonella. The sequence continues at coordinate 61,384,067 of NW_023458555.1, read as the reverse complement.
CAGCCCTTACTAAGGATTACGTAGTTAAAAAGCTAGGCGGTATTCAAAGGTCAGCAGCCGCTAGCGTAACAGGCGCAATCCTGTCCGAAGGACGTTTTGAACGTCCTTCTTGACTTATTACCTATAGATATCTTTATAGAGAATTCAGCTGCTATCAGACTGCGGCCCTGGGGCTCTGGAAAGAAAGACCGTTCGGGCACGGTTCCATCCTAGACGCAATACCGTCTGAAATTAAAGTGCTGCCCATTGACTATATCCTGTCGAAGACCTGGGTGCACCATAAACCCCGCACGAAATTCCCAAGCCGCAGTGACTGGAACTAGGACGATTTCGGGTACTTGTAGGGCCTAACTATCTTTACGGATGGGTCAAAGATGGAATGCGGGGTTGTTGCTGGGGTCTTCATTGAGCAATATAACCTAAAATTATCCTTCCACCTACCAGACTATGCAAGCGTTTTCCAGGCCGAAACATTTGCTATTAAGGAGGCAGTAAGGTACATCAAAGACAATGTACCCGCGAGAACGCAAGTGAACATCCTCTCGGATAGCCAAGCGGCTATTCAGACACGGACGAACTAGCAAGGAGCGGCTCCGCACTGGATGTGTCCCACGCGGTGGACATGGGCGCCTCGCTCAGGGAGATTAAGACAAAAATTACCGAAATTTATCATTCAAAGGCCAGGCAGAGGTGGAACTGCACAGGATCCTACAGAATTGCCCGGCAGCTCTGGGTCTCTTACGACCCACTTAAAACCAAAGCTCTCTTAAGAATGAGCAAAACAAATGCCTACAAACTTACTGCAGTGTGCACAGGGCACTGGCCCGTTGGGGTACATGCCGAAAGGATAGGACTGCCCTTCAATAGGTTCTGTCGCAGCTGCGATGACCCAGGCTCAAAAGAGACAGTCGAATTCTTGCTGTGCGAGTGTCCAGCCCTCGCAAGGATGAGGCTAAAGACACTCGGCAAGCCATTCCTGCAGTATATTTCAGAGTGCAGCTGCCTCTCTCTGTATGACGTACTGAAATTTATTAAAGCCCCATATGGCTGTAGGTTGCACGAGTTGTGGAATCAAAATGGCAAACTTGCTAATTGCTTGTCACCTGAGTGACAATCCACTTAGACCAACCAACCAACTATTCGGAACATTTACGGCTCTACGGTATCAGTGACAAATCCTTGTCACAGTTTTTATTACGGAAAACTATACACTGCCGGAACAAAGTATTGGCACAGCAAATTTTTCACAATATATGCAACAATTTTTATTCTAATATATTTCCGCCAATTTTGTATAAAAATATGGTCCATTCAACAACAAAAAACATAAAAATAAAGTTCGTAAACTTTGTGCAAAACTCGCGAAAATTCAGCAAATTTTCATCAAAATTTTTTAACTATTTAATTAATTTTAGAATTTTTTTGAGAATGCAGTTTTGCAGCCCATTAAATTCTAGTAAAAAAATATAAGTTCGGAGTTAGTAAAAAATCGCGTTGATTTTTCAGATTTTTTTTTGTTGAAGGTGTTTTGCACTTTTTCGAAAAGATTTTTTGTATGGAAGAGATTGTGTGAAAAAAATTGCTAAAAATCAACGGTAATTCCTAGCTACTTAAAACTTGCACTTCATTATAATAAAATTCATTGGGCTACAAATCTGCATAATTCTAAAAAATCTGATTAAAAAGTTGAAAATTTTCATAAAAATTTGCTGAATTTTCGCGAGTTTTGCACAAAGTTTAGGAATTATATTTTTATGTAGAATGAACTATATTTTTCTACGAAATGGCGGAAAAATATTAGAATGAAAATTGTTGCATATATTGTGGAAAATTTGCTGTGTGAAAAAGTTTAATTTCTCAGTAAAAAAATTTTTGTCACCGACACAGAATTAAATAAATAGGTTCATTCCTTATCTTTTTGGCCTAAAACCTGAGAAGTGTCAAAATGCCAGAGCGTAAGCAAAATGCGCTCACTAAAAGAGAATAACAGGAAAAGTAAAGGTACGCAAAAAACAAAATTTTTAGTCCAAAGAATGGCAACAACAAAGCTAACGTCAAATAAGAATGGAAATGTATGTACAAAACACATTCACACAAGCACAAGCACAATAAACACTTACTATATCAATTATTTTTTACCTCCTTCCAATTTCAATTCACTTTTTTATACCCGAGCGCACTTGTGCACAAGGGTATTATAACTTTGTTCACATAACGGTTGTTTGTAACAACAGGCAAAACGAATCGAGATAGATATAGACAAATGTATACATAAATGATCAGGATGAAAAGAGAAATCGATTAAGCGTTGACTGTCTGTCCGTCCGTCCGTCTGTGCACACGATAACTCGAGTAAAAATTAAGATATCTTAACGAAACTTGGTACGTGTACTTCTTTCGGGCGTAGGACGGATGGTATTGGGCAAAATGGGCAAAATCGGACAATAACCACGCCTACCTCCCATATAACGGTAATTTTCAGAAATACGAAAACTGCGATATTTTAGTAACTACTGAAGATTATTCACTCAAAATTGATATTTGCAATAACTTTTAGACGAAAAATAAGAATATTATAAATTTTTTTTGAAAATGGGCACAGTTATTGGCCTTGGTACAGGATACCAAATGGCCGAAAATTTTAAAAATCGGACAATAACTACGCCCACATCCCATATAACGGTAATTTGGAGAAATACGAAATCTTCGATAAATCCGTAAATATCGAAGCTAATTTATTCAAATTGATGCTTGCAACAATTCTTTATCAGGAAATACGCTTATCATAAAATTTTGGAAAATGGGCGTGGCACCGCCCACTTATGATCACATATATGTATCTCGGTAACCGTTCTACCAATTTGTACCAAACTCGGTATGGTTATTGTGCTTGCAACATGAAAGCAAAGCGTTGAAAATTATTGAAATCGGACTAAAATTACGGCCGCTTTTCATATAACGGAAAATTTCAGAAATGCTTGAAACTTCAATATTTCGAAATTGAAGGACGCCAATTTACTCAAAATTGATACACCCCGGCTTACCATCTAGCGGTAGCTTTCGGAAAGGTGAAAAGGCATATATGTAATACTTGCGCCGGGTATTTAATGTTCGGCGCCGCCCGAACTTAGACTTTCTTACTTGTTTACTTTTTAGATTATTCTCACTTTTTGCATATTCTTTAATTTCCGTTAATTTAAATTTAGTTGAGTTTGACACTTCAGAATTTTGCCAGAAAAAATTCTTCTGACTAAATCTGACTACTTCGGACTGATGAGAGTCACTCTCGCTGGGTGTTGCTCTCTCATTTTAGCTGTCATTTCCGAGTTAAGGAACGCTTTTTGGACTAAATCTGACTACTTCGGACTTTTTCTGACTATTTCTGGGAGATAAGGAACGCTCCAAATGTAAATTGTATGCTTTCAGAATGCTTTTTTGTAATTGAAATTTTTTTGGTATGTTGTAAACGATTTTGGTCGGATTTGGGAAGAAAATTGGTAGGGAAAAAATCGCTAGTGGCAACGCTGATCGATTTATCAAGTATTTGTTTTTTTTTTTGCCGAAATCGATCTATTTTTTCGATATAGAATACGGATCTCCATTTGTTACTTATTTTAGCGGCAAATTTTGGAATGCCGATTTGTAGCCAAGTTCGAAGTCGGCAAAAACTCCGTTGATGTTAGATAATGTTTTTTGCTGACAGTGGTGTTCATTTTATAATATACTTTGTATGGAACAAGGAAGGAAGGAAATGTAAAGCACATTCAGCAAGAAAAGATCAGAAATCAATGGAATTTTTTAACGATTTCGAACTTGTGCTACATTATATTAAAATTTAATAGGCTACAAATCTACATACCAAATACTTTTTTGAAATTCTAATTAAAAAGTTTACAATTTTGATGAAACTTTGTTGATTTTTTCTAAGTTTTGCAATTTCAATTTATATGTGGCTTTTTTAGGGAATCAGCTATACTTTTATAAAAAAGTAAGCAAAAAGATTTCAGAATGCAATAAAAAACATTGCGAATATGGTAATAATATCACTAGGTGACTTTGAATGTGGGTCTGTACATATCGTTGGACTCGTGTGCAAACGTGCTAAGTTTTTTTTTTTTAATTTTTCAGGAGGCACAAAATACCATCTAACTTTTTTTGTTGTTAATATTTTTCTAATCTGTAAATGCAGTTTTCTTCCTTAGTTTGTCTTGTTTCAGTTGCAGACTTATAGGCTCTTTTTGGACTTACCACATTTTCTCTTTATGATTTTGGTATTTTAATGCGGACTTAGCACATTTTCTGTCGGCCGCTGTCGTGTAGTGGTAAGCAGTGCGCGCTTTCACTAATCAGCACCTGGGTTCAAGCCCCGGTCAAAGCAACATCGCAAAAAATATAGAAAAAGGTTTTTTCTTAACAGCGGTCGTCCCTCGGCAGGCAATGGCAAACCTCCGATTGTATTTCTGCCATGAAAAACAGCTTCTCATAAAAATACAATCGCCGTTCGGAGTCGACGTAAAACTGTAGGTCCCTCGCATTTGTGTGACAACATCAAGGCGCACACCACAAATCGGAGGAGAAGCTCGGCCAAACACTAACATATGTGTAAGCGCCAATCTATTATTATTATTATTATTAGCACATTTTCTATCAATCTTTTTTTAATGTTAAAAGGTTTAGTTGTTTATATTAAATATATTTCATTGTTTTAAAATGAATAATGACCTAATACATATAGTTTTATTTCATTGCTGTTAACAAAAACCACTATTTTAAGTCGTAAATTTATGTACCATTTATAAAGGAAAATAATTAAAAACAAGTAAAGGAGTATTAGTTTGGGCGAAACTTAACTTTATATACCCGGCGCAAGTATCAAATGCTGTCGTTTCCTCTAAACCAGGCCTTCCCAAACTGGGTGAGCCTGGTGTGCCGCTAGTGGCTAGAGTATACTAGTGGTGCGAACAAATTCTTTAGACTTTCTATATACAACGCAAGCGGTTTTATCAAACTTCAACATGGAGGTCAGAAAATCAAAACATTTAGGTTTTTATTAAAATTACCTTCAGCGGGTCGCCAAACCCCATACACAACAAAAATAGCTTGCAACAAAGGGATATTTCGCTCTTAAGCGTAGTGCCCCAGTACGTTTTGTCAACGTAAAATTTAATCAGAAAATTTTCAGAAAAATAGCCAAAAACGTAATCGCTTTCGGAATTTTTGTAGATCTAATCACCGTTACATCCACTTTTCTTCCCGTTTTTGGATTAATTTTCGGATTTTTTGCTGGCTGGGCTGTTCTCGTAACAAGCGCAGCAGCTTCGCGCACGTGTATATATTACTTATTCTTAGGAGCTTCACAATCACACTGTCAAAGAGCGCATCAACACAATTTTAGAGGCAGAGAAAACGCCACGATAAGTCACTGTATGATCCCTCGGTATTACCGACTAGAAAAATTTCGCCACTAGATTTAAAACCCGTATTGGATGATGCTGCGAAGATAACAGAGGCCTGCGAAATTAAAATACATGTCCGTTTTTTTCTAGCGAGTCGAGATTATTTATTTTATTGTGGACATGTATATTTTAGAATTTCTATCAATTTGCATGAAAGCCCCATAAATAAATAAAGTAAAACGAAGTTAACGCTAAAAAAATTGATAACAGCCGGTTTCACTAGCAATTTCCATATAAAATTCAAAAAATTAAAATCATTTATCACTTAAATTGCTTTCGTGAAGTGGCTGTAAAAATTATTTTCTTAGCGTCAACGCGCATTACCAGCGTTAACTTGGAAGGTTTAGAAAAAACCATTGTCGAATATTTTCCCAACATTGACTCTGAGGATGGCTAGTAAACGTACTGAGACGACCAATTAAGCTTTTGAAAACCTTCTGGACATCAGTGAAGACTGCACTTTGATTATTAAATACTACGAAGGGAGCCAAGAGAGTTCTGGATGCAAGTGTATGCAGAAAACACTGCTGTTTGCAAGATTGCATTAAAAATACTAGTGACTTTTAGGCCCTTATTATGAGTTGCGTTCGAAAGTGAAGTTATGAGCTATGCAAACGTGTCGAATTTTTCGTTGAGTATCGAGTTTTCTGTCGAACAGAATTTTGCTTTCGATGTACACCATCGGCGAAGTGTTAGAAAATTGTGAAAAATGTATGATTTTGCATTCGCCTTTTCCTTTATGACGGCTAGACACTAATTTAAAAAAAAATGTATTAATTTCATGCAGTTCTAACGTCGTGAATATTAAACACAAGCCCGAAAAGCTGGTTTTACTTGTGAAAGAAAATCTCAATACTCAGTTGGCACGAACTCTGAGAACGAAATCGTAAGCTGTTGATAGTTTTAAAACAAGGCACATAACTACAGGTAGAAGCCAAAATGACGTTGCTCTCATGAGAACTAAACCGTTAAACTTCAACTTGTTTTTCTTTTATTTCCTATATTTCGTTACGCTTTGAATGTCATATCGTTGTTTTTGAAGTGAAACTTCTTAAGCGGCGGTTGGTTGGTTGGGAGTAAATTAGCAAATTCGACGGAAATTGCACACGGAAATAGTGCAACGGAAATGGTGCAACGGAAATGGTTAGGGCTGAAACAAGTGCTTCTTGTGTGTATGCACATGGTATTAATTTAACAAAAATTTCCTAATAAAAGGTTAAAGAATAACACTTAGGAAAAGAACAATACAAGAATGAAAGTAAAGGTGAGTACGTACATAGATAAGGGAACAGGATAAAGGCAAGGGTAAAAATAAAAACAAAAATGCGTAAAGATATAGGCAAAAATGAAGACCAAGATATAGGCAAAAATGAAGACCACGACAGTCGGGTCTACGTAACCGGAACGACCCAGATTTATATCTGGCCAAGGACTGTCACTCCAGCAACACTCCCCAAAATCTCTTTGGGGAATCTGTATGCTGTTACAACAACAACAACAACCAAGGTAAATTTAAACACTTTACTTATTTATATAAGGGCAAAGGTGAAGGGGAATACATATTTAGATGAAGAAAATGAAATGATTTTGTTATCGATATTTATCGATTTTGTTATCGATATTTATCGATTTT
>NW_023458555.1:61361067-61376968 GCF_013731165.1 Rhagoletis pomonella | reverse complement strand
TTTGTTATCGATATTTATCGATTTTGTTATCGATATTTATCGATTTTCTAATTGATTTTGCTACCAATGGTATTATCGATGTTGCTATTGAAATTTTTATCGAATTTGTCATCGATTTTGTTATCGATATTTTGATGGACGTTGTAATCGATTTTGTTATCGATATAGTATAAAGATAAAAATGAAGATTATGGAACAGAATAACATGAATGTTTTTAAAACGAACAGTGGTAGAGGTAGGGATCTACATTGATAGAAAAAAAGCGAAAAAATATAACCTTAAGCAAAAGCAGATGTGTGTATGCATGGGCGTAGCCAGAACGAAATTTAGGGGGGAGGCAACACAAAAAAAAAATGCAAAACCAATAACTTACTTACTAAAAAATTTTTTATTATAGCTTAAAATTATTGCAACCAATAGAGGTAAATATGTTGTAACTAACTGTTGTAACTGTATAAAACTATTCGTCGATTTAATTGTTAACTTTTTACTGAGCATGTTTATTTTACGAGGAGGAAGCATCGAAAGCCTAACCCCGTCAGTGTGAGACTTTAACCCAAACTAAACTTCCTACCGTCATGTACCGTTCCCCTCCCGGTACCACCGTCAAGGATTTCGTCGGTATTATAACACTGTGTGACTGATAAGGTTATAGATCTATTCTCTTCTTCTTCTTCTTATTTGGCGCAGTAACCGCCAAAGCAATTTTGGCCAACTGACGCCAATTGGAAATGCCAAGTGAAGCCAGAATACTTTCAGAGCTGGGGCGTCGGTTTCCATTCGAACGACATGGTCAAGCCAGTTGAGCCGCGGTATTTTAATCCGCCATATACCAGCACGGGCATGATAAGTGACTTATAGTGTGGTTTTCGTATGTCGAGAGAGGACTTTACTCCTGAATTGCCTACTCAGTCCAAAGCAGTACTTGATGGTAAGAGCGTTGGATTTCCATGCTGACATTATTATCGGTGTTAATGCTGGTTCCCAAGTAAACGAAATTCTCTACTTTCTCGAAATTATAACTGTCAAAAGTGACATGGGTGCCAAGGCGCGAATGTGCTGATTGTTTGTTTGATGACAGGAATACTTCGTCTTGTCCTCGTTTACCACCAGACCCATTCGCTTTGCTTCCTTGTCCAACTTGAAAAAGCCAGGACAGGCTTCGCGGTTTTTCTTACCAATGATGTCAGTGTCATCGGCATAAGCCAGCAATTGTACGCTCTTGTAGTAAATTGTTCCTGAGCGGTTCAGTTCTGCAGATCGTATTATCTTTTCCAACATCAGATTAAAGAAGTCACATGAAAGAGAGTCATCCTGTCTGAAACCCCGTCTGGAGGCGAACGGCAACAGAGCAGAGCTGGTGGTATTGCTCAACGTCATTTTTTACAGCCGTATGAGTTTTGAGGGGATATAGGAAACTTCTTTTAGTGCTGTCGAAAGCGGCTTAAAGTCGACATATAGGTGGTGAGTGCCGATCCTTTTCTTGCGAGTCTTTTCCAAGATTTGGCGTATTGTGAATACCTGGTCTATGGTAGACAATACATTCGATAAGACCTTGCCACCTATGCTTAGAAGGCTGATCCCGCGGTAGTTGGCACGTACGGCGGGGTCGCCTTTCTTGTGGATTGGGCAGAGCGCACTTGAATTCCAGTCGTCGGGCATGCACCTTATTACCACCTTGCCATCGTAATTAAATAGCTTAGCTGACAGGCCGTCAGCTTAAGCAGCTTTGCCACTTTTCGTTATAGCAGGCGCTGGGATATCGACTCCATCGTCATCGACTGGGACCTCGGGTTCGTCTTCTCCACTTCTTTCAGTGCTTCTGCCCTTCAAAAGGGTCCAAAGTGTTCCCTCCATAATCTGAGTACGTTCTGGACATCGGTCACTAGGTCGCCATGGTTGTTCCTACAAGAGTCTTGACACCTTCCGTAAGTCGCTCAACCCTCTACTAAAAATTTCTGGTGTTTTTTCTGTCGGCCAGCAGCAGCGGCCGGGCAGAGGCACCATCCCGATTATGGGTTCGGATGCTCCAAGTGCATACCCTAAAATCATAGTCCTTCCTATGTTTGCCGTGATCGTCATCAAAAGAAGGGGGTATCATCAGAGGCATGTGTTTTTTTTTTCATTGGGCAGGGTTCTAACGTGGCGGGACCCAAACGCAGCGCACGCGGGGCACTACCAGTTGAATGGCAGTCAAAAGCTTTGCAGTACTGGGAAATGTGCAAAACATAGTCGTCAAAAGCGAATATCTCAACTAAACCCTGATGTATTTTTTAAATTCATAGCTCTACATACCTGTATAGTAAACCAAATAGCCGGACCAGACGTTAATCAAAATAAAAAATGTAAATAATAAACTTTTTTCCGCATACTCTGTAATATTCCTCCGCAATTTTGTAAACTAACAATTTATAATCATTGCTTTGCAACGAAATATCTTATCTTAAATTATACACATAGGTATGTGTAAATATGAGGACGTATTTAACATTTTGAGTATGCAGATTTTTTATGCTGGTATATTCATTTATGCTAAATATATTACTTGAATTTGTTTTGTCACACTTAAGAAGTAAACGTCTTGGCTGTTCACCCAACCGGTCTATAGTTTTATCCATAATCGCAGATTGTACAGAAAAGACACAAACATGAAGACAAAGTAATAAACAATTGAACTATAAATTTATTTATAGTTTCCGTTCAATACATTTTTGCTCATTGTCGACTGCAGCCAGGTGTTTACCCTTTTTAAATGGAAGTGCTTTGAAGTTAGAGAGAATAACTTGATACTTGATACCGGATGATCCACATATCCTCTTTTTAAATCAATTTACTAATTATTTTGTTAGCGTTGGGAATTATCAAGCAAGCATTTCGTGCCCCTACCTGGCTACGCCCATGTGTGTATGTATAGATAGATAAGTAAGGTAAGTTACACTTCTACAGTGTGACCCAGGCGCACTTACTTTATTTTGAATGATCGTTAATAACAAATTTTAATTAACATTTGAATTTTTGTAGTGTTGTGCGGTTTATACTAGCGTATGTGTAAAAAATGCAAAACCTGAAGCGTTGTTCCTTATGTGGCCTTGCTGTGCGTTTAACATTTTAAAGGTGCAGATTTCACAAATACACCGGAAGGTACAGGAAAGGCACGTTTGATGCCAAGTGCTGTTCCTATGACCCATATGCCGAGAAGTACCTCCAACAACACTGCCACTCATAAAAATAAATAAATAAATAAAAAAGCAGAAAACAACATACAAGCTAACAAATTTTAACTATAGAAAATAAATTAATAAAAATAAACTTCAAATTTACTTAAAAACGTCAACCAGTGAAATGTATTTTTATTATTTTTCCTTGCACACGCTCATGGTGCAATAAAAACGTCCGTAAACTTAGCTGACACAAGTCGCCAAAAATCAATAAAAATTAGCTAGGAATTAGGTTTACGTAAACCTAGCTGACCAACACATTTTTGCGAATTTCTCGGAAACCAATGGAACACCTAAATTAATTTTGGAGGCCCTAATTAACTAATTAACAGCTGACCAACACATTTTTGCGAATTTCTCGGAAACCAATGGAACACCTAAATTAATTTTGGAGGCCCTAATTAACACCTAAACGACACCTAATTCCTAATGGCCGCTGTGGTGTGGTGGTAAGCTGTGCGCGTTTCCACTCCGCAGCGCCTGGGTTCAAACCCTGGTCGACGCAACATCGCAAAAAAATTTAGAAACAAGTAAGAAAGTCTAAGTTCGGGCGAAGCCGAACATTAAATACACGGCGCACGTATTAAATATATTTTTTTCACCTTACCGAAAGCCACCGCTACATGGTAAGCCGGGCGTATCAATTTTGAGTAAATTAGAGTCCTTAGATTTCGAAATTTTGAAGTTTCAAGCAGTTCTGAAATTTACCGTAATATGTAAAGCGGCCTCAATTTTAGTCCGCTTTCAATAATTTTCAACGTTTTGCTTTTATGTGCCAAGCACAATAACCATACCGAGTTTGGTACAAATTGGTAGAACGGTTACCGAGATACATATATGTGATCATAAGTGGGCGGTGCCACGCCCATTTTCCAAATTTTATCACACACGTATTTCTTGGTTAAGAATTGTTGCAAGCATAAATTTTTAATAAATTAGCTTTAATATTTACTGATTTATCGAAGATTCTGTATTTCTCTACATTACCGTTATATGGGATGTGGGCGTGGTTATTGTCCGATTTTAAAAATTTTCGGCCATTTGGTATGTTGTCCGAAGGCCAACAACTGGGCCAAGTTTGGAAGAAATTGGTGCAGCGGTTACCAAGATATACACATGTAACCATAAATGGGCGTGGCTACGCCCATTTTCCGAAAATTTATAATATTCTTATTTTTCGTCTAAAACTTATTGTAAATATCAATTTTGAGTGAATAATCTCCACACGGTGGGCCGGAAGCGAAGATAGGTTGCATAAAAATGTCGACAAAATCTGAAAGCAGGGTTGTATTTGTTGATATCTTAAGGTTAAGAATCCGCTTAAATTGAAATCCTAGCTGCTCCTGTTTTAAAGATATCCACATTTTATATACTTCTGATAGGATATATTTGCAAAAGAGGAAGGCGTACTTCTCGATAATTAGAGCATATTTATACGAAAAGAAATCTCATACAAATCTGTTCCCCTTTTTTAACTCACTAAAACGGATCAAATCAATGTGAAACATTTTCATTTTTTCCTAGCGAAAGAATAATTGATCGAGATTTATTGGGCGCTACCGGTATACAACTTAGATAAAGCACCACAATTACCTTTTTCTGTAACGTGAACTTTCTCTTTACAAACACTTTCAATATCGCAATATATGTATGTATGTATACAATATTGTATGCTATATAATACGGTAGTAATTTTTTATTAAAGGTTTGTTGCTATAAGCAAGTAGCGCAGGCAAGTCGCACTGCGCTTGTGCAAGATATAAAAATGCTCTAACTTAGCCCAACGGTACTCCGCATAATAAGTAAATAAATTCAAAGCTTGTATGAGATTTATTTTGGTATTTATGTACTCTTCTGTCAGGAAATAATGACTATTGTACATCCAGAACACAAATGCGATCATAAAGAAAATCGCATGAAAGTATGCGCTTTGTGTGTAGGGCTGCCAGACGTCCCGGTTTTCCCGGACATGTCCCGGTTTTAGACTATTTGCCCCGGTGTCCCGGTCCAACCTTAAAATGTCCCGGGTTTCATTTAAGTGTCCCGGTTTTTGATTTGATTGCACAAATTTTGCTCAAAAATGACTACGCTGAGAGAAAAAGGCGTTGTAATATTAAGAAAAATTTTATGAATTTACTGGGGGAAATAACGCATAGTAAACATGAATATGTTTTATTTGATTATCGTTTTGAAATGTTCGTACTTAAAAACAATACTTTCATACCACGCACACGTGGTGTTGAATCAAACTGAACATTTGAATGCACATTTACATGTCTAGCTGTAGCTGAGTGCACGAAGATGCTTGCCACAATTTGCTAATTTCCAGAGCGTCAGGGTTCAAATCCCATTACAGACAGCATCGAATTTAAATAAATTTTTTTTTAACTTAATTATGAAAAAGCATCCGTTAAGTGCAAAGCGCTTCATTTTAATATTGGCGTATTTCAATTGAATATTTCTATACTAAATACTAAAATTTGTATACTTAAATTATTACGAGTTGGGTTGGTGCTCTTTCATATGCGATTTTTTTTTAAATGTAGCACGTTTTGCATAAGCAATAGTTGATGATTAATATAAGTATGTACCTAAATACGTTAAAATGACATGCACAGAGTTTTACAATTATAGCAAAAGCCAGAAGTTTTGAAACAAGCTCACAGCAACGAAACAAATGACTGATATTTTAATGTTACCTTGTATTTATTTATTTTTTTTCGTGAAACCTAGATTACTTATAAGTACCGTGCCGTACAAAATTATTGGCTCGGAGACACTTTCATCTGATCACAATTTCTAATCAGATCTTTTAGAAAAATGTTTAAAATGTAGCTTTTGAGCCAATTAGTAAAGTGCAAGTCTGAAGTTACCAGAAAATTTCGTTGATTTTTTGCAATTATTTATTTTTTGCTGACAGTGTCTTCCACATACAAAAAAATATCGAACATAGTTTGTATAGAAGAAACTCTCAGTAAAAACAAAACCAAATATATTGCCTCGTTCAAAGCCATGAGCAAAATCGTAAAGACATGATTTTCCGCAAAACAAGCGGATCTTAGTAATTTTGATAAAAATCTTAACGAACTCCGCACAGCTTTGAAAAGTACTGGAATTTCTCAAACTGTCAAAATCCATTTTATCCTTAAACATTTAAAGCAATCTATTTCATTCTTGAATAACGATGGTTTAGGATTATGGTCCGAGCAGGCCGGGAAGTCAGTTCATAGGGAATTCATTAAATTCTGGGATAGATTCAAAATAAATATGATTGATAAACCAACTTTTGTGAATCGCCTGAAGAAAACTGTAATGACATTTTCATTCCAGCTTATATAAAAACTTAACTAAATAATAAAATATTTAAATACTAAAATGTGTGACTATATTATATGGTAAGCCAACAAAAAAATAAAAGGAAACAAAAAACAAATATAAAAAAATAAAGCAAGAAAAAAATAAAACCAAAAAAAGAACAAAGAGGTGCAAAGTAAGTTGCCTCTACGTGGTGCGCCTTGGAAACGATTGAAACCGGCTAAAAACTTACATAAACTTATATTTTCACATAATATATATACACACATTTACTCACACATACATTGTTGAATATTTAATGCACAAGGATGTTTTTCTCTTTCGCAAAAGTCGGTCCTATCATAACTATGTAAAATGTGGATATATTTAAAACAGGAGCAGCTAGGATTTCAATTCAAAGGGATTCTTAGCCTAAAAATATCAACAAATACAACCCTGCTTTCAGTTTTTGTCGACATTTTTATGCAACCTATCTTTGCTTCCGGCCTACCGTGTCCAGTAGTTACTAAAATATCGCAGTTTTCGTATTTCTGAAAATTACCGTTATATGGGAAGTGGGCGTGGTTACACTCCGATTTCGCCCTTTTTCAATACCAACCCACCTTGGATAAATGGAAACCCACATACCAAATTTCGTTGAGATATCTCAATTTTTCCTCGAGTTATCGCGTACACGGACAGACGGACAGACAGGCATGGCTTAATCGATTTCTCTTTTCATTCTGATCATTTATGTATACATTTGTCTATATCTATCTCGATTTGTTTTGGCTGTGCGCTCGGGTATAAAAAGGTTTATTCTTAACAGCGGCCGCCCCTCGGCAGGCAATGGCAAACCTCCGAGTGAATTTCTGCCATGAAAAACAGCTTCTCATAAAAATACAATCGCCGCTCGGAGTCGGCGTAAAACTGTAGGTCCATCCACTTTGTGTGACAACATCAAGGCGCACGCACAAATCGGAGAAGAAGCTCGGCCAAACACTAACATATGTGTAAGCGCCAATCTATTATTATTATATTTCAAACAATTTTTTACTGATTTTTAAAAAATGGGTATCGGTGTAAACGTGATTAAAGCCGTTATATGCATATTTGTATACTACGTATGTAAAAATTTGAGAAAAAAGCATTTAAAAGGAAAAAATATATATTTTTTATAAATAAAATTACTAACCGATTTTTAAAAAATTGATATCATTGTAAACGCAATTGAACCTTCTTTCTTCTTATATACGTATTTGAATACTTCGCATACAAAAATTTGAGAATAAACACTTAAAAGCCAAAAATGCCTTTTTTATAGAAAAATATTTAAAACAAAAAAATACAAACCGATTCTTAAAAAATCGATATCGTTGCAAAGGCGATTAAACCCCCTTTCATCTGGTATGCCTATTTGTATACTTCGAGTATAAAAATTTGAGAAAAACAAGTAAAAGCTATAAATATCTTTTTTTTATAAAAACAATATTTTAAACAAAAACAATTACAAACCGATTTTTAAAAAATTTAAACCGTTGCACAGTGGCCAATTTTCGGAAAACCCTGGCCAAAAGTCAAAAAAAAAAATTGGTGCATTCGTATGCATCAACATCTTATATTGTTAGGAGGGCTCTACTGTGTATCGTTATGAGACAACAAGTCGATTCTCTTAAGGCATTTAGTGTTACAGGAGACCGAAGTGACTGTTGCTAGCAATTCGCTCTAAACTTTTCGTAAATTAGAGTTTTCGTCATTGTTAAAATCGAGGTATTATCTTAAAAAAATAACAGTTTTCAAGCATCCGCTCATGGACATTGTAATCTAGAGTATGTAAAACATGTTTTTTCATTGTCAAGCCATCTAAAAACTGACGTAAGACATAGATATTCATATATATTGATATATTGATTTCTTTGTTTACTAATTATGATGGATTAGGAAAATTGTTACGAGAGTGGTCGAGACGAGCGGTCTAATTTTCTTCTTCATATATATTGAAGTTTTTCCCATCCACCTTGGTTAAAACTACCTGTCTTGTCTATTGGTTCATTCAAAATCCCGCAATACCGGTGTAAATTTGAACATCAAGATTTTTAGAAACAAACATTAAGGCCTCGTTAGTATTTGTCCGAGCTTCTCTTCCGATTTGTGGCGTGCGCCTTGATGTTGGTGCACAAAGGGGAGGAACCAACAGTTTTACACCGAATCCGTACGCGATTCTTGTGCGTACGGTTCAAATCGCAGCTCAAAACGTCCGGATAATTATATCCACGTATCCTCTGGGTAGCAACCAAACACCCGTTTGAGAGCGAGCTAAAGTGAGAAGGCGTAAAACCTCGCGTGCGCTGGGCCTGTGTCCCGCCACGTTAACACCCCGCCCAGTGAAAAGAAAAAAACAGCCTCTGATGAGACTCCCTTTTTCTGATGACGACCACGGCAAACGTATAAAGGACTATGATTTAAGGGTATGCACCTGGAATATCCGGACCCTTAATGGGGAAGGTGCCGGCTAGTTGATGTCCTCGGGAAGACAAAGGCTGACATCACCGCCATCCAAGAAATGCGGGTGGACGGGGCAAGGAAAAGTAAACGTAAAGCCTTGCGACGTCTACTACAGTTGTAACGTAAAGGAGCGCAAATTCGGTGTTGGATTCGTGGTAGGAGAGAGACTCCGTCGCCGAGTACTGGCGTTCACCCCGGTGGACGAACGTCTAGCCACAATCCGCATCAAAGCTAGATTCTTCAACATCTCGCTCATCTGCGCCCATGCCCAGACGGAAGAGAAGGATGAGGCGTCCAAGGATCTCTTCTGTGAGCGCTTGGAACGTACATATGAGCAGTGTTGCCAGAACTTTTTGGGCCGACCGGCTAGATTGGCAAAAAAAAGCGGCTAAAAACGGCTAAAATGTTTTAGTGAAAATCCATATGCTTTATTTAAATAAATCGCAAGAAACGAAAGACTAATTAACACCATTAATTTATATCGAGTGTATATTCCTCATCATCAAATGAATCACTATTGTATATATCACCTGAATTCATTAATTTTAAGAGATCGTCATCTACAGTAAAATTATGGCAGCATTTTTCTTCACGTTTTAAACCGTATCTTATATATAAAATAGCGTTTAACGTTTTAACACACATTGGATTTCTTTGCTTAGTTTTTATTATATTCATTGAACTAAATATTCGCTCTACTTCTGCATTACTTATAGGCAAAACAAGAAAACTAAAAACTAGGTTGCAAAGGTCAGCAAAAGGGTTTTCTCCTAGGGCATTTCGAAATTGATAAACTTCGGCCCAAAAATTTACAGTTGAGTCTAAATTACTCCAGGTATGTAACGTTAACCGTTGCTATTGCATCTCTATGGATGTTATTTCGTCGGCGTTATATTTGTGTTTTTGTTGCTGTAGTTGAACTAATACTTTTGGTTTAATTACTCTTAATGCATTTCCAACCGAAAAAAGTCAATTTTTTTTAGTGTGGCAATATTTGTAGGGAGGCGTTGGCGTAATTCCTTTATTAAAGTGATAATAAAATAGCGACCATTTTCTCGAATTATTTTCTCGGCTTCGTGGTCAAAAGCGTTTGTGCTTACTTTTGTTTTTAAAAATTCTTCAAAACTGTGATAAAACTGAGGAAATGGAGCAAGGTATGGTTCCAACGGAGAGCATATAGGATCAAATGTGTCCGCGCTAATAACCACTAGGGAGCATAGATGCGAAAGTAAAACATTGAGTTCATTAAAAATCTTCATTAGGTCTGCATTATTGCTTTCGAACAACTTGTTTACTTTTTGCACCTGAAAATTAGGCAAATAGTAAAATCGGCTAAAAACGGCTAACTTTTTTTTACAAACCGGCTAACAAATCGGCTGCCGGCTAGATCGAATTTTCTCCGGCTGGTTGCTATCAAAACCGGCTAAATCTAGCCGGAAAACGGCTAAAATGGCAACGCTGCATATAAGCGCTGCCCCCGACACGATGTCAAAATCGTGCTTGGCGATTTTAATGCCAAGGTGGGCAAGGGATCTGTGGCGCCATGTCGGAAAATTCAGCCTCCACGACAAAACGTCCGATAACGGACTAAGGCTGATCGACTTCGCCGGGGCCCGAAACATGGTAATATGTAGTACTAGGTTCCAGCATAAGAACATCCACCAAGCTACATGGCTGTCTCCAGATCGAAAAACGAGAAACCAAATCGATCATGTTGTGATAGCCGGAAGGCATGCTTGAAGCGTTTTGGACGAACGTACACTCCGAGGGCCAAACATCGACTCGGACCACTATCTTGTTGTAGCCAAGATACGCACCCGCCTCTGTGCAGCAAAAAATGTGCGCCCAACAATGCAAGGAAAGCTTAACGTCGAAAAGCTGCAATCACAACAAACGGCCAATTTATTCGCCACTCGACTCACACACCTGCTCTCTGAGAGCACTCTTCAACAATCCGACATACACGAGAAGTGGAATCACATTTCCCGATTCATTAAGTACCGCCGCCGAAGAAGAAGTTGGATTTCAGCAGAGAAAAAAGATGCCGTCTACAGGGCCACGCTGCGATCGGGCGCAACATGTGGGACCGTTATAGGGAACGGAAGAAGGAAGCGAGACGTATTTGCCGCAATAAGAAGAGAGAGGCCGAAATACGTGAGTGCGAAGAGCTTGAGATGCTGGCCGACAGGAAGAACGCCCGAAAATTCTACCAGAGGGTTAGGTGACCCACGGAAAGTTTCAAGACCGGTGCGAACTCCTGTAAGAACAACAATGGCGACCTAGTGACCGATGTCCAGAATATACTTAAATTGTGGAGGAAAAACTTTTACAACCTACTGAATGGCAGCAGCGCTGAAAGTAGTGAAGAAGACGAACCCGAGTCCCCAGTCGATGATGATGGAGTAGCGGTCCCACCGCCTGACTATGACGACGTACGAATAGCGATTACGCGGCTGAAAAACAACAAAGCTGCTGGAGTTGACGGCCTGCCAGCCGAGCTATTCAAGTACGGCGGCGAGGAGCTGATGAGGTCAATGCATCAGCTCGTATGCAGAATATTGTCAGATGAACGCATGCCCTACGACTGGAATTTAAGTGTGCTCTGCCCAATCCACAAGAAAGGCGACCCCGCCATACGCGCCAACTAAGCATAGGTTATAAGGTCTTATCGAGTGTATTGTGCGAAAGACTGAAGCCCACCGTTAACGAGGTCCAATATAAGTGTGGCTTTAGGCCTGGAAAATCCACCATAGATCAGGTATTCACAATACGCCAAGTCTTGGAAAAGACCCGCGAGAATAGGATAGACACACACCATCTATTTGTCGATTTCAAAGCCGCTATCGACAGCAAGAAGAGAAGTTGCCTTTATGCCGCTATGTCTGAATTTGGTATCCCCGCGAAACTAATACGGCTGTGTAAAATGACGTTGAGCAATACCACCAGCTCCGTCAGAATAGGAAAGGACCTCTCCGAGCCGTCTGATACCAAACTAGGGTTGTTCGTCTTCACTAGAAAGTCGACTTTCGACTTTTTGATCGACTCTGTGCAGTCGACTTTAAAAGTCGACCGATCCACGAAGAAAAGTCGACTTTGTTCGACTTTTTTCGACTTTTTTAATAAAAAGAAAATGTATTAAGTATACTCTGCATTTAACTCATATATTAGCTATAAATATAGGAGTCAGAATACGCCAAAAATATCATGATTTACCAGTGGTCTTTAGAATAATCTGTAATTTAGTGAAATTCAATGCTAGGTAAAAAAAACAGACACTAAAGGATTTTGAAAAATTTTGAAAATTGTTCCAGTTATACAGCATGAAAATTTTTGAAAAAAAGTTTTAAATTCTCACAAAAAAATTATTAAAACTTTTTGAATTTATATTTGGTAATTACGGACAACTTTTTGAAAAATGTGGCCTTTCCGATGGAGCAGAATTGGCGGGTATTGGTAGAAATATAAGTGCCACTTTATAAGCATGGATAAATATGGGAGTAGCCCAGACAGCTAGTGGATTGAGACTATCCACACGACTAATGTCGCATATTAACTGGAATCCTACCAGCAACGTTTTTAGTGGTGTTTAAAATTTTGTACCTTACGGATTGGTCAAATTCGAACCAAAGACAGTCTGTAAAAACTTACATAAACTCAAGCAGAAAAACTTTCTTGCATGAAATTGTTAAAATAAATATAATAATAATATAATATGTTTATCTTACCTCATTATTAACTGAAGATTGTGGAGACAAACGATTAACAAATTTGAGGAATTTGTTTTCGTATAATAATTTTATGCGCTGCTCTTAAACGATTTGTACTGTTGTACTGTCATTAAAATTCATTTCGCTACCACACTTTTCACATTTCACTTCAGTTTTATTGACAATTTTTTTTTAAATACGACCAAACAGCACTCCGCGAGCTTGTTGGAAGATCAGTTTTCATTGGCAAATAAATTTAAAAAAGTCGAGAGTCGAAAGTGAAAAGTCGACTTCAGTCGACTTCCATAAACTGAAAGTCGATCACTAAAATTCGACTTTCAGGAGTAAAAAGTCGATTTTGGTCGAAAGTCGAAGTCGACTTTGCCATCCCTATACCAAACGAGGTTTCAGACAAGGGGACTCCTTTTCGTGTGATTTCTTTAATCTGATGTTGGAGAAGATAATAAGAGCCGCAGAACTGAACCGATCAAACGGTAAAAACAAGGACTACGTCTGTTCTGCCTTCTCGGGATTGGATAGAGAAGCAAAGCGAATGGGTCTGCTGGTGAACGAGGACAAAACGAAGTATCTCCTGTGATCACACAAACAGTCAGAGCATACGCGTCTTGGCACCCACGTCACTGTTGACAGTTACAAGTTTGTAAAAGTAGACGACTTCGTTTATTTGGGAACCAGCATTAACACCAATAATAATGTCAGCCCTGAAATTTAACGGAGAATCACTCTTGCGAACAGGTGCTACTTTGGGCTGAGTAGGCAATTGAGAAGTAAAGTCCTCTCTCGTCGTACAAAGATCACACTCTATAAGTCACTCATCATGCCTGTGCTGGTGTATGACGCGGAGAGATGGACAATGAACGCATCTGATGAGGCGGCTCTTGGAGTTTTTGAGAGAAAGAGTCTGCGAAAGATTTACGGACCTTTACGCGTTGGTGATGGCGAATATCGCAGACGATTTAACGATGAGCTGTATGAGCTTTACAACGATATAGATATAGTGCAGCGAATTAAAATTCAGCGGCTCCGCTGGCTTGGCCATGTCGTTCGAATGGACAGAAACGCTCCTGCTCTGAAAATATTCAACGCGGGCCGCGATGCTGGTAACAGAGGAAAGACCAGGTGGAGAAGGACTTGGCTTCACTTGGCATTTCCAACTGGCGTCAGTTAGCACAGAAGAGAGATGACTGGCGTGCTGTTTTGGACTCGGCCAATAAAGAAGAAGAAGAACCAAAATAAAGACGAATACACAAGTTTTGATTACAATTGTACCATGCTTCGACTTTTGGCCAGCTTTTTCGAAAAATTGGTCACTGTGCGTTGTAAAGGATTCCAGAAAACTTATACTTGTATACAAAACAATTAAAGTATTTAAACCGTACATCATACGGTCAGTTTGTTCTTTTAGAGCGCATACATGGTTATATAATAATGATTCCAGTATCTTCATTTATGTATATTGTAACTATCAATATCTATAAAGAGAAGTGTAAAATTTTTTTATCTAAAACTAAGAAAGTTAGAAGGACGAAATTTGAGGATGTGGTAGTTAACATATTAGTCCTTGACATATATTTTTTTTTTCAGAAATAAATATTGGAAATTTCCAAGGATATTCAAGGATTAAGTTTTAAAAGAACATTTTCAGTACTTATTCGTCCTGGAGCACCCAAAACTTTAATTTTTTTCTATTCTACAGAATTTTTCCTTTTAATTGATACCCATATTGTTATTCTACAATGCACCGAATCTTTTGAATAATTTTTTTATTCAATCATATTCTAGAAATTTCAAAGTTCTTTTAAAAAAAATTCTGACGTCAGAGAGAAAAACTAAAAACGCAGAATTACTATATGGGCCCCAGTTTTGTGAACATACAGATTTCTTCGTGTGTAAAATTGACTGTCGCACTGTGTTTTAATTGGGGAAAAAGCAACTTTTCGTAGAAATAGCATACAAGTTTTTTCTAAAGCGGTCGCCGCCTTTTGTCTCATAACATCAAGGCGCACGCTACAAATAGGAGGAGAAGCTCGGCCAAACTAACATGTTGTATAAGCGCCAATCTATTATTATTATTAAAACGTAGGTTCATTTTACTCATGTTCACATGTGAACATACATACATTCATTTGTAGATATGTACATACATTTGTACATACATACATATGTTTCACATGCATAAGGTTTTTTATTTTCTTGTGGGCTCACATGCAGTAATATATTTGAAATTACCAGCAAACCGAAAATAATTGATTTATTATTCACTTTGGGCTTATCACGAAAAGATTCACACTTGAAGAACTTTCGGAAAATCACACGTGCGCCTGCTTTTGATGGTGTATATTAAGTCACCGCAGAGGAAGTGGTTCGGTGATAAACGGGCTATGACACAGTTTAGTTCCATGGCCACTTTCTGAGCATCACTTTAGCCTGGCCTTTTGAACTGCAATCACTTACCTTATTGATTTTTTATATTTAGCTGGGGATAAAAATTATACAGACCATGTTTATGTGCAATATGAGTGTGACTGTATTTATGTGAGTGAGTATTATGTGAGAACAATTTTGCCTCTGCCTTGAAAGGGTTAAAAAGCGTTTCATATACGACAGACTCTGCATTAAAGGGTTAAATGCTGCACTTTCGTAAAGATATCGACCAGTATAACCATTTTTGTTACATAAATTTTTTTTGTGAAAGCTGATAGTTTACGAGTTATTAGAGTTTAAAGGTAGCTTTTCTTTTTCCAATCTGGCCACTCGGGTACAGCATCCAATGTCCCAAGAATCGAGTCTTAAGATAAAATAAATAGAAATCTTTCAGAAACAGTGCTAATGGTGTATTAAATATAGTGTTTTCTAGTGGAATGGGAGCCAAAATCCAAAATTAAAAAAAGTGACATTTTGAACGGTATTTTGAGGGTTAAGTTATTGTTATTGTAACTTCTCTATAGTTTTCCTATATTATATGATCATTTATCTTCACGATAAAAAAATTTTCATTCCATTGTCTCTTTTCTAAGCGAAGATCTACGATTTTGAAAAAAAAGCTCGTGTTTTGCCTATAGTGCGACGCCTCTAGCCATTGTGTATCACAACTTTAAGTTATCGATGCAAGTTAGCACTACACTTTTCGAAATTTGAAAAGTTAACTACGGCAT
>NW_023458555.1:61355514-61361057 GCF_013731165.1 Rhagoletis pomonella | reverse complement strand
AGGACAGCCCAAACAAGCCCGGACTTTGTTAACATTTTCTGAAAGTATACCCATCCAGTAGTAAAACACTCGGTGGATTTTCGAAAGTTAGCTCGTATTTTTATTTCATGGCCTACTAAAGTTTTCATGTCTCGGCCTAAGTAGTTTTCAAAAAAATCGTTAAAATATATGTCTGAGCGAAATTAAAGGTTAAAACATATATAATAAAATTTCATGGGAAATATTTTCGTAGAACATTTTAACCTATTAGGTAATTTTGATCCTTACTTCAATAAATCCCGCAAAAAGCAAATTTGGAAGGTCGTTAGAGGACTGGTGTACTCTAGAAAATTACTCTCCGGAAAATTTTACTAGGGGTCTTCTGAGGCAAAAGCTTTGTGCTACCAACGTAAAAGCCTCTACAAATTTAAAATAAAAACTCAACAAAAAAAGTACATTTTATTTTTTAATTTAATAATAACAGTTCCTTCTTGGCACAGTTTTTTGTCTCGATGCATCAGATCGAAAAAACATGTATTTTTTGCTTGCATCCCAAAGACAAATGGATTGCCACACACAGTGATGGCAAATTTAGTCAGAAACAAGAAAGTTGAAGAGTTGATTTTTTGGAAATAAAAATGAAATTCGATTTTTTCTAGAAAAATTCGATTTCATCCGAATTTTAGCAACACAAAGTTCGATTTCAAAAATTCGCCGTTTTGGAGCTAAAATTCGATTAAAATTCGAATATCGAAGCTTCGAATATAGAATTTACCCATCCCTACTTGACACCATACACCTAGTCGATAGAATTGAGATATGGTTGTTTCCAGCGGAAGGTCCACCACGACGAAAAAAATAAAAGTTTTATATCTAACGTATTTACGGGCCGATTTGTCTGCTTTTTAAAATATATACTGGCTATGTAAGTAGAATCATCTTTGCATAAAATGGTCTTCCTAGGTGGTGCCAAGGTCGAGATATTTCGAAAAACCGTATTTATGGTCGGATTTGGTTCGAATTTGGCGTATGTGGTTGAAACATAATAAATCATAGATTTCTAATAAATTGACCCTGAATTGGCGCTGAAGTCAAAATATAAAGTATATTCTACATAAAATACATGTTTTATTTGCGTTAAAAATTCATTTAAAAGCAATATTAACAAAAATATAACGATGGAAATTTATGTCACGTGACGCCACGTCACGTCACGTTTCACACTTGGGGTTGTAAAAGTGAATTGAAACAATTTGCATTAATTCAAAAAACTCTAAAAACAACTAGAATTGTTCCAAATCATATTAAAATAAGTTTCATAAAAATAGCCATCCACAATTCGCAGAGTTTTGCGATTTTGTAAGAAAAGAAAAAATCAACTTCCATTTTTTGTCAAGTAACGACCCTCTCTTTAAATGTTTATATTTCAGGACCAAGCAGTTCGATTGATTTCATTTTTCGGTTAAATATAGAGCTAATTATGTGCTGTACAATGGCCCAAAAAAGTTAAAGAAAACAAATGGTATTCCTTTTTTGTATCACATTGAAATCGTACGACTGTCACGTGCGCCACCATGGGAATGCCCATATACAATCACAGCGTACGGCAGTGCGCGCGAGAGACGAAAGCAGCCACAATAGCATGCTGAAATGACTCGCTTATATATACACGGGATTTGGAAGTTTTTATCCAGACGTCCAATGAAGAGTGTGTCCAGAAAATGTATTCAAGCTTCATAAACGATTAACCGGGTACTTAAAAATTAGGCTAAAGTGTTGCGAAACAAAAAACATTTTTTTGCTTTTGCCGGTTTAGAGGGGTATGTGGGTACACCCAACATGTTTAGTGTTATTCTATAGGCCAATACCTTTCATACGATACCTTATATATTGAGTTCCGGCTACTAGTTGGAAAGATATAGAACTAAATGTGTTTTGGTTCGTGTCTCCACTACGAGATGCTTTGCGATGTGTGTAGCGTCTGTACGTACCTTCATTTAATTTTTTTCAAACTTTCAGGAATTAAAGTACCGAAAAAACTAGGAGGGTTTTGTTTCAGGATGTTTCGATTCTTAGGCCTTTGGGTACATGGCTGGTGCCTGAAATTCGAAAAAAAAGCTATTTTTAAACTACCACTGACGTCGTACTGCTCTTTCCATACCATTGAAGTGGATATCAGTAGAAGGATCTTAAAACAGGCTATCTAATGCTGTCTTTTGCGTTTATAAAATATAAATATGTCATAGCGTTATCGCCTGAAAACTAAAAATCGGGCTGCTCAAAATAGAGATTTCGGGCATTTTCTCAAAAACTGGTCAGTCGATTTTATTCTAAGTTTTCACAAGTCTAGCCCAAAATTTTAGCTTTCATCTAGTATATAGCTTATATTTGAGAAAACTCTTGTTGTGGAGATATTACGATTCAAATAGAAAAAATTTCGCTCTAAAGAGGGTCAAATGGTTAAAAATTAAAAAATCTTCTAATTTTGTTACTTTAAGAAATAAAGATAAGTTACCCAGCTCCCCGCAAAAAGTGCCCATTCCTCTTAAACCGAAATTCCCTGCAATTCGGGGAATTTCCCGTTGAAGGAGGCAGCTGTGCTAATCAGTTCGTAAATGTCTTGGAATCCACAACTTATGTCTATTTTAGAGTTTTTTTCCAGTCACATGCTGAAATTGTAACATTTTCCCCATTTTAATTGTAGGTATGTACACAGTATTTAACTATGCTACATGGGTTTATCACCCGCACTTAACCTACCTGCGAAAACGCATACAATATTAGCTATAGCTGTACATAAATATGTATGTATGAATGCATTTAGTTCACCCAATGTGCTGTTACTACTATATATATATAAAAATATATAAATTGCGACTGAGCAAAACTACTTGAGAAAAAGCATTAGTTTAATAGCACGAGTGGAACACCATACACGTGATAGAAGTAAAACTTCTTAAAAAAAGCACATGTGTGCCCCCAAACCCAGTAGAAATCTTAACAAAAATAAACTACGAGACAATCAGACGAATACAGTTATTTATAGTATCCAAAGTTTGTACCAAATGTATAAGTTTTTATCATTTCTCATTTTTATTTTATTTTTTTTTAATTTTCTCGAATAAAAAGGATATGCACCCCTATTCTGCAACTCTTTCGTATTCGGATTTAGCTACGAATTGTAGAAATAGTATGCTGCAATCCGAATCGTATTTTCGAACTTTCGAAATTCGTAACAAATGCATGCCTAAAACACCTCTCTGAAGTTGGCAGGACAACTTTTTCTCAAAGCAAAAATTCTTCTCGGATAGTGGCAGTCCTGATCAGCGACGCAAAAATTATCTCTCTCTCTCGCATGGCGTCACATGGCGAAGAATTAAACGTTGTCTCTTCTCCAAGCGCATATGTATGTATCTATTATTAGGGATGTTGCGAATGTGGAATTTTAGACATCCGCTGATGCGAATGCGGATGCGGATGTTTATATGCTAACATACGCGGATGCGGGTGCGAATGCGGATGTCATGTATTTTTAAGAAATAATTTAGGTGGGTAAGTTATGTGATTTAGGTAAATAAAAAATGGAAAGGTTAATAATTTTTAAAATTCTGCCTTATCCTCAGTTTTGCCCGAAAACAAATTCACCCGAAAATTTGTATTCCGCCCATAGTAAATATGTACATGAAAACCAAAAGTGAACTGGTTCGGGGAAAATTAAACTCATGATAAGACTGAATGTTTTTTTAGTACTTGAATTTAAAAATTGGAATATTGTACTTAATAAAAACTTTTTGAAGGGTCGTAAATCAAACCTGCGGCACTATACAACTACTCGCTCGAGGCGACAAACTTGAAAAATTGGAGACTTGACAAAATTGTAGATTCTTTTCGATTGACACTGCAGGAGAGGACTTTCAGATATATTTATTTATTTTTATTGCGGTGCAATAATTACTTTTTGAGAATTTTTTTCGGGGCTGCAAATGTCGGATGTATCCTCCTGACTTTCATCTTCACAATCTAGCATCGTGGCACAATAGTTGTTTAAACACCATTTTTTTTGAAAGAATTCTTCATTCTCATCCTTTTGGTTGTTTCAGAATTTGTCACGTCATCAGCGTTTTTCGATTTTAGTTTTTATAACTAATTTTTAATGCTTTCTTCTGTGACTGGTTAGATATACGTCTGTGCACTTGCACAATATTCCAGGGACGGAAAATAACAGTTATTTTTTTCCGAGTTAATATTGGCCTAATATTTTTTATTAAGAAATAAACGTCCTATCCGGATAATAAAGAAACAGCTTATCCAAATAAAACAAATTTGGTATAATATGAAAGAGGGCTGAAATATCTTTTAAACAGAAATAACGAATGAAGGTTATTACCTCTATTTATATATTTTTATAACTTGATACTAAAGAAATTCATGTAAATACATGACCCAATGTTTGTTCTATGGTAATTAATTACCATTTTTTATTGAAATCTTTTTCAATGTGTGGCTTTCCTCTTTTAGATATTTCAGTTTTAAAGCTATTCAAGTCCTCTTTCATTGGATACCAAACTTTTTTAATTTGGATAAGCGGTTTGTTTATTATCCGGAAAATACTTTTATTTCGGAATAAAAAATACTTGGCCCAGTTTAAATCGTAAAAAAATAACTTTAATTTTCGGCCCCTTTAATATTCGCATTCGCAAAAGAGCCGCATTGATTTTTGCGAATGCGAATGTTAAAATTAATGTGGAAGCCCCGCGGTTGCGAATGCGAATGCGAATATTCGCAACAACCCTGGTACATATATTTGTAAACGTACAGTTATGTCGTCGCCTCTGACAGCTAATGTTTGGGCTCGTTAAGCACTTGCTAACTCCCTCCTGCTCACGCTTGTCTATGAGAGACGCAAACATTTCCTCTCTCTCTCGCGCATGGCGTCCACGGAAGTTAGCAGGGCACGCGATATTTTTTGAAATATGTCCGCGGCAAAATTATTATTTTCACGGATAAACAGCGGATAATTTACGGAAAATTATCAGATAATTAGTTTGGGTTTAGCTGGTTTCCTTAATTGGTTTTCAGAAGGTGCCCTGCTAACTTCCACGGAAGTATTTTTTAAAATGTGTCCGCGGCAAGATAACTCTTTTCACGGATAAACAATGGATAATTTACGGCAAATTATCAGATAGCTAGTTTGGATTTAGCTGGTTTTCTTAATTGGTTTTCAGAAGGTGCCCTGCTAACTTCCACGGAAGCATTTTTTAAAATGTGTCCGCGGCAAGATAATTCTTTTCACGGATAAACAACGGATAATTTACGGCAAATTATCAGATAGTTAGTTTGGGTTTAGCTGGTTTCCTTAATTGGTTTTCAGAAGGTGCCCTGCTAACTTCCACGGAAGTTAGCAGGGCACGCGATATTTTTTAAAATATGTCCGCGGCAAAATTATTCTTTTCACGGATAATTAACGGCAATTTATCAGATAATTAGTTTGGGTTTAGCTGGTTTCCTTACACAACTTACTACAAAACTTGCGAATTTGACTATGACGAGAAATTGGTATAATT
>NW_023458555.1:61353148-61355414 GCF_013731165.1 Rhagoletis pomonella | reverse complement strand
CCATGTTTACCATCTACCGAATGTCAAACGGTAGCTGAACACGTATTAGCAGTCACGACTGAAGGTAGCAGCGATTGGGTGTTCGCGATGCAGATGCAAGATAAACAGCTACAAGAAATCGTATCAATGTTAATGTTCTGTTCAGCATCAGCAAAGCAGGTTGAACACGACTACGAGTTAAACAAAGGACGGCATATCGCAAGGTTAATGTGGAGCGACGGTTAGTAGTACCACGATCAGCAAGGTGGCGTATCACTAAAACATGTCACGACAATTCAGGCCATTTCGGGGTGGAGAAGACACTGCAGCGACTAAAAAAAGATTTTTTGTTTCATCGTATGAGCCGATACGTGAAGAGTTACATAGCCGCGTGTTTAGACTGCTGTGTGTACAAGACAAAAGGAGGGAAACCTGAGGCCTAGATGCATTTGGGCGAAGTAATACCGATGCCGTTTAGATCCGTGCACTTGGATCACTTGGGACCATTCCCAAAAAGCAAGAAAGGAAATCAGGACATCGTTGTCTTGATATGTTCTTTTTCCAAATACGCGATACTGAAAGCCGTGCGGAATACAAAATCCGCGCCAGTAATCTCAATGTTACGAGAGGTTATGTCCACGTTTGGTCAGCCAGTCCAGATCACCACTGACCGAGGAACAGCGTATACTTCGAAAGAGTTTGAGACATTCTTAGAAGCTCATGGTATCCGACATGTAAAGGATGCAGCAAGAACACCACGAGGCAATGGTCAAGCAGAACGCCTCAAAAAAACAATACTACCAGCCAAACGTACGATGATGAACAACACGAAAGAGTGGGACACAACGTTACTCACTCTGCAGTGGAGCATTAACTCGCAGCTTAATGCAACAACAAAGATAAGTCCTAATGACATCATCTTCAATTACGATATACGAGAATATAGCCAGAACAGACTGATTCAAGCACTATACGATGAGCAAAGTTCAGTCAACAAAGAGAAACAAAATGAAGTTTTTTGTAAAGCCAAGAATAACATCGAGGCGGAGAGAGAGAAGTGACGACGTCGTTATAATGCACGTCTTCAATAGCCGCAACGATACGAAGAAGGAGATCTGGTGATGATCACAAATGTAGCGACAGCTACGGGTGAAACACACAAATTAGACGCAAGATACCAGGGCCCGTACGCGGTCTCAAAAGTCTTAGACTACGATACTGTGGCGTCATGTCTACCGATAATATGAAGCGATGGTGTCAGTTAAACCCAGAATTAGACGACGAAGAATATAGCGACTTGGATGCACCTGACGACTAACCGAGGTCGGTTAGTGGTAGTCAGGAGAGGCAGAACCGTCACGTACGCAAAGCAGAACGAGAGAAAGAACGAGGGGTCGTGTTTGAGGAGCCGAACTGTGCGGTCGACCAGCAGCAAATGAAATCGATTAAAGTCTTTTTATTTGTCAATGGCTTATTAACATTTTATTTTTTTAATATCTTTATTGAGCTTTGTACCACGATTGTTTATTAGGAAAAATTGAAAAAGCAACAAAGTCTAATAGAAGTTATAGCAGCTATTTCGGAGATCACCACATCTCTTCATCAGACTTCTTTTTTTTGCTCGACTTCTAGACGTGGTCAAAGTATCAAAAAATCGCGTTTTTTGCAATATTTGAGAAGCTTTAGCAGAAAACAAAAGGTGATAGAACCTTCTAATAATAATAATAATAGATTGGCGCTTACACATATGTTAGGGTTTGACCGAGCTTCTCCTCCGATTTGTGGCGTGCGCCTTGATGTTGTCACACAAAGCGGAGGGACCTACAGTTTTACGCCGGTTCCGAACGGCGATTGTATTTTTATGAGAAGCTGTTTTTCATGGCAGAAATACACTCGGAGGTTAGCCATTGCCTGCCGAGGGACGACCGCTGTTAAGAAAAAATCTTTTTTCTATATTTTTGCGATGTTGCTTTCACCAGGGATTGAACCCAGGTGCTGCGGAGTGGAAGCGCGCACTGCTTACCACTACACCACAGCGGCCGAAAAAATTCCACGCAAAAATCTGAAATGTGCTAGTCTTCCACGCAAATAATGAAATTTGCTACTATTCCTGACCATCAAGTCAAGGTGCATGAATGGAATTTTCAGGGATAGTAGAGTTCTAGCTTTAATTTAAGCCGAAGTGTAAGGTTCTATCACCTTTTGTTTTTTTGCTAGAGCATATCAAATATTGCAAAAAACGCGATTTTTTGATACTTTGACCACGTTTTTCTCAAAATCTGGATGT
>NW_023458555.1:61351566-61353048 GCF_013731165.1 Rhagoletis pomonella | reverse complement strand
TTCCTTAATTGGTTTTCAGAAGGTGCCCTGCTAACTTCCACGGAAGTTAGCAGGGCACGCGATATTTTTTAAAATATGTCCGCGGCAAAATTATTCTTTTCACGGATAATTAACGGCAATTTATCAGATAATTAGTTTGGGTTTAGCTGGTTTCCTTAATTGGTTTTCAAAAGGTGCCCTGCTAACTTCCACGGAAGCATTTTTTAAAATGTGTCCGCGGCAAGATAATTCTTTTCACGGATAAACAACGGATAATTTACGGCAAATTATCAGATAGCTAGTTTTGGTTTAGCTGGTTTCCTTAATTGGTTTTCAGAAGGTGCCCTGCTAACTTCCACGGAAGTAAGCAGGGCACGCGATATTTTTTAAAATATGTTCGCGGCAAAATTATTCTTTTCACGGATAATTAACGGCAAATTATCAGATAATTAGTTTGGGTTTTGCTGGTTTCCTTAATTGGTTTTCAGAAGGTGGCCTGCTAACTTCCACGGAAGTATTTTTTAAAATGTGTCCGCGGCAAGATAATTCTTTTCACGGATAAACAACGGATAATTTACGGCAAATTATCAGATAGCTAGTTTGGGTTTAGCTGGTTTCCTTAATTGGTTTTCAGAAGGTGCCCTGCTAACTTCCACGGAAGTAAGTAGGGCACGCGATATTTTTTAAAATATGTCCGCGGCAAAATTATTCTTTTCACGGATAAACAGCGGATAATTTACGGCAAATTATCAGATAGAAATTTTTGCTTTGAGAAAAAGTCGTCCTGCCAACTTCAGAGAGGTGAGCCGCTCGTCGTCTGTAGCAAACGACAGCGAGCATGTTGGCGCATATGTGCGCGCAGATGTTCGTCGTGTGTAGCCAGTTTTAGCAAACGCAATTGCTTAGACTGCGTTTATACACGAAAACTTTTGTCGCCGCGATTTTTCACATTCCCTTTTGGTGTTGCTCGTTTCATTTACACACGGCGATTTGTGTGTATGCAATTGTTGTTGTCAGCTGTGAACAGCGGTTCAATGTGCGAGAGCACAAAGCGTGTTGCCCGAGCACGAGCAACTCGGTGCCCCTCTCCTTTCCTCGTCACGCTCTCTCCTACAAACGTCTAGTTGCGGCAACAAAAATCGCCGTGTGTAAACGAGCACTTAGCATTTTTTTCCTGTCAGCATTACGTCGCGTCGTTGGATGGCCTTTCATCGGACAGCAGGGGAAAAAAATGTAAGTACAAAAATGCGATTATCTTGTACTTGTTGTTGAGGCGATCGGCAAAGCAAAAACAAAAGTAGGAACAAAGCGTAATTTGTCTAGTGCTGAAATTTAGTAACCGATGTGAATTTCCCGTAGAAGAATTGTACTGCTTGCTTTTGTTTTGGCAACATAATTACCTTTTTTACATGTTTATGCATCCTCCTAAGCCTTTACATTTGCACATGCTCAAGTCATGAAAATTTACCTTATTTTCTAAGTTGTTAATAAGGCTTAATACAC
>NW_023458555.1:61344311-61351466 GCF_013731165.1 Rhagoletis pomonella | reverse complement strand
AAAAACACTACAATTA
The DNA here is from genome assembly GCF_013731165.1 of Rhagoletis pomonella. Taxonomy (NCBI): domain Eukaryota; kingdom Metazoa; phylum Arthropoda; class Insecta; order Diptera; family Tephritidae; genus Rhagoletis; species Rhagoletis pomonella. The sequence goes on along the minus strand of NW_023458555.1, from coordinate 61,351,450 downwards.
ATGCCGTAGTTAACTTTTCCAATTTCGAAAAGTGTAGTGCTAACTTGACACACGTGGAGCACTTACCACGCAGAAATTACTGCAAGCGAAATTTTTACCGAATGGTATCTAATTATTTATATAACTACATAAATTGATAGCCATTTTCGTTGTTCTGCGAGATGAACAAAATAAATAAAAAGTTGTAAAATTAGGTAATTGTAAGGCCAGTGCAGGTAAACGTAATACTTTCTTTGATAATTGATACTAGTCGCACAATTTTTAAGGCAGGTATCGCCAATGTGCATATATGCTAAATGCATCCATCGGAACAGTTTCCTTATAAATGTTAAAAATAATGCCTCTGATACGCATTTCGGGGTAGGTATCTTAAATGTGCACTTAAGCATAGAAGCAGCAAAGCAAAATATACTGTACTTATTTCATGTTTCATCTATATACATTTGAGAAATCTGAGTTCAGAATAAATAATATAAAAAAAACTTTTTAATATACACCGCTTTTATAAATGGACTAAAAAGTAGAACATAATATTTCTCAGTCCCATAGAATTTGTTTTGATAACTTTTGATTTTGAAATTTTAGCAAAAGTCATTATAAACAATCTATGAAATTGAAAATGAAAAACGTGGAGCGCATGCAATACAAAGCATTCGATTTAATTGACAATAGTCAAACTACATAACGTAGACCTAAAATTTCTACAGCGAAAGTAGAACTTTGAAATCGATTTTAAGCGGTCGTTATTCATATACCCACATACATACATACATATATTACTTTTCATATCAATTCAAGTGTATTACATGCGCCCCACGCTTTTCATTTTCAATTTCATAGATTGTTTATAATGACTTTGGCTAAAATTTCAAAATCAAAAGTTATCAAAACAAATTCTATGGGACTGAGAAATATTATTTTCTACTTTTTAGTCCATTTATAAAAGCGTTGTATATTAAAAAGTTTTTTTTTATATTATTTATTTTCTACTTTTTAGTCCTGTCTGAATAAAATTTTGCAATAGATATTAAAATAATTCAACGATATTAATAGAAAGGTGCCCACACATGCATTTACTTATGTATGTACATACAAACGAGCACCAATTAATTTTATTTAAAGAAATGTCGTGTCGTCTATTTCCGCTGGAGCAAACGTAGTACATAGGGCGACATCTAGATGTCATCTACCTCGCCCTATTCACTACAGATGTCGCCCTATGCACTATGCTTTTTTATAGGAACTTTTCAAAGCAAAGCTTTATGGTGTCGGACACACAACATTGAAAGTTTCTGGATCCACAACATTGAAAGTTTCTGGACACACAACGTTGCAAGTTGATAAAAGCGTTGTAAAAAAAGCACTAAATCTAGTGCTTAAAGCGCCAAGTTGGCAACTATGCGTTTGAATGATTTTGCGTTCGCTTTGTTACGCTCTCGCATGTATTTGTATGTGATGCTTACGCTCTTTAAGCAGGCGCTCACTCTCTGTCCATGCTTGTATATAAGCAAATTTGACATTGATCTAACTGTTGCCAACTTTGAGCCTTTCGCAATAAATTAAGTGCGTTTAGGGAATTAAAACGCGAAAATTGTTTAGTTTAGCGCCTGTTTCGTTCTTTGGTGCCCTTTTCAAGGCAATTTTATAATAAAAATAATAAAAACGTGATTCTATGGTGACATTGTATTTATTTTGTTTATTCATTTATCCGTTGACTTACACATATTTTAGCGTTTGGCCGAGCTTCTCCTCTGGATAATATGCTCCCAGATAATCCAAACGCAATATTTTCACACAGTCTCTATAACGGAATCCATAGAATATTCTGCTAATTAGCTGGGTGTGCGCATTTGTACAAAAGTAAGCAATTGCATGAAAATAAAGCCTCCAGAAAATCCAAGTAAAGTTTTGGAATTTGTTTTACGAATAAAAAAAAACATTTTGCAAATTAAATTAGTTAAATTGATTAACTGCGCATAGTTGGAAATATTTACAAGTGCCATTGCGTGAATTTTACTTCAAATGGCACTTAATTTTTTAATTCGCCCAAAGTGCCAAAATGGTACTTTTGAAAAAAAGCCAAATTTAAATACATTTTTGTGAAATCCTTTGCGTGTACTTCTTTTTCTCAACTAAAATTTTATAATTTCTATAGTGTATACAACTGGTTTATCTTACTTTGACATTGGACTTTTGTTTTAGGAATATGAATCTAATTTTAATGCTAATGGGAAGAACTAAAGAGAATGACACCTTTTTTGGCACTTTTAATTTTCTATTTGGCACGTTTTGGCGCTTTTTTATTCTCATTATGGCACTTCATAGCTATGTTTAGTTGGCAGCCCTGTTGGCAAATCTGATCACTAGCTCACCTTCACCGAGCGCTCTTTGCTGGGTTCGGACTTAAAAATGGGAGTAAAAATCAGGTTTTCGTAGTAGATGTGCATTTCTTATCTTTATAAAAAACAATTCATCCATCCTCGAATCATTGTATTGTGAGACTAAATAAGGAGCTAAAGCGGCCTTATAACGGTCGATTTCTGTAGACTGGAAAATCGACTAGCTAAAGCACTTTCATTTTACGGTTGAGATGTCATTTACACGGATCGATTTTGGTTGAACGACAAAAATCTACTAGATAATCGACCCGTGTAAAGGCGCCTTTATCCAGCGAGCAATTATCATTAAAGTTAAAATGCCTTGGTTAAAATTAATAACAAGTTATTTCATTCTTTCTTTACCGGGACAATTGTTACATCGGTGGGCAACGACGCAATTACAGAAGTTTAGACAGAGCAATATTTTTCGATCGAAATCGGGCGATTGTGAGGGCCTATTCACGAATTCAAGTGTATTTGCAAAGGTGCTGTAGCTCACCAATGTAACAATCGTGTCGATAAAAAGGTAAAATATAACATTTAATTTGCTATTAAAAACCCCACCTCCTTTTTATTTGAAGAGTAAATTTGTTGATGCAACAAAACGGAGTAGAGTTTCAGTTGAGCGGAGTAGAGGACTAGGTTTAAAATTATTTCGACAAAACGGAACAAATGTACTCCTATCGGAGCTAAGTCCGAACGATGGCTTACTGTGTATATGAGGAAAATTTACGCTCTTTGTTTGGTGCACAAAGTCAGTATTACCGCAGCCTAGAGCTGCAAAACTATCGATAGTGACGCCATTCGATAGTTTGAAAAACACTATCGATATTTTTGATAGTATCGTATACTATCGTGTTGTATATGTATGGAAACTTCAACTCCGAACAAAATGTGTATAATATATACATATGTACATATGTAAATGTAAATATTGCACATATAAAAGTATAAATATTACATCTTAAACGTGAAATTCTAAATATTTTCCTTAGTTAAGTTCATAGCGTCACTTATTTAGGTAAAGATCACGAAATTTCAATGCACCGGCACTATCGAAACTATCGCCCGAAAACAATCGATGTTTTTCAAAAAATAAAACTATCGATACTATTGATAGTTTTGCAGCTCTACCGCAGCCGTGCTGCGATGAACATGATGTCGGTGGGGATATAAATAATTTTTTTGCAACTTTTCATACCCTTCCTCCCGTAAACTGTTTTTTCTAGCCCGCGCTCGCACTTTCGCTACTGCGCGGGCAAAAAAGTGCCCATGTCTACTGTAGGGTATCTACATAAGTAAGAATATACAAACATATGTGCATATACAAATAATCACCCTTTAAGGATAGAAAGTACTAAATTTCCGACACCAGAAATAGAATTGCGAGTGTGAGCACTTTACATTAAAAAGCTTTTGGCATGTTTCCAATGAAGCCAATTCTTTTCCCATTAAGAAGTTAGGCAACAACGTCGTAGTTGTATGACTGTTTTGGCAAGCACTAATACCCTAGTTTAGGCTGTCTGATTTTATTTATTTTTTGTTGTTAATAACAAATTGTGCTCTGAATAGATTGACATAGCATTTTCTGTTCCTTTTAATACTTCATTCAAAATTAAAAATATTAGTAAATAAGTATACCTCGGCAAACCATCTATGTATGTACTAGAGATGGGCGCGGGATAACGGGACCCGCGGGACCCACGGTACTGATTTAAAATTGGCCGGGATGGGCGGTATCGGGAAGATCTGTAAAAATAGGGCGGGCGGGACAGGACGAAAATCCTTTCCCGATAAAACCGCAACACCCGCAAATTCACAAATTCTTCCTTAAAAACGATGTTTGAAATATGCACTTTTAATGTTTTATTGAGACGGAAACGATCAGTAAAGCAAAACAAAATATTTAAAACCTTCGATAGGTTTGCAAACCACGGCTGACACGTTGAAATCTCAACCGATCGTTTCAATCTGTTGTCCGTTTGTAGCCTGCTTTGGAAATAGATATCGGGGCCCACGGGACCCGCGGTACACAATTCTGAAAAACGTCGGGATGGGCGGGTTCGGGACTTAAAATCGAATTTCGAGATCGGGATTAAAAATTTAGTCCCGTGCCCATCTCTAGTATGTACATTTATGAGCATTTCCTGAAGAGTCAACGAACAGCATAAAACTAAAAATCCGCGTAGGCCAAACTCGTTCATGTCAATCGATGGCTACATATTTTGTGTTTCCTGTACTAAAATTATATACTAATCAGTCAATTACATACCAAGATATAACGATTTGGTAACTACTTTTACTCATATTACACATTTGTTTACATATTCTGCTGTAGGTGGTCCCATATTCGAACTCCCTCAGACATAACTTAAAAATGATAACATAAAAGTTCGATTTTCCTTTTATTGGTCCAACATCGAAAAAGAAAGTGTATTCAAAGTAAAATTTGTATGTGGATATATTAATAGAAACTTGTTTACAGAAAACAATATCCCGATTACGTCTGCATTACTTGTCAACTAGTTTCAAGTTAGATTTTTGTAGTTACCTACAAGTTTAGATTTTCGTAGTTAACTACAAGTTATATATTTTATAGGAATTCCGTAAAAAAGCTAACAACAAGTGGGTTTTCTAAGTCAACCTTTTAAATGTTAAATAGTAAACCGAAGAGAGATATGGGCAAAAAAATTTAAGTAGTATGAAAAAGTTCAGCTACACAATTTTTACTTGAGGTCTATGACCCTTATTTATGTGCCGCTTGTAAGTATACATAAATACATAGAGCGAAATGCGATTAAGTAGAGACACGCTCGTTGATGTTAAAATCAGAGATGTTAAAAATACTTTCAAGATAATTTTTCAGTACAAAATACAAATACATTAAATAAAAAGTATTTAAAATGGAAATACAAAACAATTAGAAATATTTAAATATAAAACACGTATTTTGAAAATACAAATACTGTTCGGAAAACTAGCAAATTTTAGTACACAAGTTTGCAGTTCGGTTTAATATGTAAGCGGCAAGGGGTTGGATTGAAAAAAATGTCGAAAACGCTTTTTTGAAATAAAATTGGCTTGGAAAACATTTTTTTTTTTACTTACGCAATTACCACAAAATTTGTAGAAGTGTTCTTGATATGTTTGCTGCTGCTCTTCATTTTCTCGTCATCTATTGTCGATTTAGAACGTGTGTCAAGTTAGCACTACACTTTTCGAAATTGGAAAAGTTAAGTACGGCATTAATTGTAGTGTATTTGTTGTAAATTTGTTGTGGTAAGAAAAAATTTGTAGCTCTCATTTTTTAGGAAAAAATTGTATGTAGTGCTAACTTGACACCATACACCTAGTCGATAGAATTAAGGTATCCAATATGTTACTATGCCATTAATTGTAGCGTTTAACTTTAAAATTTGTTGTGGAAAGAAAAAATTTGTAGCTCTCGTTTTTTAAGAAAAAATGTTATGTAGTGCTAACTTGACACCATACACCTAGACGATAGAATGGAGATATCCAATATGTTACTATGCCATTAATTGTAGCCTTTAACATTAAAAATTGTTATGAAAAGAAAAAAAAATTTAGCTTTCTTTCCACAACAAATTTACAGCAAAAAAGCTACAATTAATTCCGTTGTAACCTTTCCAATATCTCAATTCTGTCGTCAATGGTGCATGGTGTCAAGTTAGCTCTACATACTAAATTTTGTTCGAAAAACGGCCAACTCAATTTTTTCCACAAAAACGAAAGCTACAAATCTTTTCTTTTCACAACAAATTTTAAAGTTAAAAGCTACAATTAATGGCATATTAACATATTGGATATCTCGGTTCTATCGACTAGGTGTATGGTGTCAAGTTAGCACTACATACAATTTTTTCTTAAAAAATTAAAGCTAAAATTTTTTTCTTTCCACAACAAATTTACAACAAAAAAGCTACAATTAATGCCGTTATAAAATTTTCAATACCTCGATTCTATCGACTAGGTGTATGGTGTCAAGTTAGCACTACATACCATTTTTTCTTAAAAAACGAAAGCTACAATTTTTTTCTTTCCACAACAAATTTACAGCAAAAAAGCTACAATTAATTCCGTTGTAACCTTTTCAATATCTCAATTCTGTCGTCAGTGGTGCATGGTGTCAAGTTAGCACTACATACTAAATTTCGTTCGAAAAACGGTCAACTAAATTTTTTCCAGAAAAACCAAAGCTACAAATTTTTTCTTTTCACAAAAAATTTTAAAGTTAAAAGCTACAATTAATGGCATAGTAACATATTGGATATGTCAATTCTATCGACTAGGTATATGGTGTCAAGTTAGCACTATACACCATTTTTTTCTTAAAAAACGAGAGGTACAAATTTTTTCTTTCCACAACAAATTTTAAAGTTAAAAGCTACAATTAATGGCATAGTAACATATTGGATATGTCAATTCTATCGACTAGGTCTATGGTGTCAAGCTAGCACTACACACCATTTTTTCTTAAAAAACGAAAGCTACCAATATTTTCTTTTCACAACAAATTTTAAAGTTAAAATCTACAATTAATTCCGTTGTAACCTTTTCCATATCTCAATTCTATCGACTAGGTGTATGGTGTCAAGTTAGCACTACATGCCATATTTTCTTAAAAAAACGAGAGCTACAAATTTTTTCTTTCCACAACATATTTACAACAAAAACACTACAATTAATGCCGTAGTTAACTTTTCCAATTTCGAAAAGTGTAGTGCTAACTTGACACACGTC
>NW_023458555.1:61340814-61344301 GCF_013731165.1 Rhagoletis pomonella | reverse complement strand
GCTCGAATCGTCACACACGATATTGTACTACTCGTCACGTAAAACCACATCTTTCGGATTATGCCATACGTGAACGTACTCTTTGTCCCATTCAGCTTATACTGACCGACGTATCACGTAATTTTCTTTCGTATCGTTTTAACAGTACGGTCCTGCCAAAAACAGGACGAATGGTTACCGTAAGTATAGAAATAAGAGGCTGATGATTTGCACTTATGCAACTTGCATGCCGATATGCATATACATTAGAGGGCTGCATGAATTCATTCAAAACGGCACACAGTGGTCGGGAAGGCAATGTTTTACGCGAGAAAGGCATGTTTGAAAACTGTGATAAATTAACCGGAATAAAGTTTTTCTTATTGAGAAATGTCTAACGATCTCAAAACTGATTAGGATTATCAATAATATCTGCAAAGCAAGTCGTTGAATTCCTTTTATTCAACATGAAGATGATCTTATGATTTACATGGATGATATCTTGATAGGTAGCCAAACGTTCGAGAAAATACTAGAGAAGTTGAGTCAAGTTTTAACAGCTTTGAATATTTCTTGGTCATGAGATAACGCCAGAAGGTATATTACCTGGTAAACCCAAAACGCAAGCTCTGTCTAAGTTTTCCACACCGGCTAATGTGGCAGATATACGCAGATTTTTAGGCTTAAGTGGTTATTTTAGAAAATTTGTCCCTGGATACGCTATAATCTCAGAACCTCTACGAAAACTTCTGAAGAAAGACCAAAAATTTGTATGGTCGAAAGCATAAGAAGCCGCATTTGAGCAATTAAAAGCTAAGCTAATATCCCGACCAGTATTGACAGCAAGCATATCGTATCGACGCAGAGCATGAACTGCATACTGATGCAAGTGCAGTAGGTCTGGCAGCGTATTACAGCAGAGCAACTAGCGTTGACGAACAAAAGTTTCACAGCTCTGAGCTCGAGACTCTGGCTGTCGTAGAGTCTCTAGAACGTTTCCGGTATTATATCTACGGTAAAAAGATTACAGTTAAGACTGCCTGTGCCGCACTTAAAACAAAAGAAAGAAGTTATACCACGGATCGCCAGATGGTGGCTACGAATACAGGACTACGACATCGAAATAGAACATCGACCTGGAAATCGCATGGAGCACGTCGATGCTCTAAGCCGAACTCCATACGAAGAAGCACGAACAATTGAAGTGGCAGACTTGCGTACTGATAAAGCAGTAATAGATAAAGATGACTGGCTTTTTAGCATGCAGTTGTAAGACGAGCGCATATGTCAGATTGTAAACAGTATTAAAACGAACAGGAAAGTTGAAGATAAAGAATATGAACTACAGCATGGGAGACTCTTGCGAAAAGTTGACGACAAACTTCTTTGGGTCGTACCGCGAGCACTACGACATAGAGTTGTTCAAGATTGCCATACACAAGCAGGACATTTGGGTGTCGAAAAAACGTTGAAACGGTTGAAATTGTACATGTGGTTTCCACGAATGCGCAATTTTGTCAAACAATTCATTTCAGCTTGTATGGATTGTGCTTATAATAAACGTAAAGGTGGTAAAACCGAAATACAGTATCACTACGATGACATCGAACCCATATGGATCGTTTGGGTCCGTTTCCGAAGAGCTCGAAAGGAAAATAACATCTTTTGGTTATTGTCGATTCGTTTACAAAATTTCCATCGACGCGGTATTTAATCGAAGTGCTAATTAGAGATGGGCGATCCCGTGACTTTTGAGGAACAACGTTATTTGTGACTGTGACTTTGCAGTCACAGTGATTTTCATCCGTGACTGTGACAAAAACAATGCCAAAAGCAGTTGTAAACGGAAATCTTGTACCGAGTGAACTAAGGGCATTATTTATTTATTTGGCATCACTGACTATTTTCGTCGTTTGTTTTGGTCATTCACACTCGTTTTTAATGATGTGAAATTCTAATATCAAACAACATTAATCAGATTTTGGTCTTAAATAACAGGTCGCAGATTCTCCATATGTCACTGCTATTTTATCACAGTCACAGTTCGTAGTAGTGACTGTAACTGTTAAGTTGATGCCAGATAAAACAGTTTTTTACTGCTTTTTTACTCGTCAAAATTGCTGTGGATTTTATATATTTAGCTTTAAAGATATCAACAATGTAATTCAATTTTATGTTTCTGCATGAAATATCGAATTTGGACGAAACAAAATAAATATTAAACCGACTGATCGTCAACGCGAGCAAAAAGATGGGTGTTGGCCATTTTTTCGCTTTGTTTTGCAGCTGCAACGATCTATGTGGCATGCTTTGTGCATTTTCATACAATTCATCTTATCTGCTATTGGGGAAGGCGCAATCGCGCCATCCTACTATAAAAACATCATTGCGACATTGCGACGGTTCCTTTGTCACAGTATGTCACGGTGACTTTTTGGAAGTTGTCACAGCAGTTACCCGTGACTTTTGAGTAACCCTGACAAAGTCACAGGTACGCAAATATCTGCCACCTCTAGTGCTAATGGAAGCAAGTAGTTATGTTGGTATGCCATTACGTGTGGTAACGGACAGAGGTTCCGCTTTCACGTCTCGGCAATTTGAGAAGTAATGCTTCGAAAATTACATAAAACATATCCTTACGGCAGTGCGAACACCGAGAGCAAATGGTCACGCGGAGAGAGCAAATCGCACAATTTTGTCTATGCTATTGCCGCTGAACGCTGTCGATAAGAAATGGGACGAAAACATACGCTGTGTACAGTGGTGCATAAACACTATAAGGAACAGTACCACTGGTTGCACACCTCAAGAACTTTTGAATGGTTATAAGCCACGCGATATCTTAAGCAACAGAATCATTCTGAGTTTACAAGCGAACGATGAAGCATTAAATGACGAACAGCTAATAAATCTTCGTGAAACAGTAGCCAAACGACAAACAAAGTTTCAGCCATAACAGATTTTCCCACCCCAACGTCCGTGAAGCAGCTACGTCGTTTTCTTGGAATGGCCGGCTGGTATCGGCAATTTATAGCCAATTTCTCATCCTCTGACAGAACTGCTTCAAAAAGGTCATCACTTTGAGTGGAATGAGGAAGCGCAGGAATAATCGTTATGCTTAAAACGCGGCTCTCTACAGCACCCTTATTAGCTAATACCGACTTTTACAAACCCTTTATTATACAATGCGACGCTAGTCAATATGGAGTAGGGGCAGTGCTGGCGTAGTTAAACGACCACGATGAAGAAGCTCCTATTGCTTATATGAGCCAAAAGTTGAATAAAGCCCAACATAACTATTCCGTTAAGCAACAAGAATGTTTGGCAGCAGTCCTGGCTGTTAAAAGAGGTCAAGAGTTTAAAATTACGTCCATAAACCTGGCTGACCCAAGTCACCAAAAATCAATAAAAATTAGCTAGGAATTAGGTGTCTTTTAGGTGTTAATGAGGGCCTCCAAAATTAATTTAGGTGTTCCTTTGGTTTCCGAGAAATTCGCAAAAATGTGTG
>NW_023458555.1:61335665-61340714 GCF_013731165.1 Rhagoletis pomonella | reverse complement strand
TATGCAAGGAAAGCTTAACGTCGAAAAGCTGCAATCACAACAGACAGCCAGCGCTTTCGCTACTCGACTCTCACACCTGCTCTCAGAGAGCACTCTTTAACAAACCGACATATGCGAGCAGTGGAACCACATTTCCCGCTCATTAAGTACCGCCGCCGAAGAAGTAGTCGGATTTCAGCGAGCCCGAAAGAACACCTGGTACGATGAGGAGTGTCAGGAAGCTGCAGAGAAAAAGGATGCCGCCTACAGGGCCACGCTGCGATCGGGCGCAACGCGCGCTATGTGGGACCGCTATAGGGATCTGAAGAGGGAAGCGAGACGTATTTGCCGCAACAAGAAGAGACGCAGAAAGACGTGAGTGCGAAGAGCTTGAAATGCTGGCCGACAGTTAGCGACTTACGGAAGGTTTAAAGACCGGGGCGCACTCCTGTAAGAACAATAATGGCGACCTAGTAACTGATGTCCAGAGCGTACTTAAATTATGGAGGGAACACTTGTCCGCCCTACTAAATGGTAGCAGCACGGAAAGTTGTGGAGAAGAAGAACCCGAGCCCGCAGTCGATGATGACGGAGTCGACGTTCCACCGCCTGACTATGACGAGGTACGTATAGCAATAACGCGGCTGAAAAAACAACAAAGCCGCTGGAGCTGACAGCCTGCCAGCTGAGCTATTCAAGTACGGCGGCGAGGAGTTGATAAGATGCATGCATCAACTCTTGTGCAGAATATGGTCAGATGAACGCATGCCCGACGACTGGAATTTAAGTGTGCTCTGCCCAATCCACAAGAAAGGTGACCCCGCCATTCGCGCCAACTACAGCGGGATCAGCCTTCTAAGCATAGGTTACAAGGTCTTATCGAGCGTATTGTGTGAAAGACTGAAGCCCACCGTCAATGAACTGATTTGGCCTTATCAGTGTGGCTTTAGACCTGACAAATCCACCATAGAACAGGTATTCACAATACGCCAAATCTTGAAAAAGACCCGCGAGAAAAGGATCGACACTCCCCACCTATTTGTCGACTTTAAAGCCGCTTTTGACAGCACTAAAAGGAGTTGCCTATACGCCGCTATGTCTGAATTTGGCATCCCCTCAAAACTCATACGGCTGTGTAAAATGACGTTGAGCAATACCACCAGCTCCGTCAGAATTGGAAAAGACCTCTCCGAGCCGTTCGCCACAAAACGGGGTTTCAGAGAGGGCGACTCCCTTTCATGTGACTTCTTTAATCTGATGTTGGAGAAGATAATAAGAGCTGCAGAACTGAACCGCCCAGGAACAATTTACTATAAGAGCGTGCAATTGCTGGCTTATGCCGATGACATCGACATCATCGGTAACAAAAACCGCGCAGTCTGTTCTGCCTTTTCCAAGTTGGATAGGGAAGCAAAGCGCATGGGTCTGGTGGTAAACGAGGACAAGACGAAGTATCTCCTGTCATCAAACAAACAGTCAGCACATTCGCGCCTTGGCACCCACGACACTGTTGACAGTTACAATTTCGAGAAAGTAGAGAATTTCGTTTACTTGGGAACCAGCATTAACACCGATAATAATGTCAGCATTGAAATCCAACGTAGAATCGCTCTTGCCAACAAGTGCTACTTTGGACTGAGTAGGCAATTCAGGAGTAAAGTCCTCTCTCGACGTACGAAAACCGCGCTCTATAAGTCACTCATCATGCCCGTGCTGGTATATGGCGCAGAAGCATGGACAATGACAACATCCGATGAGGCGGCTCTTGGAGTGTTTGAGAGAAAGATTTTGCGGAAGATTTACGGGCCTCTACGCGTTGGCGACGGCGAGTACCGCAGACGATGAAACGATGAGCTTGTATGAGCTTTACAACGATATGGACATAGTGCAGCGAATTAAAATACAGCGGCTCCGCTGGCTTGGTCATGTCGTTCGAATGGACACCGACTCTCCAGCTCTGAAAGTATTCAACTCGGAACCCGCTGGTGGTAGCAGAGGAAGAGGGCCCCCACTGCGATGGAAAGATCAGGTGGAGAAGGACTTGGCTTCACTTGGCGTTTCCAATTGGCACAGAGGAGAAACGACTGGCGTGCTTTGCTGAACTCGGCCAAAATCGCTTAGGCGGTTACAGCGCCAAAAAGAAGAAGAGAAACTGAGATCTAAGTAAATAAACAAATTACCTAGCTACATATATACTTACCTATATACTAGTGCAATCAGTGCATATGGGCAAATGGTTTTTTTATATTCTTACTTTTTAAAATTTGATTGTGCGATAGTATATTAGGCGGAAAAGTTAGAAGCTATTTGGAATAAGGTTTATGAAATTATACAAGCCTGATTTTTTTTTTGTTTCCCTTTATTAATTATACCAATTTCTCGTCATAGTCAAATTCGCAAGTTTTGTAGTAGAGTGGCAGACGTTGAAGCCTAAGTATAAGTGATCATTAATTGCTAAGGACTTCAACTCTCATATAAAAAAAAATTTATATATATATATCTCATGACCCACTGATCGGATCTTAACCAGATTAGTATGGGACCACCTCTGAGACACTACCTTTCCGATGCAAAAAGAATTATCGAAATCGGTTGACGTGGTCCAAAGTTATGCAGTAACATACATAACAAAAAAAAAGATATTCCGACGAACTGATAACCTCCTCCTTTTTTGGAAGTCGGTTAAAAACAGCGACAACAGCGATAATAAAAAACGGGCCCTCTACGAAAATGTTAACAGAGTGGCATGGAGGGTGGGTAAAGAACGCGCGTTGCTTTACAACATAATACGTCGCGATTCCAGCCAAATGAGGATAGCCACAGTACCGGCTTTGACTTTGAGCATTGTTGTAATTACTGATCCCGCTTTAATGCTATCTGAATTCAAGCAGATTCGTTTTTGTTTTCTTTTGCTTTTGGATTTTTATCCTTTGTAGTGAACTATCCGTATTATTTAGCTTCTGCAGGGACTCTATAATAAAGTTTGTTATGTGGACGTGTGTCAAGTTAACACTACACTTTTCGAAATTGGAAAAGTTAACTACGGCATTAATTGTAGTGTTTTTGTTGTGGAAAGAAAAAATTTGTAGCTCTCGTTTTTTAAGAAAAACTTGACACCATACACCTAGTCGATAGAATTGAGATATTGAAAATGTTATAACGGCATTAATTGTAGCTTTTTTGTTGTAAATTTGTTGTGGAAAGAAAAAATTTGCAGCTCCCGTTTTTTAAGAAAAAATGGTATGTAGTGCTAACTTGACACCATACACCTAGTCGATAGAATTGAGATATCCAATATGTTACTATGCCATTAATTGTAGCTTTTAACTTTAAAATTTGTTGTGGAAAGAAAAATGTTTAGCTTTCATTTTTCTGGAAAAAATTGAGTTGACCCTTTTTCGAACAAAATTTAGTATGTAGTGCTAACTTGACACCATGCACCATTGACGACAGAATTGAGATATTGAAAAGGTTACAACGGCATTAATTGTAGCTTTTTTGTTGTAAATTTGCTGTGGAAAGAAAAAATTTGTAGCTTTGGTTTTTTAAGAAAAAATGGTATGTAGAGCAAAATTAGCAAACTTGACACCATACACCTAGTCGATAGAATTAAGATATCTAATATGCTACTATGCCAATAATTGTAGCTTTTAACTTTAAAATTTGTTGTGGAATCTCCATTCTATCGACTAGGTGTATGGTGTCAAATTAGCACTACATATCATTTTTTCTTAAAAAACGAGAGCTACAAATTTTTTCTTTCCACAACAAATTTTAAAGTTAAAAGCTACAATTAATGCCGTTATAACATTTTCAATATCTCAATTCTATCGACTAGGTAGGTGTATGGTGTCAAGTTAGCACTACATACCATTTTTTCTTAAAAAACGAGAGCTACAAATTTTTTCTTTCCACAACAAATTTACAACAAAAACACTACAATTAATGCCGTAGTTAGCTTTTCCAAATTCGAAAAGTGTAGTGCTAACTTGACACACGTGTAATGTGGACTTTCGGCACCAGCCAAGAACTCTCCCAACCGCTAAGAGCTGGCACATTTAAAAGGGTCCCGACCCGGCTGGATGTCGTTAGTCACAGTGAGATGCGCTATTGCGCGTGTGTATAATTTGGTATGCACCAGCCTCACTTAAACATATATGTACAGGTCACTGCATATCTACGACACATGAACATAACACACAATCACACTGTCAAAGAGCGAATCAACACGATTTTAGAGGTAGTCTTCTCGTGTTAGTGAGGTACCCATTCGGAATGCAAACCGAAGAAGAAGCACTTCAGACTTACGCCACTAGCGACGAAATTTTTAAAGCTATCGACAAATTTGTACAGAACAATTGTTTGAAAAGGAGCAAGTGTGCGGATATTTGCGGTGGTTGGAAAAACGAAAGGAACGATGTCTAGGATGAAGCAAGAGGCAGAAAACGCCACGGGAAGTCACTGTATCATACCTCGGTATTCTCTGGCGACTAGGAAGATGCCGCCACTAGATTTAAAACCCGTATTGGATGACCCTGCGAAGATAACAGAGGCCTGCGAAATTAAAATACATCTCTGGTTTTTTCTAGCATGTCGAGATTTTTTTTTATTGGTGACATGTATATTTTAGTATTTCTAGCAATTTGCATGAAACCCCCATAAATAAACAAAGTAATCAGAAAAACGTATGTACATAACTTCGAAGTTAACGCTAAGAAAATTGATAACAACCGGTTTCACCAGCAATTTCCATATGAAATTCATAAAATTAAAATCATTTATCACTTAAATTGCTTTCGTGAAATTGGCAGTAAAAATTATTTTCTTAGCGTCAACGCAATTACATCAAAAAAGCTACAATTAATGCCGTTATAACATTTTCAATATCTCAATTCTATCGACTATGTGTATGGTGTCAAGTTAGCACTACATACATACCATGGACTAAATGTAGAATACCTACAATTCTCAAATTAAAAAAAATCATATTGGGATCGATGGAGATCATCGAGGTGAACGTAAGGATATATATATTTTTTTTGGGAAACAACAACTACAACAATTATTAAA
>NW_023458555.1:61327504-61335565 GCF_013731165.1 Rhagoletis pomonella | reverse complement strand
CACAAAAAAGGTTATGAAATGCGTTTTATTTAAATCGTTTAGAAAATGAGTCATTTATGTATAACATTTTATGTGGAATTATTCAATAAATTTCGATTTACACTATACTTTTTGAAACTATTTGGAGTTAATTATTTTTTGTTTCTTAAAAGCAGCCCTGCGTGCTTAGAAGGCGTGTGTACCAATAATTTCATCCCTAGCATATTCAACCCCGAGGAAGGCAGTCGCCAAATTCACGGAAGGTTGTTTACTGGTTATATTGTGGTCCGAACCATATATGTAATACTCCTATATTGGCAGTAAGAGCTAGTACCGTCCGAAAACACTACAGTACAGATACATCAATAAACACGTACGAACGTTTATAAATAAACATGTACACAACACATATACAAAAACGGCACTCAAGTACACAATACATTGACAAAAACGGTACTAGACTGTCTCGCTTTAATTTCGGAATGCTTACACATTGAGAAGTTAGCCTACTGCCAATATTGAAGTATTACATATATGGTCCGAACACTCTCAACAGCATGCTTTGCCGAAATACCAGCGAAGCATCAGTCAATCGTCAATTATCGTCAGACGCAGGGTTGCCACTGACGAAAAAAATATTTACCATCCACTTGAAAAAAATCTACCAAATCTGGGAAATATCTACCAATCACTTTTTTATAATTATTTTAATAAAAACTATAGTTTCGTTATTTTTTTATTTATTTTAATTAAAACTATAGTTTTTTTATTTTTTTTTAGTTATTTTAGTTATGCGGTATTTGAGTCATATTATTGGCATATTCTCAGTTTCCTTCAACCAAAAGCGGAATTGATGAAACTAAAGGCAACAATGAAACTTTATTATTTGAAAAACTTCAACTCCAGTTATTATAGACAAATACCATGACTCAAAAAAGTAATTTTTTCAATATTCGCAATATTTTTCGAGTTAAAATTTTTTATTGCTTTAACTAAATCCATGAAAATCGGGGATTCAAGCTATATACAACATATAGAAAAGTTCCAAAAATTTTCGTCTAAATTTCGAATTTTTTGCTCTGAATTTTTAAAACAATTTAAGGTGTGGAGTTTTAAATCAAATATTATTTGAGTATAGCCAACAATGTGCTGCTTAAAATTCCCGTTGATTTTTTTTTTATTGATAAAAATGGCGTTGGTTTAATTTTTTTGCGAACAATCATAGTGCGTAATTACATACCTTTCAATTTTTTCTTTATATTTAAATAATCATTTAAAATATTTAGGCAATCAAAAGCTCCTCGGGATTCCAGTAAAATTAGTTTTGAATGGAGCGCGATATGTTCGCCTTATATCGATATACATTTATACGTATGTAATTACCCTGCAGGGAAAGCTACTAGTTGTGAACTCGAATTCTATCAGTTTGCGTTTCAGCCCAACTAGTTCACGTTCTATCCTTTTTCAATGTTAGCGACTGGTATTTTTAACATTGCGATGTCCTACGAGATGTCAATTGTCAGGCATCAGCATCTACTAGTAGAAATACTAGTAGCATCATACCAGTTGATGAGATAGTCTGCCAATTCAACCCCTATGAAAAGCATTAGTATGCCTTTTTGCTCGCGGCGCTCCAACAATCGCAGTGGCCGACAGAGCAAAGCACTCGCGTGGTATGCCTGATGTACCAGGTTCAAGCCCGGGCGCAGGAAAAATTTTTTATTTTATTTTTTTTTGTTTTAATATTTCTTTTATTTTTATATTTTATTTAGGGTTTTTTTTAGTTATTCTTAAATTTAATTTAAACAAACAAAAATATTTTTTTATTTATTTTTTCATGGCACAAGTATTTCTTCCCATATATTTGTTTCTTTTTTTTTTTTGTAATGCAACTAGATTTTGAAGTTTGTTATTTATATTTAAATTGAAATAATTATTCCTACTTACATTGATCTAACTTTAAAAATCTTAACCACCTCCAAGCGGCCTCGAACCTGCGATACCAGAACCAGAACCAGTAGTCGTCACGTGACGCCACATCCGACATTTGTAAGAAAAGCAATTAATTGCGTTTTATCTTAAGCTTTGGCAATTCAAAGGCAGATGTCGCTGAACGCTTAAGCTCTTCGAAAATGCCGAACTGGTAGGCACATACTAGTTTATGAACTAGTATTTTATCTAACAAGTTAGGGTTTTCACTGCAGGGTATATAAAAAGTACGGAAAAAGAAATTTATAATATATTTAAAGCAGGGTTCGTATTTGCACACACATGCGCAGCACATCCTAACATTTTACGCTCACACACGTGTGCTGCGTATATAAACAATTAAAAACTTACTCACATCACATGTGTGTGCCGTTTGGTAAAAAGCACGGGCACATGTGTTTACTTTATTTTATTAATATAAAGCAAACGCACATGTGTGTGCTTTGCGTAGAGAAACTTATACACTACGAATTCTAACTCAAATCTTAAAATAATTTTTTAATATGTTTCCTATCATATAAAAAACAAACAAGAACTCACTTTTTATTGAATTGTCTTTTAAAAAATAACGTTTAATATATTATATTATTAAAAATATATTATGTACATGTGCATGGGCTGAAATTTGTACAAAAATCGGCTCACACACATGTGCATGTGCTTAATAACAAACAGCACACACTTTTCTGTGAGCAGAGTTTGTTTTCCACTTATGCACACACATGTGCATGAGCAGTGAGTGCAAGTTGAATGTGTTTCTGGCGTGTGTGTGAGCAGAGCATGTGTGTGCAAAAACGAACCCTGATTTAAAGATAAGTACGAAAAATAAATCGGGAACGGAAAGTTCATTAAAAATCTACCAAAATGAGAAAATATTTACCACTTTATCAACCCAAATTTTTTCTACCAATTTTGGTAACAATTTACCAAAGTGGCACCCTGGTCAGACGCACGAAGACGACCATAGTATACATGTGTCGACGTCGCAGCAAGCAGCATTTTGAAGCCCAATTACATGTGTTTGAAAAATCAAAAAGTGCCCGCCTCTGATTTAGAGCATAGCGATGCGTAAGCTCTTCACGGAAACAAATGTCAAAATAAAATTATAGTTCAAAAAACTAAAACCTCCCTATTATAATTGCCATTCGTACTGTAATCAGAGGGCTTGACCTGTGGACAATAGAAGTTTATTTTTTTACAGTTGCCACTTGTTAAAAAATATAATTAAATTTTTTTAATAAGTTTAATTATAAAGAAATTGGTATCAATCGAAATGTGTATGAAAAGGTTATATTTCTTAACTACATTTTGCTGTTTAAAAAATCCAATTTCATTAGAGTTTAAAGAATTTGGTAATTGAAATATATAGGTATCACCATACGGGAGTCAGACGAAAGAGGTTTAAGAAGGTTTTAGTTTGAAAATATTACGAAGAGGGTTGTCACCTGTTTGTGAAGTCAAATTTAGTTAAACTAAAATTATAATTGTGTCAAACCAAAGGATTATGCCATCGTATTTGTCATTCTATTACAAATACATACATTGTCAATCAGTGATTTGTTCTGATTATATTCCTTTTAAATTGCTGGACTCTTAAATCAACCCAGGTATGTTTTTACTCTTCACTTATTTCTTTGTAAATATGTAAATTTTTCTCTTTTGTCTGATACCCATATTGATATATATATTTCAGTTACCTTATTCCCTTAATTAAAGTGAATTTAATTTTTTAAACATGTGGCACCCCTTCCACGTGTCGTTTAGAAGTAAAGTATTTTCAATTGTAATATCTAATTCATTTAACTTATTAAATAATTTTAATAAAATTTGTAACAGGTGGCAAAATAAAACTTTATTGCATATCTATAGGCCAAGCAGTGTTATTTGACACCTCACTTTTGAAAAAAGAACGAACTATATGTACATACCAGGGTTGTTGCGAATATACGCATTCGTATTCGCAACCGCGGAACTACCGCATAAATTATAACATTCGTTTCGCATTCGCAATAATCAATGCGGAGCTTTTGCGCGAATATTGTGCAAGTGCATTGATAAAATGTATATCTGGTAAACAAAAAATGTTTGCCAACATTTTTTGCCCGTGGAGATGCTACGTTAAGACTGTCCTCCTACGTCCACCTTCTTTCGTAATTTAAAGTCTAAAGAGTAAGAAAATAGTAGGTATTTCCAACGGAAATATTCAACGGCTGGCTATAAAGAGAGTCGACTATTTGCGCGTTAAAAGATTACCTTCAATTGGGTAAGAATTTAAAAACTATCGAATATTATTTGTCAAAGTTCTGTTGAAAAGACTAGATGCATCGCTAGTTTTTTCTCCTTTTTCTTAGAAAAGTGTAATTATTTTTTTCTCGTAAAACCTTTTATTTTTAAGTTCCGTGTTTTTCTAAATTGTCAAAATTAGCATGCATCGAAATAAAGATAAAATGATATGTAAATAAGTTGGCAACAAAGTTCACAAGTTAAATAAGAACTAATTCAAGGCGAATTTTATATCTATTCAGGAGTGGGACATGGCGTGTACTATATCGTTAGTATAGTGTGGAAAGGGCTGAACTCACATCATCGCTGAAATACAAAAAGCCGTAACTAACTAAAAATCCAAAATTTCCTTTTTGATTGGTTATGATGCATTTCATCGAATCATAAGTCCCCACATCGTTTTTGGCAATACAAAAAATTTAGTTAGTTGTGGTTTTTTGCATTTCAGCGACAATGTTAAATACGCCCTTTTAAAATAGTATTAACGATATGTTGAAAATTTGCGTTCATTCGCCTCAAAAAATATATCAAAACACATTGAGCGCATTTAATGGAAAACCAAAACGGATTTGATGGTTTATGGTACCGACAGCGGTAAGTAATTAATTGTGACTAATAAAAAAACTAATTACAAGCTATTCATTAAAGGCGAACCCTTCTAAGAAGTCACCCGGAAACTAAGCAAATCTGAGACCTTTATCGTCCGTGATTCCATAATTCAATTTATTATAAAAAACGGGGTACATTTTTAACAAAATAACAAGATTTTAAACTAATTCTGCTGACAGCCACGACATTCAAAGCAGAATTTTCTTCGAAATTTTCATTCCTAGAAAATAACAATTTATTAGCCATATCCACTTATTCACAACCTCGCTATAAGCGCAAATTTTTAAAACAGTCACAGAAGACAGGATTAAAAACGAATTACAAAAACTAAAATCGAAAAAAGCTGATGACGTAACAGGCTCTCAAAATTCTGAAACAACCAAAAGAATTGGTTCTCCAAATTGGAACACAACGGTGTTCAAACAACGATATTGCCATGATGCTAGATTGTGAAGATAAAAATCAGGAGGATACATCCGACATTTGCAACCCTGATGCAATTCCCAAAAGGGAATTATTGCACCACAATAAAAAAAGAAATATAACTAAAAGTCCTCTCAAGTGGTGCAGCGTCAACCAAGTTTCAAGTTTGTCGCCTCGTGCGGGTAGTTATTTAGTGGCGCAAGTTTGATTTACGACCCGTTAGGAAACAGGCTGTGATCCGAAAAGGTAACAAAATTACTCTTTCTTAAATACAAAATTATTAACTTTTTCATTTTTTATTTACCTAAATCACCTAATGATGTACTCACGAAAATTATTTCATAAAAATATTCTGAAAGAACATGACATATTTATCTGGTTTTGCGTGTAAGCGCTGTTTAAACAACGATCTCGCCATTATGCTAGGTTCTAATTGTTTTTTAAAAATACTTGAATGTTAGCTTTTAAACATCCGCATCCGCATCCGCATTCGCATCCGCGGATGTCTAAAATTCCACATCCGCCTAGGGTTGTTACCTATGTACGTAAATGCCAAGAGAACCCAAATTTTCAACTTCAAAGTGCATCACAGTGAAAGTATGAAAGTTATCCAAAACCAAATTGCATTTTTGAATTTAGTGCCCTCATCCGTCCATAATTCTATTTTTTCCCACGTTTTATATGGAAGGGAAGCACTGTGCCGCGGTTCGAACCGTATTTGCACTTTTGAATTGGTTCGTCAAAGCGGTCGTTTGGTCTTTGAACCGGTGTTTCGGTTCGGTTCAACGGTTCGGAAAAGAAAAAAATAACACGCAAGGTTAAGTGTCAAGTGTATGTCAAATGAGATGGGTTGACTTTATATTTGATATTGCCACATGGTAAACAAACATGGTAGGTATTACCATATTTAACAAAAAGAAAAAAGTGGGTGCATTTATCTATTGAAAATTGGTTCAAAACCGGTTTACGTCCCTGATACAAACCATTACATTTATTTGGCAATAAGTCTTTCATTTGCGGTTGCCAGACGTACTGATTTGGGAAGGACAGTACTGAATTTCACTCGCTGTACTGAAAATTTTCAATTCCCAATTCAGTACGTAAATGCTTTAGCTTGTGCTGATTTGTAGTGATTTTTCAATTTTCGGCCTGGTTTCGGTATTCGTCTGATTTTTATACCCGAGCGCACTTGTGCACAAGGGTATTATAACTTTGTTCACATAACGGTTGTTTGTAACAGGCAAAACGAATCGAGATAGATATAGACAAATGTATACATAAATGATCAGAATGAAAAGAGAAATCGATTAAGCGGTGACTGTCTGTCCGTCCGTCCGTCCGTCCGTCCGTCTGTCCGTCCGTCTGTGCACACGATAACTCGAGTAAAAATTAAGATATCTTAACGAAACTTGGTACGTGTACTTCTTTCGGGCGTAGGACGGATGGTATTGAAAATGGGCAAAATCGGACAATAACCACGCCTACCTCCCATATAACGGTAATTTTCAGAAATACAAAAACTGCGATATTTTAGGAACTACTGAAGATAATTCACTAAAAATTGATATTTATAATAAATTTTAGACGACAAATAATATGGTTTTAAGTGTATATCTTGGTAACCGCTGCATCAATTTATTCCAAACTTGGCACAGTTGTTGGCCCTGGTACAGCATACCAAATGGCCGAAAATTTTTAAAATCGGACAATAACCACGCCCACATCCCATATAACGGTAATTTCTAGAAATACGAAATCCTCGATAAATCAGTAAATATTAAAGCTAATATATTCAAAATGATGGTTGCAACAATTCTTTGCCAGGAAATACGTTTATGATAAAATTTTGGAAAATGGGCGTGGCACCGCCCACTTATGATCACGTATATGTATCTCGGTAACCGTTCTACCAATTTGTACCAAACTCGGTATGGTTATTGTGCTTGCCACATAAAAGTATACCATTGAAAATTGTTGAAATCGGACTAAAATTACGGCCGCTTTTCATATAACGGTAAATTTCAGAAATGCTTGAAATTTCAATATTTTGAAATTTAAGGACGCTAGTTTACTTAAAATTATCATGTAGCGGTAGCTTTCGGAAAGGTGGAAAACATATATTTAATACTTGCGCCGGGTATTTAATGTTCGGCTCCGCCCGAACTTAGACTCTCTTACTTGTTTATATCCGGCAATGCACAAGGTGTTGTACTTGTCACGAAGTTACATTATTTTACGACAGTTAACATTTTGTTGTTGTTTCGCATCTCTACATAACACTTTTGAAAATGTAAGAACTCTATATATTAAACAAATACATGAAAGTTATACAATTGCGTTTTGCTGTGATTTTGTAGAAACATGGGCGCTATTGGGACCTTTTTCAACAGAAAAAAGTCAACTGCGATTTGCAGTATGTGTCAGAAAGAGCTTTCCCTGTGAAGTGAAGCGTCAAAAAAATAAACAAGCTTGAAAAAGCATTTACAATTGCATCCTTCGCAATACCAAGCATTTTAAGCGGTTATGGAAAATGTATGTTTGTAAGGTGTTCCCTTTTATTTAAAAAAATAATAAGAACTAGGGAACCCGCATGGCGTTAACAGTCGGTTTCACCAGCAATTTAAATGGAAAATGATTTTTTATTTTCTGTCAATTTCTATATAAAAGTCAAAATTTGTTTTTGTTATTTTTATGGCCTTATAACAATTATATTCAACAATTTTTATGAGCTCGAGGCCGTATTAAGTGCAAATTTATTGTGGAAAAGCAACAATAATT
>NW_023458555.1:61317591-61327404 GCF_013731165.1 Rhagoletis pomonella | reverse complement strand
TTGAAATGACACTTGCACTAAGAACTTGCGCTTGCGATCAAAGCCGAGAGAGAAGCTACCGACGTCTGCGTCAGCTTCCAAAATTTAGATGAAATATTAGAAAAAAATTAATATTGTTTGCGAAATACACGAAAACAAAATCATTTGTAGGCGGCACATACATAAACAACCGAAATGTTCATACATACGTAAGATGAAAATTGTGCACAAGAAAATTAACAAACGCAACTTGAGTTGGAGTTTACTTGCATACGGCAGTTTGGTCGGCATGGAGCTCCCAAAAATTCTTAAAATTTCCGTCTATAATCTTTCAGAACTTTAAACGCGATCGTATCAAAAGTGAAAATAAATGGTTGATTTTTGTATCTACATAAAGAAAAAACAGTGTTGCCCTACAAAACAACTAAACTATGAAGCGGCCTTAAACTAGGGCTGCCACATATCTCTGTTGCCAAACCGGGCACTTAAGGGGGGGGCGAGAGGCCTCTCGCTCCCTTCCATTTCGTTTCGACAAAAATTACGTACGAAAGGATGTAGTAAAATTTTATTTTTACAAAAAAAAAAAACATAAAAGCATGAGATCATGAAATCATTACAACGTACGCCAGCAAAACAAAACAATTTATCACAACTAAAGTACAGAGAATTTTCCACAATGCATGCACCTTTTTTGTTCCTTATAAAAATGCAGTTTATACTAAATACATCAGAAAACATCAAAAAAAAATTTCTAAACTTTGTGCAAAACTGGGGAAAATGCAATAATTTTGCATACAAATTCGCACCTTTCTATTCAGACTTTTATAAAAATTTTGAAAATGGAGTTTTGCAGCCCATAAATATTTAGTTGATTTTTGGTATTGTTTTTACTGAGAGTTTCTTCCATACAAACTATGTTCGACATTTTTTTGTATGTGGAAGACACTGTCAGCAAAAAATAAATAATTGCAAAAAATCAACGAAATTTTCTGGTAACTTCAGACTTGCACTTTACTAATTCGCTCAAAAGCTACATTTTCAAAATTTTTCTAAAAGATCTGATTAGAAATTGTGATCAGATGAAAGAGTCTCCGAGCCAATAATTTTGTACGGCACGGTACTTATAAGTAATCTAGGTTTCACGAAAAAAAAATAAATAAATACAAGGTAACATTAAAATATCAGTCATTTGTTTCGTCGCTGTGAGCTTGTTTCAAAACTTCTGGCTTTTGCTTAATATAATTGTAAAACTCTGTGCATGTCATTTTAACGTATTTAGGTACATACTTATATTAATCATCAATAATATTGCTTATGCAAAACGTGCTAAATTAAAAAAAAGAAATTCGCATATGAAAGAGCACCAATCCAACTCGTAATAAATTTAAGTATACAAATTTTAGTATTTGGTATAGAAATATTCAATTGAAATACGCCAATATTAAAATGAAGCGCTTTGCACTTAACGGATGTTTTTCATAATTAAGTTAAAAAAATATATTTAAATTCCTTGCTGCCTGTAATGGGATTTGAACCCTGACGTTCTGGAAATTAGCAAATTGTGGCAAGCATCTTCGTGCACTCAGCTACAGCCACACATGTAAATGTGCATTCAAATGTTCAGTTTGATTCAACGCCACGTGTGCGTGGTATGAAAGTATTGCTTTTAAGTACGAACATTTCAAAACGATAATCAAATAAAAAATATTCATGTTTACTATGCCTTATTTCCCCCAGTAAATTCATAAAATTTTTCTTAATATTACAACGCGTTATTTCTCTCAGTTTAGTCGTTTTAAAACAAAATTTGTGCAATCAAATCGAAAACCGGGACACTTAAACGAAACCCGGGACATTTTAAGGTTGGACCGGGACAACGGGACAAATAGTCTAAAACCGGGACATGTCCGGGAAAACCGGGACGTCTGGCAGCCATACCTTAAACTCGCACTGAAAAACTAGTCAGTAGTTTAACTTAGTTTAAGTTTAAACTGGGTTTAAATACTATTCATTTAAACTGAGTTTAAATAATATTCGTTTAAACTGAGTTTAAATCAGCACTGAAAAACTGTCCCCGCTACATCATGTTTTGATGTAAATGTGGCTGCCTGTTCGCATAGTGAAATAATGTGAAGCGTACCTGGTAACTGACGTCTTGTCTTCATATTTGAAAGCAAAAATTTATTTTGTTAATATATTTTTTTTTCATTTATGGTATGGTATTCGCTTTTTTCAAGTCTGGCATTAACCCTTGCTTATGTTGCATAGCTTACTTATTTAAATAAAGTGTTCAATTGTATTCTAATTAGTAACTTTTTAGTTTAAAATATTTTTTATAAGAAAAAATTTGAATTTTTTTCCTTTTGAGTGGTTTTTCTAAAATTTTTATATACGGAGTATACAAATATGCATATCAGAAGAAAGGGGGTTAATCGCCTTTACAACGGTACGAATTGTTAAAAAATCCGTTGGTAATTTTTTGTCAAAAATATTTTTTTTACAAAAAAAAAGTTATTTTTTGCTTTAAATGTGGTTTTTAAATTTTCATATACGAAGTGTACAAATATGCATATCAGAAAAAAGGAGTTCAATAGCCTATACAACGATACCAATTTTTTTTTAAATTGGTTAGAATTTTTTGTTCAAAATATTTTTTTTCATGAAAAAAAGGTATTTTTTCCTTTAAATGGGTTTTTCCAAATTTGTATATACGAAGTATTTAAATATGCATATCAGAAGAAAGGGGATTTAATCGCCTGTACAACGGTACTAACGTTTTAAAAATCGGTTAGTACTTTTATTGTTTAAAAAATTAAAAAAAAGGTATTTTTTCCTTTTAATGTGTTTTTTTCAAATTGTTATATACGAAGTATACGAATATTCATATCAGAAGAAAGGGGGTTTTATCTCCTGTACAACGAAACTAACGTTTTAAAAATCGGTTAGTAATTTTTTTGTTTAAAATGTTTAAAAAGATGTGTTTTTCCCAAATTTTTATATACGAAGTACTCAAATATGCATATCAGAAGAAAGGGGGTTTAATCGCCTGTACAACGATACTAACGTTTTAAAAATCTGTTAGTAATTTTTTTGTTTAAAATATTTAAAAAAGGTATTTTTTTCTTTTAATTTGTTTTTCTCAAATTTTTATATACGAGGTATACAAATATGCATATCAGAAGAAAGGGGATCTAATCGTCTTTACAACGATACCAATTTTTTAAAAGTCGGTTAGTAATTTTTTTTGTTTAAAATATTTGTTTTTATAAAAAAAGTATTTTTGCATTTAAATTGTGTTTTTGTAAAATTGTTATATACGAAGTATACAAATATGCATATCAGAAGAAAGGGGGTTCAATCACCGTTACAACGATGTAAATTTTTTGAAATATAAGGAATTTAATTTTTCGAAACCTGAACTTTGGCCCCTTATAGCACCTGTAATATATGTTTGCACAAAAAAAGTTATATGCCATTTAAATAAGAGCAAAAGGAGGAATGCATATATATTTTTAGGTTTTTAGTTATTTATGTACATGAAATAATTAAATATAATTTTTTACCAAAGGTCCTATTTCGAACTTCGCAAGCCGGAACTCAATCTCTTAAAAAAAATTGGCTTGGTCCAATACCCAGAAAAAAAGTTGATTTTGCCGTACAGTGTAATACATTGTCAAATAAGAGTACCGAAATATCGAAGTGCCGCATGTGGGACAATGGGTCTTACTACCATATTGAAAGACCCATAGGTTCGTTTTGGTGATATTTCTCAAGTCTTACAATGAAGTCTCTGTCAGGTGGACCGTGGTGGACTCCACCGGTGAAATATTCGTGTAAACAAGATTGCAGAAATGTTTGGAGATACATATTTTATATTTTTCGCAAATAACTATTATTGTCGCGGAACCTCACAAAATCAGATCTAGCCTACCAACCTACCAAATGGAAAGAAACCTACCAGTTTTGGTAGGAAAGCCCATGTTTGGCAACAGAACTTGTGACAGTGGCAGTCGAAGAAACAGAAGCTTTTGCCCTCACAAGCCGTCAGCATTCGCGCGCATTAGTCGTAGTTGAACTAAAAGCAAAAATTGATTGAATTTATTTGCTAAGAAGCAGGGTTGTTGCGAATATTCGTATCGCAACCGCGGAGCTTCCGCATTAATTTTAACATTCGCATTCCCAATAATCAATGCGGTGCTTTTGCGAATGCGAATATTTTGCAAAGAGACCGATAAAACGTGTATATGGCAAAAAAAAATTACATATTATAGCCAAAATGTCAAATGTCATATTTATCAACTTTGATAAAAATGTCTTTAAAATATTATTTCTTAAGCTATATAACCGAGCTATCAATGGGAAGCCATAAAAGTTCCCACTTCTACTTGACCTTTGACGTACGTCAAAGAGAACTTAGTCCTTTTAATAATTTTTTTTCTTTAAATACCTGCTTCGGCTTCTTTCTTTATTATGATTTTTTTGGACCAATCTTAAAAAAAAAAACCTAGACACAAAAGCAGAAAGTGTGCACTGTAATTCTTAACAAAATTGACAACATGACTTCCGGCATGACTGAATGATTCAACCAAGGTGTATTAAACAAGGTGGTGTTGGGGCGACAGCTGAGTTTTTCGCCGCGGAGGCCATTACGTCAAAATGATGTGTTTGTTGTAATTCATACCAATGACAGTATGGACATCAGCGTATAATTTGTTAGTGTAATTTTTTACTTATATACGGCCAACACCACCTTGTTAAATACGCCTTGGATTCAACTGTGTGCAGTCGAAGGCGAGTCAACACGTACACAAATGACTCGCGAGTCAGACGTACCGCGTATGCCACCTATTACATTTATTCGTTTGAATAATTTCAAATAGGGCTCTTTGGGGAATTTGTGTTTAACAAAAATAAAATAAAACAGTAGTTTTGTTTACTTGTTGGATAATATTTTTTTCATAGTGATATACATATGTACATTTGATCCTTGGCTAAAAACTTCTATGGTAAAACTGTCCCTTCTCTGCTATTTAAACTCAATGATTAAGCTCCTTCAATAATTAAAAAGCTATAGGTCTGACCTTTAATTAGATAACAATTACGTAACTATCTGTTATTCAAACGTTTATAAAAAAAAAACGGGGAGCTTTAAAAAAAATAACAATATTCTGATCCGATTCGGCTGGCAGCCATGACTTTGAAAACAGAATTTTGTTCTAAAATAATAATCTATTTTCCATATCCGCCTATTTAGCTCGCTATAAGCAGACATTTTTCAAAGCAGTCGCAGAAGAAAGTATTAAAAATGAATTACAAAAACTAAAATCGAAAAGTGCTGATAAAGTTAAAGGTTCTCCAAATTCTGAAACAACATGACATATTTATCTGGTTTGGCTTGTAAGCGCTGTTTAAACAACGATCTCGCCATTATGCTACATTCTAATTATTTTTTAAAAATACTTGACATCCGCATTCGCATCCGCGGATGTGAGCTGTTAGATATTCGCATCCGCGTATGTCTAAAATTTCACATCCGCAACATCCCTAATACATACATACATATGTATGCATAATACGCGAATGCTTTTTACCGTTGTTCGATTTAAAAAAATTAGGTATCAAATTAAAAGCCTTGGCCTATAGATGTGCAGTAACGTTTTGTTGAAAAGGGTTGCCACCTGATAAATAATTAAATACAAATTATTTATAAGTTAAATCAATTATTACAATATGGATATCGATCAGAATGGTTTTGAAAAGGCTTTATTTCTTAATTATATGTAGGAGGGTTGCCACCTATTTACAAAGATAAATTCAATATATAAAATTGGTAAAATGAGTTACTTCAATATGAATATCAATCAAAATGGCTTTGAAAAAACTGCATTTTAAACTACATGTGGGAGAGTTGTTCTGAAAACTTAATTCAATTTTAATTAAGATAATTGGATAATTTAAATATGTAACACATGACGGGTGTCAGATAAAAAAGGATTAAAAAAGGTTTTAGTTGAAATTATTTTAAACAGATTTGCCCCCTGTTTACAATGTTAAATTTGATATATGCAATAGGTTAAACGAATTACTACGATATGGATATCAATTAAAATGGCCTTGAAGGAGCTTTATTTCTAAATTTCTTGTAGGAGCGTTGCCACCCGTTTACAAAATCAAGTTGAAATTTAAATTAAGGCGATTCGAAAATTGAAATATGTATCCCGATATGAGCGTCAGACGAAAGAGATTGTGGAGATTTAAAAGAGAGTTGCCAGTTCATTACAAAGTTAAGTTCAATGTAATTAATTACTTAAATATGGATATCAGTCGAAACTGCTTTGAAGATATTTTATTTCTAAACCACATGTAGGAGGGTTGCCACCTGTTCTAAATTTTGTCTTGAATTAAGGGAATCAGATGTAATACAAAGCATTAGACTTAATTGACAATAGTCAAACTACATAACATAGACCTAAAATTTCTACAGAGAAAGTACAAATTTGACATCGATTTTAAGGGTCGTTATTCATATAAAATATATTATATCCACATACATGCATATGTACATACTAGCAAATGCCCGCTTGCTTCGCGGCGCCTAATAAGATCTCTTGCGTTGGCCAATTCAAAAATAGCGTTTAAAAGCAAAAGCAGTCTGTAAAGTAAACATTTTTAGTTTAAATTGAAACGACTAAAAAACGGAATCCTCCTCACGCATATACCAAGAATAGTAGCGCTGTGATTCCATATTGCATACTAATCCCTTTCGATGTAATGCGTATTACCTATGGTCTTATTTCCACCTATGAGATCTCTGCCAAGCGTGCGTAATATTCTTCTATGATTCTGCAACTTCAGCATTGGTCCAGTCCTTATACGGAAACTCAAGAGCACAGATGAGCGTTTTCAATTATAGGAGGGCCAAGAATCCTCGCTTCCCCAATGGATGAAAAGTTTTCGCGTACATTGGCTAAATGAGTAGTGTGATCTCATGAATATCGTTCAAATAAAGCCATTGATATAACTATCGTGTTCCTTCTTGGACAGATGTGGTCGCATCTTTCCTTGTCAACTAGCCACTGTTACAATTCGTGTTAATATTTATTAATTGGTTTATTTAAGTCTTACTGCTGTAATAACGCCGCCTCGAGCAGCTTCGTCAATCGGAGGTAGATGCAAGATCACGCTTACACAGTCTTACGGTCTTTATATGCATACTTAAACGCATCCTTGATTTAGGCAACTGAAAAGTAAATTCGTCTAAGATAAACATAGGGCCAAAGCAGAACAAACCCCGCGGGGGTTTCTATATATTTCGGGTGCAGCGTCATCCATTGGGTCCCTTTTCTGCAAAACCTTTGCTTGTCATGAAATGAATACACATTATGAATTCCAATCAGATTTTATAAAAAATACGGATTTTCTAAATACTTAAACTCCAGCGGTCCCTTTTTAGCAAAGGAATTTTTCATCATACAGGTAGTTACGCTGCGAATTTGAACGAAATCTGTTAATAAATACGACTTTTATAAGTAAGTCTACTCAAGCGCCACCAGCGTGTTTTCTAGTAGCCTATAATAGGACAATATATGCACGGTATAACCTCCGACAATTTGACTGGGCTCTATTGAGTGGTTTTTGAGTTTAGTCCGAAAAACAGAAATGGCTATCATTTTGTGTATGTAATCTTCCTTATCCTGAGTTTCGCCGGAAAAAAAGTTCACGCGAAAATTTTGATTACCCCCATAGTAAGTACATGGAAACCAAAAGCGAAAACTGAACCGGTTCATGGAAGATGAGACTCATGATAAGGCTGAATATGTTTCGAATGAAAAAAAAAATCATCATGAAAGTAATAAACATCTCGAATGTGTATTAACAATTATTAGGTTTATAAATACGGCTTTTATAAATAACTCGCCTCCCTCGCCACCTAGCGGCTCCGTTTTTGGTAAACGTATTTGCCATTATACTGAAACTATACCTTTTGAATTTGAAAGAAATCGGTTCATAAATACGACTTTTATAAATAACTCAACTCCCGCGCCACCTAGCGGGTCTATTTTTGGTAACGTTTTTGCCATCATTCTGGTAGCTTACATGTTGAATTTAAAAGAAATCTTAATAAATCATAACAAGCTTTGTTTTTGCAGCAGCTTCTTCAAATGATATTTATCCTTTGGACAGAAATGACTTAAATACGATGCAAACCAAGCGTACGCGCATTTTTTTTTGGATTCTTGGACTAAGGATCCCCCGTTCAAAGGCTGGTTTTGTAAACAATTGAGGTTACAAGGCTTATAGCAATGTTTGCAATTGCACATTAAAAGCCAAATCAGGAAGAGCTGATCTATTGCAACACGCACGCTCGCAAAAGCACCAAAAAAGCTGTAGCACCATAAAAAGTCAGAAAAAAGTAGGCGACTTTTTTAAGACTTCATTGAAAATGTAATGAACGCACGTTCCTTCTTAGCAGAACGTAATTTAGACTTTTCGACAACCGACCACCTAAACAAATGTCTACAAGAGAAAAAAATATATATTAAAAATCAACGCGATTCTTTAGCAACTTAGAACTTGCACATTATTACCCTGGAAAATAATGGGCTATCAAACTGCATACTCAAAAAATTCTTAAAAAACTTAATAAAAAGTTGAAAATCTAGCTGAAAC
This sequence comes from Rhagoletis pomonella, assembly GCF_013731165.1. Classification (NCBI taxonomy): domain Eukaryota; kingdom Metazoa; phylum Arthropoda; class Insecta; order Diptera; family Tephritidae; genus Rhagoletis; species Rhagoletis pomonella. Next base: position 61,318,755 of record NW_023458555.1, on the reverse strand, counting down.
TTTGCAGATTTTTTATAATTTTTGCCAGGGTACGAAAATAAACTATATTGTACGTTACTTTCTCGTTTATTAATTCAACAGTTCCGTACAAAATAGAAATAAATGGCTGAGTTCGTTTTGACGATTGTACACTACAGTCTTTTAGTAGTTGTAAACGAAACAACAAACGAAATGAATCGTACAAAGAAATAGATACATAAACTAAACACAAAACGAATGGCTGGAACGAATGAGTATGATCTAGTATCTTACTTTTACTAATATTATAAATGTCAAAGTTTTTGAAATGTGACACGTAGATGGCTTACTGCCGGGATTAACATAAAGGATCATTTTTTTTAGTAGGTTCGTAAATTTTGGTCCGATCTGCTTTGCACGTTTACATACATATGTATGTATTTGCACACACATGCGCAGCACATCCTAACATTTTACGCTCACACACATCTAAAAAATTTATATCTTGCTTACATCACATGTGTGTGCCGTTTGGTAAAAAGCACGGGCACATGTGTGTACTTTATTTTTATTAATATAAAGCAACGCACATGTGTGTGCTTTGCGTAGAGAAACTTATACACTTCGAATTCTAACTCAAATTTTAAATTAATTTTTTAATACATATTGTGACGAATACTGCGGCAACGCGAAGCGAACAACGAGAAATAGGCAGAATGTTCGAGGAATGACGTAGAATGTTCCACAAAGAGAAACGTCAAGTTGGATGTACACTGCGAACAGCGAGAGAAAGAGAAAGAGCGATAAACTTCAGAACATTCTAGAGTTGCCATAAGTACGAGCGCAGGTATATAAGGGCGCCGCCACAGCGAAGTGAGTTAGTTACAATACAGCAAGCTACAAGTAAAGTGAGCAGAGATGTGAGTTGCGGATAAGCAAGCTATAAGTTTAATTGTGTTAACAAGTCTAGTTAAGCGTTGTTATTGCTTTAACAAGATTGTAGAGTGTTTTTACTGTATTAGCGAGTATTGTAAATTGTTTGTTGTACAATAAAGTTAATTGTACTACAATTTGGTCATCGTGAGCATTTATTTAACAATCCAGCGATACGAGCCCGAGTATGTTTGGGAAATCCCTCAAGGCTTCGAGTATAATCGTAAAGCTGATGTCACATAAAACTTTTGCTTCGCTTTACGTGACAGATTC
>NW_023458555.1:61317166-61317491 GCF_013731165.1 Rhagoletis pomonella | reverse complement strand
TCGATGGAGATCATTGAGGTGAACGTAACGATATATATATTTTTTTTTTGGGAAACAACAACTACAACAATTATTAAAAGTCAAAGTTCAAATTAAGCATGTTTTTTAATTAATATTTCTCGAGGACCCCTCCAAGGATTTGGAAAATTTGATGTCATTTGATAGAGAATTTAATTCTCTTTAATTTGATATACATATTTATACATATATCTTTTATAGTATTCACAAAAATATAATTAATGTGGAATTCTACTTTGTGAGGGTTATAATCCATAAGCGCGGCCGAAGGCCGCCTACGCAGAAAGGTGTTCTCTGCAAAAGGTGT
>NW_023458555.1:61314551-61317156 GCF_013731165.1 Rhagoletis pomonella | reverse complement strand
TTTGTGAGGGTTATAATCCATAAGTGCGGCCGAAGGCCGCCTACGCAAAAGAAGTTTATACACAAAAACCCTGTATACTTTTTTTCCACATTAATTCGATTTTTGTGAAGACTATAAAAAGGTATATGTATAAATATGTATATCAAATTAAAGAGAATTAAGTTCTCTATCATCAAAATTGTCCAATTCCTTGAAGAGGTTTTCGAGAAATATTAATTTAAGAAAATGCTTAATTTGAACTTTGACCTTTAATAATTGTTGTAGTTGTTGTTTCCCAAAAAAAAAAAAATATACCGTTATGTTCACCTCAATGGTCTCTATCGATCCTATTTTTTTTTTTTTAATTCGAGATTTGTAGGTATTGTGCATTTGTTCCCATACCATTTTTTCTTAAAAAACGAGAGCTACAAATTTTTTCTTTCCACAACAAATTTTTAACAAAATAACTACAATTAATGCCGTTATAACATTTTCAATATCTCAATTCTATCGATTAGGTGTATGGTGTCAAGTTAGCACTACACACCATTTTTATACCCGAGCGCACTTGTGCACAAGGGTATTATAACTTTGTTCACATAACGGTTGTTTGTAACAAATGTATACATAAATGATCAGGATGAAAAGAGAAATCGATTAAGCGGTGACTGTCTGTCCGTCCGTTCGTCCGTCTGTGCACACGATAACTCGAGTAAAAATTGAGATATCTTAACGAAACTGGTACGTACACTTCTTTCAGGCGTAGGACGGATGGTATTGAAAATGGGCAAAATCGGACAATAACCACGCCTACCTCCCATACAACGGTAATTTTCAGAAATACGAAAACTGCGATATTTTAGTAACTACTGAAGATTATCCACTCAAAATTGATACTTTTAATAATTTTTAGACGAGAAATAAGATTATAAATTTTTGGAAAATGGGCGTAGCCACGCCCACTTATGGTTACATGCGTATATCTTGGTAACCGCTGCACCAATTTTTTCCAAACTAGGCACATTTGGTAGCCTTGCTATAGCATACCAAATGGCCGAAAATTTTTAAAATCGGACAATAACCACGCCCACATCCCATATAACGGCGATTTGGATAAAATACGAAGCTTCGATAAATCAGTAAATACTGAAGCTAATTTATTCAAAATTGATGTTTACAATAATTCTTTAGCAAAATAAATAATATAATAATAAAATGTTGGAAAATGGGCGTGACCCCGCCCACTTACGACCACATATGTTTATCTCGGTAACCGTTCGATCAATGTGTACCAAACTCGGTATGATTATTGTGGTTGCCCCATAACGGCAAAATGTTGAAAATTATTGAATTCGGACTAAAATTGAGGCCGCTTTTCATATAAGGGTAAATTTCCGAAATCCTTGAAACTTCAATAATTCGAAATTTAAGGACGCTAATATACTCAAAATTGATAGACCCCGGCTTACCATGTAGCGGTAGCTTTCAGAAAGCTGAAAATCATATATTTAATACTTGCACCGGGTATTTAATGTTCGGCTCCGCCCGAACTTAGACTTTCTTACTTGTTTCTATATGTATGTATATATATATATTTTTTTTTTTTGCGATGTTGCTTTGACCAGGGTTTGAATCCAGGCGTTGCGGAGTGGAAGCGCGCACTGCTTACCACTACACCACAGCAGCCAAAACTTAAGCGTTGATAAAATGGAAAATTTCGAAATGCAATATATCCAGCATAAACTCTTGGATCTAGGCTAAAGAATTCAAAAATTAATTAAACGAAAATCCTTTTTCTGATAGCGCGGATTTGGTTTTACCTCACTAATTTCACTTTTAAGGAGAACTGGAGTAAAACTTTCCAGAAAAATTTTGCGAAAAATTATTCAATTCAAATATCTGAAATTACAGACTTTAACAGTTTCTAAGGTATTTTTAGTTCACTGCTTTAGCACTGCTATAGCAACGAACTCGAAATATATGCACCTTATTTTGGTTTTAAATGATTTTTTTAGGACTTGAACTCATAAAAGTCGTTGTTTTTATTAAAATTGGCGAAAATATAAAAGCAACCTTACGTCAATAAATGCTCAACCGTAACAAAAATATGTAGCTCTTCATTTTAGATACTATTAGTATTATTTAGCTCTTTTTAGAACAACAAATTTTAAAGTCAAAAGATACAATTAATGGCATAGTAACATATTGGATATCTCCATTCCGACTAGGTGTATGGTGTCAAGCTAGCACTACATACATACCATTTTTTCTTAAAAAAGGAAAGCTACAAATTTTTTCTTTCCACCACAAAAAAGCTACAACTAATGCCGTTATAACCTTTTTAACCGACTTCCAAAAAAGGAGGAGGTTATCAGTTTGTCGGAATATTTTTTATTTTATTTTTATTTTTTTTTTTTTTTTTTTGATGTATGTTACTGCACCACGTCAACCATTTTCGATAATTCTTTTTGCGTCGGAAAGGTAGTGTCTCAGAGGTGGTCCCATACTAATCTGGTTAAGATCCGATCAGTGGATCATGATATATATATATATTTTTTTTATATGAGAGTTGAAGTCGGTTTTTTTTGCTAAAAATTACTTGTCAATATCTCAATTCCATCGACTA
>NW_023458555.1:61306544-61314541 GCF_013731165.1 Rhagoletis pomonella | reverse complement strand
TTTTTTTTGCTAAAAATTACTTGTCAATATCTCAATTCCATCGACTACGTGTATGGTGTCAAAATAGCACTACATACATACCATTTTTTCTTAAAAAACGAGAGCTACAAATTTATTTTTTCCACAACAAATTTTTAACAAAAAAGCTACAATTAATTCCGTTGTAACCTTTTCAATTGAGGAATTCACAACGGTGTCGTAAGTATTGTTGTTGTTGTTGTTGTAGCGGCTACAACAACCCCGCCCAGATCAGCTGATATCCCAGTCGTTGTTGTTGTTGTTGTTGTTGTAGCGGCTACAACAACCCCGCCCAGATCGGTTGGTATCTCAGTCGTTGCCGTCAAGTTCCACTAACGGCAGCCCTAGGAAGCGTGCAGCTTCTGCGGGGTTTGCCCATAAGGACAAGGTCGTTAGGGATGTCGGGTTTGCCGGGCATGCGAAGAGATGTTTCGAGTCATGTGGGGTCTCTCCGCATGCCGGACATTCATTAGGCACATCCTCATTCAGCCTACTCAGGTAGGAGTTTAACCTGCTGCAGTAGCCGGAGCGAAGTTGTGCAAGTGTGGTGCGCGTCTCCCGAGGCAGATGAAGCTCCGTCTCGTCAATGTCCGGGGGTGGTGTGCCTAGAACGGCATTCACAGGTCTAGAGTCTACATAACTCGAGACTGAGTCCCTGTGAATGCCGTTCAAGGCCTGTCTGTAGGCTGTCGGGTCCAGAGGTTGTTTAATGAACCTCTGGACTTCGTCCGTTAGTTCATATAGATGCCTCCTGACGTGCCTAGGCGAGGGCTCCTCTGCAAGCAGCTGTCTGCACGGGTGGCCACTTCTGTGGGTCCCGATCAGGAACTGCTTGCAGAGCATTATATTGTGCTCCTTTACCGGGAGCATTTGCGCCTCGCCGTGCAGGTGGTGTTCAGGCGTCATCAGGAGGCATCCCGTCGCTGTCCTCAGTGCGGTGTTTTGTGCGGTCTGTAGCTTCGTCCACTGCGTCCTACTAGTCCCAGGCGACCACACTGGCGCTGCGTAGTTCAAAACCGGCCGGCCTATTGCCTTGTATGTTGCCAGCAACGTTTCTTTGTCTTTGCCCCAAGTACTGCCGGCTAGCGACTTGAGGACCTTGTTGCGGCTCTGTACTTTATTGACAATAGCGGTTGAGTGCGCAGAGAAGGAGAGCAGGCTGTCGAAAGTTACTCCGAGTATTTTGGGGTTATTCACCGTCGGAATTGGTGTGTCATCGACGTGAATCCCCAGCGGTAGCCTGACCTCCTTCGTCCAGGTTGTGAACAGGGTCGCAGAGGATTTCGTAGGGGAGAGGGCTAGACACTTTGCAGTGAAGAAGCGAGAAAGTTCGGAGAGATAGCCGTTTACTTTCGAACACAGGTCATCAATTCCATTCCCAGTCGCCATAATCGAGCAATCGTCGGCATAGGAGACAATCGAGACTCCCTCTGGTGGTTGAGGGAGCTTTGAAATATAAAAGTTAAACAGTAGCGGGGAAAGGACACCACCCTGAGGAACCCCCTGTTTTATTTTTCGCTGCTTACTCGTTTTGTCTCTAAACATTACCGACGAATGTCGACCACTTAGATAATTTGCCGACCACCGTTTGAGCCTCTGTGGGAGAGAGGAGGCCTCTATATCTTCTAGTAGCGTGGAATGGCAGACGGTGTCAAACGCCTTTGACAAGTCCAACGCTACTAGAATCGTTCTCTCACAGGGACGGTTACGGTTAAGGCCACGAGTTATCTGAGTGTTTATGGCGTTAAGTGCTGTTGTTGTGCTGTGCACTTTACGGAAACCATGCTGATGCTTCGCTGGGGTCAGGTGATTTGTGAAGTACGGGAGTAGCAAGGCCTCGAGTGTCTTCGCTACCGGGGAAAGGAGTGTAATCGGACGATACGAATCTCCTTTGTTTGCAGGTTTCCCCGGTTTGAGCAGTGGGACCACTCTCCCCACCTTCCAGATGTCTGGGATGATGAGAGTGGCCATTGACAAATTGAGGACCTCCGTTAGGTACGCTACCCCCGCAGGACCCAAATTTTTCAGCATCAGCATGCATATACCGTCGGGACCCATGGCTTTGGAGGCTTTCGCCTTCCCGATGGCCACCTGAACTTCACCGCAAGTGAAAGCAAGGGGGGCACAATTTGTTGGCAGTTTGTGCAGCCTTCTGGTCACTCGACGCTTGGCTTTGTCCACCGGAGGATGCAGTATGAACTGCCGGCTGAAATAGCTCGCGCATCGCTCCGGGTCCGACGAAGCATGGTCGCCGAAGGAAATTTCGACTCTGTCGTCGTGCTTCGTCGGATTAGACAATGACCTCACGGTTGACCAAAGCTTGCTCACACCAGAGGTGAAGTTGCAAGTCTTCAGATGCTCCTCCCACTTCTTCCGCTTATGTACGTTTACAAGTTGCCGAATCTCCGCGTTGAGATCCCTGATACGGGGATCTCCGGGATCGGCCTGACGAAGGCTATCACGCTCATTTGCTAAAACAGCCGCTTCGGCAGGGAAGTTTGGACGTGGGTCCGATATGCACCCTGCCGGTATGAAGCGGGCTGCAGCAGCAGTGATAGCCCTGCGGAACTTACGTTCACCGAGGTGGACGTCGGTTGGTGTGGGGAGCGATGTGAAGGTGTTTTCAGTAAACTCCGCGTAACCTTTCCAGTCAGCTTTAGAAAAGTTGACATAGGTCCGGTGTTTGGCGGAGGCAAAGTCGGTTGGTTTATCAATCGAGATGACTATGGGTAGATGGTCTGATGCTAGAGTCAGCATAGGTCGCCACGTTATGCTGTTTATCAGACCAGCGCTGACTATTGTGATGTCTGGCGAGCTACTGCAGTTACCCATAATCCTGGTGGGTGCGTCGTCGTTCATTGTGCAGAATGTCGAATCGTCTATCTGCTCAGCCAAGTCTGTTCCCCTACGATCGTTTGACAGGCTTGAGTGCCAAAGATCGTGGTGCGCATTAAAGTCACCTACTACCATACGGTTTTCACCTCTGAGGAGCGCACCTATATCAGGGTGATATCCTGCCGGGCAGCAGGTGACAGGGGGTATGTATATATTAAATATTTCGAGCTCGACATCGCCTGACCGGATAGCGATGCCCTGACATTCTAGGGTGGTATCCCTGCGGTCGATGTCTGCTTCGATAAGACGATACTGCACGGTGTGGTGCGTGATGAACGCTAAGCCACCACCATTATCTCGCTCGCGATCTCGACGGTGCACGTTGTACCCGGCACAATTCAACAAAGTTGAATTGCTGTGCAACTTCGTCTCTTGGACCGCAGCTATTAATATACCATGCCGACACATAAAGGCGGTTATCTCCTCAATCTTGCTCTGTAGCCCGTTACAGTTGAATTGGAGGAGCTTCATGTGGTTCGGGAGACGTGTTGTGATGTGGGGTGTGAGTGAGGTGTATGTTCTTGCCGCCGTTGGCTGTGTGTGCTGCTGGGGTGATTGCCTCCCTGTGGTGGTAGTGGGGGGCGTCGCAATTGATGTCAGCGACCGAGCAGCGCAACACGGGCCCTCGAAGTTCCCCGTCCAATCTCGCGTGGTGCGCAGACCTGAACATGCCCTAAAGTGGCACCAGCCAAGGCAGGTGTTGCACTTGACTGATGTCACATTACGGAATATTCTGGTCTGACATACCGTGCAGATTGTAGGGGGAACCAAGAGTTGTTGGCGGCGGCGTGTGGGTGGTGGTGCGGTTGTGTGTGTTATGTGGTCTGTGGTGGCTGTGGTATGTTGTTGTGTTGTGGCGACTGTGTGTGGTTGCTGTGTGAGTGTGTGGGGCTGCACGGGCGGACTAAGGGTTGCCGTGGAGGCTGCTCTATTTGAGCAACAGGGGGCCACGTACGACGTGGTCCACTGTCTGTGAGTCCGTAGTCCCGAGCAGACCCTGAGGTGACTCCACCCCTCGCAGGCATTACACTTGACTGAGGTGGAGTTGTGGTGTAAACGTCTTCGGCATACACAGCAGGTGTATATTTCTGGCCCAGGGTTTGACTCGATGCCAGCCCTGAGTAGGAGAATGCGTAGTGAATGTTGCCCTATGGACGGACAACTTCTGAGATACTTCGCCGACCTAAACGGGGTTAGATCGCCGAAACAACAGCCCTTGGTCGGGTGAAACCCGAGTCATTCCGGTACGTAGAACCGGCTGTCGTGGGAATGTCCCAGTCGTTGTCATCGAGTTCCCCTAACGGCAGCCCCAAGAAGCGTGCAGCCTGTATGGGGTCGGTCCACAGGGACGACGCCGTTAGGTTCGTAAGTGTCGTATTGTTGTATGTCGTAAGCTTAAAAAGCTTAAATAAATGTTTAAAGAACTTGAAACGACAACCAACTATTTTTTAACACTGCAAAAAATTTATAATACGACTTTGATGGTACTTTTCGAACCTCTTTAACATATATTTTTAGGCGTTTAAAGTTTACTACATACAACAATACGACACTTATGACACCGTTGTGAATACCCCAAATATCTCAATTCTGTCGTCAATGGTGCATGGTGTCAAGTTAGCACTACATACTAAATTTTGTTGGAAAAATCTCTACAGAAAAACGAAAGCTACAAATTTTTTCTTTTCTCAACAAATTTTAAAGTCAAAACATACAATTAATGGCATAGTAACATATTGGATATCTCCATTCCTTCGACTAGGTGTATGGTGTTAAAAAATGAGAGCTACAAATTTTTTCTTTCCGCAACAAATTTACAACAAAAACACTACAATTAATGCCATAGTTAAGTTTTCCAACTTCGAAAAGTGTAGTGCTAACTTGCCACACGTTCAAATATTGTAGTATCGCTGCTGGCTATCGTTACCGCATTGTAGGCTTCGATAGTTCTTAAACTAAATAATCTCAGTGAACTAGTTCCTCGTTGAACTAAATTTGTCAGTGCTACGATTTCTCATTTTGGATCACGATCCAAATATTATTGGCACAAAAGTATGACGTGTATCCCCATTTTTACAGATACGTTTTAAAACGCTTTTGCATTGTAGCTACTTCAGTTCCTTGCCAGCGAGTTTTTTCGGGGCAGATAAAATACCAATTTAGCGTAGAACGCTTTTAAAATCAAACCAGCTTTCCTATTTAATGTGTTTGGACAGCAATATGTAAGTGTTTACACATTTTTTTATATACCCATTTATTTTTATTTTATTTATACGAAATCTCTGTAAATGATTGAAACGACGTTAAAATTAAATATGCTACGTATGTAACTAAATATTTTTGGATAATAGCAATAATGCTAAGAAGATTACCTTTACTGCAAATGTATGCTGTCGTCGTTCCCACGACAGTCGGGTCTACGTAACCGGAACGACCCAGATTTATATCTGGCCAAGGACTGTCACTCCAGCAACACTCCCCAAAAAGTCTTTGGGGAATTTGTATGCTGCTACAACAACAACAACAACATTGAAAAAGACTGCATAATTTTCATGTAATTTACGTTCCTAAACATATTCACATATGTGCTCTTATTATGTTTGGAAAAGTATTTTGTGAACTCAAATTACCAAAGTTTTTGTTTTGTGTGTAATACATAAGTATGTATGATAATCCTTACTTCCTTACTAATATTATAAATCCGATAGGGAGTTTGTTTGTTTGCTACCCTTTCACGCTTTACCTATTCAACCGATCATCATGAAATTTTTTACACTGCTGTTATTTAGCGCAACTTAAAATATAGGATACATTTCATCTCGATTAGGCAAGGGGGCGTGGGCCCTCCCATACAAACGAAATTTTTCATACTGCATTTCTCAGGAAATATTTTTGGTAGATTACTGGAACTTGGTATGGGGATATATAAAATCATTCTCTACTCATGGATGAGGGCTGCCACCTTTTAAAAAATCCTAATTCAACTTCAATTAAGTTACTTATTTGAAAATTATATTAAATAAAATTATAGTTTAAAAAACGAAAACCTCCCTATTATAATTGCCATTCATACTGTCCTCAGGTATGTAACTTGAGAATAGAAATCGCTGCATCTTTTAGGCGCATCAATATTACATAGTTACATCCGGAACCAATGAAAGGAAGGTAAAAATATATGTCAAGAGGCTTAAAAAAGCTGTAGTTTAATATATTTTGAAAAGGGTTGCCACCTGTTTGAAAATTAAAACTTAAATTAATTATACGCAAGCCATCTGAAGAATTGTCACACAAAATATTGATAAGAAACCTTTAGTTTTAAAGTTTTGAATAATATTGAAGTATTTCCCCAGGGGTGGCCACCTTTTTAAAAATTCAACTTAATTAGTTTAAATGAAATATTATAATAATATCAGACCCGGCGTACTTCGTACCGCACAAAATATTTTTTTTATTGAAACATTCTGCTCCAACATTTTCACCAACAATTCACGTTTACTATTTCCACTGGCACGCTCATCGGCTAAGATTATGGTTTTGTGGTCGTTTTCCGCCTTAAATAACTTAACGAAAAAAAAAAAATGGATGCGTATCCTTGTTCTACAGAAATCCAATATAAATATACTTATTTCAGGCAAAATACCTTAAAAGTAAATTCACGAAAGAAATTTAAGTGAAAATAAATTTTTTTTACAGTAAAAGGCACGCGATGGTATTGGCGGTTGATTTATCGGTGGTGATTTGAGATTTAACCCAACACAACTCAACCCTGGTGTCTCCGAATGAAGCTTTAAGGCATAACAAGACTGGCAAAAATCATAAATCACAAAAAACTTCGTTGAAATCCATCCGAGCATTTAGAAGGATTAGAAGGAGTACAGATGAATTATATATACGTTTGTACGGCGCCACGCCCTCTTTTCAAATATCCCGTTTTTCATGAGTATAAAATTGATTTAATATATATCCACACCAAGTTTCAGTACTCTACCATGAACATTTCTAGAGATACTCGGTATGAAAAATTCGGTTTTTATGGGAGTTCCCACGCTCGCTCTATATATCGAACATTTTTTTAGCCTATAATAATCCTTGGGACGTCTGAATCAGGTGTCGAAATTTTCAAAAAATCGGTTCGGCCGTTCTCCAGCTTTGCGAACACAAAAAACGGGTTTCAAAATATATATTGGTATAGATTGGTATGAATCGAAATGGTTTTGAATATGTATCCCAATATGAGTGTTAGACGAAAGAGGTTTAAAAAGGTTGACAACTGTATAAAAGGTTAAATTCAAACTATTCAATAATTTAAGTGAATTATTACAATATGGGAATTAATCAAAATGATTTTAAAAGGGCTTAATTTCAAAACTACATTTAAAGCGTTTCCATCTGTTTAAAATCTCAATTGAGTTGAAAAAGTATGACAAGTGAGAGGTTTAAGAAAGTTTTAGTTTGAAAATATTTTGAAGATGGTTAAACACGTTTTAAACTCCTGTTTTTGAATTGAGTTTTCTTGAAATAAATTTTACTCAATTACAATTTCATACACTCAGCGAAGCGGGGGAGGGCGATCTAGTAATATGATAAAATTTGCTAAACCTCTTCAGTTTGATACCCATAATGCAATATTCAATTTAACTTATAAATTAAATTAAATTAAATTTTTCAAACAGGTGACAACCCACAAAAAATATTTTCGGTTGTAAGCTTTCTTAAACCTCAGTCTTTTGCAATATTTCCCTTTTGTTATAAATTTACCTAACCTGAAATTTTCAAGCAGGTGACAACTCTAAAACGGCCGATTTTGTTTAGTTTTACTGGTTTTTTACTGGATGTCGTTTTCGTACGCAAAAACTTGCAAGAAACTAGCAAAAGAGGGGAAATTGAGAGAGCAAAAATTTATTTATTTATTTATTTATTTGTTACAGTCTTGCGACTTAAAAGTACAGATAGGTATTTTTAATATATAACAAAGTATGCGTATATGTAAGTTTAAATTTTCAATTACAAAGCCGTTTATGTTTATGTTTCTAAAAGTATCAAATAACCTATATAAATGTATATTGTCTAACTAGTTTGGTAGC
>NW_023458555.1:61303407-61306444 GCF_013731165.1 Rhagoletis pomonella | reverse complement strand
ATAGCAATGTCAAATTCAATCACTTCTTGTTAGAGCCAATTTACACGACGACTTTTCAGTCTGCGTTTTTGGCACGTTCCATTTTAAAAGTCTTCCAAAATACTCGTGCATTTACACGATTTAAGCGTCAAATTTTCTTTGGTCAACTCTTTCGTCCTCATTTTGAAAGCGGAGCGAATCGCGAACTCAAAGTAAAAATACGAAAAAGTGAATTCGATAAAAGCGAAACGTCAAAAAAAAACGCTCGATTTCGCTCACCGTGCAACCTGGCCTACCCCGCGGACTTTCCTACATTTCTTGCCAAAAGCTCGACTCGCATGACCAGGGTTGCCACTTTGGAAAATTGTTACCAAAATTGGTAGAAAAAATTTCGGTTGGTAAAAAGGTAAATTTTTTCTCATTTTGGTAGATTTTTGTTGAATTAATTAGTTTGAAAAACAAATAAGACTTTTCGTACCCGTTTTATTTTTCGTAGTTATCTTTTTATTAGAAATTTCTTTCCCCAAGTGCAATGAACCTTATTGCATTAATTTTCGAATACTTTAATGCACACTTTTTATATACATACATACGAATAAATGTGTATCGATAAAAGGCGAACATATCGATAAAAGGCAAACATTCCAAACTCTTTTTACTGGAATTCCGAGAAGCTTTTGATTGCCTAAATATTTTAAATGATTATTTAAATAAAAAAAGAACGGACATTACATACTTAATTACACACTTCGAGCATTCGAAAAAAATTAAATAAACGCATATTTTTATCAATGGCAATTGTTAAATGAAAAAAAACACAAAATACTGGCGGCAAAAAAATTAAAAATTGCCAACAGGAATTTTTAGCTGCACATTGTTGATTAGTCTCAAGTATTATTGGCTATAAAACCCCATACCTTACATTGTTCAAAAAAATCAGAGTAAAATTTTCGAAATTTAGACGGATTTTTTTTAATTTTTCTAAATATTGTATTTAGCTTGAATCTTTGATTTTTAAATGTTTGGCCAAAGCGTAAACAATATTCTTATAAAATAATACCAAAAAAATTTGGCTTGAAAAAAAAGGTTAATATTAAAAAAAATCACCAAGCGATTTTTAAGTCACTGTATTTATCTATAATAACTCCAGATTAAATTTTTTCAAATGATGAAGTTTCGTTGTTGCCTTTAGTTTAATCACTTTTGCTTTTGGTTGTGGGAAACTGAAAAGATGCCATTAATATGATCTCTTAAATAATCTTATGGAATTAAATGAAAAAAAAACAACACTATAGTTTTCATTAAAATAACTAAAAGAAATTGTTGGTAGATATTTTCCACAATTGGTAGATTTTTTTCAAGTGTATGGTAAGTTTTTTTTCGTCAGTGGCAACCCTGCGCATGACTTTCCACCTAGGATGAAAAGTCATCGTGTAAATTGGCTCTTTAATACATTTTGAATGCAACTCCATTTCTGAAAATAATCACAATACTAAAAGCAACCCTGTAATCATCGACAAAAGCAACTGTGGCGAATACCGCGGCAACACAAAGCGAACAACGAGAAATAGGCAGAATGTTCGAGGAATGACGTAGAATGTTCCACAAAGAGAAACGGCAAGTTGGATGAACACTGCGAACAGCGAGAGAAAGAGAATGAGCGATAAACTTCAGAATGTTCTAGAGTTGCCATAAGTACGAGCGCAGGTATATAAGGGCGCCGCCACAGCGAAGTGGGACAGTTACAAGTCAGCAAGCTACAAGTAAAGTGAGCAGAGAAGTGAGTTGCGAATAAGCAAGCTATAAGTTTAATTGTGTTAACAAGTTTAGTAAAGCGTTGTTATTGCTTTAACAAGTATTGTAAAGTGTTTCTACTGTATTAGCGAATATTGTAAATTATTTGTTGTACAATAAAGTTAATTGTACTACAATTTGGTCATCGTTAGCATTTATTTAACAATCCAGAGATACGAACCTGAAGATATTTGGGAAATCCCTCAAGGTTTCGAGGATAACCGTAAAGCTGATGCCACATAAAACTTTTGCTTCGCTTTACGTGACAGATTCGCTTTGACAGATAAGATGAATTGTATGAAAATGCACAAAGCATGCCACATAAATCGTCGAAGCTGCAGCGCGAAGCGAAAAGATGGCCAACTCCCATCTTTTTGCGCGCTTTGACAATCAGCCAGTTTAATATTTATTTTGTTTCGTCCAAATTCGAATTTTCATGCAGAAACATAAAACTTAATTACATTGCTGATAATTTTAAAGCAAAATATATGAAATCCACAGCAACTTTGACTAGTAAAAAAGCGGTACAAAATTGTTTTCTTGACGTTCATTGTGGCATACCTTTTGCGTTTGACGCTTTGCTGGCAAAGTTATAAATGTCACGCAAAGCTACAAAGTTTTATCTGGCATCAGCTTAACACAACGATTCGAACATGAATTAATGAGAAATGGTGGCGACATTGCTTTGAAAACAAGGCGTATTCATGCATATAAATTCGTATATAACGCTACTGGCCTCACATGCTACTCGCACGCTGCATACTTACTTACATATATACATACATACTTACATTACTTACATACTTTGCATACTTAAGCCCTGTATGCAGCTCTCAAGAAAACGGTCAAGAAAAAATTGCCATTATTTAGCTTAGTATCCAGCTCTTAAGAAAAGCAAAAACTCCATATAAAATGACGTACAAGAAATGGCTAAGAAATTTTCTTGAGTCAAATTTCCTTAAGGCAGTACGCAGTTTTTCAGAAATTTAGTACGCTTTCTACTACGGTTTTCTAAAGTTTTTTGTGAAAAAAGAGCACAAGGCAACCCAGGCTTGCAACAGAAATATATGCCCGTTCCATTATTTCTTGAGGAAAGAGTGAGGCAACAGGCTGTGAGGTATAAAAAATGTCAAAATTCCTTGGACATACACGCGAAATAATGGCAATTTTTTCTTGACCGTTTTCTTAAGAGCTGGATACTAAGCTTTTCGCGTGTGTGTCCAAGGAATTTTGACATTTTTGATACCTCACAGCCTGTTGCCTC
>NW_023458555.1:61287497-61303307 GCF_013731165.1 Rhagoletis pomonella | reverse complement strand
TCATTAATATGCAAACCCTGACGCTGGATTCCGTGATGTGAGGCGGGCGGAAAGGTCTACCGGGACCGGGATATTTGTCTACCTCTGTTCTATAAAGTGGGAGTCTAAAGCAATTGTTTTCCCTGAGTATATATGAATGAGTTTCATTTATATACCGAAGATTGTCGCTCAGATAGTCTGGAAGTTTACCGTTCTTTATGTTGTATACGAATTTCATAGCATGATAGAAAACCTGTTGCTTAACACTCAACCAATTCATATATGTGATCATCTCCTGCGTAGGTGTATCGTAACGCTTATTTAATATGAACCTCATAGCTCTATTTTGCATTTTTTGCAATTTCTCGATATTTGCGTCGCTTGCTAAGAAGAAGATTGTTGCAGTATATAAAATGTGGTTCTACTATAGATCTATAGACCAGGGTTTTATACCTTCTTCTCAGATACTTACAAGATCTTTTCATAAGACCAATTTTTTTCGCAATTTTGTTCACTGTATACTCAACATGCTCATCAAATTACAGCTGAACTTGCAAGTTTTACTGGATTTTTACTGGATAAATTTTTACTAGCAACTATTTGCTAGTAAGAAAAACAGCTAATGGCATGATGCTTAATGTTATTCCCATTAACAAAATAATTGTTTGTGGTACTTTTAGAGTTGCAATTGACAAAATAAACCTTTTAAATATATAATAAGATGGAAAATATTAGTTTTAGAAGAAAAATGCATCGGAAATTAACAAATTAATCAACTGTTCATACAACTAGCAACTTCTTGCTGTTTTGCGTTTTCGTACTTTCTTGCGTATTTGGGAGTAAATATTGGCTTACTCTCCGAAATTTGGTCACTGGCAAGTTACTAGATATTTTTTGCTGGAGAATACGAAAACACAACTAATGCTGACAGCAACACAAAATGTATGCTACCATACGTTAAAAAAATACACCACAAATAAGTGCGTATAATTAGAGGTATAAGTGTACAATACGTACATTGCTCTTATTAAAAATAATAATATTAGGATCGATAGGGGTCTTACTCCTGATCATAACGGTATAATTTTTATCGGGGGGAAATAATACTTACTGGTGTTATTATAGTCCAAAGTACACAAATGTAGAAAACGTACATCGATAATTTGATAAATAAAAAAACCGCGCGATTTTTTATTAAAAATTTTCGCCTGCGGCGCTTATTTCATCAGAATCAATACTTCGATAAATAATGAAAATTGTTAATAAAAAATCGCGCGATGTTTTATTAAAAATTTTCGCCTGCTCCGCTTTTCCTATAAAAATCAATACTTCGATAAATAACTAAGTTAACATTTTGATAACAAAATCTCTCGATTTTAGACTGAATCACTTTTTTTTATCAATACATCGATATTTAATTAAAAAAAAAGTTAATTACAATGCCTGTTTTTATTGTTTCTCGTTTTCAGTGCTTTTTTTTTGGGCATTTTTTTGTTGTGTGGCAGCAACGACATCGCAGTACAATTGGTCTACAAAGCGAAAGGTGAGGTTGAAGTTGACAAATTTTGCAACTTAAAATTCAATTTTAATAAAAACTATAAGCCTCCGGAGGGTGGGGTTTTCAGATTTACAATCTGAAAAAAAGCCGCCCTAAACCCCTCATTTTTCTTATTTTTAAAAGCCGGGTTCCGTATTGGAAAATTTTCCCCATATGTACATATCGTTACCTTAATATAGAAAGGCCCTAACTCATTTTGTTTCGAAATTCAGCTCTGAACCAAGTCAGTAGATTACTCACTAAAGACCTTATCGAATTTAAAACCACCTACTAGATCCAAAAATTAGTTTATTAAAAACTAGTGTAATGAAGAAAATCGCAGCTGAAGAACTTGACTTTTTATAAAGTTGTATAATTACTCTGAAAGGAGCAAAAATGTTAGATACGGCCTTTCTATATTAAGGCAACGATATGTATGTATGTATAATAAAAAAAAATTGGGAACATGGTTTTAAAAAAATATTGTAAATACATACATATACGAATGTTTAAGTATGTATCGGGAGTCACTATGCCAACATTAGATGGTTGTAGTGAGGTCACGAAGCAGAATCTAACCTAATTTTTCACTTACATTTTTTGTTATATTATATTCATCCAATTGGCCTAAGACTTTGCCAGCTGGTTTTCGGTTGTGGAATATACGTTTTCCAATAACGTTTCTAAGAATTTTAATTAATCGTCGTTCATTTAACAGCTGAGGATGTTGGTATTCTGTAGCACTTTTTGCTACTCCACTATATGAACGGGTATGTATGCCTTTCGTCCTTGCACCTAAGAAAACACATACATACACCTATGTATAGAATTCCTGCTCCGAATTGTTAGTGAAGGGTGCAATTGCGCAGAGATAGAGTAGATTTCTAGTATTTTTCAGCGAACGTGCATAATAAATAAAATTCAAATATATTTTTTAAGAAACACAAGGAGTAAACACACATGACACTATTTGTTTGGGATTTCCACTAAAATTTTGAATACTTTAAGCTTAAATTCAGTGTATTTAAAGGAATCTTTAAAGGCAAAATTTTTCCCAGAAAAAACACTATTTGTTTGGGATTTCCATACTTTAAGCTTAAATTCAGTGTATTTAAAGGAATCTTTAAAGGCAAAATTTTTCACAGAAAAAACTGAATCGGAATTTTTTCCCCAATACGCCTTAAAATTTTTCATTTGTTGAAAAACAGCAGCATCTCCTCTAAATCGACTTATTCCCTTTGCCACGGCTATGCGTTAATGTTCTTTAAAAAATGTGTCCCCTTTTCAATAAATTCTATATATGTACATATACTTTTTTATTTATGATAATTAAAACACACCCGAAAAGAATTAACAACCGTGCGCACCCAACAACGCCATCTTTGCTTTTGACGTCCAGAAATTCAACACGAATGAAATTGTAAAAGAATTTGTATTTGACAAACAGTGCTGCCGCCGTCACTTCATTTGAAGTTTTACACTTCACTTTGGAAAGGGAAAAGTGAACCGGTTCGGGAAAACGAAACTCATGATAAAGCGATGCCAGATAAAACTTTGTAGCTTTGCGTGACATTTATAACTTTGCAGCAATGCGCCAGACGCAAAAGGTATGTCACAATGAACACCAAGAAAACAATTTTGTACTGCAATTTCGCTCGTCAAAATTGCTGTGGATTTTATATATTTTGCTTTAAAAATATCAGCTATGTGATTAAGTTTTATGTTTCTACATGACAACTCGAATTTGGACGAACCAAAATAAATATTAAACCGGCTGATTGTCAAAGCGCGCTAAAAGATGGGAGTTGGCCATCTTTTCGCTTCGCACTGCAGCTTCAACGATCTATGTGGCATGCTCTGTGCATTTTTATACAATTCATCTTATCTGTCAAAGCGAATCCGTCACGTAAAGCGCAGCAAAAGTTTTATGTGGCATCAGCTTAAAGGATCCCCAGAAATTCTTTTCTGCGTCACAGGGATGCTTTCGACTGACATCGAAGTTAAAGCTGAAATTAGTCAAGAACGTAAACCTACCGGTACGTAAACCCGAGTAAGTTGACACGATCCATGAACCAATTAGAACAGATCTGACCGGCTGAGAAGCAGCCATTTGTAATAGCAATAGAGAAAAAAGTGTGTGGCGTTCGTAATTTCGAAGTTGGCTATTTCTGTTTTGCTTCTTTTTTATGTGTATTTTGCCGATGGTTTATTTCAGTGATTTTTAAGCGATCTTCAATAAATTTTTTGTGCAAATGTAATTAAAATCAAGTGCGCGGTGATTGAATGAAAAAACACGTGCAAAAATAATAAATTGGTTAGCACAAATATGTGCTACAACATTGCTTGCATTTTTTTTTATTCTACGTCTTCATATTTTTTGTTTACTTTACACAGAAAATAACATAGCGCCGAAATCACAAACTTCAGCCAGAAAATTACTCTTTTCTTTTGCTTCATCTTGTCCGATCTTGTGTAGTTGGATTATGGACACGATCTGTCTTACCAAAGCCCCATGTATATGAAAACTCAACAACTCTGTAGTTGTAGCTCGTAGCCATGAAACAAAAATACAAGATCTTGCGGGCAGGAGAGTAGCCCGTTAGAATCGCATTTGGGAAAAAAGTTTAACGATTTTGACATTAGCCGTTTGTTTACATTTCTTCGTTGTTTACAATTTGGTGGTGGCTTTTTACTGCAATTTTCTTCATTTTCGCCTGTGACACCGTGTGTCCCCATAAGATAAAGAATAATTTAACACAACGGCATGATTGACAGAAGAATTTGCATAATAAAAATGATTATTCATGCGTTCAACAATTTCGCGGTTTTCTCCGTTCTCTTCGTTGTTTACTTCTTACAACAAAGATGGTGTCGAGATTTCGGCAGCTAGAAAATAACTTTTTTCTTTCTTTCCTTCCCGCGTGATCTTGTGTCTTTCGTTCATGGCTCGTAGCCAAGATTCAATAACTACAGGTTGTAGCAATCGTACAAAAACAACATTTACCGTTGGTATAAACTCTTTGTGTCATCAACATCTTCTTTATATATTCATATTCGTATGTATATGTATATCCTGCATACCACGATTTAATTTTTTTAAGAATTTTCTTTAAGAAATCGTACAGAAATTTGTTTACTAGTTCTTGTTCACCGCTTCATATGTTTTTCTTTAAAGATTCCTAAAAGAATCGTAACAAATTTCCGAAACTCTTAAAGATTTCGGGAGCATTTGTTTGCAGGGTATATATTCATGAACCAAAAATATAAGATCACGCCTTCTTAGTAGCCCGTTATAATCGCATTTAGGAAAAAAGTTGGGCGACTTTGACATTAGCCGTTTACATTTGTTCGTTGTTTACAATTTGGTGGTGGCTTTTTACTGCAATTTTCTTAATTTTTGCTTGTGACAACGTGTGTACACATAAGGTAAAGAATAATTTAACACAACGACGTGATTTATAGAAGAATTTGCATAATAAAAATGATTATTCATGCGTTCAAAAATTACGCGTTTTTTTTGTTCTCTTCGTTGTTTACTTCTTACAACAAAGATGGCGCTGAGATTTCAACAGCTAGAAAATAACTTTTTTCTTTCTTTCGGGAAGGCGTGATCTTGTGTCTTTCGTTCATGGCACATATTTACGTATATGTGTATTGTGGCGAATACTGCGGCAACACAAAGCGAACAACGAGAAATAGGCAGAATGTTCGAAGAATGACGTAGAATGTTCCACAAAGAGAAACGTCAAGTTGGATGAACACTGCGAACAGCGAGAGAAAGAGAATGAGCGATAAACTTCAGAATGTTCTAGAGTTGCCATAAGTGCCAGCGCAGGTATATAAGGGCGCCGCCACCACGAGGTGAGTTAGTTACAAGTCAGCAAGCTACAAGTAAAGTGAGCAGAGAATTGAGTTGCGAATAAGCAAGCTATAAGTTTAATTGTGTTAACAAGTAGTAAAGCGTTGTTTATGCTTTGACAAGTATTGTAAAGTGTTTTTACTGTATTAGCAAGTATTGTAAATTGTTTGTTGAACAATAAAGTTAATTGTACTACAATTCGGTCATCGATTGCATTTATTTAACAATCCAGCGATACGAACCGAGAGATTTGGGAAATCCGGACGAGGTTTCAAGGATAATCGTAACAGTATGTATACGTGGATATGCAAACAAAGCAAAGCAGACGATAATTTGACACAAGCGTACTCATAAGAAGAGGCATAGCTTCTATCGCTATCACCTGTAATTGATGCGTCTTCCTCGTAGCGCAGAAATCTGCGGAATTTAGATTTTTCCGTGGCAGCTGATTTCTTCCTTCTTTAGATGGTTGCCACTTCGTCAGTATTGCAGATGGTAAAAAAGTTATAAGTTCCTATTCAAAATATGTTTATAATATTTGAAATTTACTATTGAATACGGTTTTTTGTTGAAAACTAAGTAGTTTATAGTTGCGTTTTTTTACTCATTTCCAGTAAAATCCAGTAAAAGTTTTTACGAATTTTCATGTTTTGGCGTTTTCGTACGCAAAAACTTGCAAAGTAGGGGAAATTGAGAGAGCGGAAAATGACAGCTGAAGTTGCAAGTTTTTACTGGATTTTACTGGATAAATTTTTACTTGTAAGAATTTGGCAGTACGAAAAACAGCTGATCGCATGTTGCTGTATGAAATTTAAACTAATAAGGAAACTGTTTGTGGATTTTTATTGTGGAAATTTTCAAAACAAACATATTTAAATATAAAATATATCGTTTTATTGGGAATATGCTGCGAATAAACAACCAATTTATCAGCTGTTCATGAAACTTGTAAATTATTACTGGAAAAGCGTTCGCGTACTTTTTTGCAAATTTTTTCTATGAGAGCGAATTCTTAGAAATAAAGTTACTGGAGAGTTACTGGCAAGTTACTGGATAATTTGTAAAAAAACACAACTTATATTTAGCTACACAGCCCAATTCTCAATATTCCCGAGGATTTCATTTCTCGCGGATTTGACTTTTCTCGAGAATAAAGTCCTCCTATTCGGAACTGCCAGGGAGCAGCATTTGTGCCAAAAATTTGGGAGCAGGAAACTCGAACTTTCGAAGAGCTGTTTGACAGCTATTTTGACAGCTCAACTCCCGCCATTTAATTTGCGTGTTTTACACATAAAAGTGTGTTTCACATAAAATAGTATTTCAGATTAAAGTTGTTAATAAATTAGTGCGCCGAAATTTCAAATCTGTATTTTAAATTAAAGCTCAATCCTTTAACTGCACGGGTAAGTTGAAAGATGTTAATTTAGATCGCGCGTTTTCTTGTAATAACCCGAAATAAGTGGGCAAATAGCATATATGTAATACTTCTATATTGGCAGTAAGCTAACTTCTCAATGTGTAAGTATTCCGAAATCAAAGCGAGAACTGTTTTTATCAATGTATTGTGTACTTGAGTGCCGTTTTTGTTTGTGTTGTGTACATGTTTATTTATAAACGTTTGTGTTACTTTTCTTTCGTACGTGTTTATTGATATATCTGTACTGTAGTGTTTTCGGACGGTACTAGCTCTTACTGCCAATATAGGAGTATTACATATATGGCAAATAGGATAAGAGTACCCTTTGCAAAGTCTAGTCGCCACTGTGAAATTCACACAGTGAATTTCGGAAGCCACGTTATTAATAAACTAGTGCTCCGGAAATTGAAATATTAGTGCTCAATTAAAATTTAGTCTTTTAACTACACATGCGAGTTGAAATATTTTGATTTCAATCGCGCGTTTTCATGTAATAAGCCAAAATAACCTAGCTTCCATTAGGCTTATTAAGATTTCTACCTGTTTCTTATTTGTTGTTTTGGACCTAAAATGAAAGGTTTAAACGTTTTATTACACCAAATTTCTCGTAAATTGTAATTAACTTACATTTTTGTAGCAGCTCCCTTTTAATATACCGGTGAAAATTCTCCCAGAATAACGAAATCAATTCTCCTCCTTTTTTACATTCGTAATACTGTTAAGCTGATGCCAGATAAAACTTTGTTGCTTTGCCTGACATTTATAACTTTGCCAGCGAAGCGCCAGACGCAAAAGGTATGCTACAATGAACGCAAAGAAAACAATTTTGTACTGCTTTTTTAAGGTGTTCTTACACGATATGTGTTTGCATGTGTACATGCCACTTTTTCCATATGGAAATGCCAACATATCGAGTAAAGGCAAATTAGATTTGTTTCTGTACAAAGCAGATGCACATACATGGGAAATAGAAATGTTTCTATTTTCATCTGACACACAGATAGAATCATCTGAGTCTTATTTATTTCGTTTTCAAAGAACGTATTTTTAACTAGTTAAATAAAGACTGTGAATTTGACAGACATACGCAATTACATATGTATTGAAAACGTCACATTTACAGATGCAAATACACATCGTGTAAGAACACCTTTACTCGTCAAAATTGCTGTGGATTTTATATATTTTGCTTTAAAAATATCAGCATGTAATTAAGTTGTATGTTTCTACATGAAAACTCGAATTTGGACGAAACAAAATAAATATTAAACCGGTTGATTGTCAAAGCGCGTAAAAAGATGGGAGTTGGCCATCTTTTTGCTTCGAGCTGCAGGGCCAATGATCTATGTGGGGCTTTGTGCATTTTCATACAATTCATTTTATCTGTCATAGCGAATCTGTCACGTAAAGCGAAGCAAAAGTTTTATGTGGCATCGGCTTTACGGTTAAGGCCCGTCCACATAGAACTTTGGCGTTGCGTTGGCGTTGGCGTCGCTTCAACAGCTGACTATGAATACATGAATTCAAATGCAGCCGTCCACATAGCCAAAATTCGACAACGCTCACGCCAACACAAAGCAAAAAGATGGCCAACTCTCAACTTTTCGCGTGCGTCGCTCGTCAGCTGTTGCGAATAAATAAAATTATGTGAAATATTTTTCCTTTTTAATCAAGTGCGGGCAAGAAATATCGTTTTTAATGCAATTATTGATATGAAATATTAATTTATCTGTCGTTAATATGTTAATTTAGTGGCCCAAGGATTCGCTGCCAAGCGTTCATTGTAGCAAGCATACTTTTAACGTGCGTTCTGTCAAACCAACGCCAACGCCAAAGCCAACGCGAAAGTTCTATGTGGACCGGCCTTTACCCTTTAAACTTCGAGGTATTTCCCAAATAGCTTTCGGTTCGTATCTCTGGATTGTTAAATAAATGCTAACGATGACCAAATTATAGTACAATTAACTTTATTGTACAACAAACAATTTACAATACTCGCTAATACAGTAAAAACACTTTACAATACTTGTTAAAACAATAACAACGCTTTACTAAACTTGTTAACACAATTAAACTTATAGCTTGCTTATTCGCAACTTACTTCTCTGCTCACTTTACTTGTAGCTTGCTGATTTGTAACTAACTCACTTCGCTGTGGCGGCGCCCTTATATACCTGCGCTCGCACTTTTGGCAACTCTAGAACGTTCTGAAGTTGATCGCTCATTCTCTTTCTCTCGCTGTTCGCAGTGTTCATCCAACTTGACGTTTCTCTTTGTGGAACATTCTACGTCATTCCTCGAACATTCTGCCTATTTCTCGTTGTTCGCTTTGTGTTGCCGCAGTATTCGCCACACTGCCCTCCACCTAAGTCTGATCGTTCCGATCAGACATACTTGCCGCTCCAACCGCTGCAAGTCTTACCAAGTGGACCACTTTCATCTTGGTCCTCGGTCTCCCCATTGTCTGGATTTGATGCACTGCGTCCTTCAGCCGTTTGTTAATCTTCGAATCTTTCCAGTCACGTCTTTGCTTGGAGTTGAAGCTCAGCTTCTGCTGCGACATGTACAACCACCATGCGTTACTGGACATTACTTCCGGCGTATCTCCGGGAGTGCACCATGTCACATGGTCGTGCTTCTGCCGGCCACTGGCGGTGACCAGACCATGTCTCTTCTCGTTGGCACCCTTTTCGCCAGATCTATGCCGCACCATCTGTCCATGATACCCAGACTCCCGCCTTCGGGCTTCACTGCCGTTAGGACATCTTGCTACATCCGGATCCTTTCGCTGAAGCTTCCGCCGTCGTTTCGTATCTCGCTCTTTCGCCGGCGTCAACCTCTTTGACCGGACATGTATAACCTCATCCTTGGCTCCCGGTTTAACTGCTCGCCTTTGCCGACCACCTTTTTCGGGATACTTGAAAGCGCGCCTACTGTTTCCACAGCCGCTTCCATTTCCGGCCACCGGCGTATCAGCATTGTAACGTGGTTCAGCGGCTTTCCTCCTGCCGGAAACACTGCCTGGCTCGCCCTGACCACTTCCTTGTTGCGACCTCTTCTTCACTGAGGGGGCGGAACCGTCACGCTTTTCCTGTATCGGTGAACCGCTTCCTTCTCCTGACGAAACCACTCCGTCTCAATCACTGCCAACCTCCGCCCAACAAACCGCTTCCGTTTCTGGTGGAATCTTCGACACTTCCTCTAAGACTAACCGTCTGCTGCAGCACTGGCTGTCATAACCAACCCTAAGTGGCACTTTCCTGTGACGATCTGTCAGGATCATTCTCTGGAGGTCAATCTTCATGCCTTGGCCAAGTAAGAAATCCACGCCAATGATGACTTCATCCACAATGTCTGCCACAATAAACTTAGTATACGAGGCCACATCGTCGATTATTACCTCGCATGGTACTTCTCCTAACACTTGGGTGCGTTCACCAGTTGCAGCCAGCAGCTTTGCTCCAGGTAGTGGCTTCACATAAAAAGTGGCCAAATCCGTTCGAATAATGGAACGTGTCGTTCCAGTATCCTGCCCATTCACACATCCACCAATAGTGAGGTTGCATGCTTTCCGGCCAATTTGTGATACAGAGATTATGGGCCCTTCAACTTCTGGAGCCAGCACGCGGCCCTTCCTGATGGCTCGTTTCAGTTTAACGACTGATTGGAGTTGGCTTCGTCTCCTTCAGCCCTGCGTTTGCGTCCTGCTGAATTGTTGAGCCGACTGGAACTTGCGCTGCAACCGCGGGCGAAGTGGCCTGGCTTTCTATATTTAAAACATTTGCCAGAGCTATGCTTTTTCTCTCCCAGCAGTTGGATTAGCTTCCTCAGCATTTCCTTTGTCTCGTCCGGTGTTTCCACTTCCACGTGATGTGCTTTGTAGGATGGTCTACTCAGGAGCGCCGCCGTTTCACGCGTCTGAGCATACGAGACAGTTTCAGCAAATATTGGCTTTGGATTCGCGAACGTCTCTCGCTTGGTATACACGTCCCGCATTCCGTTGATGAACCTCTGGATTTCTACTCTTACGAGGTGCTCACCAGATTCATCTCCAATTGTCAAATGAGCCAACCTTTCAACCTCGGAGGCGAATTCCTGTAGAGTCTCGTTGGATTTCTGGCAGCGATTCTCCAGCTCCATCTGGTAAATCTGTCTCCTGTGCTCGCTACCATAACGTCTTTCCACTGCACCCATTAATGCATCGTAATTGTTCCTTTCAGTCAGGAATTGTCTGCAAGATTTCCGCTGCAGGTCCTTTTAATGCCACGAACAGAGCAGCGGATTTATCCTCCATGCTCCAACGATTTGCTGTAGCTGTCTTCTCGAACTGGAGCTCAAAAGACTTGGATGGAGTCTTTACCTTGGGAGCACTTATCGAAGTAGCTGGACGATTCATCTGCAAATCTCGGGGCGACCTTCCAACTCTTCTACCTTAGCCTCGACCGTATCCTGTATATTCTTGATTTTTTCGTTATCTCTAGCCAAATTCTCCTGCAGTTGTGTAATCTTTGCATCCTGCATTTCCAGCAACTGTGATACGTGTGTCTTCTGTGCCTGTAGCTGCAACGAAATATCTGACAACTGTCTTTGCATCTGAGGTAAGGGTGGGTAACTCTGTAAATTTTGGTGTGCTGACTCAGTAACTCCAACTCACTTTAATGAGTCAGCACAGTGAGCTGGCACAAGTGTGCTATCGCACAATTGGTATGTACATCGAAATTTTTGATGATGTTAGTAATCGAAATCGATTTAGAAAAGATTTTCTTTAGCTTCTGTTCATAGCTGGCCGGCAAAATTTTAGAAAGCTGATTTCAACTGGTGAGTTCATTTGCAAAATAATTCCCCTTGGATGTATTAACTTCTAGCCCAGTTATGCATACTTAGCTTTGCTTGAGAGTTGTCATATAAGAATCTGTTAAATGGGCTATGCATGTAAGCGGTTACCCAACGCATAGCTCTTCTCATGTAGAATTCTGTTTGGTTTTGATTTTTACGTAAAAATGGTATAACAGTGCAAGTATGCATAACTGGGCTATTCGCCTTGCTTCTTGTTAAATTTGGTAGTCGTATATTCAATTGATGGTTAGTCTAGTGATGCCATCTATTATGATACTTTTTGGAAGATCGTATTGTGTGAATGTGTCAGCTCATCCATTGAGTTACCACATCGACACAGTTCTAAACAATGCAAGCCGCACCGCGCTTTTTTTCAGAGGTGAGTCTGAGCGTGCGGCACAGTTCTAAGAGTCAGCACAGTAACTCAGCACAGTGCTGAGTTACCCACATCTTTGACATGGCAGCCAATAACGTGTTCATGTCCATAGCTGGAGCTTTTTTCTGTTCTTCAACCTTCCCCGATGTCTGCTGAACATCCTTCGACGTACAAGCAGCCTCATCCTTTTGTTCGTCTTTTGCGGATGCATCGTCAAGTTTACCCTGGAAGTCGTATTCGTCCACGTCGATGCCTTCTGCTTCTATAGCCTCTCGCAGCCGTGATTGTAACTCCACTTTTCTTCCGGAGGTTGCTAAATTTCGCTTCTCCAACTCCTGTTTGAGTTCCTCAATCTTTAAGTCCTGAATTTTTGCCATTTTCAAAAGTTTATCCTTCGGGATTTATTTAACAATCCCACTTCTGACACCAATTGTTACGATTATCCTTTAAACCACGAGGGATTTCCCCAAGAATGATAGAATACAAGATTGCGCCGTCCTGGGCGTTGACATTTGTGTACCATAAGTAAACAGAGAACAGAGCGAAAAGAAGAACGAGTAGAAGCTGCCAAAATAGTTCAATTTACAGCGAAAAGCGTGTTTTAATTTTGCTAAATGCGAAAATATTGCATTTTTCACCTAATCTTTTAGAGAATAGGTAACGTTTTAGTGCACGCCATTGCTTTGCAACTGAGGCTGCTTCAGCAAACGTTTTAGTGCACTCCATTGCTTTGCAATTAAGGGTGCTGCAGAAAACTGCGGCAGCATCTCAGCGGGATTGATTAGTTAACTTGCTAATGGAGGCTGCTTGGAGCAGAAGCAAAATCATTCTGAGGAAATGCTGTTAATATAATAATAGAAACACATTTTGGGAACGACTTTGCCGTGCGCTATGTAAACGAAATGCAGCGATTGGTCCCAGCGGTACACTTGCATCTACGCTTCTTGCATCTTGACGGCTGTCGCAATTTAACAAACAGTACTTCATTGTACTAGTTTTTAAGCAGTCTTCAACTCAAAAATCACTCACAAATTGCAAATTAACACAGTTTAAACTGATTTTTCACTTATAATTAAAATTTCTCTTTCGCTGATTTGTAAACAAAGGTTTATTCACAAGTTAAATGCTAACGATGACCAAATTGTAGTACAATTAACTTTATTGTACAACAAACAATTTACAATACTCGCTAATACAGTAAAAACACTTTACAATACTTGTTAAAGCCATAACAACGCTTTACTAAACTTGTTAACACAATTAAACTTATAGCTTGCTTATTCGCAACTCACTTCTCTGCTCACTTTACTTGTAGCTTGCTGACTTGTAACCATGAACCAAAAATACAAGATCACGCCCTCTTTTTAGTGGCCCGTTATAATCGCATTCAAGAAAAAAGTAGGGCGATTTTGACATTAGCCGTTTGTTTACATTTCTTCGTTTGTTTACATTTTGGTGGCTTCTTTACTGTTAGAAATCGAATTTTATGTGTGGCTTCTTTACTGTTAGAAAGCGAATTTTATGCAATTTTGATTTAATTATATTAATAAAAATGAAGTGCGCCGCAATTTTTTGTAAAAATAATTACTACAATAATAATAACGTGAGTTTTTTTGGTTTCCCGAAGGAGGAAAGCGTACGTAAGCTGTGGGAGCAATTTTGTGGTCAAAGCGTTAGCAAAAGTGCAAAGATTTGCAGCGCCCATTTCCTCCCGGAGGATTTTCAGAACTGCTTGAAGTTACAAACGGGTTAGTTCAAATTTTGCATAGTTACTTATGTATATTGTATAGTTTGACCAAAATTCCAGAATTTGCGAAGTTTCCAATTCTGAAAAAAGGGGCTCTTCCGACCATCAACAATAGTCAGCATGTTACTGAAGGCACCCATAGCGCTAGAAAGCTCAGCATTTCAGACTTGCTGGAGGCTGCCAGAATAATTGCAGAGGCTGTGGAGCAGGGAAATATAGCCGTGACTGCGAGGATTTCTATAGTGGAGGTGGCAGCCGATAACAATGAGCAGGAAATTGAGAATGACCCTGTGGCCCAAGGCACCCATAGTTGTGGATTACAGGAAACAAAAAAACTCGGCATTTCCGACTTGTTGGAGGCTGCCAAAACAATTGCAGAAGTTGAGCAGGAAAATGTACCCGTGACTGCAAGAATTCCTTTAGCGGAGGTGACAGCCGAATACAAACAAATTCCAAGTGCTACAAGGCTATTGGAACAAAAAATGTTAGTCAAATACTGTAAAGTTAATATACATACTTTTAGTTCATACGACGGTTATGATATTTTGCAGAGAATTATTTAAACGTGAGGCAGAAGGAAGACAAAAGTTTTTTATAGAAAAAATGTCAGTATTTAAAGAAAGGCGCTATTATTATTATTACTTTATTAATATTTTGTGATTGATCCAGTGAAGCGATGGAGTGCGAAATTCATCGATTGCGAGAGTGCTCCAAAAATCGATTGGAAGACAACATGAAATTGCAGCAGAAAATGTAATAACAATGTGATAGTGGTTATAAAATGTGTTAAATAATATTTGTAATTTTCTCTTAGTGAGTCACTAAGATGCGAAAATTTGGCACTGCTGGCGAGTGAAAACGAATACAAAAAAATTATGACTTCCCTACAGAAACGCATAGCAAGCACTGAATTCGAGCAAAGGAACATTGAAGAGAAGCTCCGAACAATTTTCACTCCCGGCCAAATAAAAAAAATAAAGCGTGGAAATAAACGTATGAGATGGGCTGAAGACGACATATCGCACTCAATAACGTTTTACTCGACAAGTGCGAAGGTATATAGAGTGCTGAAAAAGAAGGGTTTCCCGCTTCCTGCAGTGCGTACTCTTCAAAAGTGGGTGAAGAAAGTAACCATTAACACCGGCATAATCGAGCCGGTCACAAAAATTTTATCAGCTGCTGTTCAGCTCGATGCGGTTCAGAAGATATGTATCCTGAGCTTCGATGAGATGAAGATTCGTAAAACATATTGCTACGATAAATCTTCTGACACCACGTATGGACCAGTTGATTACGTGCAAGTAGCTATGCTAAGAGGTATATACATATGTTTTTACTTATAATAGTATTTAATATAACATATCAATAAATAAGGCTAATCATTTTTACAGGTCTGATGTCGAAATGGAAACAGCCGGTGTTTTATGATTTCGACTGCAGGATGACAAAAGTATACCTTTCAGCATCATATGCTCGGTGAAGACGTGTGGGTATCATGTAGCCGCTGTTGTAAGCGATTTAGGCGGAACAAACCGAGCGCTATTTAATGATCTCGGTGTAAGCACCGATACTCCATGGTCAGTAAAATTTAATATCCTAATACGTACACTACTTTTATTTTATAGTGTAAAAAAATGTTCTTACTTTTAGGTTTTTGTACGATGATAGGCGAATATTTGTGTTTGCG
This sequence comes from Rhagoletis pomonella, assembly GCF_013731165.1. Classification (NCBI taxonomy): domain Eukaryota; kingdom Metazoa; phylum Arthropoda; class Insecta; order Diptera; family Tephritidae; genus Rhagoletis; species Rhagoletis pomonella. The sequence continues at coordinate 61,287,869 of NW_023458555.1, read as the reverse complement.
GATCCACCACATCTCATCAAGCTTCTTCGTAACCACTTTTTGGATAGTGGTTTCACGGTAAACGGCAAGGAGGTGAAGAAGGATACAATCGTCGAGTTGCTCTCGTGTACTTCCTCAGAGTTATCAATAACTCACAAAATTAATAGCAGCCACCTCAGCGTTGTTGGGCCCCAGCGACAAAAGGTGAAAATGGCAACAAAGCTTTTTTCCCACACCGTTGCGCAAGCAATTACGCGTGCTGCCAGCTTAGGCTACCTCGGAGGTCACAATTGGGAGGAGTGCCATAAAGTATTCAAATTGGTAACTAGTGCTTTAACATCATATTTTTTCAAATTTAGGTAATGCAACCCTTCCTTTTCAGGTAAATGACTG
>NW_023458555.1:61274721-61284497 GCF_013731165.1 Rhagoletis pomonella | reverse complement strand
ACTGGTTTGACGTCATGAACGTAAGGGTACCGTATCCTGACACTAGAAAACGTACGCATGCGTATGGATTAGAGTTGGATATTCAGGACGAAATCCTACAGCAAATGACGCAACTCATGACCGAAATGCGCATCGTTGGGAAATTAAGTATGATGCTTTTTCAGAAAGGTACTAATTACATACACTATACTTTTTTCAATCTAATTTGGCTTTAAAATTGCTATACGAGGATGTAAAAAGTCGGTTTAATGTTAAGTACATACTAACGTACGGATTGAATCAGGACGTACTTGAGAATTTTTTTTGCGTTATTCGCTCGAAAGGAGGCATGAATGACCATCCCGATCGCCAACAATTCAAGTAGCGCCTGCGCTCCTACATCCTCGGATTCAACGAGGGCGTGCTGTCAGACAGCGCGAATGTGTCAATCGACGACACTCCAGACTTTGAGTTAGAAAGCAACTCGCTCACAGGTAATGCAAAAGATAATTTGTATTATGAATATTATCACTACTTCATATATAAATATATAATTCTTTACTTAGGCATTATTTTCAATAAAATTTTATTGAAATCAGACGAAGGCAACGAAAAAAGTAGCGCGCAAGAGGAACAAGAAATGGAAGGTCTGGAAAACGACGGGCTCGAAAATCTCGCGGGGTATATCTGTCATAAACTGCATAGCTCAGTGCCATATTTGAGAGCAGAAAACGCCGATGACAGCTATACCTGGGTGAACCACCTTACGGAAGGTGGTTTGTCAAAGCCCACAGAAGAGTTGATGGCGCATATGCAGCAACTGCAGAGCGTGTTTGACGAAATTAACGGCAACGGGTTAAAGATAATGCAAAATTTCGTAGAGGACCACATCAGAAGCGCCAATCATATAAGCTCTGATGTGAGGGTGAAGTGATTATTTTTGCGCACACGCATGTTCGTCAGAATACGATCTTTAAATAAGCAACTTTTTGACAGTGCAAAATCACGAAAACGATAGTTTCGAAAAATAATTACGTAAAGTAAGTTTTAAGTGTACATATTTATAAACATATGATACATCTTGTAATCTTTCATCTAATAATTTCAGGATCCTAAAAGCTGGACTCTTATCTGCCTTATTTTTAATTTTCGGCTAGTCGTCGAACCAAGCAACCAATTTTGAGAACAATTTCTCGTATACACCTCAAAAGTAAGGAACAATAACTACGCACTCCAGCAATACTATCCAACAATTCTTTGGCGAATATGTATGCTGTTACAACAACAACAACAAGAACAACAACAACAACAAGGGTAATAAACTATATATTTGCCAATTTTTCAATAATGTAGATATAATTTTTAGTAACGCCAAAGTTACGGTTTGCATACTTTCAATATTTTCCCAAAAGTCTGAGGCTTTTTTGAGAAAAATGCAATGCAGCTATCATTTCTATACCTTGTATGTACATATGTATACAAAATTTAAATCATATCAATATTACTGTAATAATTTCAGGTGAGAACTATGTGATAAAAATAAAAATCATGATCACAGTGATGGTTATGAATCCAACGATATTGACGACAATGAGACTGAAAACCTGCTCAACGAGAATTTGCCTGATGACTTTAAGGAACCGAAGAAACCGAAATATGAAGAACTCTTTAAAACTGTATTGGAAGGTTTGTAGCAAATCGCTTTCACTAGACAAATCTTTAAAATTATGTGCTTGTTGCAAATTTCCAGAAAGGACATAACCATTTTGAAGTTTTGCCTGGGCGTTGGGTTCAGGTGACTCACAACAGCGGCATGTTACTATTTGGGCATAAACAAACGCGTGTCGTTACAGCGTCGAGAAGCTATTTTCTTGGTCATGGCAGTGCGCGAGTAAGTTGCTTCTAGTTTTTAACGTTTCTTTGGGAAGTTCGTATTTGAGTGAAGATCTTCGACGAACAGCATTGCAGAAAATGGCGAAGCCATGGACACAAGTGAGCCTACAGTTACTACAGCGCCTGCGTCTTTACTCCTCAAAAGTGCAGCATCAACACTCGCAGGCGTCACTGCGAATCCAGAGGACTTGGCTGCTAATGTTGCGGCTTTAAAGAGCCTAGTACCGCCTGCAAAGATCGTCACTGTCACCGAAAATACGCAACAAGAGTCGCTGACGCCTGAACAATTATATAAATACTGCACCAAATTGTTCAATTCAAGGTAATACGCGTTTTGCGTTTTCGCTCGTGGAATGCGCGGCAGAAATTCACAAAGAATCGTAAACACGTTAAAAACTTACAACGTCCCACAATCCCCGATAGCAGGAAGTTGATTAAATTTCCAATATTGGTGCCAAGCGGCGATGCGATGCGACTGAATTTAAATATGACTGAATATTTATTTAGCTATTAAAATATCTACTGTTTGACTGGAATGGAACCGCCGACCAAATTAGTGTAAGCACAAATAAACACTGGTTGTAAATGTATAGAAATATCTAAATTCAATACGCATGTTGTATTTTTAAAGATTTTACATAACAAATTCAATTTTATACATAATAAATACAATTTGTCACCCATTCAAAAATCACATAAATCTTTATTTTCGCTTTTGGCAACGTGTGTACACATATGGTAAAGTATAATTTAGCACGACAACATGATTTATAAGCACTTCTTTATTAATTTTCAAGAGAATTTGCAGAATAAAAATGATTATTACAGCGTTCAACAATCACGCGGTTTTCTTCGTTCTCTTCATTGTTTACTTCTTACAACAAAGATGGCGTCGAGATTTCAACAGCTGAAAATAACTTTTTTCTGTCTTTCGGGAAGGCGTGATTTTGTGTCTGTCGTTCATGACTTGTAACTAACTCACTTCGCTGTGGCGGCGCCCTTATATACCTGCGCTCGCACTTATGGCAACTCTAGAACGTTCTGAAGTTTATCGCTTATTCTCTTTCCCTCGCTGTTCGCAGCGTTCATCCAACTTGACGTTTCTCTTTGTGGAACATTGTACGTTTTTCCTAGACATTCTGCCTATTTCTCGTTGTTCGCTTTGTGTTGCCGCAGTATTCGCCACAATACCTACTTTTTCCCGAAATACATTTTCCCTTTTTCGAAGATCGTTTAGAATAGGAGAATAGGGAAAAGAGGAAAAGCCTCAGGGAATTTTTAATCATGATTGAAGGAAGGAGAAATGAGGAAAAATTCCTAGGGAGTTTCTATTCAGAATCGGGCTGACAATCTATTATATCACGAAAAATTGTAGTTGAAAATGTAAGTTTATGAAAAGGCATTGATGAGTGGCAACACTGTAGTTGTGATAAATTAGTATGATTTTTATTGTGTTAAGTATGTCCAATCATTTGTTATTGTTACTCAGTCAGTCGTTTGTAATAGTCATTCAGTCGGTCTTGTAATAGCTTAAGTTTTGGATTTGCTAAATAAATTTGCAACCCTGTGTTCTACTTTCGCTTTGCTCTGTTTCGCGATCCCGGTAATTGAATTGCCATATAAATTCGGGCAACGGCACAAATTTTCATCCATCACGCGAGCAAACCGAGGGTAGAATACTGGAAAATAAACTTGCGCAAGTGCGCATGTTAAACCAAAATCTCGGTGTCGTAATACGCTTTATTTTCCATTTTACTTGTTCGTCGCCGAAGCATACACGCTAATTTGCCGCCATTTCGTGAACGAGTGTGCTAATTTGCCGCCATTTAGTCATTCGCAAGAAAGGGACTGCCGACTTTGTTACAATTTTAACAGGCAGTATTTGAAGCGAGGGATCACATTTGTCATAGCACACAAATTTGCCGTTTGATCATCAAATTATAAGGACTTTGGAATGTAGCGTTAGCCTGTACGTCGGAGTAAGCGCAATCAGCCAGAAGGCCTAGTGCCTGCCATTCAATCGTCAGCCAGCTTAGCGAATATTGCCGCCACGTCCGCTAAAGCTGCCGAACAGCCTAGCGCTCCACCGCCCAGTGCCATGAAACTTAGTGGGCCGGGCACTCAGCCGTCCAGTGCTCCGCCAACCATTGCCTCGACATTCATCGCGCCGCATTCTAGCGCTCCGCCGTCCAGTGGCTCCACATTCATCGCCCCGCAGTCTAGCGCTCCGCCGCCCAGTGCCATGAAACTTGATGGGCCGGGCACTCCGCCGTCCACCGCTCCGCCAACTAATGCCTCAGCATTTAGCGTCTCACCAGCTAGCGCCCTGCCATCCAGCGTTATGCCACCTCCTGCGCCAACGTATAGCGCTCCGCTCTGTGCAATATAGCTGTCACGCCGTAGCAGCCGAAAGGCAGCCAGCCACGCATGATTCTGTCAACCCTCTTAACAGGCAGCCAGCCCCCTCTGTCCAACATAGTTGCCACGCGATAGCAGCCGATAGGCAGCCAGCATTTACATGGTATGAAGCCATATGAACTGTTGATACGCTAAAATAGAGGGACTACATGTTGCAATGAGGAATTCGATGATATCGAGTGAGATGCATATAATACAATTTTTCATATGAAAAATTATGGGGAGATACTGTAAACATACTGTTGTGAAACTGTTAAACATATGAAATTATAGCAAGTTGGATTTTCATACATCTTCCCATAAAAAGTTTAACAGATGCAGAGATACCAAGGAGGTTTTTTCCCATTTTGATGCGTTTTTAATATAAAAACCCACCGAAAAGGAGGAAAGCGGCAACTCTGCCATTCACATACATGTCAAAAGTACGAATTTTAAAAATTAAAAACAATAAACAAACAAATTCAAAACAAAGAAATTCTTTGTACTAGAACTTTTTAAATTGAAGCCACTCACGTTTAGTAGACAATAAAAATACGAAAAACTATGATAACAAACTTACAACAAGACATTACAGAACATTTTAATGAGCTTTATATCACGTTTAAGTAAAAATAAGCCTATATTTTCCAAGCTGGCAAAGAAATGAAAATTTGTATTTTTTGTTGTTTAAGCTTAGTATCCAGCTCTTAAGAAAAGCAAAAATTCCATATAAAATGACGTACAAGAAATGGCTACGAAATTTTCTTGAGTCAAATTTCCTTAAGGCAGTACGCAGTTCTTCAGAAAATTAGTACGCTTTCTACTACGGTTTTCTAAAGTTTTTTGTGAAAAAAGAGCACAAGGCAACCCAGGTTTGCAACAGAAATATATGCCCGTTCCATTATTTCTTGAGGAAAGAGTGAGGCAACAGGCTGTGCGTTATCAAAAATGTCAAAATTCCTTGGACACACACGCGAAATAATGGCAATTTTTTCTTGACCGTTTTCTTAAGAGCTGGATACTAAGCTTTACACAAAGACTTGCCAAATATACATATAAGTCAAAATTATAGAAGGCATGTATACTTCTCCCTTTCATTTTTTCATACAGTTTATTCTTCTTTCTGGCTTTTACAAAATGCAGGGATACCGCATTTATTTCGGTACAATATGATCGTAATGTATTTTCAATTCGAAACCAAAGAAAAACATCCCATGAAAATGTTTGCGATTTTAGAACAATTAAAGCGCAGTTAGTCAACGACGTAGCGTAAACGTAGGTTGACGTACACTGGCAATCAAAACCGAGTGCATGTTCGAGATTTTTTTACTTACAGTGTAATAACTTTTTTAATAATGGGCGAATTCTATTGAAATTTTCAGCAATTGGTCTTTATTTTATAACGAATGAAAGCTAGTATACAGAAAATATGAATTAAAAAAAAAATCGGCCATTTCACGGCATAAACGTAAGGCAACTCGATTAACTCAGTTTTGAACTTTTTTTTTGTGGGATTTTAGTAGGCTGGTATCAATATGGTATCCACAATCCTTTGTTTTTAATAACCAGTTTCATACGTCTAGGCATGCTCTCGACTAAATTTTCTATTATTTCGCTAGGTATATTTTCCCATTCTAGCTTTACTCGCCTCCAAAGCTCTTCCATATTAGTCGGAGCTCGCGTATGCTGTCCCAATCGCCTCTTGACCACAGCCCATAAATTTTCAATAGGGTTGAGGTCAGGGCTTTGTGCTGGCCACTGCAGTAGTTGAAAATTTTGCTCAAGCAGCCAGCGGTGTACAATTTTTGCGGTATGTTTCGGATCTCCGTCCTGCTGGAAAACGACTTCTTCTTCCGGGTATGCGCTCATATCTACAAAGTCGGGCAAGTTTGATTGAAGAATATGGAGATAGTTTTCCTTCTTCATTATCCCTTCAATTTTAACTAACGGCCCCAAATGCCACCAAGTAAAACACCCCCAAACCATTAAGCTGCCACCACCATGTTTTACAGTTTGCTTCACATGGTGCTTTTGAAGATGTTCATGAGGTCTACGCCAAAAATATTCTTTTCCATCGCTCTGGAAACGATTAATTTTCGTTTCGTCAGACCAAATTACCCGTTTCCAGTCCTCAACGGTCCAATTCTCGTGACTTTTGCAAAATTTCAGTCGCGCTTTGATGTTCTTATCAGACAGAGCTGGCTTTTGCTGCTTAACTGCTGACACTAATCCTATTCTGTGGAGCGCTCTACGTGCAGTTGGTGCACTAACGTTCTTGTTTATAGCCAGAGCTGCCTGTTTTGGCGTTTTTGACGTTTTATTTTGCATTTTGCGCAACATCAAACGGGCGTCGGAGTCCTTTAGCAGCCTGGGCCGACCTCCAATATTTGGTACCGGAGCGATATTTCTCCGTTTTTGGACAACTATTACCGTTCGTTGGCTCACTTTCAATTTTTGAGCAATAACACGTGACGAGTTCCCATTTTTAGTCAAGTCGACTATATTATCTTCAATACTTATTGCAATTTTTCTCATTTTCTTTTTTACCACTATATCAAACGCGAACTTACTCTCCAAAAATAACGCACTTATTGAAACAAACCTCGAAGAATGTTGTGTAAGTAAAGAAAAAATCATGACATGTATCTAACGGCATATTCCAATCTTCTAAAATCTTACAACAGAAAAGTTCAAAACTGAGTGCATAGAGTTGCCTTACGTTTATGCCGTGAAATTACCGTTTTTTTTTTAAATTCATCTTTTCTGTATACTAGCTTTTATTCGTTACATAATAAAGACCAATTGCTGAGAATTTCGAAAGAATTCGCTCATTATTAAAAAAGTTATTACACTGTAAGTAAAAAAATCTCGAACATGCACTCGGTTTTGATTGCCAGTGTACGTAGTAGCATATCAAACTTACTGTTGATAGAGAGATAGCGAAGCAACGCCAACCTCACCGCCATGCGGTGGTGAGTTTTCTTTAGTACGCGAATCCCATAAGGTAGATCGTCCCTGGGATTCAGTAGTTCAGTCTCATCTCAAGTCACTAAATGAGATTAGCATTTAGTGACTATTTTTGTGACTTGAGATAATTTGGCTATTCAGTAGGAGACAGTCACAAAAAGTTCACCAAAAATATGTGGTGAAAACAAACACAGACAGTCACTGATAGCGTTTATGTATGCCTTTTGCCGCGCCACCCAAAGAGTCGCAATGGCCGAGTGGTCAAAGCATTAGGCTGTCAGTCCAGAGGGTCCAGGTTCGAGTACTCCTCGGGCGTAGAGGATTTTTTATTTTTTTTATTTAGTATTTTTTCTTTTTTTTTATTAGTTTTATTTTTTTAATCTTTAGATTTTAATGTTAAAAAAAAATATTTTTTTTCAATGGATTTGTATATTAAAGCATTTTGTTTTATTTCCTAACGAAATTCTTATTAAAATGGAAAGCAATTAACTTTCTCTCCATATTTTTATTTTTGAGACCTGCTCTTATCCAGCTGACAAATTAGTGATTTTTTTTTTGAGACTAGAGACGTGAGACAGCGTACTGAATACCAAATAGTCTCAAAATCCAAGTTCACCACCAAAAGTCACTATTAGTGACTAGAGACAGCTTACTGAATGCCGGGGCGTGTCTGCGTCAACCTACGTCTACGTTACGTCGTTGACTGTTTGCGCTTTTAGTGTATATTTGCAAACTACTGCAAATAATAGAGTGCCATATCTTACAAGGTTCAGAGAATTAACGAAACAAACAAGCATTTTATGGCTTCATGTTTCCTTCAAATCGCATTACTATTTTTTCTAACTTTTCCTTTTGTTTAGCGTTGTAACCTATTAAGTTCTATCTTTTGATTTATACATGTGAACTATTTTCAATGAGCATTTTTTCATTTGCTCCAGAATTTTGGATACATTTTCTTATAGTACCTTTCGTTCTTTTTATACCCGAGCGCACTTGTGCACAAGGGTATTATAACTTTGTTCACATAACGGTTGTTTGTAACAGGCAAAACGAATCGAGATAGATATAGACAAATGTATACATAAATGATCAGAATGAAAAGAGAAATCGATTAAGCGGTGACTGTCTGTCCGGCCGTCCGTCTGTGCACACGATAACTCGAGTAAAAATTTAGATATCTTAACGAAACTTGGTACGTGCACTTCTTTCGGGCGTAGGACGGATGGTATTGAAAAATACCAAAATCGGACAATAACCACGCCTACCTCCCATATAACAGTAATTTTCAGAAATACGAAAACTGCGATATTTTAGTAACTACTGAAGATTATTCACTCAAAATTGATATTTGCAATAATTTTTAGACGAAAAATAAGACTATTAAGGGTATTCATCAAACCTTATAAATGCATTGTAAACCGTATAAACTTATAATTGTGTAAACCTTATAAATGTACTGTCAAAATTTGTATGGAAACACGTTTAAACATTTCTGATAAATTTATCCAGCGATTTCACTGAATAAACTTGATAAACTGAAGACAATGCAACTCTGTCGCAACTCTAGCTATGTTTTCTTAGGCAATAATCGGGATCCGCATACAAATTTTCCATGCAAATTCAACAACGATATGATCCTGATAGAGATCTGGTTCAATTATTATCCCGTCTGTTTGTTTTGTTTCACTGATAATTCGCAAAGTTTGGTAGCCGTGACAAATGAATTCATACACAAAACAGACATTCTGCCATTGTTTCTTATAACTTGCTTCAAATAAATAGCCTTTATGTTATATGTACATTTATTTAAATAGATATCTCGTAAATATGATTTTTTCCAATTTAGTGAGGTAGTTTCTATAATTTCTTTATCCCCGTGCTAGTAGTATAAAGTTAGTGACACTGCGCTTTATAACCAAAGAAAACACGACTATTGTCGCATGTGTAAACGAAAAGAGAGTGTGGGTCGTTCATGTAACAGAGTGCATAAACTTATAAGATTATCTGCTTGATAAAGTTATCGGTTTTGATGAATACCACTATTATAAATTTTTGGAAAATGGGTTTAGCCACGCCCACTTATGGATACATGTGTATATCTCGGTAACCGCTGCACCAAATTCATCCAAACTTGGTACAGTTCTTAGTGTTGCTACAGCATACCAAATGGCCGTAAATTTTTAAAATCGGACAATAACCACGCCTACCTCCCATATAACGGTAATTTGGAGAAATACGAAATCTTCGATAAATCAATAAATATTAAAGCTAATTTACTCAAAATTGATGCTTGCAACAATTCCTTACCGCCCACTTATGATCACATATACAGTTGTCCACAAAATAATAGAAGTGCGATATTTTGACCAGTTTTGGCTATTTGTCTTTTGTTTATTTAATGTTTATTATTTTTTTATAAAAGCCTAGCTGGCTATACAACAAACACCATATAAATTCAGATTTTAAACTTTGTATAAAAATTATAAAAATTTTGCAATTTTTCACCCAAATTTCAAACTTTTTAATCAGAATCTTTAGAA
>NW_023458555.1:61272994-61274621 GCF_013731165.1 Rhagoletis pomonella | reverse complement strand
TATTCGCCAGACTTACGTCGAGAAGATTGTAAAGTGCAGCTGCACACTTTCGTTGACGCTAGCGAGAATGCCTTGGCAGCAGTGTCGTACTTCCGAATTGAATACATCAGCAAAATCACAACTTGTCTAGTTGCGGCAAAGACTAAAGTTGCCCCGCTACGCCCACTATCTATTCCACGATTGGAGCTACAAGCAGCTTTAATCGGCGCACGTCTTGCCAACATGGTTTTAAATTCACATAACGTGCAATTCGAAAAACGTTTCATATGGAGCGATTCGAAAACCGTGCTTCATTGGCTTCAAGGCGATCCACGGAGATACCAACAGTACGTCATGTTTCGCATAGCGGAAATACAGGAAACAACGATCCCAAATGAATGGCGATGGGTGCCAACTAAACTTAATGTTGCGGACATTGCTACGAAACCTAAACCATGTCATGAAGTCAGTCAGCAGTGGATACACGGTCCTGCCTTTTTGATGCAAGCAGACAGCGAGTGGCCAGAAATTGTACACCTTGGAACTACCAACACCGACGAAATTATCAATTTCGAATACTTTTCAAGCTGGGTTCGCTTATATACAGCAGTTGCAAATTGGATACTCTATATCGAGAAGCTTAAAAAAAGCTCTCCTTCTTCATCGCTCTCGATGCACCATTTTGCACAAGCGAAACAATTTATATACAAATATGCACAAATGCAAGGTTTTGACGATTGGGCAGCATTGAAAGAGGGTAAGCCGGTCAGTAAACACGGCCCGCTACGTAATCTTCAGGTTTACATGGACGGCTTTGGACTTATACGAGTGAAAAATCGAGCAAAGTATTTCGCATCCCAGGAGCAGCACGACTTCATAGTACTACCTCAGCATCATCATGTAACAGAACTTGTTGCAGCGCATTATAATCAACGTTTTCACCACGTCCAACACGAAACAGCTTTAAACGAGGTGAGACAAACATTTTTATACCCGAGCGCACTTGTGCATAAAGGTATATTAATTTTGTTCACATAACGGTTGTTTGTAACAGCCAAAACGAATCGAGATAGATATAGACAAATGTATACATATATGCTCAGAATGAATAGAGAAATCGATTAAGCCATGTCTGTCTGTCCGTCCATCTGTCCGTCCGTCCGTGTACACGATAACTCGAGCAAAAAATTTAGATATCTCAACGAAATTTGGTGTGTTGGTTTCTGTTAATCCAAGGTAGGTTGGTATTGAAAATGGGCGAAATCGGACAGTAACCACGCCCACTTCCCATATAACGTTAATTTCCAGAAATACGAAAACTGCGATATTTTAGTAACTACTGAAGACAATTCACTCAAAACTGATATTTGTAATAATTTTCAGACGAAAATAAGAATATTATAAATTTTTGGAAAATGGGCGTAGCCACGCCCACTTATGGTTACATGTGTATATCTTGGTTACCGCTGCACCAATGTCTTCCAAACTTGGCACAGTTGTTGGCCTTGAAACAGCATACTAAATGGCCGAAAATTTTAAAAATCGGACAATAGCCACTCCCACATCCCATATAACGGTAATTTTCGGAAATACGAAAACTACGATATTTTAGTAACTACTGAAGATTATTCACTCAAAATTGATATTT
>NW_023458555.1:61269809-61272894 GCF_013731165.1 Rhagoletis pomonella | reverse complement strand
TCAAAGTACTGCCTCAGCATCATCATGTAACAGAACTTGTTGCAGCGCATTACCATCAACGTTTTCACCACATCCAACATGAAACAGCTTTAAACGAGGGGAGACCAACATTTCTTATTTAAAATTACGACGAGTTTATATGAAAGTACGAAGTAACTGTTAAATACATATCGTAGGTGATACTGCAAAACGGTCACTTACCTTGTTTATATGGCATCAAACGCGGTATCGAGTTAACTTGTGTCAGCGTAGTTCGCTTGAAATGCAAGTGTTTATATGCAACACACGAAATGAGTCGATCGAACACACTTTCAAACAGAGTTTATCCCTATGCAACCCTGTTAATACATATGTCAATTCTTGAAAATAATGAACATTGAAAAATAATAATTAAAGACTCAAACAGCCTTGCTTTGCATTCAGCTTGAACGAAGAAACTCACTCCTTGGCACACTTTTCTGTTATCCGGTTCTTTCATTTAAAAGTTATTTATACATTTGAAGAGAAATGTTTTTAGAAAAAAACTGGAGAATCACTTAAGTTTTTCTATATAACTTTGGTAAATGTTACTCGATCGGTACGTAATAATTACCAAATTGAAGGCGAGACTTACTTTTACTGATTTATGATAATAGCACAATGAAAATCTTTCAGATTATAAACAAATAATTTTAAAATAAACAAAAATGTTGAACAATTTTTTTTTGTCATTTTCCTATATTTTCAATTTTTATATTGTATGCATAAATATGAGTAAACTAGTTAGTGTTTCTAGAAGTTGTGCCTGTTCAGTGTGTCCATACTAATTTTCGTAAACAAAATTTTTCCACGATGATGGAAAATAATGGCTTTTCTATTAGAGCTACCGAAACTGTTCCTAAATTTGCAAAAATTCGCAAACTATAGCTAATATTAAAAAAAAAGATTAGAATATTTGAAACCAGCGACCTAAATGCACACCAGGAATATTAATGATGTTCTTTACATCTTTTGACTATAGGCCAGTGCAGTTATCAAGAGAACAATTAGAATTTTATTGAAAAAATGTAACTTTGAGATTAACGATAAGCTAAAGGGCTGCGATAAATGATATTTTACTTTATATTTTGAGTTAACGAATTCATTATATAATAATATGCACCAAACCTTTTTGCTGAACCCAGAAATTTTAACAAGAATTGGTCTTATTCAACTAGTTTGCTGTAGATCACTTGACGGTCGATGCGCGGGTTCTTACAATTAAAATAAAAGACTAATATTTTGCACGCTTGTTGTTGACTTCATGATACAATATATTTTCACTATTACCAAAGGATTTGAGAATAATTAGATTTTCGACCCGCCCTATTGTTCATGTACTACTCTTTGTCAAATGTAACTGCGTGCACTATGTGCACTATTTTGCTTTATTACTCAATTGTTAAGTTTAAAAGATGGTCTGGTTGCTCAACGAGAAATGAAATATAGCATTTTGAGTCAAACCACGCCAACTGTGTCAATGAATTTCCGTTGATTTTCTGGAAAGTGAACACAATTGTGGGAATCTGTAGATAATTATAGAACAAAAATACATTTTGGACGGTTTTTCGAAATTGCTCTTCCTTTTTGTTTTTTTTTTTTGGTATTATAAGAATATTGCAGTTTTTGAGAGAAAAATTCGTAACTCGCGACCCATTTGATGAAATTTGATGAATTTTTTTTTGATGTACGTACTTGTATAATTATTCATTAATTAACATAAAAATGCTATCACTCACACAAGCTTAAATGAAAATAGCTATTTACTCAACGCTTAAAGGTGACAAAAAAATCGATTGCGACTGTCAAAATCGGAAAGACCAATTTTTTCTTTTTGGAACTTAAGAACAAGAGTTTAGAGTATATTGTGCCATAATTTCACTGCAATCGCGGGCCTAGAATATATAAATAATTGCAATTGTTTAAATTATTGTTATTAAAGAATTAATTGTTTTGCAAATTTTATTCTGCAAATCTTTCTATTGTAAAGGGAAATGCTTCAGCAACTCTCAAACAAAATTTCATCAAATGGGTCGCGAGTTACGAATTTTTCTCTCAAAAACTGCAATATTCTTATAATACCAAAAAAACAAAAACGAAGTGCAATTTCGAAAAACCGTCCAAAGTGTATTTTTGTTCTATAATTGTCTACATATTCCCACAATTGTCTTCACTTTCCAGAAAATCAATGGAAATTCATTGACACAGTTGGCGTGGTTTGACTCTTTTGTGTTATTTCACATTCAATTGGGAAATAACACAAATTTGCGTTATTGCCGTTTGTGTTATTTATGAATTCGCCTTGCTTTATCCTGTATGAATAAAAACTATCTAACATTATAGTACATTCTCACTGCACTGAAATCGGAAATTTCGCGAAATCTTTTGAAATCCAAGTGGATTTCCCATATATTTTCATGATTTATATTTCTTCGATTTCAATCAGATTTCAATGAAATCCTATCGAAATCCTCACGTTTGTAAAACGAACAAACCTTTAGATACTAATGGTGTATGTAAAATGTAATTTTTTTATAAAACAAAAAATATATTTCGCGCCACGGCATCCATTGTCGAATGAAACCCGATTCAAATAGAATGAAATAAAATTACAGCTCTTTTCTCTCAAATTCTTTTTAAATGGAAGAAGCGAACTCGTCACCAAATGCCATAATCTCAAAAAGATTTACGACTACAACTTGATTCCATCACGGATGCCGTGTTTCGGGCCCTGCATTAATTTAAAAAGGGCCTCAAAAAATTACTCTCCACTTCAAAATTGTTTCGTTAAACCTAGATTTAAAATGCTTGACATTTGCAGAAAATTCGTGTGGCAGGCTCCATCAAAAAACGTATTGCAAATGAGAAATATTTCCATAAACAGCTGATAGAGATGCAATTTCACTTTTAAATTGGTTATGGTCAGAGTTAACTTTTTATTTTTATTTAGGTGCATTCAATTAAATCTCTTTGGTTTCTTTGCGGAAAATATTGGTAGATTTTTAGCCTTTGTTGGTAAAAATGGTATACAGTTAAAAAGTTGGTAAGGTCTCTCGACGCACTATTT
>NW_023458555.1:61264456-61269709 GCF_013731165.1 Rhagoletis pomonella | reverse complement strand
GTCTGGCGAATAACAGCGAGGAACGGAAATAGTTCGGATCAATGGAAGGTATGACGTCCACACTCTCCATTTGGATACCAGTTCAGCAGTGAGTGGTTGATCCCAGTCAAGACCGCTGCGCCAGATATCTTGAACGAGAATTTTGAGATAGGAAGTTAAGCAAGCGACCAATCTTAGGGGGTCAAAAATGGACACAAGGATCTGCAATACTTCCCTCTTAGTTGGTACAGTTCCTTCGCAGAAAACGTTTCGTTGGAGTCGCGCAAGTTTTAAGACAAATTTAAAATGATCGATGTGTGGATCCTAGTACATACCGAGAACCTTCTGTACATGCACCGGGTCTGTGTTGCTAGCGAAGATCTTGTCGGTTATTTCACCTTCCTGTTGAAGCGCTGCTAATACCTCTGGCGAATCGCTGGTCCAGTTATGCATGAAGAAGCCGCCTTTTGCATGAATATCGCGCACACCTTTTGCCAAATCTATAGTCTCGTTGACAGTCGCTGTCGAATCAATAAAGTCATCGACATAATGATGATTTTTAATCGCATTTGCTTCAATAGAGTTTCAGCTATGAACGGCGAGCAACATGCTCCAAAGCTTAATACGTTTAGTCGATAAACACTGAACGACAGTTCGCCGGTGTCACGCCAAATAAAACGCTGCGCTTCTGCATCTGCTTCTTGTAGCTGAATGCTGTGAAACATTTCAGCAATATCCCCGCAAACAGCAACAGCACCCATGCGAAAATTGAATAAAATGTTGAGCAGTGGAATCAGCAAAGCCGGCCCCTTCATTAAACAACTGTTGAGCGAAACTTCACCGGATTTGGCGGCTGCGTCCCACACCAGTCTAACCTTATTCGGCTTATTTCGAATGCGAACGATAAATATGGGAAGATACCATATCTTCCCACCACGATCTTTGATAGCATCAGCTGGTAATTTCACAGCGTAGTTTTTATGCACTAAATTGTCGACTTGCTGCTGAATTGTGTGAGCAAGTCCCGGTTCTTTCGTCATTTTTCTTTGCAAACATTCAAACCGGCGAATCGCTGTAGGTAGGCTGTTAGGCAAATTGACACTTTCATTGGACCACAATAACCTGGCAACATAGCGATTTGCGCGCATTTCGCAACTTCTCAAAATATCGATTGCTCTTTGATCGTCTAGCGAAATTAAAGTCTTTGGTACTGAAATCCCAATATTTTCATTAAAGGTAAATGTCATTACCAATTCATATAAATCAGTATAGTCGTCGCTACCAGTGATACTTGTGAAAGTTTAAGTTCTCAGTCCAACCTAATCGTGTCTTAACTGCCACTTACACTCTAGTAATTTCAATGCTACAATTAGATTAGGATTGTTTACTCCAATTATGAGCATTGGTACGACACCAACGTAGCTTTGCACTCGAATATATTTTAAGTGCGGGTAGTCTTCTTTCATTTTGACAGCTGACATTGATTCTGGTGACAAACTTAAACCCTTCACTGTGTGAACGTTTCGCAACGAAAATTTCTCAGCACCTTGTTTGGCTGCGGAAATATACATGTCGAGCCTTTTTGATTGCGCTTCATATCTATTTATGTCGCCATGTATGTAGGAATGCCTGTTATGCCTAGCTCCTTCGCAAGGCTTTGCCCCATGAGGGTGAGTGTCGAACCGTCGTCCATAAAGGCATACGTTGTTATGCTCTTATTTTTCCCATACAATATAACGGGGAGAATTCTAAAACGCGACTGTAAATTGTTATTAACTGAGCGGTGGTTGTTTAACATAGTTGCCACCTCGCTATTTGATCGGCTATTGAAGTTATGCAGTAATTCATGGTGACGGATTGTACAACCATCGACTCCGCACAACTTATTGCTCCAACAACGACGAGGGTGTGTGCCTGGCGACATAAGTTTTTACTTTTCACTAAGCTCCCCCTCTCAGTTACCGAGAGCATTTTAAATTCTTCACATTGAAATGCTTTGTGTGGATTTTCGCTTTGGCTAGAGGTGGGTAACTCAGAACTGTGCTGATTTACTGTGCTGACTCTTAGAACTGTGCCGCACGCTCAGACTCACCTCTGAAAAAGTTTTTAACTCAGTAACTCAGTTTATGTGCTGACAATGTATAGCTCAGTGTGCTACAGAGTCGATATGGTAACTCAGTTGATGTGCTGACACTTGCATAGCTCGGTGCGGCTTGCATTGTTTAGAACTGTGTCGATGTGGTAACTCAATTGATGAGCTGACACATTCACACAATACGATCTTCCAAAAAGTACCATAATAGATGGCATCACTAGACTAACCATCAATTGAATATACGATTTCCAAATTTAACAAGAAGCAAGGCGAATAGCCCAGTTATGCATACTTGCACTGTTATACCATTTTTACGTTAAAATCAAAACCAAACAGAATTCTACATGTGAAGTGCTATGCGTTGGGTAACCGCTTACATGCATAGCCCATTTAACAGATTCTTGTATGACAACTCTCAAGCAAAGCTAAGTATGCATAACTGGGCTAGAAGTTAATACATCCAAGGGGAATTATTTTGCAAATGAACTCACCAGTTGAAATCAGCTTTCTAAAATTTTGCCGGACAGCTACGAACAGAAGCTAAAGATAATCTTTTCTAAATCGATTTCGATTACTAACATCATCAAAAATTTCGATGTAACGGGTGATTTTTTTGAGGTTAGGATTTTCATGCATTAGTATTTGACAGATCACGTGGGATTTCAGACATGGTGTCAAAGAGAAAGATGCTCAGTATGCTTTGAAATTTCATCATGAATAGACTTACTAACGAGCAACGCTTGCAAATCATTGAATTTTATTACCAAAATCAGTGTTCGGTTCGAAATGTGTTTTTATCGACAAATTTTGTTCAGAGATGAGGCTCATTTCTGGTTGAATGGCTTCGTAAATAAGCAAAATTGCCGCATTTGGAGTGAAGAGCAACCAGAAGCCGTTCAAGAACTGCCCATGCATCCCGAAAAATGCACTGTTTGGTGTGGTTTGTACGCTGGTGGAATCATTGGACCGTATTTTTTCAAAGATGCTGTTGGACGCAACGTTACGGTGAATGGCGATCGCTATCGTTCGATGCTAACAAACTTTTTGTTGCCAAAAATGGAAGAACTGAACTTGGTTGACATGTGGTTTCAACAAGATGGCGCTACATGCCACACAGCTCGCGATTCTATGGCCATTTTGAGGGAAAACTTCGGAGAACAATTCATCTCAAGAAATGGACCGGTAAGTTGGCCACCAAGATCATGCGATTTGACGCCTTTAGACTATTTTTTGTGGGGCTACGTCAAGTCTAAAGTCTACAGAAATAAGCCAGCAACTATTCCAGCTTTGGAAGACAACATTTCCGAAGAAATTCGGGCTATTCCGGCCGAAATGCTCGAAAAAGTTGCCCAAAATTGGACTTTCCGAATGGACCACCTAAGACGCAGCCGCGGTCAACATTTAAATGAAATTATCTTCAAAAAGTAAATGTCATGGACCAATCTAACGTTTCAAATAAAGAACCGATGAGATTTTTATTTTATGCGTTTTTTTTAAAAAAAAAGTTATCAAGCTCTTAAAAAATCACCCGTTACATACCAATTGTGCGATAGCACACTTGTGCCAGCTCACTGTGCTGACTCATTAAAGTGAGTTGGAGTTACTGAGTCAGCACACCAAAATTTACAGAGTTACCCACCCTTAGCTTTGGCAACCCTTGTCGCTTTGCATTGCCTGCTAATGCATGCGTGTATCTTGTTTGTTAGGCTTTTTCGTTGGTGTTGTTACACGACAAGCAGCCTCTGCTAGCATCGAGATCCAATTAGAAAAGTCTTCTATATTTCGCTCTTTCAATGGCATCGAATGAACAGCCCAATTGAGTTTATTTTCATGCGAGAGTTTCTCAACAAATTGCTTTTGTAAAATAGGATTATTTAAGTAGCTTGTTAGCTTACTTGCATATATTGTAGCTACAATATTTTTGATGGCAAATGCAAAATCAATAAGCTGATCTAATTTTGCTTTTGGAGCAGTTAGTTGCCTTGCTTTTTCTATTAGGTGTTTGAAAACATACTATGGGCGCCCAAAATACTTTTTTAATGTGTTGACAATATTTGGCACCATGTCGGGCAATACCAGCAGATTACGCACAACTTCTCTGGCTTTTCCCCTCAAACACCTCTGCAAGCGTATTAGGTTTTCATGGTTAGAGAAACCTGCAAGTGCAGAACTTTGCTCATAAGCGCTGATAAATATGTGACATTCATTTGGGTCTCCGTTAAACGTCGGCAGGTCTCGTGGCACACACTGCCGCGCTGCTAGTTGCATTGAGTACAAAACCGCGCATCAAGAAAAGGCAAAACCTCGTATATGAAGTTGCCTAAATTTTATAGGAGAGAGTGAAACTTGTCCTAATTAAAAACGGTTCTCTCTTTTAAACTTAATAATCTTCTCTCCCTATGTCTAAGTATCGATATTTTAATATCGCTGTCAGGAGCTTCCGGTGACCAAATATCTTTTTTGGCACAAATTTCAGTTCCGAGGTTTGGCAGAACCACGATACGCGCTTTTGCACTTTAAACGACGATATACATATTGGCGCTTGAACAATATGTTGGTGTTTGGCCTAGCTTCTCCTCCGATATGCGGCGTGCGTGATTTTGTCACACAACTTTACGCCGACTCCGAACGGCAATTGTATTTTAATGAGAAGTTGTTTCCATGACAGAATACACTCGGAGGTTTACTATTACCAACAGAGGGGCAACCACTATTAGAAAAAACTGGGCTTGAACTCAGGCTCTGCGTAATGCTCTACAGCATCCGCCACTACTTTTACATATATTGCTGGTATATTCAAAATACCATCCCGAACTTCGGAGTGTATATATGTAATATAAACAAGTAAGAAGGTCTAACGGAACCGAACATTAAATACCCGGCGCAGGTACGAAGTATATGATTTTCACCTTTCCGAAAGCTACCGCTACACGGTAAGCCGGGGTGTATAAATTTTGAGTAAACTAGCGTCCTTAAATTTCGAAATATTGAAGTTTCTGAAATTTGCCGTTATATGAAAAGTGGTCGTAATTTTAATCTGATTCCAATAATTTCCAACGTTTTGCTTTTATTTGGCAAGCACAATAATCGTACCGAGTTTGGTACAAATTGGTAGAACGGTTACCGAGATACATACAGTTGTCCACAAAATAATAGGAGTGCGATATTTTGACCAGTTT
>NW_023458555.1:61262266-61264356 GCF_013731165.1 Rhagoletis pomonella | reverse complement strand
AAAACACCTTTAACCAAAAAAATTCTCAAAAATCAACGGAATTTTTTAGCCGCTTGAAACTTGCACTTCTTCAGACTAGAATTGAATGTGCTACAAAACTGCATACCAGAATTTTTTCTAAAGATTCTGATTAAAAAGTTTGAAATTTGGGTGAAAAATTGCAAAATTTTTATAATTTTTATACAAAGTTTAAAATCTGAATTTATATGGTGTTTGTTGTATAGCCAGCTAGGCTTTTATAAAAAAATAATAAACATTAAATAAACAAAAGACAAATAGCCAAAACTGGTCAAAATATCGCACTCCTATTATTTTGTGGACAACTGTATGTATATCGGTAATCGTTCTACCAATTTGTACCAAACTCGGTGTGGTTATTGTGCTTGCCACATGAAAGCAAAGAGTTGAAAATTATTGAAATCGGACTAAAATTACGGCTGCTTTTCATATAACGGTAAATTGCAGAAATGCTTGAAACTTGAATATTTCGAAATTGAAGGACGCTAATTTACTCAAAATTGATACACCCCGGCTTACCATCTAGCGGTAGGTTTCGGAAAGGTGAAAAAACATATATTTAATATTTGCGCCGGGTATTTAATGTTCGGCTCCGCCCGAACTTAGACTTTCTTACTTGTTTAATTTAGAATTCATACATCTTCCGAATGCGGGATTTCGCTGTAACATTCTACTTTGATCTCGCGAAAACGCACTGAGGACTTCCGAGCACTGTTTTTATCACTTTGACCATGCTAACCCCCGCTCCCTGATTTTTTCGTAACTGCCAGGCCTTATTTGTACCGATTAAAAACCTGCAAACTGTCGAATAGTGCAATCTATAATTTTTTAGCAATTTTACGTGTACTTAAGGCCGGATCATTTATAAACTCGTGCAAAATGGTTTGTCTCGTTTCTAACTCGGTAGCCATTTTTAACTCAACTAGGAATCAAATTCAAATGAAATTTCTTCTACGACCAACTAACGTCTTGGTCAGCTTATGGTATTTGAATTTCAAAATTTTGAATTCGTTTTGGGTAAGTTATAAACTTCCCAAAGTGTCGCAGTTTTGGTGTGTTCACCCTTTATTCTACTATAGATGTACATACATATATTCAAATTAGCGAGGGAGAGAAGAGGAAAGACATACGCGAAGAAACTAAACAAAATATCGAAGTAAGCGTATTTTATTTGAATTTTGTATTTTAAATATTTTTGACTGTATGTATGTATCACCAAAAAAAGTTGCGGTTTTTCCGCCCGGATTATAAAATCTATTATATTTTAAGACGTCCACCAAAATATTTCGGAAAATTGTTAAGATTTAAGCGAGCTGGACCGATTTGAAAATACCTCCAAAAATGAAGTTTTTTATGAATAAAAATAGTTTCTTAAAGAACTTTTTGAAAAAAGTCAACTCAGATGACAAATTAGATTAAGCTTAAAAAATCTGCATAAAAATATTTAAAAATATTTTCAACGGAAACATAAGAATGAGATTTTTGATGCCGTTTTTTTTACTTTTTTCAAAGATTGGTTTACCAAAAACTTGAATAACTGGGCCAAAAATGTTCTGATGTAGGCTTATGGGATCTCAGTAGAAAGGTATTTTCACACTGTTTTTATTTCTGTTTTTTTCGAATACCAACACAACCTAATTCAACTTTGAATGACGTTCGTTCATCCTACCTTTCTCTTCCATCCTTTGAATGAGTTTATTAGCAAAGAAATAGAAAGGGTGAGAAAATACCTTTCCAATGACACCTCTTAAGTCTAAATCGGAAGAGTTTAGGTTCAGTTATTCAAGTTTTTCCTATACCAATCTTTGAAAAAAGTTAAAAAACAGCATCAAAAATCTCATCATTACGATTCCGTTCAATTTTTATTTTTTTTTTTAATATTTTTATGCAAATATTTTAAGCTTAAACCGTTTTGTCATTTGAGGGGATTTAAAAAAAAAAATCTTTAAGAAACTATTTTTAATCATAAAAAAACTCCATTTTAGGAGGTATTTTCAAATCGGTCCAGCTCACGTAAATCTTAATATTTTTCCGAAATATTTTGGTGGATGTCTTAAAATATAATAGATTTT
>NW_023458555.1:61259773-61262166 GCF_013731165.1 Rhagoletis pomonella | reverse complement strand
GAAGTTTCACTTCTATCATGTGTACGGTGTTACACACGCATTTTTTTACAACTACAGATTGTTTATATTGTTTTTAAAAAATAAGTAAACAATGTTCCCGAACCGAAACGAGAAAATGCAAAATGGCGTGTAGTGCTGCCACTTTATTTATGTTTCGTAGTAATTCAGTTTTCAGTCTACTATGTTGAGTACTTTTCTGTTTTGTCATTAACAATTTTATACAAACTTCAACCTCATATGCATATGGGCAAATCAAAAAAATAGGTACACTTTCAAAAAAAACTTTATTTTTAAATTTGTGAGCACACCTATGTTTTATATATCATTTTATTCGTAATCTCTTAATAAATCGATTAATATAAGTGTAATTTATTTTCATCAAGTGCTTCAAAAGTTAGACGAGGAATAAGCATGAAATAGAAAACAAAAGAATAAGCTGGGTTGAAACTTCGCTGTTCAAGTTGTAAACTTTGAAGAAAGAGTTTGAAAGTTGAACACACTTAATTGGGATGTTCTAAATTCAATGGCATGCCCTGTTTTACCAGATTGGCTCCGGTTTTCGAGATAACGGTACTTGAAAATTTGATTAAATTTTAACTACTTTATAAATAACTCCCTCAGTTTGGAAGTTATTTTACTAAAATTTTGCACATAACAGTTTTTCAATATTACCTTAATTATTCCTTAAAATTATCGAAATAGGTTAACGTCAACATATAGCTCCAATACAACTGATTACTCAGATATGGGTATTTCCATACGTCGCATTCGTGACAGTCGTACGTTTCAATGTGATACAAACAAGGAATACTATTTGTTTTCTTTAACTTTTTTGAGCCATTGTATAGCACATAATTAGCTCTATATTTAACCGAAAAATGAAAGCAATCGAACTGCTGGGTCCTGAAATATAAGCATTTAAAGAGAGTGTCGTTATGTGACAAAAAATGGAAGTAGATTTTTTCTTTTCTTACAAAATCGCAAAACTCTGCGAATTGTGGATGGCCATTTTCATGACACTTATTTTAATATAATTTGGAGCAATTCTAGTTGTTTTAAGAGTTTTTTGAATTAATGCAACTTGTTTCAATTTTCTTTTACAACCCCAAGTGTGAAACGTCACGTGACGTAGCGTTACGTTACATAAATTTCCATCGTTATATTTTTGTTAATATTGCTTTTAAATGAATTTTTAACGCAAATAAAACATGTATTTTATGTAGAATATACTTTATATTTTGACTTCAGCGCCAATTCAGAGTGAATTTGTTGGAAATCTATGACTTATTATGTTTCAACTACATACGCGAAATATCTCAACCTTGGCGCCACCTAGGAAGACCATTTTACGCAAACATGATTTTACTAACATAGCCAGTATATATTTTAAAAAGCAGACAAATCGGCCCGTAAATACGTTAGATATAAGATCTTTATTTTTTTTGTCGTGGTGGACCTTCCGATGGAAAAACCCATATGTGTTTTTGCGCAATAACTCTAACTTCATATCTGAATAATAAATTGTATGCGTGCTATATGTTAAATTGAACCTATACTAAATTTTAACCTGTTTAATTGAAGGAGTTATAACGCAAAACAACGTCTCTGATCAATCAGTTGTATGGGAGGTATATGTTTTAGTGAACCGATTTCGATGATTTTATGGAATAGTTAAGGTAATATTAGAAAATGGTTATGTGCAAAATTTTAGTAAAATATCTTCAAAACCCAGGGACTTTTTTATAAAATAGTTAAAATTTAAGCAAAGTTTCAAGTACCGCTATCTCGAAAAGTGGAGCCAATAGGGGAAAGCTTAGGACGCCATTGAATTCAGAAGATTCCAATTAAGTAAAAGCAACTATCAGAACATTTGTCGAAAAAGTTGCTTTGATACCACTCACGAAATATTCTGACTAAAAGAAGGTGCATCATTAAAAGTAGTAAATCAGGGTTTTTACACACTTCTAGAGACAAATTTTTTGAAGCATTTTACACGGATATGTAATTTTATAAGGACTAGCAGTTATAGAAAGATTTAGATCGTTTCGACGTATTTTCCAAATGTGCCTTTAATTAAAGTGTTTTTTGGAATAAAAATTACGCTCAAGATCGCAAAATATTTTATCTTTAAAAGTTGGTTTATTCTGAAGGCACAGCTCTTGCTCAGGTATCAAATTATTCGTAATTGTTTGTAGTAAACAATACATACTTAAAAAGTTCTTAAACTTAAACCGAAAATTTTGAAAATTGTGAAATGTGGAATTACAGACTTTGAGTTACTTTCCATTTCGTTATTTTTTAATGCACACTTTTCTTACCTACTACATATGAAGTGTATACATAAGTACAAATTGCACATACAATTTCAAATCAGTATATGGTGTGCTTCAAAA
>NW_023458555.1:61247638-61259763 GCF_013731165.1 Rhagoletis pomonella | reverse complement strand
CCCTATTTCCAATGGTATTCCCCCAAAATAAATTTTTCTATTTACGGTACTTCATTTTCATTTTTATAAAAAAAACACAAATAAATAAAATAAAATAAAAACTTTTTATTATACAACGCTTTTATAAATGGACTAAAAAGTAGAAAATAATATTTCTCAGTCCCACAGAATTTGTCTTGATAACTTTTGATTTTGAAATTTTAGCAAAAGTCATTATAAACAATTAATGACATTGAAAATGAAAAGCGTGGAGCGCATGCAGTACAAAGCATTCGACTTCATTGACAATAGTCAAACTACATAACATTCTACAGCGAAAGTACAAATTTGAGATCGATTTTAAGCGGTCGTTATTAATATACCCACATACATACATATATTACTCTTCAATTTCAAATCAGGCCTATTACATGCGCCCCACGGTTTTCATTTTCAATGTCATTAATTGTTTATAATGACTTTTGCTAAAATTTCAAAATCAAAAGTCATCAAAACAAATTCTGTGGGACTGAGAAATATTATTTTCTACTTTTTAGTCCATTTATAAAAGCGTTGTATATTAAAAAGTTTTTTTATTTTATTTATTTTCTAGTTTTTAGTCTTGTCTGTACAAAATTTTGTAATAGATATTAAAATAATTTAACTTGCAGTAAAAGAGAACAGACGACTATACAAGTACAATGTTGTTTGCTCACATTTAGTATAAACATACATATCTATGTACATACATACATATAGCAGCAGTTTATTTCATTTAAAAAATGGCGTGTCGTCCATCTCCGCTGTGACGTATATAAATAGTGCATATATTTAGGCGCAATATTTAACTTCTTCTGGCGGGCGACATCTAGAGTCTTCTAATTGATATCTAGACTAGGTTGATATCTAGAATTTTCCATAAATAGCTTTGCTACATTTATAGTAGGTGCATTCTTTTGCAACCGAGGTACAAAAGAACACTCGCTTAAATAACGAAATACACGCAAAGCAACAACACAAACTCGGCAATTTATCCGAGCTCAGCCAGGTCGGTTAAAAAATACGCGACCTGAAGGCTAGTGTTGGTAAGTGAAACAACTGCTCTATTGCGAATTGTTAATGGGAAAGTGGAGAGGGAAATTTTTGCTTCCTTTTAAACGTGTCTTATATTTTAAAAGAGTATATATATTACGCAAATACCTCACATAATTACTCATTTAAATTGGTTTTTGTATCTATATCCCGCTAAACTAATCACATTTTCTTGCCAGCTACCAACAGGGTTGCTTAACCTTTAACTGTAGAGGTGGTGGTAAAATTTACCCCCTCTTTAAATTTTTTTGAATTAATCTCTTATGTTGCGCTCCAGCAACTTGATTCTCTCAGTATCTTCTAATTTCGTTGTCGTTTTGATCAGTTATGTTTTTTCTGTGGAAGGTGTAGCGTGGGCGGAGGAATGCTGATGCTGGTGTAAAAATTACCACACCTCAACGTTTATACAACCATTTCTTTCAAGGAAGGTTGACCTGTGTTTTTTTCTGTTTAATCTTCCGATTAAAATGATGTGTGCGCCCTAATACTATCTCCGCTTCATAGTTGCCTTCTCCCTGCGGTATTTTGGCTACTGCAAAAAGAAAGTGGAGAAAGGAAGAACACTCCAATATCAACCGTCTAACCGAGCGCACACGGGAAAACGGCCACCGAATTTTTACATACGTATATGTACACATACCTAATTAAGTTTACTTAAAATAAAAAGATTTATAACGTTTTCAATATAAAACGCGAGTGGTTTTATTAAAAGTGAACGCGAGAAAATCCTTCTCGCGTTGCTATGGTCCTTCTTCGCCATAACGAAAGGCACCTATGGGCATATGAACGCAACAAGCAATACAACAAGCGAAGACAATTTAGAAGTGAACATTTAGTACAAAGCACAAAAGTGATCACCAACAAAAGCCTAAATGGAGTGAACTTTAGACTGGGTCACTACAAGTGTACATACATAAAAACAAACACCAGAAGCAAACATAAAATAACTTTAAAGTACATATAACAAATATGAAACACTAAAAGTATACACAGTGAACAGAAAAACAAAACTTTAGTTAACATTTGTTCATACAGATACATAAACAACTACAAAAACGAAAACATATTCAGAAACACCAAAAGAAAATCGCAGCAAAGAGGAGTAACAAAACAGGCAAAGGAAGCTAGCATCCACCAGGGAAGCAGCTGCACCACACCGACATTAGTGACCAGCACCAGCAAAATCACCAGAAACACTACCTGAGACAACAACAACTGCAGAGCGGTAAAAAAGCGCGAAAACTAAAGGGAAGTAAAAAAGACAATACAGTAGAGATTTTAATCAGATATTTAACAATTTTATACCCCTTACAAACCTACATGCATATGTACATATATACCACCAAAAGAAATAAAGTCAGCTCTATTGTCACAAAGATAACTAGTATCAAATCAGTTCAGCTTACCCAGTTAGCGCCTAAATATACCTACGTACAAACATACGTATATGCAGGCATACATATATACATGCATGGTGATCCCCTTACCTACCCTCTTATATGCACCTGATCATCCATTTGCGCATAAATACAAAGCGCCTGCTCAAACCAAATTAGCGTGCATTCCAAAGCACAGCTTTTAAAAACATTGGCGCGTATTCATAGTCCAGCAACTAAGTCGAAACTAACAAAGTTGCAACTTAAATTTAAGTACCAACTTAAAATTCCAAATAGTAGATATCTAAATGTTATGCACAAATTTACTTTAAAAGAACTAGCGTGAAACTGATATTACTTGAAAATTTATCTAAATTATTCCAGTTATAAAATTGTGATGTAGCTTTATTCGAATTGTAATACGCATTTAATTTCATCTTCCGATTAAAATGGATCGATCTTTGTAAATTTTAAACGGAGATTATTCAATATTATCAAAATCACCCTCTACCAACTTAATTTTTACATATTTCGTCTGTTTTCCCTTAATTTGATAAAATACTTCTTCCTAGTTACGACTTAGTTGCAGCTGCAGCCGAAACTAAATTTTAAGCTGGTACTTAGCCAGAAAAGTCGAAACTAAGGCGACTATGAATAGCTTTAGTTGTGACTTAGAATAGTTTCGACTTAGTTGAGTACTAAATATGACTATGACTATGCGCCATTCTTACTTGCTAATAAATATTTTTGGCTTACGTTTTGCGCCTATTTTTCGCCCCCACAAGCAGTGCAGCTCTCAGTATACTGCAACTGCACAACCATAGGTACATACATACATACATATAGATTCTGCGCTCCCAGCAGTACTAACTATTGGTTGGTCATTTACAGAACTTTGTTTTTCTGAAGTTTTCGCATAATCGTACGTACATATATACGTACTAGCAGACCCGGCGAACTTCATCCCGCCCAAAATTCTTATATATTTTATTGAAAATTTTTGGTCCAACATTTTCACCAACAATTCACGTTTACGATTTTCATTGGCACATTTGTCTGCTAAGATTAAGGTTTGGTGGTCATTTGCCGCTTTAAATAACTTAAGGAAAGTGTTATATCCGTTCTTGAAATTCTCCAGTTGTGCGGCATTTCATAGCACGGTTATTTGCAAAGCGAAATAAATTTTTTCCTCTTCACTCCCTGGCGGCAACAATGACCCGGTTCTATAGTGAATGTCCTAGAAGCTTTACAGTATAGTAGGTGGCAATTTCAAAATGGGTGCGAATCATTGTTCTACAGAAATGCAATATACATACACTTATTTCAGACGAAATACCTTAAAAGTTTGAACGCATAATAGTATTGGAAAATCACATCCATTGGGCCAATTGCAATGCAGGACCGTCGATATACTCAATGGTGCAACAGGTCGATTTAATCTGACCTTCACGGCCCCTTTTCTCACTTGGCTATTTTTAGTAATACCTCGACTTCAGCACCACTTGGCAGCACGTTTTTGCAATAGTATTGCATACATATTTAAAACATTAGCCAAATCGGATCATAAATAAGATTTTTAGTAATAACTCAACTACAGCGCCAACTGTCGGATTAAATTGTGAAACTAAACCATCCAGAGACCCACTCAAATACACAAAAAGTTTCGTTAAAATCCGTACAACCATTTAGGAGGATTTCACTCACAAACACACCTACAGGAGAATAAAAAAATGCATTCAAAGATAGCTAAAGGTAGCTTTGTAGCCCTCACACCCCTTTTCAAATAGCCCAAATTTTCTCCATGGGTACGGGCTTGATTTCAACTATATGTGACCTGGTCTACGGAAAGGGGGCTTAGGTGTCAAAAAATCAATTTTCGCTTTTTGGTTGATTCGGATGGAAGATCAGATGCTTTTTCACGTGGTGAAAAGCAGAAAATCCTAACTTGCTTAGAAGTGTACTAAAAATGTAGAAACAGAAACAGTAAACGTCACTTCTTCAGTGTTACTTTTTTAAATGTTCCACACTAGCAACTTACACGATGAACTATAATAATATTCCGACCAAAAACAACACTTACTGGACCAACAACAACACTTACTGGACCAACAACAACACTTACTGGACGTCCGGCGCGGAGAACAATTAACGAGATAATGAGAAACTGACGAAACGAGTTGCTTACTTTTAACAGCTTTTTCACAGAAAACTAGTTTTCGCACGTAAGCTCCCTTTTCGTAGACCAGGTCACATATATAGATATCTCCATACGAAGTTCCAGTACTGTACCATGAAAACTTTCAGAGATATGCAGTATAAAAACTCGATTTATATGGGAGGAGCCACGCCCCCCTTTCCAACAGCTGCCCTCTTTCTTCATGAGTATGCGATTGATTTCGTATATCTCCATACCAAGTTCCAGAACTCTACCATGAACACTTCCAAAGATAGGCAGTATGAATAATTCGGTTTGTATGGAAGATGCCACGCCCTCTTTTTCCAATAGTTCCAATTTTTCTCCAAGAGTATGCGATTTATTTGGTACATCTCCATACAAAACTCTATTACTCTACCAAAAAATTTCCAGAGATAAGCAGTATGAAAAATTCGGTTTGTATGGGAGATGTCACACTATATATATGTTACTATAGCTAAAATTTTTCTCCAAGGGTATGCGATTGATTTCGTATATCTCCATACCAATTTCCAAAACTCTACCATGCACACTTTCAGAGATATGTAGCATGAGAAATTCGGTTTGTATGGGAAGTGCCACGCCCCCTTTACATATAGATTTTTTTCAGCCTAAAACCATCCTTGGGACACGTGCGGCAGGTGGCAGTTTAAAAAAAATCGGTTCAGCCGCTCTCGAGCCTTGCGAAAACTAACAAACGGCTTTCTAAATATAAAATAGTTGAGATATATTATATATTATAATTATATTTTGACAGTATCCGTTGTTTCTGATTACTTAAAGCTATTTATATTCAAAATTGCATGAAAATTGGAAAACAGGAATCAAATCGGACCAGGAAGCAAATCGGACCATAAATACGATTTCTTCGAACAGATTGGTCCCTGGTCGACTTCTCGGACAAAATGGATCATATATGCTAATATATGCTAAAAAACTATCTACGTACCGAATTTTAAGCAAATCGGACCATAAATACGATTTCTTCGAACAGATCGGTCCCTGGTCGACTTCTCGGACAAAATGGATCATATATGCTAAAAAACTACTTACGTACCGAAATTTAAGCAAATCGGACCATAAATGCGATTTTTTTGGAATAGATCGGTCCCTGGTCCACTTCTCGGAAAAAAATTCACATATGCTAATACATGCTAAAAAGCTATCTGCGCACCGAATTTTAAGCAAATCGGACCTTAAATTCGATTTTTTCGAATAGATCGGTCCCTGGACCACTTCCCGGAAAAATGGGTCATATTTGCTAATATATGCTAAAAAGCTACTTACGTACTAAATTTTAAGCAAATCGGACTATAATAAGATCTTTTCGAATAGACCGGTCCCTGGGCCACCTACCCGAAAAAAAGTAAAATTTTTTTATCCTAAAACATGGTGGTTACCGAAAGCTATTTGTATACAAAATTTCATGAAAATCGAACCAGCCGTTCGTGAGATTACCTGTTACAAAAAAGGGACTTCTCTTTATATAATTAGTATAGAAGTATAGATAGAAGTGTAGATATAGATAAACATCATACATACTTACAAACGCTTGCATCTTCAATACTCAGTGAAACAATTGCGCTGCCGTTATATACATCTACATTCATATATACATAAGTACACATATTAAGCAAGTTAACCCAGCAGTAAATTTGGTGGTAATACCCCAGCAGCAAATTTACCATTTCCCAAAAATATCTATATACTGACAAAAAGGAACACTCTGCAACCACATTGAAAAAATATATATAAATATATATAACACGAAAATAAAAAATAAAACCCAGTAGTAAAATTCACTGGTCACAAAAATACGTACAGTCCACAAAAACACAATTAACCACAATTTGGTCAACTAAGAGCCTCCTTTACATATCAAGATATAAATTAATCTTCAAATATTCAAAATGCCAGCTGAACAAAGCCCCAACAATAGTTCGAAAACCCCCGCCAAAATCTTTGAAAAGCTTCAGACTTCTGCCGAACCAAAGAAATCAGAAAAAAGAAAATCTCATGACCCGTGTGCGCAAAAATTTAATATAGAAAATGATGGCTTTATGAGATATTGTGCCAGACTCACCTCTTCTCCCATAGAGGAATTCAAAGAGTCTCGTTACAAGCCGCATATGACTCACTTTTCCCAAAAGATGAGAAAGACCTTCCAGATAATTTTTTGGCGTTGGCGGAAGGCAAGTATCAATTTAGTATTGAATCTTATGAAATGACTAAAGCGAAGAACTTAGATCAACTCAAATTGATCCGAGCTATAAGTCCCCCAAGCTCTCACACCCGAGAAGCACAGAATTCGCACACAGATGAAAATCCTCACATGTATCTGCAACTCCCGCCATGTGATACAGAGATTTTCTACGGTGGTTATGAAGAATGGCAATCTTTCCGAGATATGTTTACCGCCGTCTACATAAACCACCCCAAATTATCATCCGCGCAGAAATTATACCACCTCCGGTATAAAACAAAAGGGCAAGCCGGTCAAATCGTCAAGCAATTCCCTCTTAGCGACGAAAATTTCGACCTGGCATGGCAAGCATTAAGCGAGCGTTACGAAAATAAACGCATACTAGTGGATAACCAAATCCAAGTTCTAATGAATCTGCCTAGTGTTCACAAAGATGATAGCCAACAAATTATTGATCTCCAAAGCAAAATAAAAACATGTCTGTCCATTTTAAATACTCAAAAGGTTTTGACAGACAGCTGGGACCTAATTCTTATACATATATGCGTATCCAAATTGCCCAAAGATACCGGAATACTTTGGGAGCGATCAATGCCCTCCAAAAAAAATCTTCCCCCATGGTCTCAAATGGACGAATTCCTAACGTCCAGATTTCAAGTGTTAGAAAGGGTAGAAATGAAATTCCAAAAACACGTAAGCAAGACTTCTGCTCTAATAAAATCCCACAGTAAAACAAAATCCTTTTATACAAATTCCGAAAAACGGTGTTTTCCTGTTATTTATGCAACACCCCACATCCGATGAAAAAATACCCCATATTTCAAAAATTCGCAATACAAAGACGCATAAAATTTGTTAAAACTCATAAATTGTGTTCAAACTGCCTTGCTTTCAGTCATTGCTCGGCAGAGTGCAAGTCACCATTCGCATGCATGTATAGCCAGAAAAGACATAACTCCTTACTGCATGTTCACTCATCCAGAAGCCATTCCAAGAAGAACACCATAAAAGAAAATATTAAGAAACCGATCAACCCCGATCGGCAGATACATGCAAGCTCTGGTCATACCCAAAAGACCATAGCCCCACCAAATAAAGAGCAAGTGAGCCCCTATGATCAGCACCCAACCAATACGCAAACTCAAAAAGTAATAGCGCAACACAGCACAGCGCATGCGATCACCAAAGATTGCCCCCAAGAGTTAACAAGCTTCAAGCCGGAAAAGCAACCCACCTGCTCAAACTCCGCGCATGTTAACTCGCTCCAAATTGCCAAAGAAAATGAACACTCACAGTTCGAAGTAGTTACAATTGGTGGATGTAACTCAAAACGCACTTAGAACGTATGTGAACTAAGTATAATTGCCCGCAAGTCAAAGCGGAAGATAAATACCCAAGCTGTGATACTCAAGCAATTAACGCAGCAAATACCGACTTCCCCTATAAGTCGTATATGTATCAAAGAGTTCAATACCCATGAACTAGCTGACGCCCACTTCAGCAAACTTGCACCCATAGATCTGGTTATTGGAAGCGACATACTTCCACAAATTCTCCAACCCGGAGCCCGAAAAATAAATAATAATGTACTAGCACAAAAAACTATATTTGGTTGGGTGATAAGCGGTTCCGCCGCCAAACTTTGAAAATAGAGGGCAATAAATAAGACCCTAATGCCATAAGCTCTAACCCATGAGCACCCTGTAAGACGCAAAACTTTGAAAACAAAGGGCAACAAATAAGACCCCACTAACTCAAAACATCTAGCTCCATCCCCTGAGCTTTCAATAATAAAGTCTGTTATTCCCCAATAATTAAAGAGATTAGGCCGCAAAGCAAACACCGCCTTCTGCATTATGTTTCGTATTTTCTAATTGCAGAACGGTTCAACAAAAGCAAAGAGACGATATACCCAGACAAGCAAGGTCGCTCGCACTATCCAGCTAAGGAATCATGGCTGCCATCATCCAGACACCTGGGACACTGCAAAACGCCCTATTCAGCACGTTTCTGCAGGGGGGGCAGTGTTTAATCTTCCGATTAAAATGATGTGTGCGCCCTAATACTATCCCCGCTTCATAGTTGCCTTCTCCCTGCGGTATTTCGGCTACTGCAAAAAGAAAGTGAAGAAAGGAAGAACACTCCAATATCAACCGTCTAACCGAGCGCACACGGGAAAACGGCCACCGAATTTTTACGTACGTATATGTACACATACCTAATTAAGTTTACTTAAAATAAAAACATTTATAACGTTTTCAATATAAAACGCGAGTGGTTTTATTAAAAGCGAACGCAAAAAAATTTATATATGATCTCTTGTATTTCTTTAGATATATATTTTTTGCTATGAAAAGATGCCCCAAGGCGTATTTATATAAGGTGGTGTTGTTTAATCAGCTGTGAGTAGCGTTTGATTGTCAAAATTTTATATTTTGCTAGTGAGTGAGTGAAAACGTGAGAGTGTTCGCATTTTATGTCGCTCTTTTTCATTCGGGGGAGAATTGCTGAAATTTGACAATGACCCGCTAAAAGCAAAAACAAAATACAAGTAATTGTTGTATTTGTTGAGTCAATACCACCTTATATGAATTCGCCTTGAGATGCCCTTTAAGCTTTAGATTAATTTTTATTTTACACTTTTTTATAAGTTTACTACGTGATGTTTTTGTTCTTGTGAATAATAAAAGCTTTGTGAAATAAAGTGGGACTTTTGTTGATTTTAAAAGAAAAAATAAAATTTTGTATTTATTTTACCTTAAAAATCTAGTAGCTTAGTTTAAAAGACAAAATAATTATAATTTGTATTCAAATTTCTAACTAAAATTCGAAGGGGTAAAATTTACCACCAGGTCATAGACTATGTGCAAAAAATTCACCTCCATAGTTAAAGGTTAAGGCTAAAAAGAATCTTTACCCGCGTTGAGCGTTCTTTTGTCGCTCGCTTACAAAAAAAAAATGCAGCTAGTATAAATGGTGGTCTGGACATACAACATTCAGAGCGGCTGCAAATACAACATTGCAACAAGCGTAGTAAAATCGTGGAGCGCATGCAATACAAAGCATTAGATTTAATTGACAACATTCAAACAACATACATAACATAGACCTAAAATTTCTACAGCGAAAGTACAAATTTGAGATCCATTTTAAGCGGTCGTTATTAATATACCCACATACATACATATATTACTCTTCAATTTCAAATCAGTCCTATTACATGCGCCCCACGCTTTTCATTTTCAATCTCATAAATTATTTATAATGACTTTTGCTAAAATTTCAAAATCAAAAGTTATCAAAAAGAGTTCTATTGGACTGGGAAATATTAGTTTCTAATTTTAGTCCATTTATAAAAGCGTCGTCCATTAAAAAGTTTCTTTTATAATTTATTTTATACTTTTTAGTCTTGTCTGTATAAAATTTTGCAATAGATACTAAAATAATTCAACTTGCAGTGAAAAGAGATCAGAAGACTATGCAAGCAAAATGTTGTTTGCTCACATTTAGTATATGCCTACATATGTACATACATTTATATAGCAGCAA
Organism: Rhagoletis pomonella; assembly: GCF_013731165.1. Classification (NCBI taxonomy): domain Eukaryota; kingdom Metazoa; phylum Arthropoda; class Insecta; order Diptera; family Tephritidae; genus Rhagoletis; species Rhagoletis pomonella. Next base: position 61,249,370 of record NW_023458555.1, on the reverse strand, counting down.
TTAATTTCATTTAAAGAAATGACGTGTCGTCCATTCCGCTATAGCGTATGTAGTGCATATTTTTGACTTCTTCTGGCGAGGCGACATCTATCTCTAGAGTTTTTCTAATTGTATGCCTTTGATATGATACCTACGACGAGGTTGATATCTAGACTAGGTTTGCCATAAATACCTTTACTATATTTATAAGCTCTGATCCAATGCTTTTCGTGAAAAATCCTGTAAAACTGTCAAACAGCAAAATTACTCTCTGAAGTGAGAGTAAAAAGTGAGTAGCAACAAAAAGTACGGGAACAAAACAACCATTTTTCCTGTAAAAACGTCAACCAGTGATTGCTTGACACTTTTCTTGATTTTACCAGAAGAAAAAGTTCGGGTAAAATCTTGCAACTTCACTCTCTACACAACTCTCCAAAAGTCGCTCTCAATTTCAGGATTTTGGATAATTTTGGAGTACGGGAACATTTTTCCTGCAACTTCCCGCAAGTTCGTGTAAAATCCTGTAAGTTCATGGAGTACTGGATCAGAGCTATAGTATATGGTGGTATGAACATTGCAAGTTGATAAAAGCGTTGTAAAAATATCATTACCAGGGAACGGATTTTATGGAAATTGCCTTTTTTTCTGCTAAAGGGATAGAGTATATTCGATTAAGAATGTCCACGATTTAGCTTTCCCTGATTCCTTATATACACATTTGATGCTGCCTTTTTTTGCCTTTTCTACCATTAAAAAAGTGATTATAGCATTTACAATTTTTTTTTAAGATTAAAAAATATACACATGCCCATGCGGCTTATAAAAGCACAGGGACCTCTTGCCAAATTGGTGTTGGAAAAATTCAAAGCCGTTCTCTCAGCTAACGTAGGCTTGGAGACAATAAGGGATGTGGACAAAATTGAAAAGGGCGAGGAAAGTGCACTTATTCCTGATAATATGAACGTTTCAAGCGTTCCGTATTTAAATTGGGCTCTACTTGTTTCAACTTACGTCGAGCGCACATTTAGTACAATCAAGGCTTTTCTTCGCGAAAATCGAATGAAAATGCTGCCAGAAAACTTCAAAATGCATCTTGTGGTTCAATGTTACTACAACTATTCAGATTAAAGTTTTATGAGTTAGAAACTCGAAAGGATAAAATAGTCAAAGATTCAAAGTACAATTTTTTCATATAATTAAACTAGTTCATAGTTTTTCTCTTTTTACTTGTAATATAAACATTTCTAAAATAAATGTATTTTTTGATTGTTCTTTGTATTTGCTGTCTTTTTTTAGTACCTTATGTTGCTTTTTTTGCAACACCAAGTGCCTTTTCCTGCCTTTTTCGCTATTTTGTTTTGCCTTTTTTTGCCTTTTTTGCAGTACCTACTGCCTTTTCCTGCCTTTTTCGCTATTTGATTTTGCCTTTTCCAGCCTATTTCGGTATTTTATTTTGCCTTTTTTATAAGTTTTTAGGTCCTAAAAATCCGTTCCCTGATCATTACTTATAATGAGATATAAGTATAGTCTTTTAATAATACATAAACTAGTACTTCTGAGCAGGGTTCGGAAATATTCATATATGAATCTTCGCGAACATACATTTATGATTTTATACTCGAAGGTGAACGAATCAAATATTCTGTATTGATTCTCCTTCGCGAACGTGAAGCATAAAACCAGTCCAGATAGTTCGCATTCGCGAATGTTAAGGCCCGTCCACATAGAACTTTGGCGTTGCGTTGGCGTTGGC
>NW_023458555.1:61246243-61247538 GCF_013731165.1 Rhagoletis pomonella | reverse complement strand
AAAAAAAATACAGAGCAAGTGAAATAAAAGTTTGTAGAATAGGGGCACTTCAAAACTATCACACAAAACTGTACAATTGTTCACGGAGAAAAAGGCTTAACCGACACTGCGGGCACAAAAAAATGTTAACAGAGTACAACTAAGCACTTAAGCCAAAATTGCTTTCGCTATAACTTTGTAACGTTACTTCGTAGAACTTTGAAATTTTGACAGCTGGTGCGTATGGTGGTAGGTAATTGACTTCCGTCAAAAAGAGAAAATCGAATAGGTTGTCGCTTACGCCGTTTTGGCGGTTAGGGCTCGAACTGTTTTGTTTTTACACCAAAATTGCTATAAAATTACTATGTACTAAAATAAATGTATTTACGCGTTTGAAATTGTGATTGCTTTTATTTAATTTTCTGTCTTTATTTGAAAGTTTGTTTTTCGATTGCCAGATGAATTACATTGGGCGCATTTCTAAGACGTAGCTGTTGTTAAACTGTTGAGTGTTTGTTTTAGAAACACACAGTTGAGTAGTTCCGCTCAGCTCAGCGGTTGTGGATTCGACGTCATTGGGCGCGTTTATAAGACGTAGCTGTTGGCCAACAGTTGGTAATTTGTCTTAGAAACGCACAGTTAAGTAGTTACGCTCAGCCCAACAGTTGGTAACTTTCCGCCATTTTTTCCAGCGGAAAATTTTTACGCTACCTGAACTCAACGTGTTGGGCTTAGCCTAAACAGCTGATCGAAAAGACTTACGCTGCTTATATTAAATTTAACGCCGCTTTGTTAGGTGGCAGTTGCAAACAAATTTATTATATTTTATATTACTGACGTGATAAAGTAACTAAAATATTTTATAATAATACTACGTTTCTAAATATATGTTTTTAAGATGTTTGCTATATAATTTTACACCGTTTAATTCATTGTAACATTGAACGATTTTTTCATCACGGTGGCCGCTCAGCGTTGAATTATAAATAGTATCGGCTCAACTATCTCTATTTGTTGCAATTTCATTTGTTTACATTTATCAGCTGTTCATTTGGCAGCATATTCGTCAAGCCGTTTCTAATGGTCTGATTATGCATACTTCGCATAACTTCGCATAAACTTCAAACTGTAATTTCGTATGTACTTTGTATGTGTTTTGTATTACCCAGAAATTAGCATAAGTTTTAAAAACTTAGCGATCTGTTGAGTTGAGATTTTGCTTCACATTTTCATAAGTTACTTTTTTATTGCACTGGTACAAATGGTTGTGCGAAGTTATGCGAAGTATGCATAATCAAACCCTAAGACGTAATTGT
>NW_023458555.1:61242599-61246143 GCF_013731165.1 Rhagoletis pomonella | reverse complement strand
CATGTGTATATCTTGGTAACCGCTGCATCAATTTATTCCAAACTTGGCACAGTTGTTGGCCCTGGCCGACAATTTTTAAAATCGGACAATAACCACGCCCACATCCCATATAACGGTAATGTCGAGAAATACGAAATCCTCGATAAATCAGTAAATATTAAAGCTAATTTATTCAAAATGATGGTTGCAACAATTCTTTGCCAGGAAATACGTTTATGATAAAATTTTGGAAAATGGGCGTGGCACCGCCCACTTATGATCACGTATATGTATCTCGCTAACCGTTCTAGCAATTTGTACCAAACTCGGTATGGTTATTGTGCTTGCCACATAAAAGTAAACCATTGAAAATTGTTGAAATCGGACTAAAATTACGGCCGCTTTTCATATAACAGTAAATTTCAGAAATGCTTGAAATTTCAATATTTTGAAATTTAAGGACGCTAGTTTACTTAAAATTTATACACCCCGGCTTATCATGTAGCGGTAGCTTTCGGAAAGGTGGAAAACATATATTTAATACTTGCGCCGGGTATTTAATGTTCGGCTACGCCCGAACTTAGACTTTCTTACTTGTTTTTTTTAATTTTTAGTTTTTGGTGAGTAACGTACCAGTATTTAAAGTAGTTTCATGTCCACTAACAATACAGTGCAAAATCCTTCTATTTACTGAAAAAATAGCATTAAACTGCTATTGTAAAAGTCGCTATAATACTTATTTAGACACTTTCAAAAGTCTCCATCTTCTGATGAACTTAGAAAACTGCAAGAAAACGTGGTAGTTTCGGTGCCTAGTGGAAGGCGTCGTAAAAAAGAAGCAGACCAATCTGCATGGAAGAGCGAACGCGAAAAGCAAAAAAAAGATAGCTATGTAAAAGTTACTGTCTCAAAACTCGCTATATTCAATTTATATATATAAAATTCGCAAAAACTACCACATTGCCATATTGTTTTTTAATTGCATTAGGCTCTTGTTTATCCAAATTTTCAGATAATAAAGAGAAATATACAATTTGAATGTTACTTGTTGTTGTAGACGTTTTTTTTTTATTTATGGATCACTATTATAAAATCACATAACCCTGTTTGCAAGTGGACTACTCATTTGTGCAATATTAATAAAAAAATTCAACAAACTTTCCTACAAATTTCGAACTTTTAAAAATTCTAAAAAATCAAACCATATTTTTAGCCATTTAAAACGTATACTTTAATCTACTAGAATTCAATAGGCTACAAAACTGCATACTCAGAATTTAATTAAAAAACTCGAAATTTTAACGAAAATTTTTAGATTTTTTTTAAATTGCATTAATTTTTAAGGCATTGTCACTCGATTGGTACATTTGTACAAATTTGTAAATTTTTATATTAGGCTATTGGTAAAAAAAAAAAATGGGAAAATTTTTTTTGTAGTCAAAAGATTAGACAATATTCTATTGAAAAATTTTAATAAATTAATTTTCGTGATTGGGATAGTGACAAATATTTTGGGTGTTCAAACAATTGGGATACGATTTACATCAAATTTTGACAAATACCCCATCGTGTTACACTGCCTTTAAACTTGTATTTATACGGAAGTTGGTAAAGAACGAACTATAAAAAACTAACCGAAATTAAATAACAACAAAAATAATATTTTAAAACTTGTCAAAATTTGGTGCGGCTATAATTTTTTCGACTACTGTACATAAGTTGACTATGATGATGACTATGATTACTCGGCCGTGCTATCATAGTAGCACAATGCCACTCATATTTGACTTACAAACAAAATACGGGCAGGAATTTCAAGATTTTAACCCTGTTTTTATGAAAAATTTTATTTTTATCAGTATTTTTTTGTTAATCAAAATATGTTGAAATAAAAGTGAAACTAAAAAAAATTTTGCAACGTATTGGCGCTTATCAGAGTCCAGCCACTAAATCGAAACTAACAAAGTTGCAACTTAAATTTAAGTACCAACTTAAAATTCACTTCTATTCATAGTCGCATTTTAGACTTCTACTAAGTTGTTTTAACTTAGTTCCACGATATTGCAAAACGAGTGTGATAATGTATCGATTTTTCTTTACGATATTTTGGAAAAATTACATTTTTATTAAATAATGTCAAGTTTATGTAATTTTTTCTTTCATTGCATGCTTATGCAAAAGAATAAGGTATAAGTTTCTTGTTAATTGTGTGAAATAGCCAGAACTACCGCAATGATGTGAAGTCGATGTTTATCGAAAGCATGCTGTGAAACATAGAAACACATATTTAAATGTTATGCACTAATTTGCTTTAAAAGAACAAGCTTGAAATTGACTTATTATTTGAGCATTTATATATGTAAATCATTCCAATTATAAAATTGTGATGTAGCCTTGTTCGAATTGTAATACGCATTTAATTTCATCTTCCGATTCAAATGGATAGCTCTTTGTAAATTTCAATTGGAGATCATTCAATATTACAAAATCACGCTCTGCCAACTTAATTTTTACATATTTCGTATTTTTCCTAAATTTAATAAAATACTTCTTCCTACCCTGCAGGGAAAGCTACTAGTTGTAAACTAGAATTCTACCGGTTTGCGTTTCAGCCGAACTAGTTCACGTTCTATCCTTTTTCAATGTTAGCGACTGGTATTTTGAACATTGCGATGTCCTACGAGATGTCAATTGCCAGGCTATGCATCAGCATCTACTAGTATAAAGACTAGAAGGATCATACCAGTTGATAAGATAGTCTGCCAATTCATGCCCCGTGAAAAGCATAAGTGTGCATTTTTGCTCACGACGCTAAAGCAGTCACAATGGCTGACAGAGCAAAGCACTCGCGTGGTAAGCCTGAGGTCCCAGGTTCAAATCGTGGCGCAGGGACAATTTTTTTATTTTCTATTTTTTTATTTTATTTTTATTTTTTATAAATTTTTTTTTGTTTATGCTGTTTATTGTTATTTTTAAATTTAATAAAAAAAATATTTTTGTTAAATTTCTTTGTTTTTATAGCAATAGCATTTCTTCCTAAATGTTTTTTTGCAATGCAATTAGATTTTCAAATTTGTTATTTATTTATATAAATTGAATAAATTATTTTTACTTACATTTATTTAACTTTAAAATTCTTAACCACCTCCAAGCGGCCTCGAACCTGCGATTTCAGAACCAGAACCAGTAGTCTTCACGTGACGCCACAGCCGACATTTGTAAGAAAAGCAATTAATTGCGTTTTATTTTTGGCTTTGACAATTCAAAGGCAGATGTCGCTGATCGCCTAAGTTCTTCGAAATTGTCGAACTGGTACGCACATACTAGTTAATGAACTAGTATTTTTTCTAACTGGTTTGGCTTTTCACTGCAGGGTAGTTACGACTTAATTGCAGCTGCAGCCGAAACTAAATTTTAGGTTGGTACTTAGCCAGAAAAGTCGAAAATAGGGCGACTTAGTTGTGAACTAAATATGACTATGAATATGCGCCATTTATTTTACAATTAACTTATTTCTTCCAAATATGGACTATTTACAAACAAAAGTAAATGCATATATTTCTGG
>NW_023458555.1:61215848-61242499 GCF_013731165.1 Rhagoletis pomonella | reverse complement strand
TGCCGCAGCATTTTCATTCATTTATGAAGGAGAACGACAGCAGTGAACCTTCGCGAAGGCATCGCTCCACTTATAGCTACATATATGAACGCACGCTGTTTGGTGCACCAATACATACGCGTACGAACAACAGCGGAAATTTTTTCTACCTAACATTCGCGAACGCGAACTATCTGGACTGGTTTTATGCTTCATGTTCGCGAAGGAGAATCAATACAGAATATTTGATACGTTCACCTTCGCGTTCGCGTACGAAGGTGAGTGAAAATTTCCGAACCCTGCTTCTGAGAATATCAATCATATCTATCATATAAGAATGCCGGGCATAGATTGATTATTCCCTAGAATCATATATTTCTCGATACAATTTTTTGTAATTATTCACAAGTCGCACCTAAATGATAAGGCGTTTTATTTTTAAATAGTTGTTTGTTAAGTAAAATTGACTCAATTCCAAGCCTATTTCTGATTTTTTTTAATTAACTAGACACGAATAAAGGCGCGAACTTATAAGTTGCCCGCGAAAAAGACGCATAAAAAATTCAGCGAAGAAAAACTCTTAACCGAAATAAGACGCGTAAACTTATTTTCGTCGTCAACAATGTTTGTGTAACATTATTTAAGAATCGAAGAGTTTTTGGGGAATGATGCTGAAGTGACATTCCTTGGCCAGGCATAAATCTATGTTTACATGTCCTTGTCGAAGTTTTTTAAGCGCCTTTTGACGTAGAATACGTCTTACAGGCTAACCTAATATTCACGCACGCTGGCGCAAAAATTGTCAAAATTTCTCATGCACTTGCAACTTGTATGGGACCAACCGAAATTGAACGGCGTGCGTATGAAGCTAACTCAATTTCCAATGTTTGTTCTGCGTGACATTTTTATTTGACGTTTCGCTCAATGAAATCAAATGCAAATACACGCAAGCCAATTTCGGATGACGCGAGAAAACTAATTCGACGGCATGCGTACCAAAACGCAAGTCGCGAATATTAGGTTAGCCTGTTACGTTTCGATATGGAGGCTATGCTCAAATTTTGTAGTTGTAGTTTTTAGAGCTTCACGAAAAGAAAGGTGTGGCGTTTCAGAGATAAAATCCTAAGCCTTTCGACAGATTCATTTTTGTAAGTAAACAATTCGGTTTCTGTCGTAGAAACAACGGTAAATATTGGCTTATTTTTGGGTAAATTTTGAGCATTTATAGTGCTCTAGCAACTTATGATTTGCAGATATAACTTTCATTTTCGGGATGTATGTAGGTTCTTTGGAGTAGTAGAAATATTATCGTGTACAAATTTTATGTAAATTCAACAAATTCCGAGCATTTTAAGGCAAAAAATTGTTGAAAAAATTTTCAAATTTTCTTTATTACCAAAATTCTCGAAAACCGCTCGAATGATTTTGTTTTTGTTTTCCTTAATGAAAAATTTAAGTTTTTAGTTTCGTTTGGTATATGGGATATATTGGTTTATATCTTCCAAGCATGTTTATTTTATTCAAATTATTTGGGCATACATGATTTTCCATACAAAATCACTTCGTCATCATTTTGCAAACACGTGCATGCGTTGGAAGTGAGAGAAGGGTCAAAAAGTATGTGTGTGTAGGTATTGTGCCTTTTGAGTAACAGATACCAAATTTCGTTGAGATATCTCAATTTTTTCTCGAGTTATCGTGTACACGGACGGACGGACAGACATACATGGCTTAATCGATTTCCCTTTTCATTCTGAGCATTTATGTATAAATTTGTCCATTATGCGAATAAAGTTAATATACCCTTGTGCACAAGTGTGCTCGGGTATAAAAATATGCACGGGTTCTCATATAGAAATTATTTTTTGTTATAGCCAATGGGACACGACTTTACTTATAGTTTTTCTCCATCACTTCGTTTATTAAGTTTTTACTAACAAATATAATAAAATTTTGGTATTCTGCAATTTACAAATTTGTGGTTTTTTGGTTAAATTTAAATTTTTTTCTCTGTTTGAAAGACATGGTTTTACCTTTCTAACAAAGAAAAAAGTTTGAAAATCGGCTGGCGAAGGGCATATTATAGGGCTTTTAATTGAAAACAACGTAAGTTTTTCAAAAAAACTTTCATTTTCCTCACGCTCTTATTTGATCGTGAGATAATCAAAAAAAAATTATTTGATCGTTTTAAAAAAGTACATAAAATCAGTTTTCCAAAAGTCATAAGTAAATTAAAATAGAATTAAAAATGGCTAAGTAATGCTTTATATAGTGTGTTTTTCTTTTTTCCTAGAAATGTTTTCGTTTTGTTTGTTATACCCGAGCGCACTAGGTACGAGGCAAAAGGACTCGAGATAGATATAGATAAATATATACATAAATAATCAGAATGAAACAAGAAATCGATTAAGCAGGTTGCATGTACATACATATGTCTACCTATACTGTATGCGTCCTTAACTCTGTTTGAGGGGACAAATAATCGATTACTGCAATGCTATGTTCATCACCAGGGAACGGATTTTATGGAAATTGCCTTTTTTTCTGCAAAAGAGATAGAGTATATTCGATTAAGAATGTCCACGATTTAGCTTTCCCTGATTCCATATATACACATTTGATGTTGCCCATTTTAAGATATTTGCCTTTTTTAAGATATTGCCTTTTCTACCTTTAAAAAAGTGATTATAGCATTTACAATTTTTTTTTAAGATTAAAATATATTCACATACCCATGCGGCTTAAAGAAGCGCAGGGACCTCTTACCAAATTGGTGTTGGAATAATTCAAAGCCGTTTTCTCAGCTAACGTAGGCTTGGAGACAATAGGGGTGTAGATAAAATTGTATAGGGCGAGGAAAACGCCCTTATTCCTGATAATATGAACGTTTCAAACGTTCCATATTTCAATTGGGCTCCACTTGTATCAACTTACGTCGAGCGCACATCGGGAAAATCGAATGAAAATGCTGCCAGAAAACTTCAAAATGCATCTTGTGGTTCAATGTTACTACAACTATACAGGTTCAAGTTTTATGAGTTAGAAACTCGAAAGGATAAAATAGTCAAAGATTCAAAGTACAAATTTTTCATATAATGAAACTAGTTCCTAGTTTTTCTCTTTTTACTTGTAATATAAACATTTCTCAAATAAATGTATTTTTTGATTGTTCTTCGTATTTTCTGTCTTTTTTTAGTGCATTATTTTGCTTTTTTGCAATACCTAGTGCCTTTTCCTGTCTTTTTCGCTATTTTGTTTTGCCTTTTTTTGCCTTTTTTGCAATACCTAGTGCCTTTTCCTGCCTTTTTCGCTATTTTATTTCGCCTTTTCCAGCCTATTTCGTTATTTTATTTTGCCTCTTTTATAGGTGTTTAGGTCCCAAAAATCCGTTCCCTGTTCATCACTAACATACTTTTGGCACAGTTTTCTGATGGCGGGGAAGTTTTGAATATTTGCAAAACTGCAGAAATATGGAAAGATATAAATTATCGAACATTTACTATGCAATAGATATTTCAAGAAAGTTAATACGCCCACACTCCAAGGGAATATTATCGAGGCAGGCAATACAAGGTCAAGCAGTTCCACGGAAGAGCAACCTTCGCCCAGAATTTTTCACAATTGAGCAATTGTCAAAAATCTACTTTATGAAACTACCTTCTTTTTTTCTATCATGCATATAACCTTTAATTTGTACATATTTCTACCCATGATAAAAACATTAGAAGGTAAAACCATTCTCCCAATTCGTCGGCCATGATTTTTTTCTGACGTTTGCAAACATTTTAAAATCATATAAAATTGAAAATAAAAAACTGAAATAGTTCACAATTGTTGTTGTTTGAAATTAAAAGAGAGAATGTGTGTGTGAGCCAGCCTAACATTGACTCACATACCACACGAGTGGACAAAGGCAAAGGATGTATTCATACAAAAAGGAGGCAAGGCCGTTCATGTGAACCCGAAAGATTTCAGGCTTATAAGCCTCACCTCGTTCTTTCTCAAAACCCCAGAGAGGCTCATCGACGAATATATTCTACGGAATATTAAAGCTGACAATTCTCCTCGAATCAGCATGCATTTTCCAAGGGGAAATCCGTGGAGACCGCACTCCATGAAATCGTAGCGACGATTGAAAAAGGATTGGCCTTAAAGGAATACACGCTCGGAGTTTTTCTCGATATCGAGGGTGCTTTCAACAACGTATACCCGAAGTCTGTTGTTAACTCCCTTCTTATGGCGGGGGTGCAGCGAGGTCTGGTGGATTTTGTTGAGCTCCTTCTCGGAAAGAGAACTATTCTATCAGAACTGGGGGATGGTTCCATGACAAAGTATGTGACCCCCCAGGGGGCGTTCTCTCCCCTCTACTCTGGAATCTAACAGTGAACACTATACTTCTAAGCCTAAAGAGCACCGGTTGCCAAGTCATAGCGTACGCTGATGACATAGCAATCGTGGTTATGGGCAAACATCTTCAGTTCCTGAGTGAGTTATTGCAAAACGCACTCGGTCTGGTAAACATCTAGTCCAAGGAATGTTGACTTAGCGTCAATCCTACCAAAACAGGAATGGTACTTTTCACAAGGAAGTATAAAACTCCCTTATTTAAGCCTCCCTCCCTAAACGGGGTGGCGCTTACTCTCTCAACCGAGGTCAAATACCTTGGTGTTATTCTGGACAGGAAGCTGGACTGGAAGCGAAACATTGAAGACCGCTCCAGGAAAGCCAATACTGCCCTGTATGCCTGCAAGACGGCTATACTCAAAAAATGGGGAATAAAACAACATATAGTACACTGGATGTACACAGCTGTGATAAGATTCATCCTTTTCTACGGGGTCACCATATGGTGGCCTGCGCTAAACAACACCGTATCCTGAGCCAAGGTGGAACCCAACCAATCTCTGGAAATAATGTTAAATCCTCCACCTGTGGATCTCTACGGCAAATTTCAGGCCGGCTGTAGGGCGGCCAGGCTAAATACAATCCAGCCCTGGAGAGACCTCAGATTCAGGCACGCAAAAGTACTTGCAACTTTACCGGATAATCTACGACAAATAGATTATACCACTCCTCTACTCTGTTTTGATAACAAATTTTCCACAAGAATCCCAAAAAGGAACGAGTGGGAAAGGTCCACAGACCTGAACCCAGGGTCTATGGCCATATATACAGATGGTTCCAAGCTTTACAAAAAAGTGGGTAGTGGGATCTACTCCGACGAACTTGCGCTAAATCTCAGTTTTCGCTTACCGGACCATTATAGCGTTTTTCAAGCGGAATTAATCGCCATAATAGAGGCGGCTCGGTAGCTTATAACCTCCGCCCCTCCAGGACGGCCTATCTCTATCTATTCTGACAGCCAGGCTGATATCAAATCTCTTAATTCTAACGAAGCAACGTCCAAAGTAGCCATCGAATGCAGGAAGGCTCTCAACCTGCTGGCATCAAAATGCTCCTTGACTGTTCTATGGGTCCCTGGACATAGGGACATCCCTGGCAACTGCCTAGCCGACGAGCTGGCAAGGAGGGGGACGGAAATATCTGTAGTCAATTCTGCTCGGAATGTGGGCATACCTCTAACCTCCTACAGACTAAAGGCGAAACTCGTTGAGGAGGTAAATATAAGATGGGCTGTGGAAACCACCTGCCATATTACCAGGCAAATATGGCCAAAGATTGATGTAAAGCGATCCATAGCTCTCAACCGGCGGGACCGCTCCTCTCTCAGATTAGTAGTCGGGGTAATCACCGGACACTGCCTGATGGGCACACACGGAAAAAGGTTAGGATACCTCACCAACGATTTCTGTCTCAGTTGCAGAGACGAGGAAGAGGTGGAGACTATCGAACACTATCTCTGCCATTGTTCCACCCTGGCCAACATGCGCAACCAATTCTTCAACAAGTACTTTCTAGATTGTTTAGCCGATTTGAACTTGGCGAACATTCTCGACTTTTTGTGCTATATAAAACGCACTCGGTGGTTCCATTACTAAGGGAGGGAAAGAAACAAATGGCTTCGGCCAGTGGTATCACAACGGGCTTTTCCAGCACACGTGTGTTCTGCGCCCTGCGCGGGGCAGCCACGAAACATTAAGCATAGTTTTGCAACATTGCAATTTTTTGAGAGGGGAGATTTTCTTTTAAATATTTGGGATTTAATAAAAGAGTAAAATTTGCATAAAAAATAGCAAGTTGATGTGTTCGATAATCAAATTTGAACGTTTTTCTCAAGCGTTTAAAAGATCCTTTCAATAATATCGATGTGCAGAGATGAAGAAATAAAATAAAATCCAATTTTTAAACATTTATTTATTAAAAAACTTTTTTCATTTTATTTAAAAAAAAATATTAGTTTTTTGTTATTTTTTGGCCTTATAACAATTATATTCAAAAATTTTTATTCAGCTCGGAGTCGTTTTTTAATAAAAATTTATTGTGGAAAAGCATTCTAATAATTGAAATATTAACAAAAACCAACAACCACAAGATCAAACGAATTGCAGCGCAATAGCTGCGCTTGATTGTAGTTGGCTGAACATGTGAAATAGTGGAAAATAAGCAACAAGAATTAACAAGGCGAACTTAGCACAATGCGTAGGCAACTGGCTGAGTCAGTGGGATCGTTGGTTCGAATCCTACTGAAAGAAGTCTGATGAGGAAATGTGGTGATTTCCGAAATAGCTATCACTTCTGCCATTTTTTAAAATTATTGTTGGTTTTCCACAATAAATTTTCATTAAAAAACGGCCTCGAGCTCAATAAAAATTGTTGAATATAAAAATAATAATAATATAAAAACAAAACTCTTTTTTTTAATAGTCCGAAAAAGACGCATTGTTAGCTATTTCGTCATTAAAGCATAGTCTGAAACCAAGCTTCGGAGAAGGTTGAATGGTCTCATTTCCCTCACAATTAAAGGAGCCAAAATTCAGAATTCTCCCGAAGTTAAGTACCTAGAAGTAATTCTGTATACAAAACTATCATGGAAATCTAGCGTGGAACACAAAACCTCTAAAGAATTGGCAGCAGATTGCAAAACTTCAAAGACCTACTGCCGTGTGCTGTACGAAAGCTTTCTCTACAACACGTGGCGCTGCTCTGGATGCACTGCTGCACTTACCGCCACTTTGTTTCTTCATACGTAGGAAATCCTTAAAGGCGAGTGGGACGAGGTGGAGGGGAATGAGTTTATATGTCTGCGGTGACAGACAAGCTGCACTTAAGGCATTGGGCTGCCCTCTAACTACTTACTTCCAAACTCTGGGTGCCAGTGCAATCGGGAGTACCTCCTATCGTCCATAACCATATTATCTTTCATATCATGAAGCACCGAAATTAAAGCCTTACTGTGGCTAACGTTTGCAAAGCACATCCAAATCACTTTCGGTGATTGGCTTTAGAATAAACGAATTTAATAATATGTAACTAATTTTTGCGGTGGACAACATATTTAGCGGTATTTTGTTTCAAAGAAAATTTGGTTGGTTGTTTTTCAAATATGGCGATGTATGAATTTCCATGTTCGTTATTGCTCAGATCAAAGAGAAATTTCCTTTTCATTTTGTAAATAATTTTTTAAAAATAAATAAATGATAAGGTTTGTATAGATGAGTTTGTGTAAAAGGGAACGTGGAGCATAGACGTGGAATTTTTTATCAGGCATAAATTGGGAACCATAAGTCACATGAACTTAAAATTTGGTATGCAGTCATATATATGGGAGTTGTTTAGAGTAAAGTAGTGATCGGCAAACTCAGCACATTTGCACTGTGCTGGCAGCGTTCACTTCTGCGGGCTACAGATAAAGTATATACCCTGCCGCAAAATTTAGAGACAGTCTGGCAAAGTGCTAGTTCCGTCCTAAAAATTTCAGAACTGTCTCTGAACTAGGGATGCTGCTAAAAGCTAACATCCGCGGATGCAGATGCGAATGCGGATGTCATGTATTTTTAAGAAATAATTTAGATGGGTGATGAGGTGATTTAGGTAAATAAAAAATGGAAAGATTAATAATTTTTAATAATCTGCCTTATCCTGAGTTTTTCACGAAAATTTGTATTCCGCCCATAGTAAATATGTACATGAAAACCAAAAGTGAACCGGTTCGGGAAAAATGAAACTCATGATAATTTAAAAAAAATGTGAATTTAAAAAATGGAACATTGTACTTAATAAAAACTTTCTGAAGGGTCGTAAATCAAACCTGCACCTCTATATAACTACTCGCTCGAGGCGACAAGCTTGAAAAACTTGAAAATTGGCAAAATTGTAAATTCTTTTCGATTGACACTGCACCAGTTGAGAGGACTTTCCGTTATCTATACTAATATATATGTTGCAAGCCGTTTTTTTCTGTTCGCAAAGCTCGAGATTGGCTGTACCGATTGTTTTGAAATTTCTGTTATTGATTCTGGATGGGCTTCTCATTGTCTTAGACAAAAAAAAGTTTTAATACTTCCCTGAAAATGGAACTGGAGGACTTTAAAAATCCTATGAATCTAAAAAACACGCCAACATAACATAACAGCGCTGAGAGCGCTGCTAGTATTTATTTATTTTTATTGCGTTGCAATTATTACTTTTTGAGAATTTCATCGGGGTTGCAAATGTCGGATGTATCCTCCTGACTTTCATCTTCACAATCTAGCATCATGGCACAATCGTTGTTAAAACAAGGTTTTTTTCAAAGAATTCTTCATTCTCATTCTTTTGGTTTTTTCGGAATTTGGAGAACCTGTCAAGTCATCAGCGTTTTTCGATTTTAGTTTTTGTCATTTTTATTGCTTTCTTCTGTGACTAGTTAGATATACGTCTGTGCCCTTGCACGATATTCCAGCGACCGAAAATAACATTTTTTTTTTCGAGTTAAAGTTGGCCTAATATTTTTTATTCCGAAATAAACGTCCTATCCGGATAATAAACAAGCCGCTTATCCAAATTAAACAAATTTGGCATCATATGGAAGAGGACTGAAATAGCTTTTAAACAGAGAAGGTTGAAGGTTACCACCTCTATTTATATTTTTTTACAACTTAATACTAAAGAAATTCATGTTAATACATACCGGACCCAATGTTTTGTCTATGGTAACTAATTAACATTTTTTAAGATATTTCAGTTTTAAAGTTATTTCAGTCCTCCTTCATTGGATACCAAACTTGTTTAATTTGGATAAGCGGTTTGTTTGTTATCCGAAAAGTACCTTTATTTCGGAATACAAAATATTTGGCCAAGTTTAACTCGTAAAAAACTGTAATTTTCGATCCCTTCAATATTATTTGGGGGGATAGATGCCCCCCCCCCCCTTCGTCATTGAACTACAATTATTTACTTTTGAATTAATAACACAATACTACTTTATCCTTCTGATATAAAATTTCTTTATTTCAGACGGATGACAAATTATCTTTTAATGAATATATAAAATTATCGGTTGATGAATTATGGATTTCAATATTGAGCCTATACATACTAGTCTTTTCAGACTTTTGCGAAACACACTGGGCTTTTCAGGTGATAAAACTGGTTTCGAGCTATGTGTACACATTGTTTCTGGTAGCAATAAAATTTCAGACCGAAATAATACCGTAATTTTCCCGGTTTCAGATTGATGCGCTAAAGCTCCACTCCCTTCTCTCTCCCGTCCATAAAAACCCGATTTCAGACAGTCTGAAAATACTATCACGGGATGCTCTGATTGGCTGGATGCTGAGTCTCGTATCATGTTATACAGTGATGGAAAAGCAGGCTCTATAGTGCCATTTTTGGCACTTTCATTCTCAAGGGCCCTTTTGGCACAATTCAGTCAGGTTTTGCCCAACCATAAATTATAGAAATTTAGCCAGTATACATATAACAAACAATCATATATTACTCATAGATTCGAAAAGTGAAAATTAAAATCACTAAAAAATTAAAATAATGCCCATTATATAAAATTAATAAAAATCATTCAATGTAAAGAAGAATAGTCAAAACTGGTCAAAATGTCACACTACTATTAGTGGGGATTCATGAAACGTCGCAAAGTTGTTGCAAATGTGGCATTTGTTGCAAAATTTGCCACCTTGCGACACATCTGATTATTTTTGTAGGGAAACATTCTTGCGACAAAATTGCTACATTGCCTTATTATTTGAGCTGACAATCATTGCAAAGTCAAAGTCGCGAGACGCATGTTTTTTTATTGTCTTCGAATGCTTCAAGACAAAGTATATCAGTTAAGCCTGCATGGAAATATAATTGTAAACAATTTTCTTTATCTCCAACATCTCTTTGCTACGTTTTATGAATCATACTATTATTTCGTACAGAATATAGAAAAATTTTTCACTCTGCTGTTAGTGGACATGGAACCCTCCAAAAACTAAAAATCGAAAAAAAAATTTACATAGCGCACTTTGCAAGTGGACTACTCAATTGTTGAATATGGGCATTCCCATGGTGGCGCACGTGACAGTCGCACGATTTCAATGTGATACAAAAAAGGAATACCATTTGTTTTCTTTAACTTTTTTGGGCCATTGTATAGCACATAATTAGCTCTATATTTAACCGAAAAATGAAATCAATCGAACTGCTTGGTCCTGAAATATAAGCATTTAAAGAGAGTGTCGTTACGTGACAAAAAATGGAAGTTGATTTTTTCTTTTCTTACAAAATCGCAAAACTCTGCGCGTTGTGGATGGCTATTTTCATGAAACTTATTTTAATATGATTTGGAGCAATCCTAGTTGTTTTTAGAGTTTTTTGAATTAATGCAAATTGTTTCAATTCTCTTTTACAACCCCAAGTGTGAAACGTGACGTGACGTAGCGTCACGTGACATAAATTTCCATCGTTATATTTTTGTTAATATTGCTTTTAAATGAATTTTTAACGCAAATAAAACATGTATTTTATGTATAATATACTTTATATTTTGACTTCAGCGCCAATTCAGGGTCAATTTATTAAAAATCTATGATTTATTATGTTTCAACCACATACGCCAAATTCGAACCAAATCAGACCATAAATAGGGTTTTTCGAAATATCTCGACCTTGGCACCACCTAGGAAGACCATTTTATGCAAAGATGATTCTACTTACATAGCCAGTATATATTTTAAAAAGCAGACAAATCGGACCGTAAATACGTTAGATATAAAACTTTTTTTTTTTGTCGTGGTGGACCTTCCGCTGGAAACACCCATATGCTATCTTATTTGTCCCTTCTTTTTATACAATTAAGGAGCGGCTGAATAGTTTAACTATGTTAGCGGTACATAATGATGTGCCGATTACAACACAAGAAGTAATTGAAAAAATGTGTGTTAAGCAACGAAGATTAAAAATCGCTTTATAAGTTATAAGATTTTGTAGACTTGTACATAAATAAATGTAACTAGATACACGTAAATATATAAATATGCAGATATATTCAATGTGTAAAAACTGAAGTGTATACTAACGAAATTTTTACAAAACAAAACTGGACTACACACTAATTAATTAAAATGGAATAGTAATTCAATTTTTTAAATATAAATAAAGCATGAATTCCCCATGGAATAACCGAGTAGACAAAAAATATATGTATAACGGTAAAAATGGCACATAAGTCGCCCACAGGCGACGCATCTAGCCATTGTGTATCACAGCTTAAGTTATCGATGCAAATCCTGGCTACGCCACTGTATGTCTCATATTCCCTAAACTATTTAAATTCAAATTCCTAACTGTGCTGCAAACTTGATAAGCTCTGAAACTGTTCTCAAATTTCAAATTTTTTAATCGGAGTTTTTTTATAAATATGTCGAGTATTCAGTTTTGTAGCCCATAAAATTTTAGTGTAGTAAAGTGTAACCTTGCATCTTAAGCGAAAATATTTAATATTAATAATTAAACAAGATTTGTAGTAAAGAAAATAATGACAAATATACATATAGTTATTGAAGCACGATGAAGCTTGAAGTATGGTTCATAAGGATTCCTTAATTTAAACAGAAAGACAATAGTCTGTCTCCTTTAATTTATGCTGAACTGAATATTTGTACTACTGTTTTATATTTTGATTTGTTTACCCCGAACGACGTCGGGTGCTCTGCTAGTTCTCTATAACAACATGTTCCAAACAAATGGCAGTTTTTCAAGAACTATTTTTAAAATATTTTTTTTTTATGACGAGGTGGTTTATTTTGTGAGAGTCAACAATGAATTCTCTACGAAGAACAGAACCCGAGATGTAACAATTTGAAGAAGTACATGATTATTTAGTCAGAATGACGAAAAAATCCAAAATTTTACAGATAATATATCCGAAGAAAAAAGGAAAAATGTGAAGCCAATCGAAATTCTGACACCAAATTTGGTGTCCTGTATGAAAAAGAGGCCTCATATATATGGTATAAATATTATAACATAGTATAATAGTAGTGTTAGAATTTTAATACATTATTTGATTATTTGTAGGGTTGCATTTTATAATTATTTTATGCCATTACAGTGTCTGAATGTCGGTTTCTATTAATTCGGTAGTAAATTAAATTATATCAGGGGGATCCCGAGGGCTTTATCTCGGGATTTCGGGACTCCAAAAATGGCTCGGGACTCCCGAAACCCGGTACTAGACGCCTTTGTTTGTGCCCAACCTCTACTTTTTGAAGTGTTGGACTTGAAATTTTTTCAAAATATTTTTATTGGGCGTGGTGGATCTATTTTTACAGTAAAATTCAATATTCATGCATTAAAACACTGGCAGGTGCGGATTATAACGGCACAAACACTATCAAAATCCATCACAATAACCAATAAACTATATATTTAATGGACAAAATCCTCAAAAACACCGAGGAAGTTAATAAAATTTAATTACTTTTTAATTGATCACTTCGATGTTATGCATATTTCCATTATTTCATTGCATCAATAACACCTCACTTAACGCCTTTTCTTTTTGGCCACTTCATAATAAACATGTTTATTAAAATAACTTTTGTTACGTGCAATTTAATTATGCATTAATTTACACTAATTATAACTGAGATTTACAAGTTTTGCAATTTTTACTGAAACCACACTGAGAAATTTGCCGCGAAGTTAATGCGACCCCGTTGGGCATCATTACGCAGACGCCCTCTCTGTGATGTTCGACTAAATCTAATCTTTTCAATTTTTCGCTGTTATCTGTTAACTGTGCTGCTGTTGTCAGTTTATCTCCAGTATAAATAATAAACTTGCCAACTAACTCTCATCACAAGTACAAACTTACATGTAGATATGTATCTACATATGTATATTAGTGTCCGACTAAAGCTGGGATTTCGGCCGAATCCGGAGCCGGATATTAGGTACTATTCAATATTCGGCCGAACACCGAAACTGAAGACGAACATGGAACTTGAGTTTTACGTTTCAGAAATAAAAGGTCTGTGATTTTTTATTTCGTGACAAATTTGTTTTTAAACAAAAGGAACATACAAATCTGATCACATAACACCGAATATATGTAGATACATAGGTTGCAAAGTTGCATCGTACTGTTTAACTTTTCTACAACAACAAAAGTTTAACCAACTGTCTTCCCATGCTTGTAAATCTCGCTTGTGTTCTGCTTTTTTCTCTCGCAAGCGAGATAGAGTTTTGTTTGACTGGGCATTTGACAGCATACTTTTTCAAATGTCGCCAAAAAAAGGTTCGAACCTTTCAGTCTAAATTTATATTTTCCACCTAAATAAACGATGTTTCTACTCTGAAGAATTCTGCGAAACGAGAAATGTAACTTCTCGACAAATACCACACCTAGCCTAATTGTTCGGCAATTTCGCCCGAAGGCCGAACCTTCGGTCGGACACTAATGTAAATGCTATATGTTTGCAAGTAGATATGTAAATATGTATATCTTAGTCAACTGATTAAAATTTTAAGATCAACGTAGAGATGAATGAAATACCATTACGAGATATTAAAACAACGAAATCACAGCGCACGGCAGTGCGTGCGAGTGACGAAAGCAACTGCAGTAGCAAGCTGAAATGACTCCCTTATATATACACGCGATTTGGAAGTTTTTGTCCAGACGTCCAATCGTCAGGTATAGTTGGAAAGGTCTTGCAGAGTGTGCCCGGAAAATGTATTCAAGTTTCATAAACGATTATCCGAATTCTCAAAAATTTGGCTAAAGTGATGCGAAGCAAAAAACGTTTTATTGCTTCGCCGGTTTAAGGGGGTAAGTGGGTAAGTGGGTACACCCGACATATTTAGTGTTATTTTATAGGTCAATACCTTTCCAACGATACCTTATATATTGAGTTCCGGCTACTAGTTGGAAAGATATAGAGCTAAATAGGTTTTGGTTCGTGTCCCCACTACGAGATGCTTTGCGATGTGTGTAGCGTATATACCTACCTTCATTTAATTTTTTTAAAACTTGCAGCAATTGAAGTACAAAAAAACTAAAAAGGTTTTGTTCCAGGATATTTTCATTCGTATGCCTTTGTGGGCGTGGCTGGTACCTGAAATTCAAAAAAAAATATTTTTTTAAATATCTCTGAGACCTGAAAACAAGCTATGTAACGTTGTCTTTTCTGTTTTTGAAATATAAATATGCCATAACGTTATCCCCTGAAAACTAAAAATCGGGCTGCTGAAAATACAGATTTCGAGGATTTTCTCAAAAACTGGTCAGTTGATTTTATTATAAGTTTCCTCAAGTCTAGCCCAAAACCCTAGCTTATATAGCTTATATCTGGGAAAACTCTTGTTGTGGAGATATTTCGATTCAAATTGAAAAAAAGTCGCTTCAAATAGCGGCAAATGGTTAAAAATTTTTGTTTTCTTTAACTTTTTTGGGCATTTGTATAGCACAAAATTAGCTCTATATTTAACCGAAAAATGAAAACAATCGAACTGCTGTGTCGTTAAGTGACAATAAATGGAAGTAGATTTTTTCTTTTCTTACAAAATCGCAAAACTCTGAGAATTGTGGATGGCTATTTTCATGAAACTTATTTTAATATGATTTGGAGTAATTCTAGTTGTTTTTAGAGTTTTTTGAATTAATGCAACTTGTTTAAATTTTCTTTTACAACCCCAAGTGAGAAACGTGACGTGACGTAGCGTCACGTGACATAAATTTCCATCGTTATATTTTTGTTAATATTGCTTTTAAGTGAATTTTTAACGCAAATAAAACACGTACTTTATGTAGAATATACTTTATATTTTGACTTCAGCGCCAATTCAGGGTAAATTTGTTGGAAATCTATGACTTATTATGTTTCAACTACATACGCCAAATTCGAACCAAATCGGACCATAAATATGGTTTTTCGAAATATCTCAACCTTGGCGCCACCTAGGAAGACCATTTTACGCAAACATGATTCTACCTACATAGCCAGTATATATTTAAAAAAGCAGACAAATTGGCCCGTAAATACGTTAGATATAAGGTTTTTATTTTTTTGTCGTGGTGGACCTTCCGATGGAAACACCCATATTCGTCTATTTGGTTTCCCAGCAAATCGGGCGAATTTCCCTCGAGTTGACTTCCCTGCACGCGATACATAATTTGTAGGCTGTGTATGTCACTTTCTAATTCTTAAAGAAAAAAAAATTGTTGCTGGTTTCTTTGTTTTCATATACATACATAAGTATTTACATATTTTTCATATGCATAAGTATATATTATGTATGTACTAGAGTTGTCAAACTATCGATGGCACTATCGATATTATCGATAGTTTCAATTTTTTTAGACTATCAATACTCATTGATAGTTTTTTTTTTATACTATCAAAAATATCGATAGTTTAGTAGGACTATAGAACTATTGTTGGTAATACCTGCATTTTTTAATTTGAATTAAAAATTTTGTTTTTTAGTGTGATGCCGACGTCATATTCAAACAGTGTTGCCAAGTTTTGATTTTCAAAAAGCACCAAAAACTTGGAAAAAAGCGTTTTATCACAATAAAAGTACCAAATTTTTTTTAATCAAAAGAAGCTTTTTTCATTAGAGTTTGTATTTAACATAAGCAAAAAATTAACAATATTTACAAGAATACATACATAAATCAATACACAAAATTGTTCGCCCATAACGATTGAATAGGCTCTACACACATGTATTGCATCATACAAGGTGTTATCAGTTGGCAACTTCTCGCTCTAATTCCGCCATATTGACTGCCTTGCGTGAAACAGTGTTACTTCTTTAACTATTTTTTGCCCATTAATATAGTTGAATGTTTTTTATTTTTTCTCAGTATATACACTTTGTTTTCTTAAAAAGGTATTTTATCTTATTTTATTTCATTTCATAACGAATGTACTATAAAAAAGCAAATTTGTTTAGGAGAAAATGTGAAATTTTATATTTTCCCCCCATATGGGGATTCACTTCTTCCCGTTTTTCTTCTCATTCTACTGAGCTAAGGCAGTGTCAAATCGAGCTGTCACAACTGATACCACCTTGTATTATTGCATCATGCTCTACACATGCTATGATGGCTCAAACTTACGACGTAATATCGAAGTACTGCGCATTAAAACTGGTAAATCTCGAGAAAGAAAAATCGAATCGCAACAAATTAAAATGATTCCATAAGTATAAATGAGCAAAAAATTTTATGTTTTCATTATATAACCTCAAATATCGCCAAAAACCGTGTTTTTGGCACTTTGAGGTTAGGATATCTCAAAATTCTAGTGCTAAGCAATTGTGCGGCCAGATCTGGATTCAGCACCAAGAAACGATGTTATTATTCAGGTGGTAAAAAATCAAAATTTGTACAAATAATTAGAAAAGAAAAAAAGAAATACTTAACTTACGCGAATAGAATTCAACAAGATGGGTTTGTAACTGCAGCTTTTTATCAATCATGCTACTAAATGGTAGCAGCACGGAAAGTTGTGGAGAAGAAGAACCCGAGCCCGCAGTTCGACGTTCCACCGCCTGACTATGACGAGGTACGTATAGCAATAACGCGGCTGAAAAACAACAAAGCCGCTGGAGCTGACAGCCTGCCAGCTGAGCTATTCAAGTACGGCGGCGAGGAGTTGATAAGGTGCATGCATCAACTCTTGTGCAGAATGTGGTCAGGTGAACGCATGCCCGACGACTGGAATTTAAGTGTGCTCTGCCCAATCCACAAGAAAGGTGACCCCGCCATTCGCGCCAACTACCGCGGGATCAGCCTTCTAAGCATAGGTTACAAGGTCTTATCGAGCGTATTGTGTGAAAGACTGAATTGGAAAACGGGGATTCAGACAGGGCGACTCCCTGTCAAGTGACTTCTTTAATCTGATGTTGGAGAAGATAATAAGAGCTGCGGAACTGAACCGCTCAGGAACAATTTACTACAAGAGCGTGCAATTGCTGGCTTATCCCGATGACATCGACATCATCGGTAACAAAAACCGCGAAGTCTGTTGCTGCCTTTTCCAAGTTGGATAGGGAAGCAAAGCGCATGGGTCTGGTGGTAAACGAGGACAAGACGAAGTATCTCCTGTCATCCAACGAACAGTCAGCACATTCGCGCCTTGGCACCCACGTCACTGTTGACAGTTACAATTTCGAGAAAGTAAAGAATTTCGTTTACTTGCGAACCAGCATTAACACCGATAATAATGTCAGCATTGAAATCCAACGTAGAATCACTCTTGCCAACAATTGCTACTTTGGACTGAGTAGGCAATACAGGAGTAAAGTCCTCTCTCGACGTACGAAAACCGCGCTCTATAAGTCACTCATCATGCCCGTGCTGGTATATGACGCAGAAGCATGGACAATGACAACATCCGATGAGGCGGCTCTTGGAGTGTTTGAGAGAAAGATTTTGCGGAAGATTTACGGGCCTTTACGCGTTGGCGACGGCGAGTACCGCAGACGATGGAACGATGAGCTGTATGAGCTTTACAACGATATGGACATAGTGCAGCGAATTAAATCACAGCGGCTCCGCTGGCTTGGCCATGTCGTTCGAATGGACACCGACGCTCCAGCTCTGAAAGTATTCAACTCGGAACCCGCTGGTGGTAGCAGAGGAAGAGGGAGGCCCCCACTGCGATGGAAAGATCAGGTGGAGAAGGACTTGGCTTCACTTGGCGTTTCCAATTGGCGTCAGTTGGCACAGAGGAGAAACGACTGGCGTGCTTTGCTGAACTCGGCGAAAATCGCTTAGGCGGTTACAGCGCCAAAAAAGAAGAAGAAGAAGGTTATATTTTAGTGTATTTAAATTTGTAGATTCTTGTTAATTCAGTGCTGCTACAGTTTTAAATATTTCAGAATTTAGCTATCTCGGAGG
This sequence comes from Rhagoletis pomonella, assembly GCF_013731165.1. NCBI lineage: Eukaryota > Metazoa > Arthropoda > Insecta > Diptera > Tephritidae > Rhagoletis > Rhagoletis pomonella. The sequence goes on along the minus strand of NW_023458555.1, from coordinate 61,224,225 downwards.
AATTTCAGTTCAGAAAAAGCCCTAAAAAAGGCACTAGGCACTAAATATGTTTTTTTTGCATTTTAATTTTCAAAAAGAACTAAATCTAGTGCTTAAAGCACCAAGTTGACAACTATGTATTCAAATATGTACGCATTTAGGCCAACATACATACATGTGTTATTCGTAAATCCTGTTTTGTTTGTATAACTTGTGTTTGTTTTTGAACTTTCTAAAACGAGAAGTATTTTGGCTAAGCAGTTACTTAATTTTGAATGATATAACTTTTATGAGATAATATTTATTTCACTATGATCCTGTAAAAACAAAGAAACCTAACTGATTTAGCGTCGTCGATAGCGCTATCGATAGTGCTACCGATAGTTTTGTTTTTTTTCGAGACTATCGTGAATATTGATAGTTTTTCTGAAAACTATCAAAACTATCGATGGTGTGACTATCGATAGTTTGACACCTCTAGTATGTACGCATTCAGTGTGGATGCAATGAAACGTGGGCGGGATATTTGGTGAACCGAGCTAGCGTTATTGTGATTAAGTACAAGATGAAAAATGCAGCTGTGCTATCACTTCGTACATATCTTGGAAACCCCAAGTTGTGTGTATTTTAGAGATTTTTTGCATCATGTGCCGAAATTGTAACAACGGAAATAAAAAGCCAACTTTTATTGTATGTATACATATGTACATATTTTTAATTTTATGTTTATGTCCATATGTATATTTACTTAAGCGAATCAATATTTTACATCAAAGATTTTTATAATATATTTTCTGGGAAGTAGAAAAAGGGGAAGGTATTTTATGTACAGATATGTATGTAAACAAAACTACTAAGTATCATATATTTTCTATCGGTTTCCAAATATTTCTTTTTTTGCTTATCGCTTATCAAAAGAGTTTTAAATATGTACTATTTTTTTTTTGTATAAAAACCAAAGCTCATCTAAATTTTTAGTATTAGCAACGGGCTTTTTCGTGCCCTTACATGCTTTTACGAAATTTTTCAGAACGCCCAGGCCCGCACGAGTTCGTGCTGACAGCAAATATTCCGGCCCGTACCCGCGGACTTACGCAGGGGCCCGTCGGTCCCCTGCCGAAAGCCCGGCCCGTGCCCATCTCTACTTCAAATGTATCAAGAAATGTACTTAAAACAACAACAACGTACGTTCGCTTGCAGTTCGCTAGAATTTGAATTTATTTGTGGAAATTCATACTACGCATGAATTGTTCACACTAATTCACTCATATAGCAAGTATTCTTCATGAATGCATACAAGCGATTTCTACTGGGTATGTACACAGTATGCAGCTATACCCGCCTTTAACCTAACTGCCCAGCAGAGATTTTATGCATACGACACGCTGTTGGTGGCATGAGCTTGCTGCTGTGTATACATGCCAGTATAAATGAACCTTCATTTCCATTTAACACGCGTAGTTTCTCAGAGCGTATGCGTACCTTAATCATACACTTGTACTCAGTGTTGCCGTTATGTTTACTTTTAACCAATTTTGAGGAGAGTAGCAGCAGCAGTGGCAGCCCCAGCAGTGAAACCAAGTAAGAATATTTGGAATGAATGTATTAATATTACTTACATATGTATGTATTTGTTTTATAATATACAGAATACATAATATACATGGTCGGCCAAAGACTACTTTAAATGAATACATACTTAGATAGTAAATATATAAATACCACGTATATGCGGAACCCAATACCATGTTTAACAGTTTTGAAAAAATCGCTTTTGTAAAATTTATTTACCATCGTATACGCGGTACTTCGTTTGGCGTATACGAGGTCTTTCGCGCTGAACGACGATATAGTTCAATAAGTCCAATTTTTAATTGTTTAATCTTAATCTTAACATATATACAATGTGGTTATTCACGCTGATTAGGTATTTCATTGATTCTTACAAAGAAGCTAGAAACTGTGTACCTATGTACCTATTTAAAAACGTCATTTCGAGTCTGGTAATGTTTACGAAGATATTAAGATTCATACATACGCATCTAATACGGGAAGAAGTATTTATATATAACAGCCTTAAAAGGATTTACTTTTCAAAAATGCAAATTAAAATTGATTTTCTTTGGTTTGTAAACGTACTATATAAAAGAATTTGTGCTGACCTGAATTGTTAATCTAATAAAAAAATTGGTTATTTTTCCTTACATTTGGTAACTTTTTCGTCTAATCTTGGTTAGAAAGTTCTTTGAGCGGCGGAAATACTGCTTGTACTACTGCTGTATGCATATGGCTGTATTAATGTTTCAAACATACAAAAATGCATTAATGCAATGATGAGCAAAACGCTACTCGCGAGCAGTGATCGGACTTTAAAATAATTCTGTGTGGTAGAATCTGGAAAAAAATGTGGTAAATTTAAAAAAAAAATGTGGTAGATCTCATGTTTTGGATCAAAGTTGTACAATAATTAAAAAAATTGTGTAAGGCTTCACCTAAATTGCAAACTTTTTAACTAGACTCAAAAAAATAAATAAATTTTAGTATAACAAAGTGCTAGATTGAAGTTGCTAAAAACTGCATTGAGTTTTGGCAATTTTTTCCTTGACAGTGCAAAGCGGTTCCTTCCATATCAAAATATTTTTCGAACATAAACTTTTTTGCAACCTTGCGGTTTGCTGTCAGCGTTTCATTCTATCACATCACGATGTAGCGAACAAATGTGGCACGTTACAGAAACCGCTAGTTGCGATTTGCCGATTTTGACAATTCTCAAGTATATGTAAACAACGCCTCTGAAGCTTTAGGTGCACTGAAATTTGCTAATACTTTCACAAAAATGGCCTTTTTTTTAATTTTCTCAATTTTTCTTTTTTTTATGAATCATATATTTTAAAATTTAACGTAATTCCTGTGGAAAAATTTATTATTGAGAAAATTTACTATTTTACAGTTTATTTTATCCTCCCATTCGGCTTTGTTTACTTTTACTTGAGAAATTTCATCGCCGCCGGGAATGCGGAATTTTGTATTATATTATTCTTGTTACCATATAGTGTTTAGTGTTAAAATTAAGGTACTAGGTACTCAAACACACGAATATGTGGTAGATTTGCGACCTTGTGTGGTAGATGTGGTAGATGCTCATAAAAGTGGCAGATCTATCACAATGTGGTTTTAGCGCGTGGTTGCCACCTATATATTTAAAAAGCCCAAAATGTCTGAGTATGAGGGCCAATTAGAGGTTTTAGTTTTAAGAAAAGTCAATAATGTCCAAAGCTTGTTATGTGGTAATACGACTCCTTGGAATCGTACTTTTAATATAAGGCGACATTATTTGGCATGGTAAAATAGTCAAACTGCCGATCTGTGTAAATCAGTTTAAAGTTTTTTGTAATGGTTTATAAATATATATAATCTATGTACGATAATGCAATTTAATATATTTAGTATACTTTATTAAATACTGAGTTTTATACAAAGTTTAAAAATTTTAAATTTGTGAATTTTGTTGTTGAATAAACTATCATTTTTTAAAACATTAGTTTAATGAAATTAAATTAAAAAACTTTGCGTGCACGTACATATGTACTTATAAAAATTAATTTCATAATTCATTGATTGTATTTATTTCTTTATTATATTTTATTTTTTTATTATTTTCTTTCCATGTTCATAAGACAAATTAAATATAAATTTGTAAGAGCGTTTTCTAACACGCGCAAAAGACTACGCACTTTTGTACAATATAGAAAAGTGGCAACTGTTACTCAGCGCGATTCACGAATACCATGACGAAATGAGACTGTATTGGTGTGCCCATCTATTACCCTGCAGAAAAAAAGTATCAATTGATAAAAAATAACCTACTTGTAGTTAGCTTTTTTGTGGGATTTCTATGAAATATATAGCTTTTGGTTAGCTACAAAAAGCTAACTTGAAGCAAGTGGACAAGTAGTGCAGGAGTAAAGCTCGAGATTGGTTTCTTTAAACGCGTTACTATTTAAATATCCTGCACTTCGCAAATACTTTTTCGAATTGAGGACAAATAAAAGCAAGATCGAAATTTCATATTATCATTCTGACGGAGTTCGACTATGGGACCACCTACAGCAGAATATGTAAACAAATATGAAATGTAATAAAATAAAATAAAGTAAATAAAAAAGCAAAAAAATAAAATAAAAATATTTTCTTATTCCTATTGATATTTAATGCCCAAAAGTAGTTAGTTACAAGTTAGTTACATCAAATGCAGAGGTAACCACCCTTGACAACATCTAATGCAGAGGTAACCACCCTTGACTATTTCGCGGCCATCACCATAGAAATATAGTTAGCTTTCGTCAAAGAAAATATACAGATAATAAGTGAATTATAGCTCCTTCCTAATCAACTTAAGTTTAGCTTATAGTTAGATACATTTCCTGCAAGGTAGTGCTGCAAAAACATCGATGTTTGAAACTATCGATTTTTCGATGTTTTTGCCACTAAAACATCGATAGTATCGATACTATCGTGGTTTCTTGAGAATTTTAACTTTTTATTTCAAGCTGAAATCCTTATCAATTAACAAACATAATTTTTTTATAAATTACATTTATTATTTTAAATTATCCAATAATTAATTTAAATTTTAATTTGACTTGTATTTAAGGTCACATTTAATTTATAATAATATAACGGTATTCATAAAGCAACAACACTATTTAATATGTGTTATAAATTATGCAGGGACCAAAAATAACTGTTATCTCGAATTTACAAATTTAAAACGTTGCCTGAATTCTAAAATTTAACGAAAACGTTGTTTCATAATAGATGAGAAATGTTTTTTCCGTTGCTGATAAGAGTTATTTCCCGACGTTTATTTTTACGTTATCTGATAATAGTTATTTCACTCTCTCACTTTTATTTCATCATCTTTATCTTATTCTCCATCTAAATCTTCATCAATATCCTAATCTTACAACGTATAACAGACAACGTAAAAAATAAACGTTGTAAAATAACTCTTATCCAGCAGCGTAAAAAATAAACGTTGGGAAATAACTCTCATCGGCAACGGAAAAGATATTTCTCCTGCATAACAGTTATCAGGAAACGTAAAAAATAAACGATGGGTTATAACTCTTATCGACGAAATAAAAAATATTTCTCATCTAATAACTGTTATGGAGCAACGTTTTTGCTATAAAACTTATAACTGTTATGTCCCTGAAATCATGTCTTATTAAATAAATTAAAGGCATTAATCCAGGGTACACTTCAGGTTTTTATTCTTAATTTTCCCAATTAGAGATCGCACCGACAAAATCAATTTGTTAGTAATAACCAGGGCTGAAAAATAAGCAAGAAAAAGTCCGTTTTAAGCGCTTAGATAAGCACAAAAACATTGGTAAATATGCTCGCAAAACAACAACAATTAGGTACAGTTTAATGTATTTTTATTCAGTTTACTTCAAGGATTGAAAAATTACAATGGACACACTAGTGTTGCTCGATAATCTCAAATAATGGAGAACTGCGTTGGTTGGTCTTAATTTTTTTAAATATTCGTAATTCGGTATTTAGTGCTTCCCGTAGAGACAAACCATTGGTATTCAATTTTTATATCCAAGCAGAAATGAAATTAAAGTTACAGGTTAATAAAAACTAGATCTCTTTTTATGTTATTATTTTCCATTATACAAATATTTCAAGGTAAAACCGCTCGCTCAGTTCGTCGGCCATCATTTATTTTTTGAAGTTTGTCCACTTTATAAAATTGAAATTTTGAGAGCAACTCAAGTAAAACAAAAAACAAGTCAAGGCGAATTTATATAAGGTGGTGTTACTAGATCAGCTGATTTTGTGTATGTGTTTCGCCTCACGGCTTCTAATGTCAAATTGAATTTTTTGAATTTCCACACACACACTTACAGATTTTGACAGTTTATGCCGCCAAAGCAAAAACAAAATACATGTAAATTTTTGTTTTTGTTCTCCTGCTATCACCTTATATTAATTCGCCTTGAAACCAGTATATGAAAATATTCAAATTTTCTTTTATTTGAGAACGGAAGTGAGAATGTATTTGTGAGATTAAAAAATTGAAAACATTTTTGCGAGGCGAATTAATATAAGGTGATAGCAGGAGTACAAAAACAAAAATTTACATGTATTTTGTTTTTGCTTTGGCGGCATAAACTGTCAAAATCTGTAAGAGTGTGTGTAGAAATTCAAATAAAATTTTTCAATTTGATAACAGAAGCCGTGCGGCGAAACACATACACAAAATCAGCTGAGCTAGTAACACCACCTTATATAAATTCGCCTTGCATTTTTGTTAGCAAACTTCAAAAATGTTCAGGCTGTCTCGCAGCGGTTGCTTCAAACTTTAATATCATGATTATTTTCAAACATTTATTTAGATCGACGAATAAAAAAAGCCCAAGAAATGGTCAAGAAAAATTTATAGAGCCAAATTTTCTTAAGCAGTACGAAGTTCTTAAAAAATTTGCTACGCTTTCTACTATGGTGTGCTAAAGTTTGTTTGTGAAGAGTACCAGGCACCCTTGTTTTCAACAGAAATATATGCCCGTTCCATTATTTCGTAAGGAAAAAGTAAGGAGGCAGGCTGTAAGCTTAAACTTTTTGGCCCTGGTAATAACTACCCTGAACACTTATTGTTACGCTTTGGCGTTCTGTTAAAGATTATGAGTTTATTACGCTTTAATTTTTATAATTCTTGCCTGCCCCAAATCAGCAACGGATAAACTTTCCAATGATGGCATATCCTCTAAAAGCATCTATAGTAAGAAAAACTTCGATGTTATCAAAAAAATATTTAAACATCGATACTATCGATAGTGCTCCGATGTTTTTGCAGCTCTACCATATATGCATTAATGGAACAGTATTAAAGCATTCTTACAAGATATGTATCACCATATGTAAATGCTACTTTTCTGATACATTTTAATATAAGGGGACATACAAACAACATGCAAATGCATATCTTGTAAATGCCCGTTTGTGCTGAAAATAGTACCGCACAACACGTCCGTTCAATCAAAATTTTTGTACAAGACTGAAAATATTACAAAAATTCCACTTCAAGAAATGTACTTAAAACAGCGCCAACGTGCAATTCGCTAGAATTTGAATTTATTCGTGGAAATTCATGACACTGCATGAATTGTTCACACTAATTCACTCATATAGGAAGCATTCTTCAAGAATGCATACAACCGATTTCTACTGGGTGGGAAGGCGCATACATTCTTACCTACATTTGTATATATGTAAGTATGTACATATGCATGAACGCATTTAGTTCACTTTATGTGCCGCTATTAATTATGTATAAATTGCCACTGAGCAAAAATGCATGAGTAAAAAAGGCAAGTGCAGCACCGTACTCGTGATAGAAGTGAAACTTCTTAAAAAAAACACATGTGTGCAGCGAAGAGAATGAGACGAATACAGTTGCTTATTGTCTCTAATGTTGGTACCAAGTTGCTACCTTTTATCATTTTTCACATAAAATATTTTTTTAGTTTTTAATTTTTTCTTTGGATATGAAAGATTGGTCATTCTTTGTCGCTTTATATCCTTATTCAAAAAAATATAAAGCAGCTTTAAAAAAGGCTTATAAACCAAGGCATAACAAGGTAGAAGTGATTTCGACATTTCTCTCTTTTGAACTGCGACTGTAATGTCAACTCTTAACCCTATACAATTCAAAATTTTAATTTTTTAATTTCAATTTTCAATTTTGAGCTGTGCGACTGATTTTAAATACATACATACAAAAATAAAATGAAAAGGAATTACGAGCGGTGCGCTCTGCGTGGCAAGAGCCAGGGCAACAAACTTGTGCGGTATTTTAAACCTCCTCAAATGCTCCGCGAACACCATGATACAATTTCGTTCCACTAAATTTTCCGCTTTAGATCACCATTTACTGCTATAAATTCGACGTTCTGGTTCTTAACATCCCTTTTCCTTTTTTCATAATGCCATGTGAAAAGAGTCGTGTTTTTATTTTTCATACGTAGCTGGATTTATCATACGGAAATTAAGCATTACTGAATATGAAGAGAAAATCTCCCACTCATATACATGGGTAGACCAAATTTGAAATGGTGGTATGTTAAAACCTAAACCAGAATTCCTTGTGGACATAAAGAAACTGCAAGTAATTTTTAATAAATTTAATGGAAAAGAAATTTCGCATTGCAAAAATTTAATAGCTGAATTATTGAAGTTAAGTTCCGATGTAAATTTAGAAGAAAGAATCGATTTTTTTTTTATGTCGAATATACTCTAGAATTAAGTATTTGAATAAAAAAATAAATGCTCAAAAACATTGGGCTAATAAAAACAAGAAAATTGCCAAAACGGTTTTATAAATAAT
>NW_023458555.1:61186925-61205848 GCF_013731165.1 Rhagoletis pomonella | reverse complement strand
CCAAATATGGACTATTTACAAACAAAAGTAAATGCATATATTTCTGGTCGATTAAGATTTTTAATCAAAAGTATAAATATATAATACATGTATATGGTGTTAAAATACTTGGTTATTGCAGCCCTTAACTAAAGGCGCACTCGTCCCATACAGCGACACCGGTTCTTCTGAAGAGTTAGTGGAAGAGGAAAATTCTTTGTTTCTTAAACTAATGCACTTCCAATAAGGCAAAAAAGGCTAATCCTCTGCTCTTTGATACTTTGCCAGGGGAGATGGTTGCCCTGTAAAGCAGAAGGTTGCTTAAAATTACGATATTATGAAATGCGTGAACCCGATAAGGATAAGTAGGCAAAACATGCACTTTAACAGGGTTGAGTGTAACGTCAAACACACTTTGCACCATGGAAGAACAACATTTTTTGGGACAAACGAAATCGGCAATAGTTTTTAAAGAGAAATAGTATTTTATCCAATAATGTATGTATGTAGAGTTGTTTTCTTAATAACACAAGAAATAAGTTAAAGGCATCAAAATGGTTTTTGTTAATGCAAAAACATGTTTTTTCTTTAATATATCTTTTGGCCTAACCGCCGCAATCGCGTGCTGCAGCCTTTTTTTGTGACGGCAAAAATGGCGTAGGCGACAAAATCACTTGTTTCATTAAAGATGGACAAATAATACCACCAGTATTATATACCTAACATCAAACGCAATTGGTTCATTGACCTTCACGTTAGTATCTACAGTAATTGCCGTGTTAATAAAAAACGCCTACTGTAAAATTTACTTTTTGTTGTTGTTGGCGGTTAGGGCTCGAGTTTTCGCGCTCCCTCTTGACAAAATCGTCTCTCTGTTACTGTGTTGGTGCGTGTGTGTGTGCAACCTTTTGGAAGAGAGTCTCAAAACTCTAATGTCACTAATGAGCAAACCTTTAATTATTAAATCATGTACATATCCCAGTGCTGAGAATCAAAACAAAAAGAAGAGGTGACACGCTGAGTAATCGCGTCTAAGTTTCTAGGTAAGGCAAGTCAAATGTAAGTCTTGCATAAGCCAGCTCTAACGCGTTATAACAAGGAATGAAACGATACCATGCAGGTATCGATACTTTTACCGAAAAAGAGTATTGGAACGATTACCCTTAAAACTCGAGGGTTTCCCAAATATCTTTCGGTTCGTATCTCTGGATTGTTAAATAAATGCTAACGATGACCAAATTGTAGTACAATTAACTTTATTGTACAACAAACAATTTACAATACTCTGTAATAGAGTAAAAACACTTTACAATACTTGTTAAAGCAATAACAACGCTTTACTAAACTTGTTAACACAATTAAACTTATAGCTTGGTTATTCGCAACTCACTTCTCTGTTCACTTTACTTGTAGCTTGCTGACTTGTAACTAACTCATTCGTTGTGGCGGCGTCCTTATATACCTGCGCTGTCAGTTTTGGCAACTCTAGAGCGTTCTGAAGTTTATCGCTCATTCTCTTTCTCTCGCTGTTCGCAGTGTTCATCCAACTTGTTTCTCTTTGTGGAACATTCTACGTCATTCCTCGAACATTCTGCCTATTTCTCGTTGTTCGCTTCGCTTTGCCGCATTATTCGTCAAAGTATCTATGCCTGAAAAATATCGGACCTAAAGTACCGATACCTACTCGTATCGGTATTTATTGTGTATTCCGTATTAAGTTAAATTAATTTTATTAAATCACAAGTTAATCATCCTCTGGGAATCCTTAACCCCGAATAATAAAATTTAATAATGAAGGGACTGAAAATAAATAAAACTCCGTTACATAGCAGAACTATATGTTTAATGATGAATGGTATTTACACAGATACATATACACTTACAAGTTAATCTTATTTAAGAAAACATTTATAAAAAAAATATTTCAACGAAAAAAGTCTTCTTTTGTTGTACTTCCCAAAAATAATAGAAGTTTTTATAAATGTTTGCCAGTCAACCGATTTCTTGACAAACAATCGTTCGCAAGAAACAGATGTTGCAACTATATGTAAATATATCGTGCTTGTTTATACAACAAAGGTAACGCAGTTTTCAGCTCCTCTCATTCTTCTAATAGGTTCGACTTCAGGGAGGATACTGGGCTGGATAAATGAAGGACACTTCGTCACATTGCGTAGACCTTTTTTTCTTTGACCAACGGCGAGCTGTTTGTGGTATTCCCAGAAATCGAAGTCATCATTGGCTCTCGTACGTTAAAGAACGCGCAATTTGTTTTTTTTTTGACAAGTTCATAAATAAGAATAAGGCAAGGTTTAAATGTTCCAACTGTTTAGCCAATATGATAATAGGTGCGTTCGTTTAAAACCTCCAGTAAAAAACATCCAACTGCCAAATTCCGGCGAATTGTCGTCTGTTCTCTCACAAGAAAAAATATCCAAAATAGTACGCGAACAGAAAATTTGCAAAAACTTGCAAGTTAGACGAACAGCTGACATAATTTTTGTTTACATTAAAAAGTGTAAAATTTAAAACGTACGAAAAGTCATCACAAAGTGTTATACTGACACAGTTTATTGATTAAACAAATAACTACTTATTTCTTACAAGTTTAATTAGTCGCATTTTGTAATTTTTATTTTCTAAACCATCAAAATCAATTTTGTGATTTGCGTAATGCCAACCAGATGTTTTTGATCAGCTGTTTTCCTGTTGGCAAATTGCTGTTGGCAAAAATTTTTCCAGCAGAAACCAGCAGCTTCCCCTCAAAATGAAATGCCACTTTCATCTCTCAATTTCCCCCACTTTGCAAGCTTTTTGCGTACGCGAACGCAAAAACTTGTAAGTTTTGGTTAAACATGAACAATTAACAGCTACGCGAACGCAACTATTGTTGGACGCCAGGTAAGCATTTTTTTATACCCGACCGCACTTGTGCACAAGGGTATATTAATTTTGTTCACATAAGGGTTGTTTGTAACAGCCAAAACGAATCGAGATAGATATAGACAAATGTACACATAAATGATCAGAGTGAAAAGAGAAATCGATTAAACCATGTCTGTCCGTCTGTCCGTCCGTCCGTGTACACGATAACTCGAGCAAAAATTGAGATATCTCAACGAAATTTGGTATGTAGGTTTCCGTTAATCCAAGGTAGGTTGGTATTGAAAATGGGCAAAATCGGACTGTAACCACGCCCACTTCCCATATAACGGTAATTTCTAGAAATACGAAAACTGCGATATTTTAGGAACAAATGAAGATAATTCACTCAAAATTGATATTTACAATACTTTTCAGACGAAAAATAAGAATATTATACATTTTTGGAATGGTTAATGGTTACATGTGTATAACTTGGTAACCGCTGCACCAATTTCTTCCAAACTTGGCAAAGTTGTTGGCCTTGATACAGCATACTAAATAGCCGAAAATTTAAAAAATTGGACAATAACCACGCCCACATCCCATATAACGGAAATACGAAAACTGCGATATTTTAGTAACTACTGAAGATTATTCACACAAAATTGATATTTATAACAATCTTTAGACGTCAAATAAGAATATTATACATTTTTGGAAAATGGGCGTATCTTGGTAGCCGCTGCACCAATTTCTCCAAACTTGGCACAGTTGTTGACCTTGGCACAGTATACTAAATGGCCGAAAATTTAAAAAATCGGACAATAAAGCATTGTTCACTCAAAATCGGTGCGCGTTCCAGCAATTCCTGTACAGCAATTGTTTCAATGTATTAAAAAGTTGCAATGCAGATCGTTATACAATAGATATACGATTATGAGGTTTAAATTTCATAGTACTGGCTTTTAATTTGACAGTTTTATTCGTGTTGGAAGTGGCTGCTCAAAAAATAATGTTGAACAAATTCGTTGAAAATCCGACATTCACGATATCAAAAATCAAATTAAAATTTAATATACCAAAAACTTCTAATTTTTCTCCAAAAATCAATGAATGGATTCCTTCTGCTTAAACTAACAGAGTAAGCTAATCACCAAAAAAAAATCATTTCGCACCAGCTTAAGGATAAGGCTCTTTACCTCAATTATAAAAAAAATCGGCTTATCAGAAGAAGATCGCGCGAAAGAATTGGAAAACGATTATCCACAGTTCAGCGAATGGAAGCTATGGCAACACTTAAACCTTATCGAGTTATAATATATATATTTCTGTTAGATTAAATAAATTTGATAACAAAAATAGCATTCGTTTACTTTACCCCAAATGTTCACACCAAATGTGGTATTTTTTAGTAAGGACTAAAAAACATGTTTAAAACTTGACTTCGGTCAACTCCAACGTTAAAAGTTTTAAGCTAAAAAGAAACAGGGTGATATCCTCTTAAAATTAAATTTATAAAAGTTGACACAGTTGTCAAAGGGATATGAAATGAGGAGAGAATCGAAACAGTCTTATTAAAACTCGATCAGACTCCGCAAAGGGCCATAAGACCCCAGAAATATGCTGGAAGGAGCGCTTGCATAAAGTGTTAAGTCATTGTATCATTTACTTTAGACCTTCAGTAAAGTTTTGGTTGGTTTTAAAGAAAATTAGTTATTCACAGGTAACTTTAAATCGGTTTGAAGCCAAAGATATGAATAAAGTTCTGGAACTCATCAATTTAAAAATATATCCTATTTACGTCAAATCGAAAAATGCACGATATCTATTCAAAACAAAATAAGTAGAGAAGCGCGAACTATGAAAAAACATAAACTAAAGATAGTTTAGTGGAACAAGTTGATTACTCAAGTCTCTAGAACGGGTGTTCAGAAAAATTTTATCATTATCAAAGAAATTGTCTGTTATTTATTTATACAAGCAAAATATGAAATTTCGCTAACATCTACATATCTATAGCGGAATACTTCCCTTTATTTTTTCATATATTAAATATTATTATCTGGAAACGTGTTAAAAAGATATAACCCATTTTATGCGTACCAATTTTGAGTGAACAATGCTTTAACCACGCTAACATCCCATATAACGGTAATTTAGAGAAATACAAAATCTTCGATAAATCGGTAAATATTAAAGCTAATTTATTCAAAATTGATGCTTGCAACAATTCTTTACCAAGAAATACGTTTATGGTAAAATTTTGGAAAATGGGCGTGGCACCGCTCACATATAATCACATATATGTATATCGGTAACCGTTCTACTAATTTGTACCAAGCTCGGTATTTTTATTGTGCTTGCCACATAAACGCAAAACATTGAAAATTATTGAAATCGGACTAAAATTATGGCCGCTTTTCATATAACGGTAAATGCTTGAAACTGCAATATTTCGAAATTTAAGGACGTTAATTTACTCAAAATTGATACACCCCGGCTTACCATCTAGCGGTAGCTTTCGGAAAGGTGAAAAAACATATATTAAATACTTGCGCCGGGTATTTAATGTTCGGCTCCACCCGAACTTAGACTTTTTTACTTGTTTTTTTTTTGAAATTTCATAAATGACAGCCATATGCCAATCAAAAGAATAATAAACAAAATGCTGACAGGGAATAGAAAAAAATATATGAGAGAAACGCAGTACGGCACATTCTTTTGCATTGTATTTCACAGAAATTATCATGAGGTAAACCCCTCTCAAAATCATAAAATTTCAAATAAAACAATCAAATTGTTCATAATTTCTGGTGTTTGATGCAGAAAATGAGAATGTGTGTGTAAGTTTGAGTTTCGAATTTTAAAAGTATATTAGTGGGATCCATGAAACGTCGCAAAGTTGTTACAAATGTCGCATTTGTTGCAAGCAAAATTTGCCACCTTGCGACACAGCTGATTACTTTTGTATGGAATTTGAGCTGGCAATCATTGCAAGTCGCGAAACACATGATATATTATTGTTCTCGAATACTTCAAGAAAAAGTATATCAGTTAAGGCTGCTTCGGTATATAATTGTATAAACTTTTCTTTTTCACTTACGCGCGTCGTTTCCCCAATAATACCTGAGTAATTACATGTAAAAACAATATTTTTAGCTGCACTTTAACATGTCTCGAAAATAAAGAAATTACAAACATCTGCGTTTTTATAAAAAAAAAACACTAGCGCGACCTCCAACAGAATTTTTTTTTTTCAAAATAAAAAATTCGTGTCACCTACAACAACCCCCCCTAAATACGGCCTTGTATTGCATCACCCCAATGTATGGTAACATGCGTCGTTCATGTACATGCATACGCACCCAAACTCATGCAAATACATACCCTCCAAAAAAGTTGCGCCTTATATAAAGCTTATTTTATATGATGACAAGCCGGCCTCATATGCGCGAGGCTTTGCCACGCGCTGAATGTGTAGATATTAAATAAGGTGCGATTGACGACTAAACAGGTTGCACCTATACAAAAAAAATCTAGACTAATCTATACTTCTATACTAATTATATAAAGAGAAGTCCCTTTTTTTTGTAACAGGTAATCTAGCGAACAGCTGGTCCGATTTTCATGAAATTTTGTATACAAATAGCTTTCGGTAACCACCATGTTTAAGGCTAAAAATTTTTTACTTTTTTTCGGGTAGGTGGACCAGGGACCGGTCTATTCGAAAACATCTTATTATAGTCCGATTTGCTTAAAATTTAGTACGTAAGTAGCTTTTTAGCATATATTAGCAAATATGACCCATTTTTCCGGGAAGTGGTCCAGGGACCGATCTATTCGAAAAAATCGAATTTAAGGTCCGATTTGCTTAAAATTCGGTGCGCAGATAGCTTTTTCGCATGTATTAGCATATGTGATCAATTTTTTCCGAGAGGTGGACCAGGGACCGATCTATTCCAAAAAAATCGCATTTATGGTCCGATTTGCTTAAACTTCGGTACGTAAGTAGTTGTTTAGCATATATGATCCATTTTGTCCGAGAAGTCGACCAGGGACCGATCTATTCCAAAAAAATCGCATTTATGGTCCGATTTGCTTAAAATTCGGTATGTAAGTAGTTTTTGAGCATATATGATCCATTTTGTCCGAGAAGTTGACCAGGGACCGATCTGTTCGAAGAAATCGTATTTATGGTCCGATTTGCTTAAAATTCGGTACGTAGATATTTTTTTAGCACATATTAGCATATATGATCCATTTTGTCCGAGAAGTCGACCAGGGACCGATCTGTTCGAAGAAATCGTATTTATGGTCCGATTTGCTTAAAATTCGGTACATAGGTAGCTTTTTGCCTGGATAAGCTTATAGATTCCTGTTTTTCTATTTTCATGCAATTTCGAATATACATAAATAGCTTTAAGTAACGACCATATCAAGGGGCGAGTTCGTCACTAGGCAAGATTTTTTTGCGCCAATCAGAAACAACGGATACTGTCAAAATATAATTATAATATATAATATATCTCAACTAATTTATATTTAGAAAGCCGTTTGTTAGTTTTCGCACGTGTCCCAAGGATGGTTTTAGGCTGAAAAAAATCTATAGGGAAAGGGGGCGTGGCACTTCCCATACAAACCGAATTTCTCATGCTACATATCTCTGAAAGTGTGCATGGTAGAGTTTTGGAAATTGGTATGGAGATATACGAAATCGATCGCATACCCTTGGAGAAAAATTTTAGCTATAGTAAAAAGGGGTGTGACATCTCCCATACAAACCGAATTTTTCATACTGCTTATCTCTGGACATTTTTTGATAGAGTTCTAGAGTTTTCTATGGAGATGTACGAAATAAATCGCATACTCTTGGAGAAAAATTGGAACTATTGGAAAAGGGGGCGTGGCATCTTCCATACAAACCGAATTTTTCATACTGCCTATCTTTGGAAGTGTTCATGGTAGAGTTCTGGAACTTGGTATGGAGATATACGAAATCAATTGCATACTCATGAAGAAAGAAGGCAGCTGTTGGAAAGGGAGGCGTGGCTCCTCCCATATAAATCGAATTTTTATACTGCATATCTCTGAAAGTATTCATGGTACAGTACTGGAACTTCGTATGGAGATACGTATATAGTTGAAATCAAGCCCATACTCATGGAGAAAATTTGGGCTATTTGAAAAGGGGTGTGCGGCCTACAAACCTACCTTTAGCTATCTTTGAATGAATTTTTTTATTCTCCTGTAGGTGTGTTTGTGAGTGAAATCCTCCTAAATGGTTGTACGGATTTTAACGAAACTTTTTATGTATTTGAGTGGGTCTCTGGATGGTTTAGTTTCACAATTTAATCTGACAGTTGGCATTGTATTTGAGTTATTACTAAAAATCTTATTTATGATCCGATTTGGCTAATGTTTTAAATATGTATGCAATACTATTGCAAAAACGTGCTGCCAAGTGGTATGAGTATATCGACGGTCCTGCGTTGCAATTGGCCCAATGGATGTGATTTTCCAATACTATTATGCGTTCAAACTTTTATGGTATTTCGTCTGAAATAAGTATATGTATACTGCATTTCTGTAGAACAATGATTCGCACCCATTTTGAAATTGCCACCTACTATGCTGTAAAGCTTCTAGGACATTCACTATAGAACCGGGTCATTGTTGCCGCCAGGGAGCGAAGAGGAAAAAATTTATTTCACTTTGCGAATAACCGTGCTATGAAATGCCGCACAACTGGAGAATTACAAGAACGGATATAACACTTTCCTTAGGTTATTTAAAGCGGCAAATGACCACCAAACCTTAATCTTAGCAGACAAGAGTGCCAATGAAAATCGTAAACGTGAATTGTTGGTGAAAATGTTGGACCAAAAAGTTTCAATAAAATATATAAAAACTTTGGGCGGGACGAAGTTCGCCGGGTCTGCTAGTAATATATAATTGCGCATCTGGAGGTTAAGCCCTTTTAATTTGACATCTCATTTCTTGTAATCTAACGAACAGCCCACATTTTTTAATTTTTCGCACAGATTGCAACCCTCTTCGAAAAATAAAACGTCACTGCAAATCGGAAGGTCGTGCCTTTTCATTAGACACCTCATTTTTTTTATTGAATGAACTGTGCGAATCTAATGTACAAAAATTGCCCCTGGCGTATATATATACATAATTTTTAAATAGATGACAAACCGACCCAAACAAAAAATAAAAACTTATTGCACATGCAGATACCATATCCTTTCACTTTGTACCCCAGTTTTTAGTCCAACAAATGGTGAAGATCTTATAATTTTTAAAAAGTGGCAGCCCTACTCAAAACTTAACACATTATTGAACATTTAAAAGCCGAGCCCGAGATGGTTTCGTACGCCGAAGTGGAAAGCTTCTGACTGCCATTCACCTGGGAGTGGCCAGAAGCGATTCTTGTGCGTACCATTCAAATCGCTGCTCGCAACGTCCGGATATTTATATCCACGTATCCTCTGGGTAGCAACCAAAGGTGAGAAGGCGTAAAACTTCGCGTGCGCTGGGCTTGGGTCCCGCTACGTTAAAACCCCGCCCAATGAAAAAAAACAGACTCGGATGAGACCCCCTTTTTTGATGACGACCACGTATAGAGAGAGGACCATGAATTGAGGGTAGGCACCTGGAATATCCGGAACCTTAATGGGGTACCTTGCCTCTGCCTGGCTGGTTGAAGTCCTCGGTAAGACAAAAGCTGACATCACCGCCATCCAAGAAATGCAATGGACGGAGCAAGGAAAAGTAAGTGCGAAGCATTGCGGCGTCTACTACAGTTCCCACGTAAAGGACCGCAAATTCGGTTGGATTCGTGGTAGGAGAGAGACTCCATCGCCGAGTACTGGCGTTCACCCCGGTGGACGAACGTCTAGCCACATCCGCATCAAAGCAAGATTCTTCACCATCTCGCTCATCTGCGCCCATGCCCCGACGGAAGAGAGGGCCGTGGCGTCCAAGGATCTCTTCTATGAGCGCTTAGAGCATACAAATGAGCGCTTCCCGCTACACGATGTTAAAATCGTGCTCAACGATTTTAATGCCAAGGTGGGAAATCTTCGGCGCCACTGTCAGAAAATTCAGCCTCCACGACGAAACGTCCGATAACGGACTGAGGTTGATCGACTTCGCGGGGGCCCGAAATATGGTAATATGTAGTACTAGGTTCCAGCATAAGAACATCACCAAGCTACATGGTTGTTTCCAGATAGAAAAACGAGAATCCAAATCGACCACGTTGTAATAGACGGAAAGCATGCTTCCAGCGTTTTAGACGTACGTACACTCGGACCACTATCTTGTTGCCGCCAAAATACGCACCCGCCTCTGTCTAGCAAGAAATGTGCGCCCAACAATGCAAGGAAAGCTTAACGTCGAAAAGCTGCAATCACAACAGACGGCCAATTTATTCGCCACTCGACTCACACACCTACTCTCTGAGAGCACTCTTCAACTATCGGACATGAGCGAGCGGTGGAACCACATTTCCCGATCATTAAGTACCGCCGCCAAAGAAGTAGCTGGATTTCAGCGAGCCTGAAAGAACAACTGGTACGATGAGGAATGACAGAAGCCGCAGAAAAAAAGACGCCGCCTATAGGGCCACGCTGCGATCGGGCGCAACGCGAGCTATGTGGGACCGTTATAGGGAACTCAAGAAGGAAGTGAGACGTATTTGCCGCGATAAGAAGAGAGAGACCGAAATACGTGAATGCGAAGAGCTTAAAATGCTAACCGACAGGAAGAACGCCCGAACATTTTACCAGAGGGTTAGGCGACTTGCGGAATGTTTCAAGACCAGGGCGAACTCCTGTAAGAACAACAATGATGATCTAGTGACCGATGTCCAGAATGTACTTAAATTATGGAAAGAACACTTTTCCATCCTACTGGATGGTAGCAGCACCGAAATTAGGGGATAATACGAACCCGAGCCCCAGTCAATAGCGATGGAGTCGAAGTTCCACCGCCTGAATATGACGAGGTACCAATAGCGATAGCGCGCTTGAAACACAACAAAGCTGCTGGACCTGACAGCCTGCCAGCTGAGGTATTAAAGTACGGTGCCGAGGAGTTGATAAGGTGCATGCATCCACTCTTATGCAGAATATGGTCCGGTGAACGCATGCCCGACAACTGGAATTTAAGTGTGCTCTGCCCAATCGACAAGAAAGGCGATCCTGCCATTCGCGCCAACTACCGCGGAATTAGCCTTCTAAGCATAGGTTACAAGGTCTTATCGAGCGTATTGTGCGAAAGACTGAATCCCACCGTCAACGAGCTGATTGGACCTTATTGCTTGAAATACAATACCGGCGAACGGCAAACTTCGCCGAATTGGGCGATGCTGTCGGTCACCGTTCGCCCAACTATTTCGCCTACTTAAACAGAATTAGAGCGGTAGCGAAAACAGCTGATCCCATTTGGTCGCCTTTATAATTTGGGTGACCATATTTAGAAAAAACTAAACCAAATTTAGAAATGAGGAAATGATAACAAATATAAATGTAAAACAAAGAAAGATTATTATAAATAATTTGTTTCAAGCCAGATTTAACGAATCCACAACTATATTTTTCAAACAACAAAAAAAAAATCGTGTTTAGGTTGTTTTCTTTTTAAACTTTGAAAGCACAAAACAAATACGGCCACCTTTGGCACGCACAGCTGTCATCGCCCAGCAGAGCGATAGAAATAAATCTATCGCCATGAAACGCCGCCAAGCGAACTTCGCATTTCGCTTTGGCTGTGTTCAATTTCATATGCTTGCGGGTGTTCTAATTTTGACAGCGCGAATTTCGCTGTGGTGAGTTCGCCGTTCGCCGGCATTGTATTTCAGCTATATCAGTGTGGCTTTAGGCCTGGAAAATCCACCATAGATCAGGTATTCACAATACGCCAAATCTTGGAAAAGACCCATGAGAATAGGATCGACCCACATCATCTATTTGCCGCTTTCGACAGCACGAAGAGGAGTTATCTTTATGCTGGGATGTCTGAATTTGGTATCCTCGCGAAACTAATACGACTGTGTAAAATGACGTTGAGCAATACCACCAGCTCCATCAGAATAGGGAAGGACCCCCCCGAGCCGTTTGATACCAAACGAGGTTTCAGACAAGGTGACTCCCGCTCGTGTGATTTCTTTAATCTGATGTTGGATAAGATAATAAGAGCCGCAGAACTGAACCGCTCAGGCACAATACTTTACAAGAGCGTACAATTGTTGGCGCATGCCGACAACATCTGTATTATTGATAATAACAAGGGCTACGTCTGAACTGCCTTCTCGGAATTGGATAGAGAACCATAGCGAATGGGTCTAGTGGTGAAGGAGGACAAAACGAAGTATCTCCTGTCACCACACAAACAGTCAAAGCATACGCGTCCTGGCACCCACGTCACTGTTGACAGTTACAAAGTAGACAACTTCGTTTATTTGGGAACCAGCATTAACACCAATAATAATGTTAGCCTTGAAATCCAACGGAGAATCACTTGCCAACAAGTGCTACGTTGGGCTGAGTAGGCAATTGAGAAGTAAAGTCCTCTCTCGTCGTACAAAGATCACACTCTATAAGTCACTCATCATGCCTGTGCTGATGTATGGCGCGGAGGCATGGACAATGAAAACATCTGATGAAGCGGCTCTTGGAGTTTTCGAGAGAACGATTCTGCGAAAGATTTACGGACCTTTACGCGTTGACGATGGCGAATACCGCAGACGACTTAACGATGAGCTGTATTAGCTTTACAACGATATATACATAGTGCAGCGAATTAAAATTCAGCGGCTCCTCTGGCTTGGCCATGTCGTTCGAATGGACAGAAAGGCTCCTGCTCTGGTAACAGAGGAAGAGAAAGGCCTCATCTGCGTTGGAATTTTCTATGCTGGAGGTGTTTATTGCAGAGGACTGGAACTTGGTACCGAGATGTGTATACAAAATTAATTCCATACTCATAGAGAAGAATTTGTGTTATTCGAAAAGGGGACATGGTTCCTGCCGTACAAATTTACTGTTTTATACTGCTTATCTCTAGAGGTGTTCATGGTAGAGTACTGAGACTTGGCACTGGGGTATGTATAATCAATTCTAAATTCATGGAAGAAGATTAGGGTTGTAAGAAAAATGGGCGTGGCACTTCCAGTACAAATTTACTTTTTCTTGCCACATATCCCTGGAAGTATTCGTGGATGACAGAATAAATTTTATTAAACGGAAAAGGGAGAGCCGGGTTCGACCTTATAATCTAAAGCTCTCTTGAGGCATTTGCTACAGTAATGAGAAGTGGTATTTTATCAAGGCCAGGTTACTAAATTAGAGTTGGAAATATTAGAACTCGCCGTGGCACCTCCAAGAAGGTTTCACGTTCACGCGTCGTATACCTGGAAACCTTTTAAGGTAAACTTAGAGGGAGGAGAGAGGAGATTTTATAATTTCATAGTTTTAAACGGCCTAAATACCTTAACTCGCTTAGAAAATAACGAACTATAACGAAATGGGCACAGAAATAAAATCTAACATCATTAAATTATTTTTCCTATTTGTATAAAATCGCGGGGTGAAACCCGCGGGTATAAGCTAGTATATGTATAAATGATGCAAGCGTGCTTCGCGTAACTACATCCATTCGTACATATGTACATATGTTTGTATGGATATATTTGTGATGAAGCAAACGGGCTTCGTTGATGTACTGATGGGCATATGTATGTACTTATGGACAGCAATGTTTTCATGTATGTACATATGAGTAGTCCACTTGCAAAGTGTGCTATGTAAAATTTGTTCGATTTTCAGTTTTTGGTGGATTACGTACCTGTATTTAAAGTAGTTTCATGTCCACTAACAAATAGCATCAAATGTTAACTCTTCTTCCAAAAGTCGCTACCATACTTATTTATAAACTTTCAAAAGTATCCATCTTATGATGAACTTAGAAAACTGCTTTAGGTCGTATAGACTGTTAATGTTATCTTATGTCATGTTATGTTATGTTATAATTTTATAAGTCTCTTATTTATCCAAATTTTTAGGTAATAATAAAAAAGACTCAATTTAAATGTTACTTGTTGTCGTAGTCATTTTTTCAAATTTATGGCTTTCTATTATAAAATCACATAACGCTGTTTGCAAGTGGACTACTCATATGTTTGAATGGTTGTATATATATTTATAGGTATGTACATATGTTTGTGTATGTACATATGTTTGTGTACATGTATATATGCACATATGTAGTACAAACGAAACAAATGTAATAAGCGGCTCGTTGATATAAATGCGAACTGTACTGATTGTCAAAAATTATGTGTTTGTTGTGCATTTATTCAAGTTTGTCATTGTGCGTGTAATTTTCTAGAGTAGTTTTGTGCTCTCGCTATCTCCTTGTATTAACTCGTCCTTCGTTGGTATACTCTGATAAACATATGTGAGGATAATAGCAAGGCCAACTTATATAAGGTAGTGTTACAGGAGCAGTTGAAATTTTCGTAAAAATGAGATTTTACAATGAGACTGCTCGCAAAATTGCAATGTTTGTAGACAAAACGTCACACTTCATTGCGGATTGATTTGAACCAACGTTTTGGGCTTGCATTATGTCAAGAGGATGTGTTTGTTATAATTCATTCTGTCATTTACTACCATTATGCGTAGGCCAATTCATGAAATCATTTCATGCGTTTGAGTAGAAACTGAATGAATGAACACCATTTCATGATTTCAATTAACGCGAAATAGCGTTTATGCACTTAGTTTTTACTCCGGTGGATGAAATGATTTCGTGAATTGGATTACGCATACATGTGATACTTATGCTTTTAATTTATAAGGTAATTTTATGTTTTTATACTCTTGCTACCACATGAATATATGAATTCGTGATAAGAATATATGAATTCGCCTTGGAAGATAGAAAGCGAGTAAGAATAAATGCCGAACAAAGGAATTTGTCTTCTTTCAACTTAAATAAATGCATTTTGCAAACAAAAGTGCGTACGTTACTTAGTACCTTGGTAATGGCGAATTTGTATGGATCTATTGATTGCATTATAAACATTTTCATTTATTTGTTAAACATACAATTACTTCACTTTACTTACTTACTTTTTTTACTTGAATCGTTTTATCGATACCTACTTAGTTTCGAAATAAAAGTATCTACTTGTATCGAATCGATTTGAGGAAGTGGCATATCTTTCGGTCATATATTTTCTATGGAAAATAATTGCTTCGCTTTTATGAAAAAAAAATTGATCTAGGCAATGGCACCGCCAAAATCTAAAGAGGGGATATATTTTTACAAAGTTTATGCAATGCTTTGTAGCCGTAACGTTTTGTGGGAACCTTTCAAAGGTTTAGTTTTATGTCTAAGTAATCATATTACTTCTAATGTTACTAATGATCAAATAAACATATCGATACCTCAACTGAAAATATATTGAAAATATTTGAGATACTGCGCTTTGAATCGGCAGCTGAGATAGGGCGTTTTTGTACCGAGTTCTGAAAGAGGGGGGTCTTGAAAAGTTTTCTGATATAAGGCGTTTTTCAATCAAATTCTGGAGTAGGGTGCTTTTGAAAAGTTTTCTCAGATAGGGCGCTTTCAATCTGGCTGCCGGAAGGTATGTCACAGATAACGCCTGAAAATTACCTTCGCCTTGTTGCATATAAAAGGCTGAAAAGTTATCGATATAAGTAGGTATCGATACATTCGGTTCACTCATATAAGTAGTATCGAAATAGGGATTTGAGTAAACTCATTTGAGTAGGTATCGATACTTTGATGGTATCGGAACGTCCCTAGGTGTTACCGGAAAATGAATAAATAAATTATATGTATATCAGAAAATTAATAAGATGAAATGAAATTATTGTTTGATTTCCAACCAAACCTACGTATGTAATTCAATCGCCTAATGGTTTGCCGAACCGTAAACATATGTTTACACATCCAATTTGATGAGTAGGTATCTGTTACTCACACATTTTTTCACTTCTATCATGTGTACGGTGTTACACACGCATTTTTTTTTCTTATTTAGTTAAAGATAGGGCTCATTTTACAAGCAAAATTGGAAGCTTTTCAACGTGTTATTGTCCCATAGATACAATTTTCTTTTTAACTTATATAAACTATGAAGATAAGCATTACTTAGAAAAATAAAAAACGCATGGCATTAGAGCCGTTTTTCGAGAGCTTAGCCGCGAAAAAACCTCAACATCTTGGCGCAGTTCTAAGATCGAGCTCGATTTCTACGCAGAAAATTACTTCAGAAACGACCTACAGTTGCACATCATCAGAAACTTTTAAATTCTTTTCTTTCTTCTTTCTTTGAATTACATGTCACATCGCAAGACTACTGAAGTCATGCTGCTTAATGCATAAAACACACTAAAAGCAATTTAAAAAGCTAATTCTAATATTATCGCTACAAGTACACATATCGCACAAGTAACGTAACAGTCTTTTCTGTAACGTACCAGTCCGACTGTTTTTTACAAATATTGACCTCAAAATTAATTTTATCAGTTCAATTAGTACATAGCTCTTGAGTTCCATCCTTAAGCTAAGAAACTATGTACCAACTTTTTAAAATATTTTATTATGAGAGCAGCCTTTTTCAATTATATAAAGCAAGTTTAAAAAGTACTTCCAAAAATCGTAATGCAACAGTCCGCTGTTGAAACATTCATAACTCCTAACAACAGGAGTTACAATATATTTTTAACCGACTTCAAACAAAGGACGAGGTTATCAATTCGTCGGAATATATATTTTTTTTGTTTTTAGGCATGTTACCGCATAACTTTGGACCACGTTAACCGATTTCGATAGTTCTTTTTTCATCGGAAACGTGGTACCTCAAGGGAGGTCCCATACTAGTTTTGTTTAGATCCGATAATTGGATCGTGAAAAAATTAACGATAATCTGTTTTTGTTATTTTATGGCCTTATAACAATAATATATTCAAACATTTTTATTGAGCTTGAGGCCGTTTTTAATGAAAAACTTTTTGTGGAAAAGCATCAATAATTTGAAACAAGTAATTTTTAGCAAAAAAAAACGACTTCAATTCTCATATAAAAAAATATATATATGTATCTCATGATCCACTGATCGGATCTTAACCAAAATGGTGGCTTCCAGCCCAATCGGATCAGAATCTTGCTATTTAAAAAAAAAAAAGCCCCCCGTTTTTTATAAGCATTTGAATTATTGGGATAATGGGTGGAGAGGGTCTCAGAGATGCTTAGCTCCCGGGTGGTTTCTTTAAAAGGTTTGCCTGGAATGAATAGCTTGTAATTAGTTTTCTTATTCGCCAATCTCGACTTTTCCTAGTTCCAGGAAGTCATAGCCATAAGCTATCAAATCCATTTTGTTGTTCGATTCCATGCCCTATATGCGTTTCGTATTTTGTGGCAGATAACCGCACATTTTCAACTAATATTGCATGACAAGTTCCACTCCTCAATAGATATCAACTTCGCCTTGAATAGATTTTATTTGATTTGTAAACTTGGCTGTCAACTTTTTCTCATTCCATTTTATCTTTATTTCGCTGCGTGCTAATTTTGACACTTACACTTTTCTAAGGAAGGGTAAAAAAAATATCTAGTTTTTTTTACCATATCTTTGACAAATAATATTCGATAGCTACATAATTCTTACCTCATTAAAGGTCAGATCCACGATAGAGATTGCGCCCATCGCGATACCGCGAACCGAGCTGCCGCGAATAATAAGGCTAAAAAAAGAGCTAAAAAAGTCGTTTTGGCTAAAACTGGTAGCTAAAATTTTTTAATTACATATACACGCAAATATTATCAAAAATTAATGGTATAGAAAAACAATAAACCCCGGTAAAAGCTAATATTTTATCCAACCAAAAACATTTTCGGATGGAGCTTGCTGGCTACATCATGTGATTGTACCATCAAGCTCGAAGCATAACTTACCAGCATGCTGGTACAATATTTGTTTTTTTACAAATGAGGTCCAGGAAAGATCGAAAAGATTAGAGCCGAAATTTCATAATTTTTCTACCATTTTGTTAAACATTGTTTTTTTTTTTTTAATTCACAACTGCAATATCGTGAACTTAATCTTCCACAAACACGGCTTTGACTCATATAGTGCAAGAAATTTCCGCCAAAATACTTTTTACCTAGAAAATTTTACCTCATAAAATTTTCAAATAGTTTTTGAAGTCGCACCAGCAGCTGGTATAATCACACCACAAGAACATACACGGTCAATCGACTTAATGCGCCATTTATCAAATAAAAGGCGGTATTGTCACTTGCGAAGTGAATGAATTTGGCGAAGCGAACGGTTTGGCGAAGCTAATGGATTGGCGAACGCAACTTAAATATGCATTAAGAGTGTTCGCTTTTACCTGCTTGTGGAAGTTCTTCGCATCGCGCACACTTTTAATACCTTCTCTGCCTTTTAATTCGCTTCGCCAAACCGTTCGCTTCGCCAAAATCATTCGCTTCGCAAGTGATAATACCACCCTAAGCATATTAAGGGCCGTAAACTTATCTATTTTAAACTATAGTTAAATCGTTAATAGATAAGTTAACAGCCCTAACACTTTTATAATATGTATGTATAAAAACGTAAGGAGCATACAATACATATATGTATATATATCAGTCTTTCTTAGTTTAAAAATTCATCTCTTACATAAATGAAAAAAAAAAATTAGATCAAATTAAGAATAGGGTGTTTCCTGCGTTGCGGACGTTCCGTTTGGAGACACTTTTTCATTATAAAAACTATAGTAGGCTCTTAATGAACACACATTTTTTTTGAAGTGAAACTTCTTAGTCGAGTTCGGAGATGGTTGCGTTAAATATTTAACACCAAGCCATAAACTCTGTATCGTTCGTTCGATTTTTAAAAATGAGGTGTCACATGAAAGGCCTTGTCCTTCGGGTGTACACCATAGCCTTAGTTCCATGAAAGGAGTTGCCACATGTTAGAAAATCGAATTCAAAATTTCTCTGCCGCAGAGGGTTGCGTTAAATATTTAACACCA
>NW_023458555.1:61186627-61186915 GCF_013731165.1 Rhagoletis pomonella | reverse complement strand
TTCAAAATTTCTCTGCCGCAGAGGGTTGCGTTAAATATTTAACACCACGTCATAAAATCTGTATCGTTCGTTCGATTTTTAAAAATGAGGTGTCA
Organism: Rhagoletis pomonella; assembly: GCF_013731165.1. NCBI lineage: Eukaryota > Metazoa > Arthropoda > Insecta > Diptera > Tephritidae > Rhagoletis > Rhagoletis pomonella. The sequence goes on along the minus strand of NW_023458555.1, from coordinate 61,186,820 downwards.
CATGAAAGGCCTTGTCCTTCTGGTTTACAACATAGCTTTATTTCCATGAAAGGAGTTGCCACATGTTAGAAAATCGAATTCAAAATTTCTCTGCCGCAGAGGGTTGCGTAAAATATTTAACATCAAGTGATAAAATCTGTATCGTTCGTACGATTTTCAAAAATGAGGTGTCACATGAAAGGGCTTGACCTGC
>NW_023458555.1:61148231-61176627 GCF_013731165.1 Rhagoletis pomonella | reverse complement strand
TGAAGATGAAGATGAAGATGAAGATGAAGATGAAGATGAAGATTTGGATTTAAATGGGCCATATATTAGTACCAAATTAAAAAAAAAAAAATTGCATATTCTAACAAAACAACCGTATACTCAATCTTGTGAGTAACAGTACCTACTAGAGGCGGCGGCGACGGCGGCGCGTCTGTAAACGCCGGCGCTACTGCCCATAAGAGCCATGAGGCTACTATCTTATCATGTCATCTCGTCAGCGTTAGGCATTCGCCTTGTCAATTCAGATTATAATTCTACTCATTTCATTATTAAATTAGTTTTAAATTTAAATATTGTTACTTCCTACTTGAATTAAAATTTTTCCTGGCGCTGATGGATGGGCGAACAGAAGAGGGTCTAACGCAAAGAAAGTTACTTGTAAAAATTGGGCCAACACCATCTCAAGTGACAGTTAATGCATGGTCGGGCATACCACAGGTCACGCATTGTGGACCACTCTTGTTTATTCTATTTATAAACGACTTGCCTAACTGTTTTAATTTATCAAACTGCCTGATGTTTGCAGATGATGTTAAACTTTTTTCAGTTGTGCGTGATCTCTCAGATTGTAATCGTCTTTAGCTCGATCTAGATGGATTTCAGCAGTGGTGTACATTAAACTGTTTGAACCCAAATGTAGGTAGATGTTGTGTAGTTACGTTCTCGAGGCAGTCTAGTAGTGACATATTGACTATAAATTAGATGGTTGCGTTATAAAGCGGAGCACTGAAATAAAAGATTTGGGCATTATTTTTGACTCCAAACTCGCGTTTACAAAACACGTTGACTATATTGTATCTAAATCGTTCTCAATGATAGGCTTTATTAAGCGCAATACTCAAGAGTGCAGAGATCCCGTAACTTTAAAATCCTTTAGTAAGAAGCCGTATGTAATACTGTTCTATAATATGGATATTATGAAGTGGACTCGATCAAAATAGAAAGAGTTCAAAAGATTTTCACCAAATTCGCTATTTGCAAGTTGCCCTGGCAAGTTATGTTCCTTCCTATATTGGCAGACGGAAATTCCTGGGTCCCCAGTCTTTGAAGGAAAGAAGAGATTACTTCTTCATTATATTTATTTATAAAATAATCAATGGGCACACAAATTGCGCTTATTTAACAAATTTGCTCATATTATATAATCCCCCGCGTAATTTAAGAAACAAAAGGCTATTGGTTGGTGCTCTGCATACCACGAATTATGCCAAAAATGAACCAATTGCTAGATGCATTGAATTGTGCAATACATATTCTAGTGTTATCGATTTTAACTTAAGTATTGATAGATTTAAGAGTAATTTGTTTACAATATTCAACTAGAGTCTTCACTAGTCTGTAAGAAACTAGTGCTGTAGACTGAAATTAATAAATAAATAAAGAAATATACATACATACATGGTTCTCTATGTTCTCTATAGATCTGTATGTACTATTTAAATTTAAAGAAATTAAAAAAAATTAAAAAGTTAAGTTATTGGAGTAATTTGTTTCGCTATTAATAAATTTCTATAATAACCTTACCTACCGTTATGTTAAATTACGGGGTTGTTACGATTTTTTGCGGGTTATAGATTGAAAACTAGGGTGGTCTACTATTTTCCAACAGTTTTACCCATCAACTCCCAGCAGAACAGGCCTTTTTGACCCACTGTTTAAAAAATGACTTATAGATGGAAAAAAATTCCACTAAAATATTAAGTGCCAAATTTCTCTAAGGATAACCGAAAGTAATGAAAAATAGTACTAATTTCCATCAAGAAGGGGGAACTTTAACCCTGTGTAGAAAACATTGCGATGCGATGGAGCAAAACCTTTCTGGGGTTTGCCCACCACTTGTGAATGCTAACATAGTTTTCACAAAGCCATCTAGAACTTGTATACGTCTGTGGGACCCCGGAATAAAATAACTTACTTATTTAAAATCTGTTTAAAAAATATTCAACTCTTTATTAAAAAAAAATACACAAGAACATCAATTTGTTTTTGTTTTATTTCCAATAATCGAGGAGTTAGATGCAATAAGGGCACTTCTGTTAAAACTGCTTTCTGAGATATTATCGTCAAAGTCTTTTGGTGTGTGACAACTTTTTTGTTGTTGTAGTAATTTGTAAAAACGGAATATTGTTGTGGTATTGAAAAAAAATGTTATATATTCTGTAGTAGTAGTTCCTTCAAGCGACGCATTTCATGAAAATTTTGTACAAAATTCCTTAGGCGCCGAACGCCGCCGCCGCCGCGCCGATATTTTCGTAACACGGCGGCGGCGCGTGAGTAATGATAAAAACATACATAGAACAATATGAACCAAAGTTATTTGAAGCGTTCGGACGTTGCGATTTTCAAAATACTTACAACCGATAATCCTACAGCTTTCCCAAAAAAATTTTATGCGACTGGCAAGAGTAACCAAAACTAGCATTTATGTTAAAATTTTGACAAATAAAGTAAACGTTACGACTCAATTATGAAGGATTTCTGGAAGGTATGGTTTTGTCGAAAAAAAAGTGTAGTTGGAAAGCAGCAAATATCTTGAAATGGAATGGACCAATTAGTCCAATATTTTGGTGGATGAAAGACAAAATATGTAGTTATCGATTGGCATCTATAAACTTTGTCCAGGAAAAAATTCTGTTTTTTGGTCTTGGTTGACACTTTTCAGGAAACACCCATATACAACCTTTTCGTGCCAAGTATGAATAAATTGTCCAAAAGGCTAAAAAACGGGCTAAGGGCAATTTTAAATTTATGTAGCCAAAAAAACGATGTGGTAGCTAAATCTAGCCAACAAATGGGCTAAAACGGCAACACTAACCGCTAATCCGCTCTTTGTGAATTTGACAGAATCAGCTGTGTGCGTGATGTCATCTTGGTGCAATTGTTGATTGAGGAAAACGAAATAACGATTTAACTGGGTACGGTTTAGTTATTTGCACAATGATTTCAGGCTATTGTGTCCGAATGGGTAACCCGATCCAAAAAATTATAAACACACTTGTAGTCAAGGGTCTACACTTTTTTGTAAAAATTAATTTGGTAATTTGCGGTCACTAATTTATTAATGAATGCGGTCTGACAAATGTACTTGTTTGTGAATTCCGGAGTTAGTTCTCGCAAATATACTGTGGATGGCGGAGGCGGAGTTATATGTGCCAAAAACCATGGCACAGGAGCCGAGATTTGGGCTCCAACTAAACACTTCGAACTTATTTATTTGTGCGTTAATATTTCTGCGTATGTAGTTTTACACAATTATTGAAATATTACAAGGCTAAATGAAGTAAGGCAAGCGTGCGATATAAGTAAGTTTTTTCTGTACATATCTACATACATATGTACATATAACCTCAAGCATTTTTCCAACATCCGTATGCGCTGAAAATCGTACTTACCTAAAGGGCTACATGCCCAAAATCACTGATACGTGTTCCTAATTAATTAAACTTTGTATATTTATTAATTTCTGCCAAATTGGACTATTTAATATTGATATTAACACATTATTCCGCATTGTTTACATATTTATACCCGAGCGCACTTGTGCACAAGGGTATATTAATTTTGTTCACATAACGGTTGTTTGTAACAGCCAAAACGAATCGAGATAGATATAGACAAATGTATACATAAATGATCAGGATGAAAAAAGAAATCGATTAAGCCATGTCTGTCTGTCCGTCCGTCTGTCCGTCTGTCCGTCCGTCCGTGTACACGATAACTCGAGCAAAAATTGAGATATCTCAACGAAATTTGGTATGTAGGTTTCCCATAATCCAAGGTAGGTTGGTATTGAAAATGGGTGAAATCGGACTGTAACCACGCCCACTTCCCATATAACGGTAATTTCCAAAAATACGAATTCTTCGATAAATCAACAAATATTAAAGCTAATTTATTCAAAATTGATGTTTGCAACAATTCTTTACCAAGAAATACGTTTATGATAAAATTTTGAAAAATGGGCGTGGCACCGCCTACTTATGATCACATATATGTATATCGGTAACCGTTCTACCAATTTGTACCAAACTGGGTGTGGTTATTGTGCTTTCCACATTGATTATTATTGAATTCGGACTAAAATTACGGCCGCTTTTCATATAACAGTAAATTTCAGAAATGCTTGAAACTTCAATATTTCGAAATTTAAGGACGCTAATTTACTCAAAATGGATACACCCCGTTTTACTATGTAGCGGTAGGTTTCGGAAAGGTGAAAAAACATATATTTAATATTTGCGCCGGGTATTTAATGTTCGGCTCCGCCCGAACTTAGACTTTCTTACTTGTTTCCTATGCGTTTTGGCATTTCTGTCTCGCAATTGCACAAAGATGACGTCACGCAAAAATTGCGCTCAAAAATCCTCTCTCATGGGCGCAGTCTTGTATTCCATCATTCTTGGGTCAGACCCATTGTACAATTATTCACAGGTGTTGTCTTCCCAGAGAGTTTTACTTCACATCGAAATTCGTGCTCCCTTATTTTCATTTTGACGCAGTTCAATGTTGACTATATTTAACCGAATATTTTTTTCTTGTTATGTATGTTATGTATGTTACCGTTGTGTCTCAAAGGTGGTCCCATACTAATCTGGTTAAGATCCAATCGGTGGATCATGAGATATATATATATATATATATATATTTTTATATGAGAATTGAAGTCGGTTTTTTTTTGGTAAAACATTACTTGTACTTTTATTAGGCCTTGCTTTTGGTTTTCCCTGAATTTAATTTTTCAAACAAAAAGAAAAAACGTTTGAAATAAGGTGAGCAATAAAAATTTTAAATTTGTTTAGTAAGAAAATGTTTATTTTTGCGCAAATTAAATAAGTTCTCTGCAAGAAGGCTTGTTTAAAAAAATACGTGTACCATTTCATTTTCAGAGTATTCTGCATTGTAGAGAAATTTTAAAGAATTCATTAAGATTTAATTCGATTTTTTTGCCGAATTTTCTAAAATGAAATAAATTACACACACTTCCATTCGTTTACGAAATTTCGGAAGAAAATCTGTAAAGCAACGAAAATAATGGTGCTATGTGAAGAATATCTTTCAGAATTTTCTTTATTTTTCGTACAGAAATTTCTTTACGAGTTCGTGTCAACCACTTCATATAATTTTCTTTGAAAAAAAAATCGTTACAGAAATGAGATACTCCTAACAATTTCCTTAAGATTTCGGGAACTTTGGTTTGCAGGGCATATATGAAGTATGGAAATATCAATTTTCCCTTGCAGTAAATCGTTTAGTGTGGGCAACAATGATGTTTTTTAAATAAGGCAGATTGGAATATACGCTCTCTGCGAAGACAATACCTGTAATAAAAGTACCATGGGTCGGATCTACATATGTATAACTTTTTAATTATTTCAGCATCGATTCTCTTTATAGCAAGACCAAGGCGAATTTGTACAAGGTGGTGTTGATGGCGAATTTACATTTTCGCCGCGGTACTTCCTAATGTCAAAATGGCGGATTCATTTTACAACAAACACATCATTTTGACATTAAGAAGTATATATTCGCCTTGAGCAAGACGTTGAACATTTCTGCTGCAAATCCCTATTGAAGGATCCTGCTCTTTGACTTTGAATAGCAAAAGAAGGAGGGCGTACTAGACAGTTTTAGAACAAAAGTTTTTAGTCAAGCATTTAATGAATATCCCCAAATATTGCCCGACAAGTAAACCTCCTAACTTTTAACGAAGTCCTCATAACTTGTAAGCTAATTGATATTCATATATCGTCGTTTAAAGTGCAAAACCGCGTATCAGTAAAATGCAAAACCGCGTATGTGAAGTTTTAGAAATTATTTTCTAGTGCGTAAAAACATTCATATTTCAAAATGGTTCTGTTTTTATAAAGCAATCGCATTTCTGGCTAGTATATTTCAGGACGAACGGATAAGGATTGAGCCAAGAGCTTGTGTGAGCAAATCCAATTTTTGGCAGCCAATGTCAGTTACGCGATTTTGCAGAATGACAATATGCGGTTTTGTACTTTAAACGACGATATGAAGCTTTCCCAACAACTTTTTAAGATATTCCTCTATAATGGTGTATTAAAGAAAATAGATTTGAAACCATAACTTTGTCATTTAAAAAGTCACCACCTTAATTTTTGAAACAAATTTAAAAATTCGGCCATTTTGTTCGCCACAAATATTAGGAAGTGTAATTTAACTTACATACTTTATTTAGAGGAGTTTGAAATATATTTTGTAAAAATTTTAAACGAGCAATACAAAAATATCTGAGATATAACGAGTTTATTTACAAACTTGGCCGCTGTGAAAAATCATGTTTTTTGGATGTTAAGACATGAATGCATCAGTAAAAGCTTGATAAAAATCAACTGTAAATGTATTTTTGTGGAAGTTATCGACCAGAATTCATTTTAGCTGGCTACTTTGACCTTATCACCTCTTGTGATTTTTTGGTGGCCTATGCAGCTTGACACTCAACATCAGATTCACTTCAAAAAACAATCATGATTGGTAGTAAATGATTCGCTGCTTTTACAAAAGACAGTGCTGTCATGTGGGGTGTAGCGAATGTGCGAATGGATTCACTAGATGAGCCACTCACTGCAGCACACTGACTGGTATGTAAATTTGGGGTGGTCCAAAAATTCATGTGAAAAAGTAAAGTCGGAATTGTAGTGCTACCACCCCCTAGGATTGTTCTATATCGAAAAAAGTATACCCCTATTTTTTTATTTTGAATTCAAAAAATATTTAGGGTAGGGTATTTTATATGGGGACAAAACAACTTTTTGCAGAAATAAATATTTTCTGATTTCAAAATATGGGTATACTTTTTTCGATATAAAATAATCTTAGGGGGTGAGAGCATTACAATTCCGACTTTACTGTTTCTGGACCATTCTAATGTACATACATATGTATATATGATAGTTGCCCGTTGCAATACATATTCCATTCACTTGTTGAATTTGGTTGTATTTACCCTGCAGTGAAAAGCCAAACCAGTTAGAAAAAATACTAGTTCATTAACTAGTATGTGCCTACCAGTTCGACAATTTCGAAGAACTTAGGCGATCAGCGACATCTGCCTTTGAATTGTCAAAGCCAAAAATAAAACGCAATTAATTGCTTTTCTTACAAATGTCGGCTGTGGCGTCACGTGAAGACTACTGGTTCTGGTTCTGAAATCGCAGGTTCGAGGCCGCTTGGAGGTGGTTAAGAATTTTAAAGTTAAATAAATGTAAGTAAAATTAATTTATTCAATTTATATAAATAAATAACAAATTTGAAAATCTAATTGCATTGCAAAAAAACATTTAGTAAGAAATGCTATTGCTATAAAAACAAAGAAATTTAACAAAAATATTTTTTTTATTAAATTTAAAAATAACAATAAACAGCATAAACAAAAAAATAAATTTATAAAAAATAAAAATAAAATAAAAAAAATAGAAAATAAAAAAATTTTCCCTGCGCCACGAATTGAACCTGGGACCTCAGGCTTACCACGCGAGTGCTTTGCTCTGTCGGCCATTGTGACTGCTGGAGCGTCGCGAGCAAAAATGCACACTTATGCTTTTCACTGGGCATGAATTGGCAGACTATCTTATCAACTGGTATGATCCTTCTAGTATTTATACTAGTAGATGCTGATGCATAGCCTGGCAATTGACATCTCGTAGGACATCGCAATGTTCAAAATACCAGTCGCTAACATTGAAAAAGGATAGAACGTGAACTAGTTCGGCTGAAACGCAAACCGGTAGAATTCTAGTTTACAACTAGTAGCTTTCCCTGCAGGGTACATACACATGTACGTAGTATGAAAATATATACTCTTATCAAACAGTGCAACACGCTTTCAATGGTGCAACCGTCTCAAAGACTTGGCGTGAAGTGAAATTCAATACTACAGTTCAAGTATTGGCCAATACAATAGCACCCCCATTTCAAAGTCATATTGTTTGCCACTCATGTTTATTTATTTATTTTCAATTAAAATACAGTTCATTCTCTCACAAAACTCACATAAACTCAAGTTTAAAACTTTTTAAAAGACCGCAAAAAAGTGCAACAAATTTTCACCCATATTTCAAACTTTTTTCTCAGAAGCGGTAGAATTTTTTTGAATACACAGTTGTATAGCCCATTCAATTTTAGTCTAATAATGTGCAAGTTTCAAGTGGCTAAAAATTACAGTTGATTTTTTAGAATTTTTTTCGCCGAGGATGTTGCGGGTTTCTGCCATATAAAAATAAATTGTGTTTAGTCGTTATCTGGAAGCAAATGAGACAAAAAAAATTCTAAAAAATCAACGGTAATCTTGCACATTATTATTGGACAAAATTGAATGCGCTATAAAACTGTGTACTCAAAAAAATTCTAGAGCTTCTGAGAAAAAAGTTTGAAATTTAAGGGAAAGTTTGTTGCACTTTTTTGCGGTCTTTTAAAAAGTTTAAAACATTGGTTTATACGGGTTTTGTTGGAAAATGAACTGTATTTTAATTGAAAATTCTTAAAAACAAATAATTAAACATAAGTGGCAAACAATATCGCTTTGAAAGAGGGGTGCTATAGATATGTCCAATACAGTATGTTGGAAATTAAGGAAAATAGAATCATTGCATATATCATGGTGAAATACCTATTAAAAATTTGAAATATCACAAAAAAACGCTGAGGCACATAAACTTAATTTTGGGTCGTACATTACGGATCTGTATACCGTTTTTCTAGATTAGGTCATTTTCCCAACTTGCAACTTAAACTTGTTCTTGCAAAAAATATCAAGCTACTAACGAGGAAAAGCGATGGATAAATAAAGTTGTGAGAGCTTAAATTAAAAATGCGCAATGATTATTTCATGAAATATGACCAGAAGAATGTTACTCTTACGTAATTTGACCAACCGTACTTCTTTCGGGAGTACAGTACTTCTTTTTGGGCAGTCAAATGTACTTCATTGGAATATTTTATGCTACCCTTTAAGTTTAGTTTTCTTTAATAGGACCAAAAAATTGTAAAAGGTGGGACTTCACTTCCTTAGCTAACACATTTCATTGTAAAGCTTAGTTTTCAGCTCTTACGGTCACGAAAAAAATTGTCATTATTTCGGGTATGTGACCAAGGAATTTTGACTTCTGATATTTCACAGCCTGTTGCCTCCTTCTTTCCTCAAGAAAGCGGGCATATATTTCTGGTGCAAACATAGGTTACCTTGTGCTCTTTTTTCACAAAAAAAACTTTAGAAACCGTAGTAGAAAGCGTAGCAGATTTCTTAAGAACTTCGTACTGCCTGAAGGAAATTTTACATAAGAAAATTTCTTAGCCAATTCTTGCACGTCATTTTATATGGAGTTTTTGCTTTACTTCAGAGCTTGCCCTTTTTGGCATGTGTATATTTTTTATTAAAAAAAAAAATTGTAAAAGCTATACCTAATAAATTATTTAAAGGTAGAAAAGGCAAAAAAGGCAAATATCTTAAAAAAGGCAAATATCTTAAAAAAGGCAAAAAAAGGCAACATCAAATGTGTATATATGGAATCAGGGAAAGCTAAATCGTGGACATTCTTAATCGAATATACTCTATCTCTTTAGCAGAAAAAAGGCAATAACTAGGAATAACTATGCAAAAAAAATTTTCCGATAGGTGGCACAGGAGCCGAGATATTTGGAACACTTATTTATGGTCCGATATATTACATAAATGTAAAGAAATAACTCCACAAAAAATTAAGTCGTTAGGTGGCACGGGGATCGATTTTCTTATCAACCACTAATAACAGCAGTTATGAAATACTTGGTCACATTACTCATACGCCGTGTACGAGTATGGTCAATGTGCATTTTCATTTAGTCATTCACAGCTTTATTTACAAATGCATTTTTTCGTTAGTAGCTTGATTTTTGGTTAAAACTAGTGAACCCACATGGCGTTAAAACGCCAAAATTGAATTTGACTTTTTTAACAGGCGAATCCCTATTCACAGACCTCAAACAGTATTCTTAATGATTCATCTAAACCGTTTCTGAGTGATTTGAGGTCTCGCATGGCGTCAGTTTTCATTTCATCAAATTTCAAATCTCCATGTATCGCTAAAAAGGTTCTATTTAAAAAATATGAAACCTTATTGCACGGCTATGTAGTCCTGTAACGTGACTTCTCATTATGTAAATTCGAAATAATGGTGCCGATGTGATGGCCTTCAAAAAAATAGATGGCAACCCTCATTAAAAATATTATCAGCCTAAATTTTTTTTAATACTCTTTACTTTGACACTAATATTTAGATATTTCTTTTATGTAGGCTGTGTATAAGTAAAACAATTTCGACTTTTAAAAAAGGTGGCAATTCCTTTAAAAGTATTTTCAAACTAAAATTTTTGTATCACCTGGCAATACTATATATATTTCAATTAATTGATGAATTAAGTTGAAATTGATTTTTTAATTACATGGCAACTCTCCCAAATTCAGTTCAGAAATAAATTATTTTCAAACCCATTTCGATTGATACCCATCTTTTGAAAATCCATTTAACTTATTAAATAATTTGAATTTAAATTTTTTCAACAGGAGGCAGCCTTTTTTTGGCACCCTTAAAAAATTCCAAATGTTTAATTTAAAAATTTCTTAACACTCTTTCGTTTGATATCCATATTTTAAAAATTAAAAACACTAAAATGTAACTTTTGTATATTTAAACTAAATACGACTTCAAAAACAGCCGGCAACCCTCTTTAAAATTATTTTCTAACTAAAATTTCCTTAAATATTATTCGTCTGATGTTGTTATAAATACTTAAAGTAACTGATGAATTAAGTTGAAATCTATTTTTTAAATGGATTTTAAACCAATTTTCATTGATAACCATCGTTTAATAATTCATTTAATTTATCAAATAATTTTAATTTAACCTTTTAAACTGGGGCAACCCTCAAACACATCAACAATGTTCTAAATTGTCAAACTGAATACTTCCTCTATTTCTTTTATTTGATATCCATTTTTAATATTTCATATACATATGTAATGTGGCGAATACTGCGGCAACACAAAGCGAACAACCAGAAATAAGCAGAATGTTCGAGAAATGACGTAGAATGTTCCACAATGAGAAAACGCCAAGTGGATGAACACTGCGAACAGCGAGAGAAAGAGAATGAGAACTCAGAACATTCTAGAGTTGCCATGAGTGCGAGCGCAGGTATATAGGGGCGCCACCAGACACCGGAGTGAGTTAGTTACAAGTCAGCAAGCTACAAGTAAAGTGAGCAGAGAACTGAAATGCGAATAAGCAAGCTATAAGTTTATAAGTTTAATTGTGTTAACAACTTTACTAAAGCGTTGTTATTGCTTTAACGAGTATTGTAAAGTGTTTTTACTGTATTAGCAAGTATTCTAAATTGTTTGTTGTACAATAAAGTTAATTTTACTACAATTTGGTCATCGTTAGCATTTATTTAACAATCCAGCGATACGAGCCGTAAGATATTTGGGAAATCCCTCAAGGTTTCGAGGATAATCGTAACAATTGGTGTCAGAAGTGGGATTGTTAAATAAATCCCGAAGGATAAAATTCTGAAAATGGCAAAACTTCAAGACCTAAAGATCGAGGAACTCAAACAGGAGTTGGAGAAGCGAAATTTAGCAACCTCCGGTGGAAAAGTGGAGTTACTATCACGGCTTCGAGAGGCTATGGAAGCAGAAGGCATCGACATGGACTAATACGACTTCCAGGGTAAACTCGACGATGCATCCGCAAAGGATGAACAGAAGGATGACGCCGTTTGTTCGTCGAAGGATGTGCAGCAGACATCCGGGAAGGTTAAAGAACAGCAAAAGTCTCCAAGTTCATCAACAGCTATGGACATGAACAGATGTCATCACAGCTGTCGTCACAGATGCAAGCACAGGATACACGCATGTCACAGATGCCATCACAGCTGTCATCTCAGATGCAAAAACAGCTTGAAGCGCAGAGGTCGCAGAGGTCGCAGTTGTCTTCAGATGTCTCATCGCAGCTGGAAGTACAGAAAACGTACATGTCATCGCAGCTAGATGAAAAGATTACTCATCTACAGGAGAATTTATACAAAGATAACGCGGAACTCAGAGAGAGACAGCATAAATTCGAGGAACGAAAAGATAAAATCGAAGCGCTTATTAAGGAAAAACGGGACAAAGTCGAAGCTAAGGTGGATGAGCTTGAAGATCGTATCCGGGGTTTTCAGTTGAATCGTCCAGCTAATTCGACGAACGCTCCCAAGGTAAAACACTATTCCTTTCCAGGTCTTGAAGCTCCAGTTTGAGAAGACAGCTACAGAAAATCACTGGAGCATGGAGGATAAATCCGCTGCTCTGTTCGTTGCATTGAGAGGACCTGCAGCGGAAATTTCAATTTTGCAGACTATTCCTGACTGTGAAAGGAAAAATTACGATGCATTGATGGGGGCCGTGGAAAGACGCTATGGTAGCGAGCACAGGCGACAGACCTACCAGATGGAGCTGTAGAACCTCTGCCAAAAAGCCAACGAGACTACAAGAATTAGCCTCAGAGGTTCATCAACGGAACGCGGGACGTGTATACCAAGCGATAGACGTACGCGAATCCAAAGCCTACAAAGCACATCGCGTGGAAGTGGAAACACCGGACCAGACAAATGAAATGCTGAAGAAGATTATCCAACTGCTGGGCGAGAAAAAGCATGGCTCTGGCAAAAGTTTTAAATGTGGAACGCCAGGGCACTTCGCCCGCGATTGCAGCGCAAGTTCCAGTGGGCTTAACAATTCAGAGGGCGCAAACGCAGGGCTGAAGGAGGCGAATCTAACTCCAGTCAGTCGTTAAACTACAACGAGCCAGCTGCAAGGGGCGCGCGCTGGCTCCCGCAATTGAATGCCCCATAATCTCCGTCTCGCAAATTGGTCGATGAAACTCTGGACTCGTTGACTGGAACAAAGTGGTTCTCAACACTCGACCTTAAGAGCGGTTATTGGCAAGTGGAGGTAAGTGACGAGGACAAGGAAAAGACAGCTTTCAGCGTTGGAGAGGGTCTGTGGCAATTCACGGTGATGCCAATTGGATTTTGCAACGCTTCTTCCACTTTTGAAAGGCTTATGGACCTTGTGCTTAAGGGACTGCATTGGAAAACCTGCTTGGTGTATCTAGACGACATTATTGTATTGGGTAAAAGCTTTGAGGAACACCTTAACAATTTGGAGGAAGTTTTCGAGAGGATAGCTGGCGCTGGTTTGAAGCTCCAAAAAAGTGCTCACTGTTCAAAAAGGAGGTGAACTACTTAGGGCACAAGGTGACAACGGAGGGCGTCTGTACTGCGAAGGAAAAGATAGAAGCAGTAAAGGATTGGCCAAGACCTAGACCGAACTATGAAGTTTTCTTGGGCTATGCACCTACTACCGCCGATTGGTTCCGAATTTCGCCAGCGTTGCTAATAGCCTCCACAAGCTCACGAGGAAAAATAGAGCCTTCGAGTGGAACAAGGAGCAGGAGGAGGCTTTCCAATCTCTGAAGGAACGGCTATGTACTGCACCTATGCTAGCGTATCCCGTTCCAGGTGCAGCGTTCATTTTGGATGCGTATGCTAGTGGTTGTGCCATAGGAGGCGTAATGTGCCAGGTAATTGATGGGCAGGAGAAGGTAGTTGCCTACTATAGCCGGTCGATTGGAAAACCAGAGAGAAACTACTGCGTAACTCGGAGAGAACTACTAGCGTTGGTGGAGTGTGTCAAACATTTCCACAAGTACCTCTATGGGCAACGTTTCCGAGTTCATACGGACCATGCAGCGCTGAAGTGGCTACTACAGTTTAAGAATCCAGAAGGACAGCTAGCTCGGTGGATTGAAAGACTGCAAAGTTATGACTTCGCTATTGAGCACCGCAAGGGAAGTGTCCACGAAAATGCTGATGCCATGTCCCGTCGACCATGTAGCCTGGAATGTAAACACTGCTCAAAAGCTGAGGGCAAAGAAGACATTATAGACGTCCGGCTAACGACACGAACAGCTATGAAAGTGTCAGCAGGAAGATCCAGATCTGGAGCTTTTGATGCATGGACTGGAAGTAGACAGAAGGCCAACTAAGGAGCAAATGGCAGTGGAAAGCCCCATCGCAAAGACGTACTGGACACAATGGAACAGCTTAAAATTAATATCTGGCTGTTTGCACAGGGTATGGGAAAGTGAAGATGGCCAGTGCTCTCGCAACCAAATAGCAGTACCAAGGGTAAGAATTCCGGATGTACTCAAGGAATTCGACAGGAAGGCACCTGGGAATCACGAAGACCCTGGAGAAGATTAAGCAGAGGTTTTATAAGGTTGGTTGTCGGCAATCGGTCGCAGAGTGGATTTCTAACTGCGCGGAGTGTATTGCAGCTAAAGGCCCGAAATCCAGAAGTCATGGCCAGATGAAGCAGTATAGCTCAGGTGCACCATTCGAACGGATTGCCATGGATTTAGCAGGTCCATTTCCTATGAGCCCACAGAGAAACAAATACGTCCTTGTGGTTATGGACTACTTTAGCAAATGGTCGGAGGTATACCCGATTTCAAACCAGGAAGCTAGTACAGTAGAACAATTGGGTTGCGAGATACGGTGTACCTATCCGCAAAACTCGACCATCGGCTCTTCATCCCCAATCAGATGGCATGGTGGAACGGTTCAACCGAACCCTGGAAGAGCATTTGCGGAAGGTCGTGGACATCCGCATACCCTGATGGGATACCGGTCAGCAGTGCATGAAACAACGGGTAAAACTCCTGCTAGGGTAATCTTCGGCAGTGAGCTCCGTTTGCCTAGTGACCTGAAGTTAGGAGTAACTGGCGATGCAAAGAGGATTGGGAAAGAGACGTCGAACATACTGGAAGAGGAGTTGAGAGAAATACATGCTCTTGTGAGACTGTGAACTGAAATTATGAGTGACAAGATGAAGTCCAGGTATGATAAGGCAATGAACTCCGAGGGTTTCCAAGAGGGAAGAAAGGTTTGTCCCCAAAACTACAATGCACCTGGGAAGGTCCGTATAAGGTCGTCAAACGGCGGAATGACGTTGTGCATCGGATCCAGACCGTTGGGAGACCAAGAAACAAGATGAAGGTGGTCCACTTGGAAAGGCTTGCAGCGTTTGGAACAGACTTAGGTGGAGGGCAGTGTGGCGAATATTGCGGCAACACAAAGCGAACAACGAGAAATGAGCAGAATGTTCGAGGAATGACGTAGAATGTTCCAAAATCAGAAAACGTGAAGTGGAGGAACACTGCGAACAGGAGAGAAAGAGAGTGAGCGGTGAACTTCAGAACATTCTAGAGTTGCCATGAGTGCGAGCGCAGGTATATAAGGGCGCAACCACACACCAGAGTGAGTTAGTTACAAGTCAGCAAGCTACAAGTAAAGTGAGCAGAGAAATGAGTTGCGAATAAGCAAGCTATAAGTTTAATTGTGTTTAGTAAAGGTTGTTATTGCTTTAACGAGTATTGTAAAGTGTTTTTACTTTATTAGTGAGTATTGTAAATTGTTCGTTGTACAATAAAATTAATTTTAATACAATTTGGTCATCGTTAGCATTTATTTAACAATCCAGCGATACGAGCCGTAAGATATTTGGGAAATCCCTCAAGGTTTCGAGGATAATCGTAACAGTAACTTGGGTATAAAATAATTTTATTCGACTTCTCAAATAGGTGGCAACCGTCTTCAAAATATTTTCAAACTACTACCTTCTTAAACCTCTTTTGTCTGATACACGTATAGTGATACATTATTCATTCCTTATTAGTTCCTTTAATTAAAATTTAATTACATTTTTTAAACATGTGGCAACCCTCCTACACGTTGGTAAAATATAAGGCCTTTTCGAAACCATTTCGGTTGATACCCGTATTGTTACAATTGATTTAACTTTTTAAGTAATTTGAGCTTAACTTCTCAATAGGTGGCAAGTCTTTTCGAAAAAGTAAAACCTTATTGCACATCTACAGCCCAAGGCCCTTAATTTGGCACCTCATTTGTGCAAATCGAGCGAACGGTGCAGATCTTATGACCTAGGCAAAAAATCCGTTTGCGTATTACATATCGTTACCTTAATATAGAAAGGCTGTAACTCATATAGTCGCTAAAATGCAAAAAGGCCGTAACTAACTAAAAATTTGTATTGCTTAAAATGATATGGGGACATAGAATTCGGTGAAATGCATCACAATCAATTAAAAGGGAATTTTGAATTTTTACTTAGTTACGGATTTTTTTATTTCAGCGCCTATATGAGTTAGGGCCTTTTTATATTAAGGTATCGAAATAAAAAATTACAAAATATCTCTGTTTTTTAATTTTATCCCTGTTAAACTTTGAACATCTTTGGAAAATGACCTAACCTAGAAAAACGCTATACATGTCAATCTAGGACACGAATTTAAATTTACCTTTGAAAACATTGCAAGGGGTTTGAAATTTAACAGTTGTTCCATGTATCCTACCTCGACGTCGCTATGGTACTTTTCGCTTATGTTTGCAACACATCATTTGTAGATAGATTTTCTTTGAAAACTATTAGAGTAGGGCTGCCAGACGTCCTGCTTTTCCAGGATTTGTCCTGATTTAGACAAATTGTTCTGGTGTCCTGGTCTACACTTAAATTGTCCTGGTTTTGCTATAAAAAAGGTAAAGCTTTCTGTCAAATTGATAAAGAAACTTTTTTTCTAACATGTTGAATATCTGGTGAGCTTACCTTCTTTCTATTTAGATTATTTGGATAAAATCTAAATTTTTTTCAGGCAAATGCCAAAAAAGTGCAAGTTCCTGATCAGGTACACGGCTGAAGGGTCATGACAAAAATTGAAGGGCTCCTGCTTTCGCTAATCAAAAAAACAGAGCTTTCAGAAGGGCTTTTGTAGGACGCCTTCTAAAAAAAGTTCTTTTAAAGTTTTTCTTAATTCATAAAAATCATACTTTTTTAAGGAGTTTATTTAAGTTTCATATCAAAAAGTTTTATTTAGACTTTAAATGCTTATTTGTAATGCTAAATAATATAAACATTGACTTAAGTACATTCGCGTAAATTGCAAATAGGAAACGCCTTTCTAGGAAGCATGCAGTCCTTGTTGGGTAAGCCTTTTAGAATGGCTTCACTTCAGACAGCATATTCACGTTATGCATATATAAAATGGCAAAAATGGATCATGAAGCGCGTTGTAAGATATGCGGAAATTCGCTACTGGTGCTACGTTACCGTCGCGAGAAATGTATTATTTTATGATTAAAAAAAAAATGCGTGTGTAACACCGTACACATGATAGAAATGAAAAAAAGTGTGAGTAACAGGTACCTACTCATCAAATTGTATGTCTAAACATATGTACGTTTACGGTTCGGTAAACCATTAGACGATTGAGTTACATACGTAGGTTTGGTTGGAAATCAAACAATAATTTCATTTCATCTTATTAATTTTCTGATATACATATAATTTATTTATTCATTTTCCGGTAACACCACCTTATATGAGTTTGCGCTTCTAACATCCATAGGACCGGGTTGTAATTGAAGTAATTGTATGTTTAACAAATAAATGAAAATGTTTATAATGCAATCAATAGATCCATACGAATTCGCCATTACCAAGGTACTAAGTAACGTACGCACTTTTGTTTGCAAAATGCATTTATTTAAGTTGAAAGAAGACAAATTCCTTTGTTCGGAATTTATTCTTACTCGCTTTCTATCTTCCAAGGCGAATTCATATATTCTTATCACGAATTCATATATTCTTATCACGAATTCATGTATTTATGTGGTAGCAGGAGTATAAAAACATAAAATGAAATGGTGTTCATTCATTCAGTTTCTACTCAAAGGCATGAAATGATTTCATGAATTGGCCTACGCATAATAATAGTAAATGACAGAATGAATTACAACAAGCACATCCTTTTGACATAATGCAAGCCGAAAAGATTGGTTCAAATCAATCCGCAATCAAGTTAGACGTCTTGCCCACAACATTGCAATTTTGCGAGGAGTCTCATTGTAAAATCTCATTTTTACAATTTCATAGTTTCGGCTTACATTTATAAAATTAAACGAAAGCACGTACCCACTTCAGCTGAGTTATCCATTTTCGGTTATTTAGCGTACAAAATAAACGCAAATTAAATGAGTTTGTACAACATGGCCATTAATGTAGCGATAAGTTGTACAACTTGCTTCAACAGGCCCACAAACGGTGCAATCTAGAGCAAACCAACACCAAGTTGAACCAACGGTCCCTACGTTTATGGCTTTCTTTAAGAAACATCGGACGAAATTTTCAACTGCTCCTGTAACACTACCTTATATAAGTTGGCCTTGCTATCATCCTCACATATGTTCATCAGAGTATATCTTCCAACGAAGGACGAGTTAATACAAGGAGATAGCGAGAACACAAAACTACTCTAGAAAATTACACGCACAATGACAAACATGAATAAATGCACAACAAGCATAATTTTTGACAATCAGTACAGTTCGCATTTATATCAACGAGCAGCTTATTATTTTTTCGTTTGCACTACATATGTGCATATATACATGTACACAAACATATGTACATACACAAACATATGTACATACCTATAAATATATATACAACCGTTCAAACATATATACATACATGAAAACATTGCTGTCCATAAGTACATACATATGCCCATCAGTACATCAACGAAGCCCGTTTGCTTCATCATAAATATATCCATACAAACATATGTACATATGTACGAATGGATGTAGTTACGCGAAGCTTGCTAGCATACATATATTGCTTGGAAGCGGCAGAGCTGAAATGCGCAATGAGTTCGTTCATACACACATATATATATGTATACATACATACGTGCACTCAAACATACATATATACATATTTAGGTACTCCTACCCGTCATGCGTCGCTTTATTTCTTTTTTCCCCTTCCCTATACTACCTATATCTTCCTTCTCACTCATGTAACGTTTTCAGTTTTAAAAATTTCACTCTCCATTTTTGCCATACCGCCGCCTAAGAAGTTTTACTTCAAAAATTATAAATCGATGTGGTTCGTTTGTAGAACCTATTTCAGTCCTCTTTCATATGATACCAAATTTGTTTAATTTGGATAAGCGGTTTGTTTATTATCCGGAAAGGACGTTTTTTCGCAATAAAAAAATATTAGGCCAAATTTAACTCGTAAAAAAATAACTGTTATTTCGGTCCCTAGAATATTATTCAAGTATACTGATAACACGTATATCTGACCAGTCACAGAAGAAAGCATTAAAAATGAATTACAAAAACTAAAATCGAAAAACGCTGGATACGCGACAGGTTTTGTGAATTCCGAAACAACCAAAAGAATGAGAATGAAGAATTCTTTGGAAAACAACGGTGTTTAAACAACGATCGTGCCATGATGCTAGATTGTGAAGATGGAAGTCAGGAGGATACATCCGACATTTGCGGCCCCGATGAAATTCTCAGAATTATTAAAATAAATAAATATAACTGAAAGTCCTCTAAACCGGTGCAGTGTCAATCGAAATGAATTTACAATTTTGCCAAGTTTCAAGTTTTTCAAGTTTGTCGCCTAGAGCGAATAGTTATAAAGTAGCGCAGGTTTGATTTACGACCCTTTAAAAAGTCTTTATGAAATACAGTGTTCCATTTTTTTTTTTTATTGAAATACTAAAAAAACATTCAGTCTTATCATGAGTTTCATTTTTCCCGAACCGGTTCACTTTTCAGTTTTGGTTTTCATGTATTTACTATGGGCGGAATATAGATTTTCGGGAGAAACTCAGGATAAGGCAGATTATTAAAATATACTAACCTGTCCAGTTTTTATTTACCTAAGTCACCTAATTTACCCACCTAAATTATGTCTTAAAAATACATCCGCGGATGTTACCTTTTAAACATCCGCATCCGCATTCGCATCCGCGGATGTCTAAAATTCCACATTCGCAACATCCCTAATATGTACATAAATAAATTTATTTAAAAGGCTCTGGAAAATAAAGCTTTTAGAATTTCAGCAATCATAAGATTTGCAAAATTCGCAATAATTCATAAACAAGAACCAGTCCGAAACAGGAAGGGTATGTTTTGAATCAGCGTCTTGAATATCCCCTAGAAATATGAAATCCGTTCTTGCCTTTTTCTAAAAACGATTTTTTAGACTTAAATATGCTATGCATTTGAATACTGATTCTGTATACATTAGTCTTTTCAGACCAACGGACAGTGGCCGAAACACGAAAAGTGGTACAGTTTTAAATTTCACCACATAATTTCGAAATTCAAGATGGCGGAGCCATAATAGCCGCTGTGTACGCTTAAAATAATCCGATTTTTGGCAAAATTAAGGTACATGGTTAAGGTTAGAAGGTCATACTTTCGGCATTTTTTCTTTATAATGTGATGTAGTGGTTAGCTATGCGCGCTACCGTTCCACAGGGGCTGGGTTCAAGCCCAGTTTACGACCAACATCAAAAAAATAAAAAAATAAAGATTTTTACAATAGTGGTCGCCCCTGGGTAGCCAGTGACAAATCCCCGAGTGTATTCAGCGATGCAGAACAGGTTCTCATAAAAATACAATTGTCGTTCGGAGTCGGCGTAAAACTGTAAGTCCCTTCCCTTTGAGCGCCAACATCAAGGCGTACGCCACAAATCTGAGAAGAAGCTCGACCAAACATTAACGAGGACTTAATGTTTGTTTCTAATAATGTTGATGTACAAATTTACACGAGAACTGCGTTTTTGATGAATCAATAAGCAAAACATACATATTTGTTGATACAGGAATGTATTTTTAAGATAACAATTTTATACACCGTCAGACTCGCAGTCATCTGAAGTATCCAAGCTCATGTCTGTATTTTTTATGGCAATTCTGCATACGCATTTACAACAGTTGATAATTATTTAATGACATCTGATGAGAGTTTATGATTTTGTTTTGGTAGGTTTAAACGAAAACTTGAAATGAGAGGGTTCGAGGATACGAGCAGCCAATTAAAAACACCTGCCATCGTGTTTATCCTGGAAGATTTTCTTGAAAAGTCTTCCCGATTTTTTTTTTAATATCCTCATTCCTTGTCTCTTGGGCTTCTTCGGAAAGTTGCCCAATTGGCAGGGGTGCCCATTCAATAATGAGAGTCCCGTAGATGAGCAATTCATGAATTGATGTCGGCATGTAATACCATGGATAGCTTTTAACCAACAGTTTCGCAGTATCCAGGAAATATTGTTTGAAGAGGTGTATATCAACCGCAACCGCATGATAAGAGCGCGGTTACCCAAGAACGAGTACGTAGCGTAGCGTAGGAGTGCGTAGAAACATATCAAGTTTGCTGTTGATAGAAAGAGAGAGAATCATAGTCTACGTCACGGTTTTGCGGTGTTGAGTTTTTGTTAATACGTGGATGCCTAAAGGGCTAACTATAATATAAATAAGCAAGCGTATGCAAACGTGCGAATTCACATAAATCCTATTCTGAAACTATAATGTGCTTAACATCAAGATTCGTCAAGTTTCACCAAACGTCATTTGCTTGGGGAAAGAGCGATACTGATCGCACCTTCCGTACGAAATCAGATGTTTGTCCTCCTACGTATGCATGTACATACATATGTAACACATGCAGTGCTGCCGCATTGGCTTTTTTTTACCGAAATTGGTAATTTTTGTCTTTATTTATCATATTTGGTAATTTGGTAACTTATTTTTCAACTTGGTAAGCGTAAGCGTAACCGTAAGCGTTTCCTTTTACAGAAACACCAGGTTATCCTGAAAGTTTCGCAAGGCGAACAGTTCTTCGGTGTTTGTAGATTACTATAATTGTGTGATCTACAACAAACTGCTTGATAGTGGCTATTGTTATATCTAATTAAATGTGGTAACACTGAACTCTTGTAAGTAAAATATAGCCACCTAAAAGTATACACTACGTTGCTTATGCATTTGACAGACTATTGGTTCATTTTCTGACAGTCGGTTACGGCAGCTTATTCATATTATAGTTAGCCCTTTAAGATAGATCATGGCAGCTGACACGTTCTCCGTTGTTCACGTCCGTGGGTAACTGCGCTTTAAGACTTGCATTATCACGTGAGCTCGATTAAGGCACTCGACATCTAAACCTGAAAAAAAATAAAAAATCGCGTTCAAAACCTGATCTCCAAACTACAGTGGCGGCTTGTGGTGGGTGGTTTTAACCAAGGTGGATGGGAAAAACTTCAATATATATGAAAAAGAAAATAAGACTGCTCATCTGGACGACTCGTAACTATTTCCATAATTTATAAAAATGAGTAAACAAAAAAATCAAACCGTGGATAGCTATGTCTTACATACGCAAGAATGATAGAATACAAGATAGCGCCAATCGAGATGAGAGCAGAGCAAATGTCCGTGACGTCAACAAATACCGGAATGTGGGAGCAAGACGAACTCGACGGGAAAAAGAGGAAGGATCGAACAAAAGGCAGTGTTGCCAAGTTTTGAACTTGAAAAAGAACCAAATTTTTATTTGTGTATTTTATGGACTTTATATGCATACATAATTTTATTGCAAGGATGCCGATGCAAATTAATAACAATAAATGTTACTTGCACGACGGTCGATTTCTTCTGGCATGATTGAAGGTGCTGCCACATATTTTGTTGTCGCTTATGATTGTCACTGTGCCATGACTTTGTTTACATTTTTGTAGAATTGCTTACCACACTTACGATTGCTATAAATTTTGCTTGCATTTTTCTAAGAGTTTCTAATTTCGTGTCTTCAAACAAAAACAAAAGCACCAAAAACGCACCAAGCATCAAACTCAAAAATTTTCGCGTTTTGGATACCCACGAAATTTGGTGCGAAAAGCATCAAGTTGGCAACAGTGCATGTTAACAAAAGTATTTGATGGCGTCAGCGATTGGGTGGATGCTGTCAAATCGACGAAGAGAGGATTAGCGGTCCGCGAATGGCGCGACCTTTATTTTCTGGATCGTGTTACATACGTAGGTTTGTATGGATACTTGAAAACGTGACGAAAAGTTGAGAGCGAATTGCTAGTTACAGTCACTTCCATGATACAAAAAAGAAGGTAGTTTCAATAAACAACTTTTGACGGGTAATAAAATTTTTTGAAGTTTCATTAATTGAGAGTATTCTCAACGGCCTTGCCACTTTGATAATATTAAGACAATAAATCGGAGTATTTTCTTTCCCACATTTATATCAATTTAATAATATTTCAAATCAAAAATCATTATCAGTGCTTGATAATTTTTTTTACTTACGTGGTTCGAACCTTTTTTATTAAAAATATATAAAATATTTAATGTTAAAGGTGACTTCATTGAAATTGTTCCTTTTTTATTTTTTAATTTTCTTATTTTGAATGCAATCTTGCGATTTAAAAATGTAATTCTAGAGAATAATCTTTCCAAATAAATCTTTTTATAATCGCCAATTCCATGTGAATAAACTGTTCTCATAACTTAACATGCAAAACAAAAACAAATTGGAAAAAATTATTTTTCTTTTGCTTTATAATTTTGGGAATACATATTTGTTCACATGAAATTCGTGATTCGTGATGAAATTCGTGAAAATTAACTATAAAATTTTTCATCAGATTGTGCAAAAAATTTCCAATGTATGCAAAAAACTTGAATTCGGCTTGCGCAGACCGTCCTCCGATAAGCAATTAGCATAAGTATAACTTTGATCATTTTCTTCATCCGTTCTGAAACCTTATTTCGTCAACCCCATTTTTGAGATTATGCATTAATTTTTAGGTTCATCATATTCGACATCTTTGAGTGGACTGATGAAATCTTCTGCTTAAAAAAAAAATATATTACTGCTCGTGATCAGGTAGCATTCATTTAATGAAATGTCATAATTATATTAGAAATCAAATGGTTAACAACAACAGTGCAATGGGGTATAGTCGTTGCGCTGGGTATTCAGTTACAGTTGCATGGCTATACTCAATCCCGAATCTTGCGTCCTCGTTCGCGCACCCTGGGCAACGTGAGCAACCCATGTACGAGATGCGGTAACCAATCCGAGTGGAGCCTTGGGTTACGGCAGAAAGAGAGGGAGCTTCGCAGGGGCCACTCTGACTTATTCGGTTTAAGGACCCACTGAAGTCTGCAGCGTCTGTTCACCAGTAGGTGCGGCTGCAAGCGGGTGTCTGCTTGGAGCAAGTGGCTCGCTATATAAACGTGTATTTGGTTGCGAAACCACCCCCGTCCCATCAATGGGGTTTGCGCTGGGTTTGGGACCCGCCACGTAAAAACCACTTCCAGTGAAGAAGCAAGGCAAAGCCTTGGAAGAGACCACCCCCCCCTGATGATGACCACCACGGTAAACGTTTAAAGGACTACGAGTTAAGCGCATGCACCTGGAATGTCCGGACCCTTAATGGGGAAGGTGCCTCTGCCCGACTGGTTGATGTCTGATAATCGCCGCCATCCAAGAAATGCGTTGGACGGGGCAAGGCAAGCAATGTCTGGGGCCTTGCGATGCCTACTACAGCTGCCATGTAAAGGAGCACAAATTTGGAGTTGGATTTATGGTGGGAAAGAGACTCCGTCGCCGAGTACTGTCGTTCCACCCGGTGGACTAGCGTATAGCCACAATCCGCATCAAAGCGAGATTCTTCAACATCTCGCTTATCTGCGAACCTGCCCCGATGGAAGAAAAGGATGAGCGCTTGGAGCGCACGTACGAGCCCTGCCCCCGTCATGATATAAAAATCGTTATTTTCGACTTGAATGCCAGGGTGGGCAGGGAAGGGACCTTTGGAACCTCCACGACGAAACGTCCGACAACGGATTGAGGCTGATCGAGTTCGCCGGGGCCCGAAACATGGTAGTATGCAGTACTAGGTTCAAGCATAAAAAGATCCATCAAGCTACGTGGCTGTCTCTGGATCGAAAAACGAGAAACCAAATCGATCATGTTGTGATAGACGGAAGGCACGCTTCCAGTGTTTTAGACGTACGCACACTCCGAGGCCCAAACATCGACTCGGACTATCTTGTTGCAGCCAAGATACGCACCCGCCTCTGTGCAGCAAAAAATGGGCGCCCAAAGATGCAAGGAAAGCTTAAAGTCGAAAAGCAGCAATCACAACGGACAGCCAGCGCTTTCGCTACTCGACTCTCACACCTGCTCTCAGAGAGCACTCTTCAACAAACCGACATATGCGAGCAGTGGAACCACATTTCCCGCTCATTAAGTACCGCCGCCGAAGAAGTAGTTGGATTTCAGCGAGCCCGAAAGAACAACTGGTACGATGAGGAGTGTCAGGAAGCTGCAGAGAAAAAAGATGCCGCCTACAGGACCACGCTGCGATCGGGTGCAACGTGCGCGATCTGGGACCGCTATAGGGATCTGAAGAGAGATGCGAGACGTATTTGCCGCAATAAGAAGAGAGAGACCGAAATACGTGAGTGCGAACAGCTTGAAATGCTGGCCGATAGGAGGAATGCCCGAAAATTTTACCGGAAGGTTTGAAGACCGGGGCGCACTCCTGTAAGGACAATAATGGCGACTTAGTAACTGAAGTCCAGACCATACTTAAATTATGGAGGGAACACTTTTCCGCCCTACTAAATGGTAGCAGCACGGAGAAGAAGAACCCGAGCCGCGGTAGATGATGACGGAGTCGACATTCCACCGCCTGACTATGACGAGGCACGTATAGCAATAACGCGGCTGAAAAACAACAAAGCCGCTGGAGCTGACAGCCTGCCAGCTGAACTATTCAAGTACGGTGGCGAGGAGTTGATAAGGTGCATGCATCAACTCTTGAGCAGAATATGGTCAAGTGAACGCATGCCCGACGACTGGAATTTAAGTATGCTCTGCCCAATCCACAAGAAAGGTGACCCCGCCATTCGCGCCAACTACCGCGGGATCAGCCTTCTAAGCATAGGTTACAAGGTCTTATCGAGCGTATTGTGTGAAAGACTGAAGCCCACCGTCAATGAACTGATTGGGCCTTATCAGTGTGGCTTTAGACCTGGCGAATCCACCATAGACCAGGTATTCACAATACGCCAAATCTTGGAAAAGACCCGACAGAAAAGGATCGACACCCCCCACCTATTTGTCGACTTTAAAGCCGCTTTTGACAGCATTAAAAGGAGTTGCCTATACGCCGCTATCTCTGAATTTGGCATCCCCTCAAAACTCATAAGGCTGTGTAAAATGACGTTGAGCAATACCACCAGCTCCGTCAGAATTGGGAAAGACCTCTCCGAGCCGTTCGCAACAAAACGGGGTTTCAGACAGAGCGAATCCCTTTCATGTGACTTCTTTAATCTGATGTTGGAGAAGATAATAAGAGCTGCAGAACTGAACCGCTCAGGAACAATTTACTACAAAAGCGTGCAATTGCTGGCCTATGCCGATGACATCGACACCATCGGTTACAAAAACCGCGAAGTCTGTTCTGCCTTTTCCAAGTTGGATAGGGAAGCAAAGCGAATGGGTCTGGTGGTAAACGAGGACAAGACGAAGTATCTCCTGTCATCACACAAACAGTCAGCACATTCGCGTCTTAGCACCCACGTCACAAAGTAGACAACAATTTCGAGAAAGTAGAGAATTTCGGTGTTACCAGCATTAACACCGATAATAATGTCAGCATTGAAATCCAACGCAGAATCACTCTTGCCAACAAGTGGCACTTTGGACTGAGTAGGCAATTCAGGAGTAAAGTCCTCTCTCGACGTACGAAAACCGCGCTCTATATGTCACTCATCATGCCCGTGCTGGTATATGGCGCAGAAGCATGGAGGCGGCTCTTGGAGAGTTTGAGGGAAAGATTTTGCGGAAGATTTACGGGCCTTTACGCGTTGGCGACGGCGAGTACCGCAGACGATGGAACGATGAGCTTTACAACGATATGGACATAGTGCGGCGAATCAAAATACAGCGGCTCCGCTGGCTTGGTCATGTCGTTCGAATGGACACCGACGCTCCACCTCTGAAAGTATTCAACTCGGAACACGCTGGTGGTAGCAGAGGAAGAGGGAGGCCCCCACTGCGATGGAAAGATCAGGTGGAGAAGGACTTGGCTTCACTTGGCGTTTCCAATTGGCGTCAGTTGGCACGGAGGAGAAACGACTGGCGTGCTTTGCTGAACTCGGCCAAAATCGCTTAGGCGGTTACAGCACCAAAAAAGAAGAAGAGGTTACCAACAACAACGAATGTCATTAAATGAAACTACCTTCTTTTTGGTATCATGGTCACTTCGATCTACGGCAAGAATGATAAAATACAAGATTGCGCCAATCGAGCTGAGAGCAACTGGGTGTGACGTCACATTATTTTGAGAATGATAGCGTAAAGAATAATCTTGAAGAAGAAGAGGAAAAAGCGAACAAGTGATGCGAAACAGTGATGAAAAACTAGGTTGAGTTCAACCTACTCTTCAGCTTCTTAAATTTTAACGTATATTCGGTACAATCACATTATTTTAGGTACATTTGGAACGTAGTAAAATATTGTTTCATGTAAGTCCAAAAGTTGTTATGGTACAGATGGAAGATGTAGTCCACCAAGTGATAAAAATATATGCTATGTACATGTTTACCGTTTAGGTACGTGTATCTACTTTTAGGTACAACTTTTCGGAAAATAGGTACAATATGAATATTTAGTATTCATCACTTGTGCTCAAAAATAATAATGTGACGTCAGCGAAAGGATGGATGCTGTCAAATCGAGAAAGAGAGGATTAACGGTCCGCGGAAGGCGCCACCTTTGTTTCGCTGCATCGTGGATCTACTGTATACTAAATGCCTAGAGAGAATCGCCTTATTGTCTCATAACGATACGCAGTAGAGCTCTTTTGACCATATTAGATGGTTATGCTTACGAATTTACCAAATTTTTTTTAGACTTTTAGCCAGGTTTTTCGAAAAATTGGCCACTGTGCAAAGTGCGAAAATACAATACGCTTCTAAGACGATAACACCGGTTTCGAGCTATGTACACATTAGTTCTGGTACTATGTAAGAAATTTTTCTATGCGTGCCGAAGTCATACCGGAAAAGAATATTCGTCGCTATAAATTCAAATGCTTCTAGTATCACAACAATATGTTAACAGTAAGTGCCCATAACTTGTCATATGAACAAATTTATTACATATATGCATTCCATTCGATTTAATTGAATTCCTCAGTGGAATACTATTATGGCGTATCGACAGTACATGTGGCTTCATATCGTTTGCCCCGTTAATCTGTAGTGTGAACACTCTTTAATTTTTTATATTTATGTACACATTATGTGTTTGCTCGGTTCTTTAGGTCCAATTATTCTGTAGACTTCCCTATA
>NW_023458555.1:61125454-61138231 GCF_013731165.1 Rhagoletis pomonella | reverse complement strand
GTCCGTCCGTCTGTCCGTCCGTCTGTGCACACGATAACTCGAGTAAAAATTGAGATATCTTAATGAAACTTGGTACGTGAACTTCTTTTGGGCGTAGGACGGATGGTATTGAAAATGGGCGAAATCGGACAATAACCACGCCTACCTCCCATATAACGGTAATTTTCAGAAATACGAAAACTGCGATATTTTAGTAACTACTGAAGATTATTCACTCAAAATTGATATTTACAATGAGTTTTAGACGAAAAATAAGAATATTTAAAAATTTTGGCAAATGGGCGTAGCCACGCCCACTTATGGTTACATGTGTATATCTTGGTAACCGCTGCACAAATTTCTTCCAAACTTGGCACAGTTGTTGGTCCTGGTACAGCATACCAAATGGCCGAAACTTTTTAAAATCGAACAATAACCACGCCCACATTCCATATAACGGTAATTTCGAGAAATACAAAATCTTCGATAAATCAGTAAATATCAAAGCTAATTTATTCAAAATTGATGGTTGCAACAATTCTTTACCAAGAAATACGTTTATGATAAAATTTTGGAAAATGGGCGTGGCACCGCCCACTTGTGATTACATATATGTATCTCGCTAACCGTTCTAGCAATTTGTACCAAACTCGGTATGATTATTGTGCTTGCCACATAAAAGCAAACCGTTGAAAATTGTTGAAATCGGTCTTAAATTACGGCCGCTTCTCATATAACAATAAATTTCAGAAATGCTTGAAATTTCAATATGTCGAAATTTAAGGACGCTAATTTACTTAAAATGTATACACCCCGGCTTATCATGTAGCGGTAGCTTTCGGCAAGGTGGAAAACATATCTTTAATACTTGCGCCGGGTATTTAATGTTCGGCTCCGCCCGAACTTAGACTTTCTTACTTGTTATATGTGTATTAGATAAGCACAATGCGAGAAGCATAGAAAAAATTTCGATGAAAAAAAATAAAAATTTTTTCTCGGGTTCACAACTATCTTATCTTTTAAGCTGGATGAATAATACACACCCACAAAATTTCATTGAAATCGGTTAAGCAGTATCGGAGATTAGCGTAAACGAACCCAGTGACACGGGATATTTATATATTAAGATACCCTACTATAAGCACCTACTATAGATACGTTGGCGTACCAAATTTCAATTTCATTTGACTTATGGTATTGAAATCATAGCTTATAAAATTTTCCACGCCTATGGGATGTGCCACGCCCCCTTTTACAAACCCATTTATATATAAGCACCTACCATTGATATATCTGCATACTGAATTTGAAGTTCGTGGGCTGATACAAAATTCCATGCCTATTAGATGTGCCATGCACTCTTTTCCAAACTCATTTATATATACCCCAATATAAGTACCTACCATTAAAATGGCTGCGTACGAAGTTTCAAGTTCAAGCGACTTTTAGCTCCAGAGTTATCGCTGATAAAACATTCCAGGTCCATGGGACGTGCCGCTCCCTTTTACAAACTCACTTATATATAGCCTACTATAAGCACCCACTATAGATACGTCTGCGTACCAAATTTCAAATTCACGTGACGTATGATTCCGAATTTTCCACGCTAATGGGATGTTCCACTCAGTTATATATGCCTTACTTAAAGCGCCTACCGTAGATATGCCTGCACACCAAATTTCAAGTTCTTGGGACTTATGGTCCCAAGTTCTAGTTGATAAGAGGGTCCACACCTATGGGATATGCCACGCCCCTTTTTACAAACTCATGTATATATAGCCTACTGTAAGCACCTACCGCAGATATGTCTGCATACCTAATTTTAATTTCATGTGACTGATGGTTGTGAAATTATAGTTGATAAAAATTTCCACGCTTATGGGATGTGCCACGCTCCGTTTTACAAACCCCTTTATATATACTTTACTGTCTGCATACCAAATTTCAAGTTCATGTGACTTATGGTCATTTATATATACATACTCTGTAAGCACCTACGATATACATGACTGCATACCAAATTTCAAGTTCATGTGACTTATAGTTTCGAAGTTATGGCTGATGAAAAATTTCACGCCTATGGGAGGTGCCACGTCCCCTTGTCGAATCCCAATTTGTTTACCCTATTATAGGCCCAGGTGTCATGGCAATACTCTGTCAAAATTTTGTTCGATTCTGTCCGTCCGTTTAGGCTGCAACCAGGCACATAAATCTTTGACCGGCACTGCAATACCGACTTTATGTCAATTTACAGGATGTAATGAAAACACATTTGACACCAAAAGACGAGATGTCAGTTCAGGCAGTTTTTGATGTCAGTGATTTTGACCTAATGAAAACCAATCTTTACAGCAATGTAAGCGTACAACTTGAACAGCTGCGAATGAGAAATTCCATCAACATGCAACAAAACTTCGTCTCTCACGACAATACGAAATGCGCGACACTGTTCGTACATATGGATGAAAGGCAATGCTGGCAAAACATTGTCATACAATCTTAGCCAAAAACCATGATTCAATAATACAAGATTCGATAAACTGACAGTTGTCTCTCTCGCACCGCTCCCTTAGCAGAGGCACCGTGTTGCTTCTTTGCAAATTTACATGGAAACAGTGTAGCTTTGTTGTGAAATAAAGTACAAGCTTTTGTGCAATATGTGTATTTGTATATGCATATGAAGCATATTAACTGATGAAAACATAAACTGTTTTTAAATTGGATGTTTACATCAATCTCATAATAGTCTTATTTTAATTTTGAGTCATTTTGCAATTTTTATACAGCTAAATAGCACATAAATTACGTACGTAATTCACGTAGATATATCAATATTACGCTCAACATTTCGTTTAAAATGCCAGATTTCCTGCATTAGAATTTACAAAGGAATTTCACTACTAATTGCCTACTCTGCGTAATTTTCTAGTATCATTTTCGTACCAAGAGATTTCATTCTTCCCCTTTCTCCGTCCTTCGTAAATGCAACCTTTTGTAAGGGAGTGTCAAACCGCAGCTGTCAATAATTGTCTAACCTCGTATTATTGAATCATAGCCAAAAACAATCTGTGCAGTACGTGAACTATGTTAAACGTGTGTATGAATATGTGTGATGAAATAAATGCGCAGAACCGGTTCAGTTAAATTTAAAAGTGAACAGAGTAGAACGAAGTTGTGAGGCGGAGTGTTAGAGCATACTTAGCTACTTAACTATTAACTTAACTAAAAAAAATTAGAGACAAAAATCATTCTTGGACTATTTTTTATTTTATTTTTGTAATATTTTATTTTGTGAAAATTTACAATTGAGTCAAACCCAGTGAAGTAAGCCCCGAAATTTCCGCTAAATCACTGAATTTAATAATACATTTATTTTGGGATAGGGGATTCGTCACGTACTTAAGTTTAAAAATTAACAAATATCGGAATATGATAAAAATATTCATATCTAGCGTTTAAGTACGAGACGGATAACCTATGCAAAAATATTTTTATTATAATCGGTGATTTTGCGGTAATTTTGGGGCCCACTTTAACGTGGCTTGACTCAATTCCATTAACAGCGTAAGCATTTTTCAAAGCTGTAAAATTTGTAAACCAGTTTTGGTACAAAGTATACTACTATGTACATACATATATTAGTGTTTAAATATAACAAAATATGAAATATATACCATATATGCATGTCAAGCAATAAATTAGCCATTTTATTTTCTCCATAAAATACCAATAGTAAGAGTGTTCAGTAAGTAAAGAATCCTCATTTGACACATTGCACATATTTCAATACAATTGTTTTGCATTGCCTTTCATTTCCATTGCTTTTCATTGCCACTGCTTTTATTGCCTTTTCGCACAATATATGCTTTCGGCGCCAATGCTTAGAGAGAAACAGGTTGTGCTGCGGCATGTATTGCACATTTCTCTCTATGCTCTTGCAAAGCATTGGTGGTTGAAAACAAAACATTTCATTGCTATCCCTACAAGACGCGATTGACAGAATCTCCAACACATTCACAACGAAAACTAACACATATGCAAAATTTTATATGCCAGTTTGGCTCTGTAGGGAATGACTGTCATTTGATCGATCAAGTGTCAATGCTGATAGAAGTAACGGTAGTTGGTTGCCATAGTAACCACAAGATTCATTAGGGCTGCATTTTGTGCTCAACAAAAGTAGTTGTTCCTGCCAAATAATGTCGAGTACTGAAGTACTTGGATATAATTTTGAACTTAATTAGTTTAATTTTAATTTTATCATTATCCGACTCCGCTCATAGCAAAAGTAAGTAAAAATAAAAGTGTTCATTGTGGTATGACATTCTTTTTATATATAAACGTAATAAATAAAACCGTATTATAAAGTACTTGGTACTGAAGAAGTTCAAATGCGCACATCAACCGAAAAAAATGCTCAAAACTTAAAGTGCTATGGAAAAATAAAGTTATGTTATAAAATATTTAATTTAAAATGAATAAAAGAGCTTTTAATACCGCCATGAGCAAGAAAAACGGATTTACGAATCCAATATAAAAAAATTGCATCGCATCGCCAGTTCTCTACCACTGCAGTCCTATTGCGCTGTGGATTTAATAGAAACAAAATTATATTATGGAATACATATTTCACGTTCCAATTGCTGTACATAAATTTTTCAAAGGTCAATTACATATATCAAAAATAAAAGGTGTGTCTGAGGACGTAGCCAGCGGTATTAAACATTCATTTTCGGACGAGGCATTGCTGCAGCTTAACTGTGACGGCAGATGGGAGAGAACAACACTAAACAAACTTATACTGGTTGACACAATCCTACGAGGTAATATCGTCGCTCCCAACGAAGAGTAGCACATCTCAAATTACCGTGGAAGACTAGCACGTTTCACTATTCGCGTCGAAAAGTAGCACATTTCACTATTCGCGTGTAAGACTAGCACATTTCAGATTTTTGCGTGGAAGAGTAGCACATTTCAGATTTTTGCATGGAAGACTAGCACATTTCACTATTCGCGTGGAAGACTAGCACATTTCAGATTTTTGCGTGGAAGATTAGCACATTTCAGATTCTCGCGTAGAATAGTAGCGAATTTATACAAAGTGGTACCAGCAGCCGTACAAAAACCGAACATACATGTATGTTATAATTGTTTCTCCTCGACTAAGCTGAAAGTTTAATGTTGTGTATGGAGCTTTTCGATCTTTTATTACAAATAGAATCAACGTTTATTTTGTTCCTACTTATTTTGGCACATATTTGCGTCTTCCTCAGGGAATCTATTTATAAATACGAGAAACATATATGTACATTAGGGTGGTCCAAAAATGCATGTGAAAAGGTAAAGTCTGAATTTTTATGCTCTCATCGCCTAGGATTGTTCTATACCGAAAAAAATAGACCCCTATTTTTTATTTTGAAATCAAAAAATATTTAGAGGTCGCCCCAAGCGCCCAAAGTTTTCCATGTATTTTATATGCGGAAAAAAACTTTTCGCAGAAATGGTATAGAATTCAAAAAAACTAGTATTTCTGTATCGGAAAACTCTTATCATCTTGCAGAAAATTCCAAATTGTTTATTTAACCATTTTTTCATCGCAACTATAATTTATAGGTCCGCCAAAAACCCACAAAAACCCCGAAAAATGCAATGTTAAAAAATTGTTAAATAAATAATTGGTTATTATTATTGTGAGTCTCCTGAAGAGAACCAGAGTTTTCCGATCGAAATAATTAATTTTCAAGAATTCTATACCATTTCTACGAAAAGTTGTTTTTTCCCATACTTATAAAAATGCATGGAAAACTTTGAGCACTTTGAGCGACCTCTAAATATTTTTGATTTTAAAATAAAAAAATGCTTTTTTACCTTCCTTTTATTAGCTCGGGATGTAACTATGTAATATTGATGCGCCTAAAAGATGCAGCAATTTCTATTCTCAAGTTACATACCTGATGACAGTACGAATGGCTATTATAATAGGGAGGCTTTAGTTTTTTAAACTATAATTTTTTTTTTGTCAATGTTATTGTGGCTTATTAACATTTTATTTTTAATATTTTTATTGAGCTTTCGTGGTACGATTGTTTATTAGGAAAAATTGAAAAAGCAACAAAGTATTTCTATATAGAACAATCCTAGGGGGGTGAGAGCATTACAATTCCGACTTTACTGTTTTTGGACCACCCTAATGTACATGCAGTCATATCAAGAACACCTCACTTCAAAGTGATATTGTTTTCCACTTTTGTTTATTTATTTATTTTTAAGAATTTGCATTAAAATAAAGTTCATTCTCTGAAAAAAATCCATATAAACCCATATTTAAATCTTTGTAGAAAACTAAAAAAAAATCTAAAAATGTTCATCCAAATTTTAAAATTATTTTCTCAGAATTTTTTGAGTATATACATTTAAAGCCCTTTCAATTTTATTGCAATAATGTGTAAGTTTCAAGTGGCTAAAAATTTCCGTTGTTGCGGTTTTCTTCCATAAAAAACTAAAAATTGTGTTTATTCGTTATATGGGAGCAAATGCGGCAAAAAGAATCAAACGTAATTTTAAGGCTCTTGAAACTTGCACATTATCACACTACAATTGAATCGGCTATAAAGCTTCATACTCAAAAAATTTTTACACTTCTGAGTAAATAAGTTTGAAATTTGAATGAAGATAAGTTGATTTTTTTTAGATTTCTAAAAAGTTTTAAGCAATGTGCTACTTTTCGACGCGAATAATGAAATGTGCTAG
The DNA here is from genome assembly GCF_013731165.1 of Rhagoletis pomonella. NCBI lineage: Eukaryota > Metazoa > Arthropoda > Insecta > Diptera > Tephritidae > Rhagoletis > Rhagoletis pomonella. Next base: position 61,131,502 of record NW_023458555.1, on the reverse strand, counting down.
TCTTCCACGCGAATATGAAATGTGCTAGTCTTCCACGCAAAAATCTGAAATGTGCTACTTTTCGACGCGAATAATGAAATGTGCTAGTCCTCCACGCTAATAGTGAAATGTGCTAGTCTTCCACGCGAATAGTGAAATGTGCTACTCTTCGTAGGGACCGACGATATGTACACATATTAGGGACACAACAAGATCTGACCATTTATTTTTTCGTTATTTATTTATAACTATATACCTATATATAAACCTTTTTAACATACTTTGTCAAAAATTCTCAAAAATCGACGCAAGTTCTTAAATAAATGGTCAAAACGTATAAATAAATAGTATCCCTAATTATGTGGCTACTACCGTATACATATGTACATATCTTTTAACAATAAAAATTTTTTGATAATCTATTTCAATCCACTTAGATGCATTTAAAAAGAAAGGTCCTGTTGAGTTCGAAAAGAAATCAGGAAGGCAGTTGAGCTCAATGTAATGTATAATATGTATAAGGATATTAGATTTAAGTATGTACATATGTACGTTGGTGGCAAAAATAATAGAAACGCCTTATTTTGCTTAAATTTTGGCCACATTTCCTTTGTTTATTAATTTTTAATGTACTGTGCTTAGGGTAATGTATTTAGCTTCTAATTTGATGTAATGTAATTAGCTTCTAATTTTTTGACGATCAATAATTAGTTCATAAGATTTTATGAAAATAAAAGAAAAAATAAGTATTACATGTGTCAATAATGATCGATTTCTATATCGTGGGAGAGAGATCAGACTAGACGAATTTTTACATCAACTGTGAGTAATCAACAATGATATGAAAACATGACAGACTTGATGTGTCATGATCATGGTTGCCACAATTGGCAACTTTCTACCAAAATTGGTAACTTTTAAGCGGTTTGGTATCTTGGTAACTTTTATTTCATTTTGGTAACTTTTGCAACCAAACATCTATTACTAGAAAGAAATTAATTATGTTTTTCATGTGCGTAATTATTAAAACCCTTCGAGTTTCAGTGGCAGCACTACTGACACTTCTACAAAATTACTTCTATAAAATTAGAGTCATCTCATATTCGAATACTGGAAATATTTGAATTGCAGTGGCAGCACTACGGGCTACACTTCTAAAACAACTACCGAATTTTTGCGATCTCACATTTTAATACTGGAAATACTGTTTGCGACAGTAGTTCAGTAAAAATGGTATAAAAATTCGGCAATCTGGCAATTTTCCGGCACACAAAAAAAATGTCGCGTGCTTTTTACCAGACCCACCTACCGAATGTATTTCGACCCACTGGATCCGAATCCGAGGTCCGTTTGACACGTACAGTACATACCGAAAAAAATAGCAAAAAATTAGCAGTTTTCGCAATTCACTCGAAATTTTATACGCGTCAAGAGGACGGTTAAAAGCACCCGCAACTTTTTTTTTGTGGGCCGGTGCTATAATTCCGTGAGTCGCAGGTTCAAATATCGGCACATTCCGAACAAAAAATTACACTGAAGATGGCACAACTAGTGATGTTCCGATATCAGTACTTAGAAGTATATACTCGAGTACCTCTACCAATTACCGAGTATTTTTTGTACTTCGATACGCGTGTACAAGTACTTCATGGGTATCGAGAAAAAGTGCAAGTATTTACTTGTTTGCTAAATTTGGGAAAATCAACTGAAAATAGATCTGTGTTGAAGTTTTTGAAAAAAAAAACGATTCAAGATGTGAACCACTCGATTTCGCTAGGGTTAAAACTAACGAGTGGAGAACAAAAATCGTATCGTAGACGAGGATGTGGAGGCAGCCTATGAATTGCGGAAGCGTCGTCTATAGATCATTTTGAAATCGAAGAATCAAACACATGTAAACAATGAGCTTTCTCATCACTTAACATCTCCAATTTCAGCACTTTTAAGTAACTCCATTTCAAAATAAGCCTTTCGCCACTGTATGTCGTTATATTGTAAATGGGCATTAAATTAAAATTTCTTGTGTAAGTACTTTCGAGTACAAGTAGAATCGAGTATTTTCTAGCTATACTTTGAGTAGCATCGAGTATTCTCTTCGATACTTTTAATGAGTACGGGCATCGAGTACATGGTGGTATCGGACGAACACTAGGCACAACGCGGAAACCGTTTTTGTCTCCAAACCAAATTTGGTAAGGGATGACGGAAAATCGTTCCACATTACATCATACTCCTACGCTGTCGAAAAGACGAACAACGAAAATGAGAATATAGGCACATGCAGTAATTAGTTGATATAAAAATATTTTCTAATAAAAAAAATATAATTTTCAATAGGATTTTCAATCTTGATAATTTATTTAGAAAATAGGTTTGAACTTCTGTGCTAGAACTGAGAGCTCTTGATAAATAATCAAAAATTGACATATTATAAAAATATTGAATTTATTACATAAGTGCACAGATTCTTGCTGTATGTAAGTATATTCAGTAAGTTTTATTCAGTATATTTTTTTCTCAGTGCAGATCTGAAAATTTTGGCAGTGAAGATTTGGTAACTTTTGGTAACTTTTCTTAAGAGATTTTGGTAGAAAAAAATTTTGGCGTGTGGCAACCATGGTCATGATTGATCGGTTATTACATCAAATTTGATTGCACATTACTGACTTATATTTCTATCAAGGTTGATCAATCATAATTGTCGAAGATTTACATCACTGATGATTAAAATTTGAAGGCCGAACTCAAAGGGAGTAAGCAGTCTAGCAATATGCCAGAACGTATATGTTAGAAGGAGATGAAGCATCACACGTACACAAAAGTTTCCATCAGATTTTTCACACAGCCCTTTAGAATTTGATAGAAACTTGTAGGTAGCCAGTGACAGAAATCTCTATCAGTCTTGCTACTCAAATGATTTGTCAAATGATAGTCACTGTTCTTGCAGGGATGTTAAATGACCAAATGACCTGAAACTCGCTGTAAGTCGACTTGTGAACCAGTCTAATACATACATACATACTTCCACAAATATATAGTAGATATATCCTCCTCTTAGCGTAAAATAATTTTCGGGAATGTCTCGGCCACAGGGCCACCACCTATCGTGTAAGTTTCAAGTCCAAATATTTCTTTTAAATTGGCTAAATTGTTTTGTAAATATCAGCCAAATCAGCAAGTAAATGCAATTTTTATGAACATCCCGACCCCAGCGCCACCTAGCGATATGAACGAAATCGATCCAGCCGTTTAGAAGTTTAGTGACATTCAATATACGGAAAACTCTATGAAATTGTGAAATCGTGATGTCTCAGCTTTCCTCATTTTTCGGCAACAACAACAAAAAATTTCGAATTTTTTTAAATCAAAGAACCTTCCACACAGAAGGTCCAAAAATGTGCTTTTTACAGAATTGAAATCGGTTCAACCGTTTGGTCAGACATCGCCGTCAATTTTATATTTATAGACTAGAAGAGCACCCGACGTCGTTCGGGGTAAACAAATGAAAATATAAAACACTAATACAAATATTCAGTTCAGGAGAGAAACTATTTTCTTTCTGTTTAAACTAAGGCATCCTTATTACCCGTGCTTTTAGCTTTATTGTGCTTCAATATATGTATATTTATCATCATTTTCTGTACTACAAATCTTGTTCCATTATCAATATTAGGCAGATTAAGGTAACGAATTTTTAAATTAATACGGTACATTCCGTTTGCTCCTTATTAGCTTAGCTGTTTAGTATAGCTGCACTTTTCCAGTAGAATGCTTATTTCGGAAGAGTTTTATTCATTATTTAACAGCATAGCGGGATCAAAAAAATGATATTATTTTTCCATTTCGAAATTGTCAAAAGTCTGTAAGGTTTCATAAAAAACAGTTTTAAATATCCGAGTGATCTAATAGGTGAATACATACATATTTATCCCCTTTTACAAACTCATTTATATCACAGCGCACGGCAGTGCGCGCGAGTGACGAAAGCAGCCAGAGTAGCATGCTGAAATGACTCGCTTATATATACACGAGATTTGGAAGTTTTTATCCAGACGTCCAATCGACATGTTTGAGATATCGTCGGAAAAGTCTTGCAGAGTGTGTCCAGAAAATGTATTCAATCTTCATAAATGATTAACCGGATTCTTAAAAATTAGGCTAAAGTGTTGCGAAACAAAAAACGTTTTTTTTTTGCTTTTGCCGGTTTAAGGGGGCATGTGGGTACACCCAACATATTTAGTGTTATTCTATACGCCAATACCTTTCAAACGATACCTTATATATTAAGTTCCGGCTACTAGTTGGAAAGATATAGAGGTAAATGTGTTTTGGTTCGTGTCTCCACTACGATATGCTTTGGTATGTATGTGGCGTCTGTACGTACCTTCATTTAATTTTTTTCAAACTTTCATCATCATTTTATTCTAGGTTTCCACAAATCTAGCCCAAAACCTTAGCTTTCATCTGGTATATAGCTTATATCTGGGAAAACTCTTGTTGTGGAGATATTGTGATTCAAATTGAAAAAATTTCGCTCTAAAAAGGGTCAAATGGTTAAAAATTAACATATCCGTCTAATTTAGTTACTTTAAGATATAAATCTATTATACCCAGCTCCCCGAAAAAAATTCCCATTCCCCGATTGCTACTTAATCCGAAATTCCCTGCTAATCGGGGAATTTACCGCGAGTTGACCAGTTGAAGGATGCAACTGTGCTAATCACTTCGTACATGTCGTGGAAACCCAAATTTTTGTGTATTTTAGAGTTCTTTCAGTCGCATGCCGAAATTGTAATATTTTTCTCTATTATAATTGCAGGTATGTCCACAATATTTAAGTATGCTACATGGGTTTATCACCCGCCCTTAACCTGGGGAGACGCGTACAACATTACCTACAGTTGTACATAAATATGTATGTATGAATGCATTTAGTTCACCCAATGTACCGCTACTACTTACATACATATGTATAAATTGAAACTAAGCAAAACTACTTGAGAAAAAACCATTAGTTTAATAGCACGAGTGCAACACCGTAAACATGATAGAAGTAAAACTTTTTAAAAAAAGCACATGTGTGTGCCCCACACCCGGTAGAAATCTTAACAAAAATAAACTACGAGACAATCAGACGTATACAGTTGTTTATTGTATCCAAAGTAGGTACCAAGTTGATAAGATTTTATCATGTCTCATATTTATTTTTTTATTTTTCTGGAATACAAAGGATATGATCGTTCTTTTTGATTTTATTCCGTATTCAAAACATTAAGTGTTTCAAAGGACACATCGATTTAAATACATAATTTAGTTTTAAATGATATTTTTAGCAATTTATTTGAGAAAAATAAAACATGTATGGCCTTATTCATAAAAAATAAAGTAGCTTTATAAAAGGTTTATAAATTGAAAAATGTATGAAAACGTCGATTTATAAAGCTCTTTAAACCTACTTTATTTTTTATGAATAAGGCCATTAGATTATTGTTTGTATTTTCGTCGATTTTAAATTTGCTACCCCAAAATAATTGATATCAGATAAAACACCTCTTTGAGTTAAAATTTTCGAGTGACGAATGCTGAACAGGAAACACAAAATTTATTATATCAATTTCGTGACGAAAATTATACGCATTTTTTAATTGCCTTTGAAACGTACGGAAAATCTTTTATTATTTATTCGGAACGTTGCGAAATTCCGTCTAATAAAAAACAGAACTTTTGCAACGATTCTTATGAATACGAACGTTTCAAAGGCAGTTAAAAAAAGCGTATAATTTTCGTCACGAAATTGATATCATAAATTTTGTGTTTCTAGTTCAGCATTCGCACTCGAAAATTTTACCTCAAAGAGATGTTTTATCTGATATACTGTACACTAAACACCTCCCATATATGTACATTAGACTGCATCACATACAAAAAAAATCGGTACTATTTTTCCATTGGACTTATAAAATCTATTATATTTTAACACGTCCACCAAAATATTTCGGAAAAACATTAAGATTTAAGCAAGCTGGACCGATTTGAAAATACCTCCAAAAATGGAGTTTTTTACGAATA
>NW_023458555.1:61118042-61125444 GCF_013731165.1 Rhagoletis pomonella | reverse complement strand
AAAAATGTTTTTTGAAAACATCGCCTCAAATGACAAAACGTTTTAAGCTTAAAAAATTTACATAAAAATATTTAAAAAATTATAAAATAATTGATGCTGTTTTTTAACTTTTTTCAAAGATTTGTATAAGAAAAACCTCAATTCTTATGAATACGAACGTTTCAAAGGCAGTTAAAAAAAGCGTATAATTTTCGTCACGAAATTGATATCATAAATTTTGTGTTTCTAGTTCAGCATTCGCACTCGAAAATTTTACCTCAAAGAGGTGTTTTATCTGATATACTGTACACTAAACACCTCCCATATATGTACATTAGACTGCATCACTACCCATACAAAAAAAAATCGGTACTATTTTTCCATTGGACTTATAAAATCTATTATATTTTAACACGTCCACCAAAATATTTCGGAAAAACATTAACATTTAAGCAAACTGGACCGATTTGAAAATACCTCCAAAAATGGAGTTTTTTACGAATAAAAATAGTTTCTTAAAAATGTTTTTTGAAAACATCCCCTCAAATGACAAAACGTTTTAAGCTTAAAAAATTTACATAAAAATATTTAAAAAGATATAAAAAAATTGATGCTGTTTTTTAACTTTTTTCAAAGATTTGTATAAGAAAAACCTTAATAACTGAACCTAAACTCTTCCGATTTAGACTTGTGAGGTATCTTGGTAAGGTATTTTATCACCCTTTTTATTTCTTTGCTAATAAGATCATTCATAGGATGAAAGAGAAAGGTAGGATGAACGAACATCATTCAAAGTTAAATTAAGATGTGTTGGTATTTGAAAAAAAAAATTGGGACACGAATCACTTTTTTTTGCACATAAATAAAAATAGTTGGAAAATACCTTTCTACAGAGATCCCATAAGCGAAATCAGAATAGTTTTGGCCCAGTTATTCAAGATTTTCATAAATCAATCTTTGAAAAAGGTTAAAAAACAGCTTCCAAAATCTCATGATTACGATTCCTTGAAAGGGTTTTGGAATATTTTTATGCAGATTTTTTAAGCCTTATCTGTTTTGTCATCTGAGGGGCTTTTTTCAAAAAGTTCGTTAAGAAACTATTTTTATTCATAAAAAACTCCATTTTTGGAGGTATCTTCAAATCGGTCCAGCTCGCTTTAATCTTAATATTTTTCTGAAATATTTTGGCGGACGTCTTAAAAAATAATAAACTTTGTAATCAACGCGGAAAAAACGCAACTTTTTTTGGTGATGCAGTCTAATGTACATAAATGTATGTCTGCATACCAAATTTCAAGTTCATTTGGCTTATGGTTCCCAATTTACTCCTCGCTTATGCTTTACGTTCCCTTTTACAAACTCATATATACAAACCTTACTATGGATGTGTATTCATACCAAATTTCATATTCTTCTGAATTATGATTCCGAAGTTGTAGCTGATAAAAAAATTCACGCCTGTGGAATGTGCCACGTTCCCTTTCAAAAAAAAACTATTTTATATATGCCTTAAGCACTTATCATAGGTCCTCACACCAAACTTCAAATTCATGTGACATGTGGTTCCGAAGTTATATCTGTTTAAAAACTTCATGTTCATGGGATGAGTCACGCCTTCTTGTACAAACTCCACCCACCATAGATATATCTGCATGCCAAATTCAATCTCATGTGACTTATAGTTTAGAAGTTATAGCTGATAAAAATTTCCACCCCTATGGAATGTCGCACTCACCCCTTTTAGAAACTCATTTATATATACCTTGCTATAAGCACGTACCATAGTATGATTGCACACCAAATTTAAATTTCATGTGACAGATGGCTCCGAAGTTATAGCTGATAAAAAAGGTCCACGCCTATGGGATGTGCCACGCCCCATTTTACAAATTCATTTATTTTTAATTTACATAAGCGCCTACCATAGATATGTCTGCGTAACAAATTTCAAGTTTGTGGGACTTATGGTTCCGAAGTATAGCTGATAAAAAAAGTCCACGCCTATGGAATGTGCTACTCCCCTTCTCACGTATATAAAGCCTACTATAAGCACCTACTGAGATATGTCTGCATGCCAAACTTCAATTTCATGTGACATAGTTTGAAGATATAGCTGCAAAAATTGCCATGCTTATGGGATGTGCCACGCCCTCTTTTACAAACTCATGTCTATATACCTTGCTATAAGCTCCTAACGTAGATATCTCTGCATACAAAATTTCAAGTTCATCCCTGTAGGGAAACGAACTAGTGCGGAACTGGTTTGTGTGTTTGGAACCATGACTAGTACGCGTTAGACTGGCGAGTTTAACATGGCGATGTCCTAGGAAGTGTCAATTGTCCCCCGTTGCATCCCTTTGGCTCTAGTTCCGAACCAGTTCTAAATTCGACAGATAAGATCTAGTTCGTTTTGCATCCCTTTTTCCATAGTTCCGAACCAGTTCCAAATTCGACAGATGAGATCTAGTTCGTTCCGCATCCCCTTTTCTTTAGTTCCAAACCAGTTCATAATTCGACAGATGAGATCTAGTTCGATCTGCATCCATTTTTTATAGTTCCCAACCTGTTATAAATTACGATCGGTTGATGGAAGGACAATACCATCACAAATGTTTGTACGCATTTATTAAAAATTTATAAACCACTTTAGTAGTAGTAGTAGTATTAAACCCAAGTAACGGGTGATTTTTTTGAGGTTAGGATTTTCATGCATTAGTATTTGACAGATCACGTGGGATTTCAGACATGGTGTCAAAGAGAAAGATGCTCAGTATGCTTTGACATTTCATCATGAATAGACTTACTAACGAGCAACGCTTGCAAATCATTGAATTTTATTACCAAAATCAGTGTTCGGTTCGAAATGTGTTGAATGTGTGAAAAGTTGGCAGAAAATCCGCTTTTTTATCGACAAATTTTGTTCAGCGATGAGGCTCATTTCTGGTTGAATGGCTTCGTAAATAAGCAAAATCATGCGATTTGACGCCTTTAGACTATTTTTTGTGGGGCTACGTCAAGTCTAAAGTCTACAGAAATAAGCCAGCAACTATTCCAGCTTTGGAAGACAACATTTCCGAAGAAATTCGGGCTATTCCGGCCGAAATGCTCGAAAAAGTTGCCCAAAATTGGACTTTCCGAATGGACCACCTAAGACGCAGCCGCGGTCAACATTTAAATGAAATTATCTTCAAAAAGTAAATGTCATGGACCAATCTAACGTTTCAAATAAAGAACCGATGAGATTTTGCAAATTTTATGCGTTTTTTTTTAAAAAAAAAGGTATCAAGCTCTTAAAAAATCACCCGTTAGTAAGTAAAAAACAAAAGTGCGTTCTGCTTAAAAGTAAAAATGATCTGTGATCTAATGGTGCCTTTCTTTAACTTTAAGACCTCTACTAGACTATTTTTCATTAATGCTATACGAATCTGGAATTCAATTCCCGCTGCAATTAGAAGCAAGATCAATAAAAGCAACTTCAAAAACATTCTATATAGCTACTTTTGTAACAATTGATGAACCATCTAATATTTAAAGTTAATCTCTGTTAACCTATGAATAGATGATTTATGATTTAATTAATTATATGTATTAATGTATGTGTTTGTATTGAATTTATTTGTTGTACTATAAAAGATCTTTGTCTTACTGTACTAATATTTAATATTGAAATAAATTGAAATTGAAATATTAGTGCACTTTATCTTACTTGTCTAAATTTAAGCATATTGATTTTTAAGTAAATTCAGTTCTTTTTAAGCTTATATGTATATGAGTTACTTCGAAAGTTTTTGTCGTACTTAAATAAGATATACAGTCAGTCAATAAAGTTTAGGTACAGGGATGTTTTTACAATACCGGCAACTATTTTTTAAATATTTTATTTTTCCCCTAATTTTTTATAAAAATATGGTTAGTTCTACTCCAAAAACCCCAAAACTCAGAGTTCCAAACCTTATGCAAAATTAAAGAAAACTCCGCAAATTTCCATCCAAATATTGCAATTTACACTCTTTAGAAAAAAGTTAAGTACGCAGTTTTTTAGCCCATTCAATTTTAGTATAACAAAGTGCAAGTTTGAGGTAGCTAGGACTTACCATTCATATTTAGCAATATTTTTTTTTTGTTGTTTGGTAAGTCCTAGCTTCCTCATACTTGCACTTCATTATACTAAAATTGAATGGGCTAAAAAACTGAAACCTCAACTTTTTCTAGAGAACGTAAATAGAAAGTGAATTATTTTAATGAAATTTTGCAGAATTTTCTTAAATTTTGCACAAGGTTTGGAACTCTGATTTTTGGGAATTTTGTTGTATAATTGACCATATTTTTATAAAAAATTACCGAAAACTAAAATATTTAAAAAATAGTTGCTGTATTGTAAAAAAATCGTTGTACCTAAACTTTATTGACTGACTGTATTAAGGTAGCTGTGCTGGATTGCATAAAAAAAATTAATTTGTCTTTTCTTAAAAAAAGGTAGCTCTGGTGGCTTGAATTTTTAAATAAATTTAGTTAGAAAGTGGTAATTATTTTGACACTTTTTTTTAAATGCCTCGTTTTCTGCAACTGCATTGCCTTTCTCAACTGTCCTTCAGGATTTGGCCTTTTTTCATGGAATCACTAAGTATAATGATTATTAAGCAACTCAAAAACTATACCAGCGTGATTAGATTCGATTTAGATTAGATTGATTAGATTCGAAATTTCATACTTTGGTATCGATACTGAGTACGCATTCTGGCATCGAGCTCATGGTATCGATAATCTAAAAGTATCAGGGAAAAAGTATCGATACTACTCAGTATCGGACTCATTAAAACACGTTTCTTGGGATACTAAAATTATTTTATTCTTCAATCGTATCTAGTTATTTCCTGAAATTAAAACAATAAAATTTTAAATTTTTGAATTTTATTTCATTGCAGAACTTACTTTCACGTTAGATGTAATTTTAACGTTAAATGTACATATATATATATCTGTGTTCATATGGAATAGTAGCTTATGTCGAAAGGCGGGCTTTAGTATAATGCGGCAATCGCAGCATACGATTGCGAATGACTCACTGGCGCCGAGCCGTTGAAGAACTTTTGGCAAATAAACTTGCAAGAAATAGTTCCTATACTAGCTAGTCAATTTTCTTATTAAGTCTCATCAAAAAATTCCTTTTCGTTTAAAGATTGAAGGGAAGTCTCCCGCCATAGGCTACTATTCCATACGAACAAAAATATACTTTCACGAATTTCAAATTTTATTACGAATTTTTGTAAACTTTGTGGGTATGCCTTTTTGTAGCCTATTAAATTTTGTATAATAATGTGCAAGTTTGAATTAAAAGTCAACGGTAGTAGGCTATACGTAAAGTTGAATAGGTTAAAATACCCAAAAAGTTTCTAAAAATTCTCCATTTTCGTGAACTTTGCGTAAAGTTTTATGGCCTTATTGATAAAAAGTAAAAAAGGTTTATAAACCGAAAAATGTATGAAAGTACCATTTTATTAAGCTCTTTAAATCCACTTTATTTTTTTATGAAAAAGGCCATTAAACTTTAACTTATTTGGTTTATGTTATGCAACAGACTACACGAAATTTCAGTTTATTTTAAGTGATGGACAAAATTTAATGATAGTAATCCATATAAGCAAAGAAAATTGGGTTGCCAAAGGAAGAACAAATTTAAAAACGGTGTTTTTTAAAAAGTATTCGATACTACGAGTACTTTGCAAAGTATCGAGTAAAATCACCAAATAAGGTATCGAGTATTAAAGTACTCATTTTTATACCCTCAGTATCGATGCTCAATATCGATAGTATCGTTCGAAACCTAAGCGTGATTACCGACGAATCGTTTTGAGAGGTAGCCGCACCCTTATAAGAGGAATAAGACCCAAACTTTTCAGGTCAAAATTTCAGTAGGTTGCGTCTGTATGGCCTTTTCAATTTTATAAATTATCATTGTTTTTAAGTGGAAAAATAAAACTCAAAATTAATGATAATCTCTGCGCGAATCAAATAATAATTATTTCCGTTTGTGCGAAAAAATAAAACTCAAGCCCTCTTGTCGAATACGAATTTTTTTTCACCCTTTTATAGGCCCAGATGTCATGGCAATACTTTGTCAAAACTTCGTTCGATTCTGTCCGTCCGTTTAGGGTGTAACCTGGCACATACATACATACGTACATACATACTTCCACAAATATATAGTAGATCTATCCTTCTCCCAGCGTAAAATAATTTTTGGAAATATCCCGACCCCAGCGTCTCCTATCGTGTATTTTTTTAGCCCAAATATTCCTTTTCAATTGGCTAACTTCTGTTCTAAATTTGAGCCAAATCGGCAAGTAAATACAATTTTTAGGAATATCCTTACGCCAGCGCCACCTAGCGAGCGAATTTTCGGTAGAAATATTTTCTTTCAAGGTACTGATATACGTTCCAAATATGAACCAAATCGGTCCAGCCGTTTAGTAGTTTAGTGACATTTAATGTACAGAAAACTCTATAAAATTGTGAAATCGTGGCGTCTCAGCATTCTTAATTTTTCGGCAACAACAACAAAAAGTTTCAAATTTTTTTAAATCGAAAAACCTTCCAGACAGAGCACTTTTTACAGAATTGAAATCGGTTCAGCCGTTTGGTCAGGCATCGCCGTCATACGGAAAACATTTCATTTTTATATAGAGATAGAAAAACCTTTTTTGTCAAAACTTATATTACAGGTGCTATAACGAGTCAAAGGTCAGAAATTCGAAAAATTAAAAACTAAATATTTCAAAAACTTTTGAACTGATTTTTAAAAGATTAATATCGTTGTAAATGTGATTTAACTCCATATTTCGTGAAATAAAAATTTGTATCGGTTAATAATTTTTTTGTTTAAAATATTTTTTTTTTATAAAAACAATGTATTTTTTCATTTAAATTGTGTTTTTTCTAAAATTTGTATATTCGAAGTATACAAATATGCAGATCAAGAAAAAGGGATTTTTTATAAATTTGTTCAAAATTGTTTGAAATATAAGGAATTTAATTTTTCGAAGACCTTAACTTTGACCCTTTATAGCACCTGTAATATTCATTTTATTCATGTATATTTTTAGTTATTCACATGCAATAATCTTCTTTATATATAAAAATGAATTGCTGTTCGTGTGTTATCGCATCACTCAAGAACGGCTCAACGGATTTGCTTCGTTTTTCTTTCATTTTGTGACTTTCTATCTGTAGAAGGTTTGTAAAGAGAAAACTGGTAAAATGGTGTTGCCAGATATTTGCAATATCAGAAAAAAATAATATTACAAATAAGCCGCAATAATGCCATTTCACTGAGAACGCATAACAAAATTAATTCGGAAAAAAATTTGGATAGGGTTACCACCATTCGAAAAAAGGTTTATTTTTAAAAATGGATTGCTTTTAT
>NW_023458555.1:61115217-61117942 GCF_013731165.1 Rhagoletis pomonella | reverse complement strand
AAAAAATTTATTTTGGGCTGGACGAAGTCCGCCGGGTCTGCTAGTCTATATATATAAAAATGAAATGTTTTCCGTATGATGGCGATGCCTGACCAAACGGCTGAACCGATTTTAATTCTGTAAAAAGTACTTTCTCGGAAATTCTGCGTGGAAGGTTTTTCAATTTAAAAAAATTTTATTTTTTTTTGTATTTGTTGCCGAAAAATGAAGAATTCTGAGACGTCACGATTTCACAATTTCATAAAGTTTTCTGTACATTAAATGTCATTAAGCTACTAAACGGCTAGCCCGATTTGGTTGATATTTGGAACATGAGTCAGCACCTAGAAAAGAAATATTCGGACCAAAAATGCGCTCGCTAGGTGGCGCTAGGGTCGCAATATTCCTAAAAACTGCATTTTCTTGCCGATCTGGCTCATATTTGAAAACAATTTAGGCAATTGAAAATAAATATTGGGACTGAAAATGTACACGATAGGTGGCATTGTGAACGAGATATTCCTAAAATTCTTATACACTGGGATAATGATAGAGATATAGTGGATCTATATATTTGAAGAAGTATGTATCTATGTACATATTATATGTATGTATGTGCCAGGGTGCAGCCTAAACGGATGGACAGAATCGAATGAAATTTTAGCAGAGTATTGCTATCACACCTGGGCTAATAATAGGAAGAAACAAATTGGGATTCGACAAGGGGGCGTGGCACCTCCTATGGCGTGAAATTTTTTATCAGCTATAACTTCGGAACCATAGGTCACATGAACTTCAAATTTGGTATGCATACATAAGGGGCGTGGCAGATCCCATAGGCGTGAAAATTTTTATCAGCTATAACTTCGGAAACATAGGTCATATGAACTTGAAATTTGGTGCGCAGACGTATCTATAGTAGGTGCTTATACTTAGGTATACATAAATGGCTTTGTAAAAGGCGGCGTGGCACATCTCATAGGCCGGGAAATTTTATCAGCTATAACTACGGTGACCATCCGTTCTGTTTTTTGCAGGACCGTACTGTTTTTCAAAGGTCGGTCCTGCGTAGTTTTTCAAACCTGAGAAACCCGAAAATGTACTGATTTTTTCCAAGTGTCCTGCATTTGTCCCGCATTTTATTCGTTATTTTAAAATTATCGGACAATGGATGGATTTTTTCAAAAAAGTATTTTTTGGTACTTTTCTTAGCTTTTCTTCAATATCTCATGAAAAAATCTCCAAATTAATGTAAGCGCCTTACAGCTCGAAGGGTATTGATGTGCCTCTTACCAAAATATATAACTTGTGGCGACTTCAATGAAAATTATTAGTGCTACAGGCGAAAAAAGTGAGATTTTCAATCAAATACACAGATTCATTTGATTATTTTTTTCATTAGTTTAAAAATTCGATAAATAAGATATATGATTACAGTAAACTTTGGGCCAAAGATAATGAAAATCGGATTAGAAATATAATTGCTATGGAGCGCAATCTGCACAAGTTATATATTTTTGTAAAGGGCACTTTGTAACTCGTCGTTTACGTCGATTCATGACGTCGATTTTTGACAAATAACTGCGAAAAGTATCAAAAAAACAAAAAAAGAAGGGTATTGTTTTCGTTTTGAACGACTCAAAATTTGCCTATAAAATAATCTTTTAAAGATTTTCACTTTTCGTGTAAGCTATTGTAATTATAATATGTTTTACTATACTTTTATAAATATTCATGTAAAAAAGGATTAATATCAATGAAGAAAACGGGATTCATTTTTAAAGTTTAAAATGTATTAAGAATTTAGAATCATAAATACTCTTTTGATATTTTTATACTACGTAAATATATGTAGGCATATTTTTGAAAAATTTTCCTTCATTTTGAATCCATATTTATGGTCACCGTAGTTATATAGGATGTGAGCGTGGTTATTGTCCGATTTTAAAGGTTTTCAGCCATTTGGTATGTTGTAGCAAGGCCAGCAACTGTGCCAAGTTTGGGAGAAATTGGTGGAGCTGTTACCAAGATATACACATGTAATCATATGTGGGCGTGGCTACGCCCTTTTTCTAAAAATTTATAATATTCTTATTTTACGTCGAAAAATCTTTGTAAATATAAATTTTCAGTGAATAAGCTTCAGTAGTTACTTAAATATCGCAGTTTTCGTATTTCTGAAAACTACCGTTATATGGGTTACGGTCGATTTCGCCCATTTTCAATACCAACTTACCTTGGGTAAGATATCTAAATTTTTGCTCGAGTCATCGTGTACACGGACGGACAGACTGATTTATGTATACATTTGTCTATATCAGTGATGGGCAAAATTGTATTTACTAAGTATTAAGTACTAAGTACAAAAGTATTTTGTTATTTTTTGTTGTTGTAAATACCAAAGTACTATTTACTTAGGTATTTAGGAGGTGCTAAGTACCCTAGTAAACAATACTTTAGGTATATAGGAGTTATTAGATATTAAAGTAAGAAAAACTTGAGTATTTAGGAGCTGCTAGATACCAAAGTACAAAAAATGAAAGTATTTAGCAGGCGCTAAATACTCTGGTCCAAAGTATTCAGGTACCTTGGGGATGCAAAATACTTTCACTAAAGTACCAAGGTATTTGGTCGATGGCTAAATACTTTCAAATACTGTATAATTTAGGAGAAATTTAGAGAATTAACACCTCACCTTACAAATTTTTGGCCGTGTACAAAAAATTTATTTTGGGCTGGACGAAGT
>NW_023458555.1:61108597-61115117 GCF_013731165.1 Rhagoletis pomonella | reverse complement strand
CCATAAAATAACAAAAACAAATAACTTAAGGACGAGCACACCTAAAATTTAAACATTCTAATAATAGAAATATTAACAAAAAGCAACAAAACCAACAACCACATGATCAAGTGAATTGCAGCGGAATAGCTGCGCTTGATTGTGGTTGGCTTAACAAGTGAAAATAGTGAAAATAATCAACAAGAGTTAATAAGGCGAACTTAGCACAGTGCGTAGATAACTGTCTGAGTCAGTGGGATCGTCGGTTCTAGGCCTACTGAAAGAAGTCTGATGAGGAATGTGGTGATTTCCGAAATAGCTATCACTTCTAAAATTTTTTTCAAATTATTGTTGCTTTCCCACAATAAGTTTTCATTAAAAAACGGCCTCGAGCTCAATAAAAATTGTTGAATATAATTGTTATAACGCCATAAAATAACAAAAACAAATACAAGAGTTTATAACAAAAAAATTATATTCAAGAATTTGTATGAGCTTGAGGCCGTTTTTAGTGAAAACTTATTGTGGAAAAGCAACAATAATTTGAAAAAATGGTAGAAGTGATAGCTATTTCGGAAATCACCACATTTCCTCATCAGACTTCTTTCAGTAGGATTCGAACCGACGATCACCATTGACTCAGCCAGTTGCCTACGCACTGTGCTAATTTTGCCTTGTTAATTCTTGTTGCTTATTTTCCACTATTTCACTTTTGCTAAGCCAACTACAATCAAGCGCAGCTATTCCGCTGCAACTAACTTGATCATGTGGTTGTTGGTTTTGTTGGTTTTTGTTAATATTTATATTATTAGAATATTTAAATTTTAGGTGTGCTCGTCTTTAAGTTATTTGTTTTTGTTATTTTTATGGCCTTATAACAATTATATTCAAAAATTTTTATGAGCTTGAGGCCGTTTTTCGTGAAAACTTATTATGGAAAAGCAACAGTAATTTGAAAAAATGGTAAAAGTGATAGCTATTTCGGAAATCACCACATTTCCTCATCAGACTTCTTTCAGTAGGATTGGAACCGACGATCACCACTGACTCAGCTAGTTGCCTACGCATTGTGCTAAGTTTGACTTGTTAATTCTTGTTGCTTATTTCCACCATTTCACTTTTGCTTAGGCAACTACAATCAAGCGCAGCTATTCCGCTGAAATTCACTTGACCATGTGGTTGTTGGTTTTTGTTAATATTTCTATTATTAGAATGTTTAACTTTTAGGTGTGCTCGTCCTTAAGCTATTTGTTTTTGTTATTTTTATGGCCTTATAACAATTATATTCAACAATTTTTATGAGCTTGAGGCCATTTTTAGTGAAAACTTATTGTGGGAAAGCAACAATAATTTGAAAAAATGGTAGAAGTGATAGAATGTTTAACTTTTAGGTGTGCTCGTCCTTAAGTTATTTGCTGCTTCTCCACAATAAGTTTTCACTAAAAACGGCCTCAAGCCCATAAAAATTGTTGAATATAATTGTTATAAGGCCATAAAAATAACAAAAACAAATAACAAAAAAATTAAGTTTTTTGCATTAAAATTGTATTTGTTATACAAAACCTTTTATATAATCATTTGTATAAAAAATGCCACTTAAGGTGGTCGTTTCCAGCTTGTTACTAATTTTTTTTTGTTCAAGTTTATTTAGGAAAAAACTCTCCGGATCTGCGAATTCATTCCCGCTATTGGATGGTGATGATGATGTTTCTATAAAGTTAATCATAGAAAATATAATTTGTTAATTTAAATTTAGAAACCAAAATTACTTACCATTTGGTTTTAACATCCATACTTTGTATCTTGTTGCTTTGCTGCACAAAGCCGAGTTTGAGCGCGAATTTCGACAGGCAAAATCGATTCGAAAACATATTCATAAATATCAAATTTAATATCTACCTGTCGTGCAAGGTAAATTGATGACATAAACGAAAAGTTTGTTGCCAACCACCCCGAAAAAATAAATCTTCAAGCGCTGGCAGATATCTTCACTGCGAAGATTTTTTGTATGGAGATTTATTTTGTTGTAATTATCTTCATGTAAAAAATTTTCTGATTATTTATAAATGCATTTTGAAGATAAATCTCAGTTTTGGCAACACTGCTATGGACGTATTTATACTAGAATACATATATACATACATAAGTACATACATTTGTATGTACCTGAAACCACGAGCTCCGCAAATAAATCTCTAATGGTCATTTCTATTGCAATATTCAACTTCAATTTTTCCACGCGGATAAATGTATTAAAAAGAGTGTATGTATATTTAGTTAGTATGAACATACATACTTATGAGATCTGTGCGATTGTAGGTGCAACTTGTGTTACGCTCTCAAAACGTTCCGAAAATGATATGCACCTACATACGTTGAGGTGTTTGTTTCTGCGGTTTATCTGATCATTCGCTTGTGTTGCTACTAACATTATTAAGATTGTCGCTGTTTGCATGTCGTTACTTCTTACCTTTGCTTTCCCTTTTGTCAACAATTGCGAGACAATTATTACTACATACATATAAGATGTTGGATAAAGATATATGTATGGTTATTCAAAAGTCTATATGCACATGCACATACATATATATATATTTTTATGAAAACCTTGGAGACACCTTCATCTCTAATACATATTTAGGTACCAGGGCTGTTGCGAATATTCGCATTCGCAACCGCGGAGCTTCCGCGTTAATTGTAACATTCACATTCGCTTTCACATTCGCAATAATCAATGCAAGTGCACCGATAAAACGCATATCTGCCAAACAAAATGAAAAGTTTTAGCCAATACTTTTTGCTTGTGGTCGTGTTACCAGGGCGCCGCACATGAGAATATTTGTGTAACAAAACTGGTCAAATGTCATATTTATCAACATTGATAAAAGTGTCTCTAAACTAGAGATGGGCGATCGCGTGACTTTTGAGGAACAACGGTATTTGTGACTGTGATTTTACAGTCACCGTGATTTTCATCCGCAACTGTGACAAAAACAATGACAACAAAGTTGCAAAACATAAATCTTTTACCGAGTGAACTAAGGGCATTATTAATTTATTTGGCATCACTGACTATTTTCGTCGTTTGTTTTGGTCATTCACACTCGTTTTTAATGGTGTGAAGTTTTAATATCAAACAACATTAATCAGATTTTAATAATAGTTTTAAATAATCTGTCATTATAAGGAAATTTCTTTAACGTTAATATCACTGGTCCCAGTTTCTCGATACGTAATAGCGATTTTTACTTTATCACAGTCACAGTTCGTAGCAGTGACTGTGACTGTTACTGATATTGTGGAAGGCAAAATCCTATACAAAAATATCATTGCGACTGCTCCTTTGTCACAGTCTGTCACGGTGACTTTTTGAAAGTTGTCAGCAGTTAAATACCCCTGACTTTTAAGTAACCGTGACAAAGTCACAGGTACGGAAATATCTGCCACCTTTACTTTAAACATATTAGAGGTCTTCATCAAAAATGATAAAATGTTGATTTACTTGATAAAACGATAAATTTATCATTTTGATAAATGAACTGTGAAACTTTGTATGGAAATATATTTATCCAAAATTTATCACTTAATCAAACGATATGAGTGGATAAACGTATAAATTTTAGTGAAATTCAACCCTGACTGACAGTAGTCAGATTTTGCTGTGAACACATAAAAAGCAAATTTGCACAATGGGCGAGGTAAGAATGAAACGTGATAAGTTAAATAATAAAAAAAATTTGTGCAATTATTTACTAAGGTGCGTTCCTGAAAGAATGCGGATAAACATAAATTTAAGCAATTTATTCCTTTATCACTTTAGATGAAGACTCCTATTATTTCCTGAGATATAATCGAGCTATCAATGTCAATACAGTTACATGTTCCCACTTCTATTTGACCTCTGACGTACGTCAAAGAGAACACAGTCCCTTTAATAATATTCTTTGCTTTAAATACCTGCATTGGTTTCTTCCTTTATTATGACTTTTTTGGACCAATCTTAAAAAAGCTACTAGACATAAAAGAGGAAAGTGTCAACTATACTTTTAAACCCAATTTTCGTGATATACTTTTGATGTTACATATATTCGTTTTAACCATTTCAAATAAGGCTCTTTGGGTAACTTATTTGTAGCAAAAATTTAAAAAACAGTAATTTTGTTTGCTTGCCGGGAAATATCTTTTTCATAGGGATGTATGTTCATTGGATCCTTGACAGAAAATTTCTGTGTTAAAACTCTCCCCCTACGTCTTCCTTCATTGCTATTTAAAGTCAAAGAGTAAGCTCCTTCAAAAGGGATTTCCATCAGAAATGTTCAACGTTTCCCTATAAAGAGAATCGATGCTCAAAAAATAAAAAAAGCTGTAGGTCTGACCTTTAATTAGGTAAGAATTACGTAACTATCTGAGACCCTCAACATCCGTGATTCCAATAATTCTAATGCTTATAAAAAACAAGTAGTTTTTAGCAAAAACACCGACTTAAAAAAAAAAATATATATATATATATTTCATGATCTAATGATCGGATCTAAACCAGTATGGGACCACCTCTGAGACACTACCTTTCCGATGCAAAAAGAATTTTCAAAATCGGTTGACGTGATCCAAAGTTATGCGGTAACATACATTAAAAAAAAAAATATTCCGACGAACTGATAACCTACTTCTTGTTTGGAAGTCGGCTAAAAATAACAATATTCTGATCCGATTCGGCTGGCAGCCACGACTTTGAAAACATAAGTTTGTTCAAAATTTTCGTTACTGGAAAATAATAATTTACTTTCCATATCCATCTACATATTAGGTTGACGTAAACACACATTTTTCAAACCAGTCGCAGAAGTATTAATAGTGAATTACAAAAACTAAAATCAAAAAGCGCTGATAACATTACAGGTTCCCCAAATTCTGAAACAGCCAAAGGAATGAGAACGAAGAATTCTTTTTAAAAAGTTTTTTAAAAATCTGACACATCTGGTTTGGCTTGTGAGCGGTGTTTAAACAACGGATCTAGCCATTATCCTTGATCTTTCAAGTAAAAAGTTAGGGAAGATGAAAGTTAGGAGGATTCATCCGACATTTTCAGCTTCGATGCAATTCTCATTACTTTTTATTAAATACTAGCAGACCCGGCGAACTTCGTCCCGCCCAAAATTTTTATATATTTTATTGAAACTTTTTGGTCCAACATTTTCACCCACAATTCACGTTTACGATTTTCATTGGCACATTTGTCTGCTAAGATTAAGGTTTGGTGGTCGTTTGCCGCTTTAAATAACCTAAGGAAAGTGTTATATCCGTTCTTGAAATTCTCCAGTTGTGCGGCATTTTATAGCACGGTTATTCGCAAAGCGAAATAAATTTTTGCCTCGTCACTCCCTGGCGGCAACAATGACCCGGTTTTATAGTGAATGTCCTAGAAGCTTTACAGTATAGTAGGTGGCAATTTAAAAATGGGTGCGAATCATTGTTCTACAGAAATGCAATATACATATAATTATTTCAGACGAAATACCTTAAAAGTTTGAACGCATAATAATATTGGAAAATCACATCCATTGGGCCAATTGCAACGCAGGACCGTCGATATACTCAATGGTGCAACAGGTCGATTTAATCTGACCTTCACGGCCCCTTTTCTCACTTGGCTATTTTTAGTAATACCTCGATTTCAGCACCACTTGGCAGCACGTTTTTGCAATAGTATTGCATACATATTTAAAACATTAGCCAAATCGGATCATAAATAAGATTTTTAGTAATAACTCAACTACAGCGCCAACTGTCGGATTAAATTGTGAAACTAAACCATCCAGAGACCCACTCAAATACACAAAAAGTTTCGTTAAAATCCGTACAACCATTTAGGAGGATTTCACTCACAAACACACCTACAGAAGAATAAAAAAATTCATTCAAAGATAGCTAAAGGTCGGTAGGTTTGTAGGCCTCACACCCCTTTTCACATAGCCCAAATTTTCTCCATGAGTATGGGCTTGATTTCAACTATATACATATCTCCATACGAAGTTCCAGTACTGTACCATGAATACTTTCATAGATATGCAGTATAAAAATTCGATTTATATGGGAAGAGCCACGCCCCCTTTCCAACAGCTGCCCTCTTTCTTCATGAGAATGCGATTGATTTCGTATATCTCCATACCAAGTTCCAGAACTCTACCATGAACACTTCCAAAGATAGGCAGTATGAAAAATTCGGTTTGTATGGAAGATGGCACGCCCCCTTTTCCAATAGTTCCAATTTTTCTGCAAGAGTATACGATTTATTTCGTACATCTCCATACAAAACCCTAGAACTCTACCAAAAAATTTCCAGAGATAAGCAGTATGAAAAGTTCGGTTTGAATGGGAGATGTCACACCCCTTTTTACTATAGCTAAAATTTTTTTCCAAGGTTATGCGATTGATTTCGTATATCTCCATACCAATTTCCAAAACTCTACCATGCACACTTTCAGAGATATGTAGCATGAGAAATTCGGTTTGTATGGGAAGTGCCACGCCCCCTTTACAT
>NW_023458555.1:61105405-61108497 GCF_013731165.1 Rhagoletis pomonella | reverse complement strand
CTGATGGAAATGGGCACTACAGAGGATTCTGTGCGATGTCAGAATGGCAACAAGAACAACAAAAACAAATTAGCCAAGGAGCTGATCCTGCTCGGCGTCATTGATGAGAGCAATGAAGACAGCCTCACCTTGAGGCAGCAATGGAAGTGGGTTAAGGCCGCGATGGCCGACATTGCTATTAACATTATGTTGGAGAATCCGGGACCTCCGCCAACCTGCCAGGGAGTGGGGTGGTTCCAAAATAGCATCCGCGTTATAGCATGCGAGGATGCTACATCAGCGGAGATCTATAAGTAGACAATCGCATGTATTGGAGAAAATACCCTGGTGCGAAGATCAGGGAAGTCGACTTCAAGGTCCTACCGGTGCGACCGAGAGGGAGAGCATGGTTGCCTTGCAGGCCAGCGGAACCAGAAAGGATCCTGCAAACCATAAGGCTATATAACCCGGAGCTACCTACCGACAATTGGAAGGTGGTAAAGATAAAAGAAAGCGGTAAAGCGACGATACAGGTTGTCCTGCTTCTAAATAAAGACTCCATAGAGTTTCTGGAGCAAAAGAGCGGGTTCATACGTTACGGCTGAGACATGGCCAAAATTAAGGTCCACAGCAACGACGTAAACGCAGCGAAGAACCTGATCGCGGAGGTAGAGCCGGAAGAGGCCAACAGCGACGTGGAAATGGAGGAGGAATCCGAGCAGGTTGATCCGATGGACGACCTGACCGGGGGTTATGCCTCATCGACGTCTTCGCTGGGGTCGGACGCATGGAGATGGAGGAGGAATCCGAGCAGGTTGATCCGATGGACGACCTGACCGGGGGTTATGCCTCATCGACGTCTTCGCTGGGGTCGGACGCATGCTTCGGCTTTATACGGAGGAGGAGTTGATTGAGATGTCGGAAGACGCGGTGAACTCCACCCTAATAGGCGACGTGGGCGGTAACGGCCAAGATGGTAAAGATACTGCAGATTAACCTTCACCACTGTAAAGCAGCTTCAGCTGCACTGCTGCTCCATCTAACAGCTAAAGGCGCAGCCGACATCGTCTTAATCCAAGAACCTTGGGTGGTGGGACAAAAAATTTGAAGGCTGAAAGCGCCGGGCTACAGACTGGTAAGTGGAGCCTCAACGGGGAGGACGTGCATATTGATAAGTATCACACTAAAGTGTCTATTTCTTCTACAATTTAGCGACGAGGACACAACAGCGGTTAGTCTAAGTGTAAACGGACGACCAATTAAGATGGCATCCATGTACCTAGCGCACGACAAAGAGGTGCCAACTATCTGCATTAAATACCTAGTGGCCAGCACGAGGGAGGCGCTAATTTTGGGAGGTGATGCGAATGCTCACAATCACACCTGGGTTATCTCCGATGATAACGAACGGGGTGAGTCACTTTTTAATTTCATACTTCGCTCTAAGCTTGTTATTGCAAATAGGGGGAATGATCCCACTTTTATTACAAAATCCCGAAGGGAAGTTCTGGACATTAACCTTATCTCTGAGAATGAGGAATTTCTGGTCTGGAAGTGGAAGGTGCTCGACACTCCTTTTCTGACCACCGATATATCCAATTCGAGGTAATAGGGGGAACGCCCAAGGCTCTTCTAACTAGAAACTTGCGAAATGCCAACTGGCATAGGTATTGGAAAGGGCTGAATAGGCTTTTGTCACAAGATAGAGAGCCGGCTACTCCAGCAAACCTAGAAGAGCTGGAATATCTTGTAGACCTTTTTACGGGGGTTTGCAGCAAGGCAATAGACATTGCATGCCCCAAAAACCAGCACCGGGGTAGGAAAAAGCCACCCTGGTGGAATGAAGATATCAGGATTTCATGCAAGAACTGCAGGAAAACCTTCAATCAGGCTACTGCGTCTGGTAGTGAGGAACATTGGGAGACCTATAAGACAACGTTACGGGAGTACAAGAAGCTCCTAAGAAGGTCGAAAAGAACCTCATGGAAAGACTTCTGCAACGGGGTTGAGTCTATCTCTGAAGCAGGCAGGCTCAGAAAGATACTCTCAGGTGCTGCCCAGAAAGCCCCAGGATGTTTGCAAAGACCTGACGGCTCCTGGACTGAGACCGAGGAGGAATCACTGGATCTGCTTCTCTGCACACACTTCCCGGGTGCCACAGATAGCATGCCGGTACAGCCACATCTAACTGGAGATATTTCGGTCACTGGAGATTTCCTCACTAGGGAAAAGGTCATCTGGTCTATTGGGACATTTAAGCTCTATAAATCACCAGGTCCGGATGGCATTGCCCCCATACACAGCGTTGCCACAGACACATTTTTTTCATACCAAAACCTACCAAAATTTTTTTTCAGTTTTAATATTTTTTTTAATGTCAAATTTATTAAAAACATAGCTAACCACAAGAAAGGCGACCCCGCCATACGCGCCAACTACCGCGGAATCAGCCTTCTAAGCATAGGTTACAAGGTCTTATCGAGTGTATTGTGCGAAAGACTGAAACCCACCATCAACGAGCGGATTGGCTTTAGGCCTGGAAAATCCACCATAGATCAGGTATTCACAATACGCCAAATCTTGGAAAAGACCCGCGAGAATAGGATCGACACACACCATCTATTTGTCGATTTCAAAGCCGCTTTCGACAGCACGAAGAGAAGTTGCCTTTATGCCGCGATGTCTGAATTTGGTATCCCGCGAAACTTGAGCAATACCACCAGCTCCGTCAGAATAGGGAAGGACCTCTCCGAGCCGTTTGATACCAAACGAGGTTTCATACAAGGGGACTCCCTTTCGTGTGATTTCTTTAATCTGATGTTGGAGAAGATAATAAGAGCCGCAGATCTGAACCGCTCATGCACAATACTTTACAAGAGCGTACAATAGCTGGCGTATGCCGACGACATCGATATTATCCGTAAAAACAAGGGCTACGTCTGTTCTGCCTTCTCGGGATTGGATAGGGAAGCAAAGCGAATGGTTCTGGTGGTGAACGAGGACAAAACGAAGTATCTCCTGTCATCACACAAACAGTCAGAGCATACGCGTCTTGGCACCCACGTCACTGTTGACAGTTACAAGTTTGAAAAAGTAGACGACTTCGTTTATTT
>NW_023458555.1:61099248-61105305 GCF_013731165.1 Rhagoletis pomonella | reverse complement strand
AAAGTAGACGACTTCGTTTATTTGGGAACCAGCATTAACACCAATAACAATGTCAGCCTTGAAATCCAACGGAGAATCACTCTTGCCAACAAGTGCTGCTTTGGGCTGAGTAGGCAATTGAGAAGTAAAGTCCTCTCTCGTCGTATAAAGATCACACTCTATAAGTCTCTCATCATGCCTGTGCTGGTGTATGGCGCGGAGGCATGGACAATGAAAGCATCTGATGAGGCGGCTTTTGAAGTGTTTGAGAAAAAGATTCTGCGAAAGATTTACGGACTTTTACGCGTTGGGGATGCGATTTAACGATGAGTTGTATGAGCTTTACAACGATATAGACATGCTTGGCCATGTCGTTCGAATGGACAGAAACGCTGCTGCCCTGAAAATATTCAACGCGGGCCGCGATGCTGGTAACAGAGAAAGAGGAAGGCCTCCTCTGCGTTGGAAAGACCAGGTGGAGAAGGACTTGGCTTCACTTGGCATTTCCAATTGCCGTCAGTTAGCACAGAAGAGAAATGACTGGCGTGCTGTTTTGGACTCGGCTAAAATCGCTTAGGCGGTTACAGCGTCAATAAAGAAGAAGAAGAAGACAGCTAACATAACATTTAGTAAAAGTAAAATACAGCTAGTACAATAAAAACAAATTAGCTGCGTATAACGATTCATTTTACTATACATACATACATATCGTCATTAGATACGAATAAAGACGCGAGCTCAAAAGTTGACAGCGAAAAAACACGCGTAAAAAATTCCGCGAAGAAGAACTCTTAACATATGCGAGGGCAAAGAAAGACGTGTTAACCTCTTTGGCGGGGAAGAAAGGCGAGAAAGACTTATTTTAGCGGTGAACTATGTTTGTGAGTACACGAATTCCCCAAAGAGTTTTTCCGGAATGATGTTGAATCCATGTTTACGAGTATTTTTTCCCAAATTTTTTCACGCATCCTTTTTCGCCGTCAAAACACCCAAGCGTCTTTATTCTTGTCAAGTGATATATTGTGCTAAATCCTAATTGTAATCGCTCCAATATTAATAATAATAATAGATTTGCGCTTACACATATGTTAGTGTTTGGCCGAGCTTCTCCCGAGCGCTCCAATATTAGACTATTTAAAAAGCTCAGCACTTTGGATGATGCCATGTTCCAAATTTTAGATGGAGAAGACAATCCTTCCCCAAGGTGCATCAATCTACTATTCATGCTTCGTGGACAGGTACATATAATACACGCTGGGGCTTCCTTCACCGGCCCACAAAACCTACAGTCAGTCTCTACAGAAAGACGCTTTAATCCAATCGGTACGTTAACTAACTTGCAGTGTGCTGTCAGGCAGTAAGAGTTTTAAGTTCAAGGTATCTTTCGGAGTTCCTCCTGAAAAGTTATGAATCTCTTTGATTGTCTTATTCGTTTCGACTTTCGCCAGTGTGCAGCAATTCCCTAAGCTCTTAAGTAGGTCTGCAGTATATCCTTTAGATGTACCGCAAAAATGCTCGGAACTATGCATACGCATTTGGGCTCCACTCAGTCAGCCCTTTCATTGCCTTCAAACGCTTCATGTCCCTGAACCCTCCACAGCGGTACGCTATTGTGGGCTCCCAGCTGGTTCAAGAGTTCACAAGCCTTGATGCCGTTTTAAAAGACCCTAAGGCTTCTAACGCTGCCTGAATATCTGACAATATTTATTCTGGCGTCATTTGCCTTCTACGATAAAATTCGCGAACACAGACTTCGATTGCGAAGACCTCCGCCTAGAATATGGTTGGCCCATTGGCAGACTTTCGTGGAATCTTGGTCCAAGTATGCCATAAAGTATATATGGATCTTCGTATTGTATATTGGAAATAATAAGGGTATACGTTTGTACTTAGGAATCATGTTTGCGGCCGCCGTTATACGAACGCATGTAAATAAAATTGCTAAAATGTTTAGGATAAATATTTTCTATTTTTCTCAAATAACTATTACTCGTAATCCCGAAACCTACCAAAATCCAATCAAGCCTACCAACCTACCAAATGGAAAAAAACGTACCAGTTTTGGTAGGAAAAGCCCATATTTGGCAACACTGCCTGTAAGGTTATTGCGTTTGCGGATGTTCTTGCACTAACAGTAAGTGGGAAATTTCCACAGACTCTATGTGACATTATGCAGGTAAAACTGCAGGAAGTCGAGAGTTGGACAAAAAATAACGGGTTAGGGGTAAACCCAAGCAAGACAGAACTTGTACTGTTCACAAGAAGGTACAAAATACCCCCACTGATAACACCAAGGTTGGCACAGACCACACTATAATTAAGCGAATCTGCTAAATACCTGGAGATAGTCCTAGATAAAAAATTAAGCTGGATTCAAAACACCGAAGAGCGGGTGCGGAAGGCCACGGTTGTTCTATATGGCTGCAGGAGAGAAATCGGCCGAAATTGGGGTTTAACCCCAAAGCTAGTGCACTGGATATACACCGTCGTGGGGAGACCCATACTTCTGTACGGAGTAGTGGTATAGTGGCCAGTGCTGGAGAAAAAAGTAGACAGTATTAAATTACAAAAAGTGGAGAGAACCGCCCTGATCTGCATTAGTGGTGCTCTCCGCACAACACCTACTATGGCAATGAATACGATCCTTAACATCATACCAATAGATATTATGGGACGAGAATACGCTGCGTTGCAGGCCTAAGGCTACAGGGGCTTAAAATCTGGAAAGCGGCTCGTTGTGGTCACACTACAATTCTGAGAAACCGACAACTACCGAGTTCAATGGACTACTGTGTACCAAGGCTCACTTTCACTAAAGGTCGTTGTGGTCACACTACAATTCTAAGAAACCGACAACTACCGAGTACAACGGACTACTGTGTACCAAGGCTCACTTTCACTAAAGGTTATAGCGTAACGCTACCTAGCAGAGAATTATGGCTCGAAGGAGTTCCGGGGTCTAGAAATGCCATAAGATTCTACACGGACGGCTCCAAACTAGAAAATAGGGTAGGAGGAGCAGTGTTGCCGTTTTAGCCCTTTGGTGGCTAGATTTAGCTACCACATACGGTTTTTGGCCACATAAATTTAAAATTACCCCTGGCCCTTTTCTTAGCCCTTTGGAGAATTTATTCATACTTGGCATGAAAAAGTTGTATATTTGCTTAATTTACACTAAGAAAGACTGATACATATACATATATGTATTGTATGTTTTTTTTACGTTTTTATACATACATACTGTAAAAGTAAGTGGTGAAATTAGCTCAATTTTCTAAGTAAAAAATATTTTAGCGAAAATTTCTTGCACTATATGAGTCAAAGCCGTGGAAGATTAAGATCACGATATTGCAGTTGTGAATTAAAAAAAAAAAACCAATGTTTAACAAAATGGTAGAAAAATTATAAAATTTCGGCTCTCCCCACACACATTTCGATCTTTCGTCGAACTCATTTGTATAGAAATAAATATTGTACCAGCATGCTGGTAATAAGTAATCTTCGAACCTGATGGTACAATCACTTGATGGAGCCAGCAAGCGGGTGTCGTATATTTTTCCTTTTATACAAAAAGGTTTTTGGTTGGATAAAATATTAGATTTTTTCCAGAGTTCATTGTTTTTCTATTCCATTACTTATTGAAAATGTTTGCACGTATACTTTTATATGTATATGTGAGTAAAAAAGTTTAGCTACCATTTTTAACCACAACGACGTTTTTAGCTCTTTTTTAGCCCTTTTTTCAAAGGAATTTGGCTACCACTAAAAATGATTCGCGGCAACACTGAGGAGGAGGCGTCTACTCGGAGAAACTGGGAATAAAAAGATCATTCCGACTACCTGTCCACTGAAGTGTCTTTCAAGTCGAATTGGCAGCCATACAAGAAGCCGTTGAGAGCCTAAAACTAGCTTTTATCACCACTACGGAAATATATATATACTCAGACAGTCAGGCGACCCTTACGGCGCTTATCTCTGTCACTATAAATTCGGAAACAGTTGCCAACTGCCGCAAATCACTTAACGTGATGGCGAAGAAGTTCGCTTTGCACCTGGTAGGGGTACGGGGGCACAGTGACATACCAGGAAATGGGAAGGCAGACGAGCTTGCAAGGGCGGGTACTTCCTCTCCACCTTCATCAGCCGGCAAGAGGATCGGTATGCCCCTCGCTTCCTGCAAGCTCTTACTAAGGGAGAACTTCAGTGAAGAAGCGGCCTCCAGATGGGAGCGCACTGAAAACTGTAATACAACGAAGCTTACATGGCCAAAATGGGATGTACGGAGATCGAGGGAAATTCTCACTCTCAATAAAAGCGATATGTCACTGACCAGCATGTCACCAGCATTGGTCTGTTCACAGGACATATCCTGATAGGAAGGCACGCCGAACGCCTCGAGGTTAGTCACAACGACTACTGCAGGAGCTGCCACGGCAAAGAAGAGCCTGAATAAATAAGACACTTACTCTGCGATTGCCCAGCACTAGGCAGGAAAAGACAGAAATTCCTAGGTATAGGTCTTCTAGACGATCTAAGCGCGACTGCTAAGTTTGGAATATGGCAGTTGCTAAGGTTCGCAGACTCCACGAACTGGTTTAAGGAGTAGGGATTTTTGGATCCATGTGTTATTTCAATAAGCCCTGATCGGGCCTAAGTATGCTGGCGCCGTCTGGGCCTAGCAGCCACTTCAACCTAACCTAACCTAACCTAATCGATTTCTATACGGTGTTGCCAGAAAATATTTTTTAAATCTTTCCAGTCATGATAAAATCTTCAAAAACCATAAAAAGGCTACCGAAATTAGAAAAAAATCTTTTTTCTCTAAAAGATTTTTTTCAATAGGATTCGAACCGACGATCCGACTGACTCAGCCAGTTGCCTACGCACTGTGCTAAGTTCGTTGTTAATATTTCTATTATTAGAATGTTTAACTTTTAGGTGTGCCCGTCCTTAAGTTATTTGTTTTTGTTTTTTTATGGCGTTATAACAATTATATTCAACCAATTTTTGAGCTCGAGGTCGTTTTTTAATGAAAATTTATTGTGGAACAATAATTTGAAAAAATGGTAGAAGTGATAGCTATTTCGAAAATCACCACATTTCCACATCAGACTTCTTTCAGTAGGATTCGAACCGACGATCCCACTTACTCAGCCACTTGCCTACGCACTGTGCCAAGTTCGCCTTATTAACTCCTGTTGCTTATTTCCACTATTTTCACTTGTTAAGCCAACTACAATCAAGCGCAGCTATTCCGCTGCAGTTCACTTGATCATGTGGTTGTTGGTTTTATTTGTTTTTTTGTTAATATTTCTATTATTAGAATGTTTAACTTTTAGATGTGCTCGTCCTTAAGTTATTTGTTTTTGTTATTTTATGGCCTTATGACAATTATATTCAACAATTTTTATTGACCTCGAGGCCGTTTTTTTACGAAAATTTATTGTGGAAAATTTTTTCAAATTATTGTTTCTTTTCCACAATAAATTTAAAAAACGGCCTCGAGCTCAATAAAAATTGTTGAATATGATTGTTATAAGGCCATAAAATAACAAAAACAAATAACTTAAGGACGAGCACACCTAAAATTTAAACATTCTAATAATAGAAATATTAACAAAAAGCAACAAAACCAACAACCACATGATCAAGTGAATTGCAGCGGAATAGCTGCGCTTGATTGTGGTTGGCTTAACAAGTGAAAATAGTGAAAATAAGCAACAAGAGTTAATAAGGCGAACTTAGCACAGTGCGTAGATAACTGTCTGAGTCAGTGGGATCGTCGGTTCTAGGCCTACTGAAAGAAGTCTGATGAGGAAATGTGGTGATTTCCGAAATAGCTATCACTTCTAAAATTTTTTTCAAATTATTGTTGCTTTTCCACAATAAGTTTTCATTAAAAAACGGCCTCGAGCTCAATAAAAATTGTTGAATATAATTGTTATAACGCCATAAAATAACAAAAACAAATACAAGAGTTTATAACAAAAAAATTATATTCAAGAATTTGTATGAGCTTGAGGCCGTTTTTAGTGAAAACTTATTGTGGAAAAGCAACAATAATTTGAAAAAATGGTA
>NW_023458555.1:61096058-61099148 GCF_013731165.1 Rhagoletis pomonella | reverse complement strand
TGTTATCGCATCACTCAAGAACGGCTCAACGGCTCTGTCTGTAGAAGGTTTGTAAGGAGAAAATTGGAAAAATTATGTTGCCAGATATCTGCAATATCAAAAAAAAAATTAATTATAAATGAGCAGCAATAATGCTATTTCACTGAGAATGTATAAAAAAATTAATTCAGAAAAAAATTTCGGTACGGTTGCCACCATTCGAAAAAAATGTATATGTAAAAATGGATTGCTTTCGTGTGTTATCGCATAACTCAAGAACGGCTCAAGGGATTAGCTCCGCTTTTATTTCAGTTTGTGTCTTTCTCTCTGTAAAATGAATGTAAAGAAACAATTGGAAATCCGGTGTTGCCACATATTTCAAATATCAAAAAAAAATTAAATTCACATAAGCCGCAATAATGTACATTACTGAGAATGCATAAACAAATTTAATAAAAAAGAATATATAGAAAAAAATATATTACAAATAAGCCGAAATGCCATTTCACTGAGAACGCATAACAAAATTAATTCGGAAAAAATTTGGATAGGGTTACCACCATTCGAAAAAAAAGTTTATATTTAAAAATGGATTGCTTGTATGTGTTATCGCATAACTCAAGAACGGCTCAACGGATTTGTTTCGTTTTTATTTCATTTTGTTTCTCTTTGTCTGTAGAAGGTTTGTAAAGAAAAAATTGAAAAACCGGTGTTGCCATATATCTGAATTATCAAAAAAAAATTATTTTAATAAGTAATAATGCTATTCCACTGCGAATGTATGAAAACACTTAAAACAGGAAAAAATTTGCATTCGAATAAAATCTTATGTCACGGTGTTTGTAGTCAACTCCCCCTAAACGGCTTGACCGATTTGTATGAAATTGTGTGTGTATATTTGGAAATATATGAAATCAATGGCATACTCATGGAAAAAATTGATGTTATTGGAAAACCGAATTTTTCATGCCGCATATCTCTGATAGCGTTCATGGTAGGGTACGGGAACTTGGTATGGAGATATATAAAATCAATTTAGAAAATGAGCGGGGGAACAGGTCGTAAAGTCAATTTCATGGCGCTAAGTGAAGAACGCGTGGCACCTACTCTAAAACCCAAATTTTTCATACTGCATATCTCTCTTCATGGTAGAGTACTGGATCTTGGTAGGGATATATATGAAATCAATCGCGGAGAAAAACTGGAGCTATTGGAAAAGGGCGCGTGGCACCTCCCATACGAAATTAAACGCATACTCATGAAAAAATTGATGTTATTGGAAAACAGGCGTGCACCTCTCATATAAATCTAGTTTTTCATACTGCATATGGGGCGTTCGAGTCGCAATCACAACCGCAGTGTTGCGCGCATTATTAAAGTACCACGTTCGGTGTGAAATTGTGGTGCAGTATTGCCGCTGTTATTACTTGCCTCGAACGTGGCCTGTTTCTGGATGCGTTCATTGTAGTCAAGTACTCTACTCTACTCATATAAACAGAACTTTTCATACTGCACATTCCTGGAATTGTTCATGGTTGAGTATTGGAACATATAGTAGTATAGAGATATACGAAATCAATCGCATACTCTTAGATAAAATTGGGGATATCTAAGAAGGGGGCGCAGCGTCTTTCCAAAGGTACTGAAGGTGTATATACATATAATACTTCGTTCGTGTGTTTGTGAGTGAATCGATTTTAATGAAATTTTTTTTTGTGTGAGTAAGGTCTCTTCGTAGGTGTTCAGATTCCCAGTTTGATCTACCAGATGGCGGTGGAGTGGTGTAATTGTTAAAGTTAGTTATGATCCGATCTGGCTTATATTCGAGATACTAATGTAATGGTAACGGTAAGGGCTGGGGGTCGAGTTGTTACTAAAAAGCGTCAAGTGATAAAAAGTGCCGTCAATGTCCGATTACATGCCAAGCTCCCGTGTGTTGCGATTGGCCCGATGAACGAGATTTGCGTGCTTCATTCGGATACACCGGGATTGAGTTGTCCAGGGGTCAATCTCAAATAACCGGCATTATGTCACCCATTAGAACCGTTGCGCTCCTTGATAAGAGCTTTAAGGTATTTCGACTGAAATAAGTTTGTGTGGAACAACGATACTCACCAATTTATAAATTGCCACCAACTATACCATATAGTTTCTAGGACAGATGGGAATGATGAATGGGAAAAAGTTCTTCAAATTTATTTCCTTTTGCGACTAACCGTTCTGTGAAACGCCAGATCATTGGAAAATTTCAAGAACTTCTTCACGAATATACACTTTCGTTAGGTTATTAAAGACGACAATGGAAATATGCCTTCTGACAACCACCAAACCGTAATATGTATTAGCAGATAAATGTATCACTGGAAATCGTGAACGTGAATTGTTGGTGAAAATGGTTCTACCAAAATATTTCACTAAAAAAAAAATAATTTTGGGCGGGACGAAGTTCGCCGGGTCTGCTAATAAAATATAATTTTTTACCAAAGGTCCTATTTCGAACTTCGAAGGCCCATATCTCGATTTCGGAGGCTGACTTCGAAAAACGGACAAATTACTTCATTACCTATGACTCTTAAAAAAAATTTGTTTGGTCCAATACCCAGAAAAAAAGTTGGTTTTGACGTACAGTGTTATTATTATTAATCACATATGTATTAGGTGCTCAAAAGGTCCATAGTGGGTGTTATTACGATGCTCTATTTTTGTACGACGTTCTGCTTGTATATGCATGTACCCACTAGGGATGCTGCGAATGTGGAATTTTAGACATCCGCGGACGCAAATGCGGATGCGAATGACTAACAGCTAACATCCGCGAATGCGGATGCGAATGCGAAAGTCAAGTATTTTTTAAGAAACAATTAAATTAAGTAAGTAAGTTAAGTTATTTAGGTAAATAAAAAATGGAAAAGTTAGTAATTTTTAATATTAATTTTATAGTTGAATTTAAAAATTAGAACATTATCTTCTATACTAATTATATAAAGAGAAGTCCCTTTTTTTTGTAACAGGTAATCTCGCGAACGGCTGGTCCGATTTTCATTAAATTTTGTATACAAATAGCTATCGGTAACCACCATGTTTTAGGCTGAACAAATTTTACTTTTTTTC
>NW_023458555.1:61087357-61093058 GCF_013731165.1 Rhagoletis pomonella | reverse complement strand
AAATATACATTTCTATGAATTTTGAATAATAAAGTGAAAAGTAGGGATGGGTAGTGGGGGGTTGAAATTCGATTTTTTCCGAATTTCGAACATTGCCCAACCATTCGATTATTCGATTCGAAATTTGGTGGTGCAAATTCGATTTAACTCGAATTTTTTCGAATTTTCCAAAAAAATTTTTATTTCAACTTCTGAATCGAGTTCGGAGAGGTTTGCGTTAAATATTTAACACCAAGTCATAAAATCTGTATCGTTCGTTCAATTAAAAAAAATGAAGTGTCAAATTCAAATAATCGCTTCCGCAGATGTTTACGTTAAATATTTAACACCAAGTCATAAAATCTTATCGTTCGTTCGATTTTCAACAAGGAGGTAGGTGTCAAATGAAAGGGCTTGCCCTGTACATGTGTAATATGGTTTAGTTTTGTGCCATATGTATGTAAGAAAATCAAAAACAAATTATTTAGTAAGTTAAATAAAATACCCCAATATGGGTATCAATCGAAATGGTTTTGAATAAACTTTATTTTTTAATTACATTTTTAAAAACTCTTGTGCTTAAAATACTATGCAACAATTAAAATATTTTTGAGGTGCTTGAAGAGAGTGGCCACCTGTCTAAAAAGTTAAACTCAAACTACACTATGGCTCAGCCGAAACCAGCCCGGACTTTGTTAACATTCTCTGAAAATATACCCAGCCAGGAATAAAACACTCGGCGGATTTGCAAAAGTTAGCTCGTAGTTTTATTTCATGGCTTACTAAAGTCGAAAAAATAGCTAAAATAAATGTCTGAGCGAAATCAAAGTTTAAGACATATATAATAAAATTTCATGGGAAATATTTTCGTAGGACATTTTAACCCATTAGCTCGCCCCTAAAAGGCTTATTTTGACCCTTACTTCAAGAAATCCCGCCAAAAGCAAATTTGGAAGGTCGTTAGAGGATTGATATATTCTAGAAAATTATTCTCCTGGAAAGCCTCTACACATTTAAAATAAAAAATCAACAAAAAAAACTAATTTTGTACAAAAAAAAATTTAAATTTGAGTTTGGAATAACAGTTCTTTTTAGGCACATATTTTTTGTCCCGATGCATCAGTCCGAAAAACATGTATTTTTTTTTACTTGCATCCCTAAGACAAATGGAGTGCCACACACAGTGATGACAAATTTAGTCAGAAAGAATAAAGTTGAAGAGTTGATTTTTTTGGAAATAAAGATGAAATTCGATTTTCTTCTAGAAAAATTCGATTTTATCCGAGTTTTAGCAACACAATGTTCGATTTCGAAAATTCGCCATTTTGGAGCTAAAATTCGATTAAAATTGGAATATCGAAGCTTCGAATATCGAATTTACCCATCCCTAGTGAAAAGTGCTTGGATGGCCGAAGAGGATGAAGTCCCAATAAACTTTGTGAAAAGCAATGAATTCCTATACAACATAAAAGCGCAAAGTTACGTTACGTCCATTTAGCTTTACACACAAGCGGTACCGCTATTAGCGTTAAGAATGTCGTTCGGTATGATACGGTCGTAATATTGCGGCACCGCTTTTCGAGGAAACCAAAGCTTTAGAGCTGAATAGCGGTAGGAGATGGGCGCCACCTTTGTTCTCTACATCGTGATATCAAGCCTTAACTGTGACAGTATTTGCAAGAACGGTGTAGTGGTACAGCGGAGCATTCAAGACCCCAGCAGGGAAAGCTACCACTTGTGAACCAGACTAGCCAACTAGTTCACGTTGCATCCTTTTTCAATTCATTAGCGACTCGTATTTTTAAGATGTCGGTGTCATGGGAGATGTCAATTGTCCGCTCCTGTATCAGCACCCTACCAGTAGAAATACCGTGGAAATCATAAGTATGCCATTATAATCGCGGTGCTGCAACAGTGGCAATGGCCGACATACAAAAGCTCTGGCACGCCGTTCGAGAGATCCGAGTTCGAAACTCGGTGAGCGAATTTTTTATATATTTTTTTAAATTTTATTGTTTTATATCTTTTGTTTTAATTTTTAATTGTATTAAACAGAAATAAAAAAAAATTGCATTAAATTTTTAATGACATTTGTGTATGTAGGCTTTTTTCAAATGAAATTAAATTTCCAATTTTTATTTAATACATATGTATGTATTTCGATTGAAATTATTTATTTACTTTACTTTAATCACCTCCATGCGGACTCGAACCTGAGATCTCACACCTGAGATTCACTCGACGCCACAGTGGACATTCGTGAGATAAGCAATTAACCGCGTTTTAGTTTTTAACCGACTTCCATAAAAGGAGGAGGTTATCAGTTCGTCGGCACGTCAACCGATTTCGGAAAGGTAGTGTCTCAGAGGTGGTCCCATACTAATCTGGTTAAGATCC
This sequence comes from Rhagoletis pomonella, assembly GCF_013731165.1. Classification (NCBI taxonomy): domain Eukaryota; kingdom Metazoa; phylum Arthropoda; class Insecta; order Diptera; family Tephritidae; genus Rhagoletis; species Rhagoletis pomonella. Next base: position 61,090,682 of record NW_023458555.1, on the reverse strand, counting down.
GATCAGTGGATCATGAGATATATATATATTTTTTTAATATGAGAGTTGAGTCGGTTTTTTTTTGCTAAAAATTACTTGTGGTTTTGGCAATTCAAAGACAGATGTTTCTGATCGCATAAGCTGTTCGAAATCGCCGAAGTTTTTGCACATACTAGTTAACGAACTAGTATTTTTACTGGCTGATTTGGCATTTTCCGCGGAGAACTGCTATAATTATAGTTCATGACGACCTGGTATAACTTTTACCCTTAAATGATAGTTCATGAACTGGAATTTGTGCATACTGGTTCAGCTTTTCACTGCCTACTCTTTAAATGTCTACGAAAACACAATGCAAACTTTATGCTCCTTTAGCTTTAATGCGAAGACTGTAATTGTTTTGATGATTTCATTATTTCCTTTAAGTTTATTAAGAGCTTTGACAATTTTACCCTGAAATCATTTCACCCTGAAAGCTTGCTGGTGTATTTGTTTTGAACCGACTCCACGAAAAAGAGATTTTTATTTTTTTATGTATGTAACCGCATACCTTTGGACCACGTTAACCGATTACTATAACTCTTTTTTTAAAGGAATGGTGTTCCTTCACAGGTAGTCCCATTCTAGTTTGGTTTAAATCCGATCATTTGATCATGAAGAGATTAACGATAATCTTAAATTTTTATATGAGAATTGAAGCCGTTTTTGTTTTTTGTTTAAAAATTATTTGTTCATGTAAGCATTTGTTGAAAATGCAGTCTCACATAGATATGTTAAAGTAAAAGTCACTAGTATTTTTAATGCAATCTTGCCAACAGCAGTGTTTTCTGCATGCACTTGCATCCAGAACTCTCTTGGCTCCCCTCGTAGTATTTAATATTCAAATTGCTGTCTTCACTGATGTTCAGAAGGTTTTCAAAGGCTTAATTTGTCATCTCAGTAGGTTTACTTTTCGGGTCACATGAAACCGGGTTTGTTATCCAGCTGTAGACATCCTCAGAGTCAATGTTGGAGATATATTCGACAATGATTTTTTCTAAAAATTCCAAGTTAACGCTAGTAATGCGCGTTAAAGCTAAGAAAATAACTTTTACACCTAATTTTACGAAAGCAATTTAAGTGAAAAAAGATTTTTTTATTTAAACTGCTGGTGAAACCGGCTGTCATCAATTTTCTTTGCGTTAACTTCGAGGTTACATACGTTTTTATAACCGAGCGCACTTGTGCACAAGGGTATATTAACTTTGTTCACATAACGGTTGTTTATAACAGCCAAAACGAATCGAGATAGATATAGACAAATGCATACATAAATGCTCAGAAAGAATAGAGAAGTCGATTAAGTCATGTCTGTCTGTCCGTCCGTCTGTCCGTCTGTCCGTCCGTCCGGGTACACGACAACTCCATTTATCCAAGGTAGGTTAGTATTGAAAATGGGCGAAATCGGACTGTAACCACGCCCACTTCGCATATAACAGTAATTTTCAGATATACGAAAACTACGATATTTTAGTAAATACTAAAGATTACACAGGTTTACAAAAAAAAAGTGTATGCATATTAAACCAAACCTATATATCCCTATGTTATTCGACATGCTGAATGCGAGTCCGAGGTCCGTTAGCCTCCATCACGTCAGGTTCGTGGTCATTTGAAGGTCAAGTAGGGAAAAATTCATTGAATAAACCTGAAAATTCAATAAAATTCATCGGAATTTGACCTTGGGATGACCTTGGCATGACTTCCAGATGACCTTGAGGAATCAAGGGACCTCCATACTCGGTTTCAGTGACAACAAAAACAATTTTTTTTTTTAATTTTTATTGAATAAATTTTATGTCCTATTTGACCTTCAAATGACCTCGAAGCTGACATTATGGAGGTTAACGGACCTCGGATTCGGGTTCAGCGAATGTAAAACCTTATGTATGTGAATTTTCAGGTTTATTCAATGAATTTTTCCCTACTTGACCTCCAACTGACCACGAACCTGACGTGGTGGAGACTAACGGACTTCGGATTCGTATTCAGCGTGTCGAATAACGTAGGGATGTATAGGTTTGGTTTAATATGCATAAGCTTTTTTTTGCAAACCTGTGTTATTCACTCAAAATAGATATTTATAATAAATTTTAGACGAAAATAAAGAATATTATGAATTTTTGGGAAATGGGCATAGCCACGCCCACTTATGGTCGCATGTGTTCATCTTGGTAACCGCTGTACCAATTTCTTCCCAACTTGGCACAGTTTTTTGGCCTTGATACAGCATACGAAATGGCCGAAAATTTTTAAAATCGGAAAATAACCGCGCCCACATCCCATATAACGGTAATTTAGAGAAATACAAAATCTTCAATAAATCAATAAATATTAAAGCAAATTTATTCAAAGTGTATGCTTGAAACAATTCTTTACCAAGAAATACGTTCCTTATAAAATTTTGGAAAATGGGCGTGGCACCGCCCACTTATGATCACATATATGCATCTCGGTAACCCTTATACCAATTTGTACCAAACTCGGTATAGTTATTGTGCTTACCACATAAAAGCAAAACCTTGAAAACTATTGAAATCGGAGTTAAATTACGGCCACTTTTCATATTACGGTAAATTTCAGAAATGCTTGAAACTTCAATATTTCGAAATTTAAGGACGCTAATTTACTCGGCCGCTGTGGTGCAATGGTAAGCAGTGCGCGCTTTCACTCTTCAGCACCTGGGTTCAAACCCTGGTCAAGCAACATAGCAAAAAATATAGAAAAAAGGTTTTTTCTTAACAGCGGTCGTCCCTCGGCAGGCAGTGGCAAACTTCCGAGTGTGTGTTCTGCCATGAACAGCTTCTCATTAAAATACAATCGCCGTTCGGAGTCGGCGTAAAACTGTAGTTCCCTCCGCTTAGTGTGACAACATCAAGGCGCACGCCACAAATCGGAGAAGAAGCTCGGCCAAACACTAACATATGTGCAAGCGCCAATCTATTATTATTATTATTAATTTACTCAAAATTTATACACCCCGGCTTACCATGTAGTGGTAACTTTCGGAAAAGTGAAAAACATACATTTAATACTTGCGCCGGGTATTTGATGTTCGGCTCCGCCCGAACTTAGACTTTCTTACTTGTTCTGATTTACTTTGTTTATTTTTGGGGTTCTCATGCAAATTGCTAGAAATTCTAAAATATATACATATGTCACCAATAAAAAAAATCTCGACGTGCTAGAAAAAAACCAAAGATGTATTTTAATTTCGCAGGCCTCTGTTGTCTTCGCAGCGTCATCCAATACGGGTTTAAATCTAGTGGCGACATCTTTCTAGTCGCCAGGGAATACCGACGGATCA
>NW_023458555.1:61082957-61087257 GCF_013731165.1 Rhagoletis pomonella | reverse complement strand
AAAATCCTGTAAGTTCATGGAGTACTGGATCAGAGCTATTATTTCACCATGATCAGCGCTTAAGCTTAAGTTTTGAAATCAAGTCAAGAATGAATGGTAAAAACACGAGCAAGAATGCAAAAAGAAGAAGAAATTGTGCAAGAAAGGCTACGGACGCGACTGGGCTATTTAGGGACCCCCAGCCTGGCCGATCCTCGGTACGGTGCGTTTGATGCCTTGATCCAGCCCCTTCAGACCTCCAAGCCACGATCAAAAACTATTTCCATATGACTACGCTATTAAGGAGTTTAGCACATAGCACTGATTCCTGATCTTGGCTGAACACCATTCTGACATCGCACAGAATCCTCTGTAGTGCCCATTTCCATCAGCACCCTCGTGGAGGGTTCAGCCGGAGGATTTTTTCCGACCTATAAAAAGAGATTACACGGTCCAACTAATTTGATATTATTTCTGAAACAGAACAACCAAAGTATAGCCGAGTACATACTGTCGTTCCCCCGGTGAATAAGTTTCTCGCCACAAGCGCTTAGTACGCAGTTACGAGCGCTGTCCCCGTCACGATATAAAAATCTTGCTTCACGGCTTCCGTGCTATGGGCAAAAAAGGGCGTCAGCCGCCACGACGTAACGTCCGATAATGGACTGAGATTTACTAACTTCACCATGCACAACTGGTGTACATATAAAAAATAACTAGGTAATTCTTTAGTTTAAGGTATAACTTGCAAAAAATAAATTCGAAAAATGTCAGTAGGAGTAGCAATCGGCGCGTTTTTATCCCCGTATTCACAATTTGGAGGTGGATAATATGATACGAAACTCTCTCATTTCGATTCTGAGAATGCCCGTAAACTCGTTTTACGACTTGGCAGTACAGAAAGTTCAGGGGGCGATGACCAGCTACCACTAGTCAAGTTTAAAATGCACCGCTTTGAAATCAGGGGATTTATTTTACATCCAGTTATAAAACAAGCGAAAGTGCAGTGTTTGTAAGTAAAAATTATTGTACTCGTTTTCTAAGAATTTTGTAACACGCAAGCACAAAGCAGGTATTTAAATTTTTTGAATTTCGAGTGTTTTACTTAATAAAAGAAAATCTTCTACAATTTCCCAATAAATACCCATACATGTGTTGCGTAGCAGTGGAAGATTTTATGAAAAATTAACCTTTTGACAGCGCTCTTACGAGAAAAAGACTTTCGTATCATATTAGCCATGCTTAATATTGTTAACCATTTGAAAGTTTTACCAAAACAAGTTTTTGGAATACATATTGATATTTTTTATGGGCAATTTCACGCTCAGAAATGCAATAAATCACCAATATTCTCTTTTAAAACTCTAGTAAAATATATTATTTAAAAAACTTTTTCAAAAAAGACATAAGTTTTACAAAAAAACAGTGTATATTTTGTTATTAAAAAACTAAGTAAAGAATGTTCCCGAACTGAAACGAGAAAATGGCGTATAGTGCTGTGACTTTATATATATTTCGTAATACATAATTCAATTTTCCTTATATGGCGTCTGCAATGTTGAGTACTTTTCGGTTTTGTCATTAACAATTTTATACAAACTTTAATTTTAATTTTATAGGGAAAATTTAATACCATGGAAATAAAGCCATATGGCTTTATTGCACAGTGTCGGTTCCAGCATAAGAAGATCCATCAAACTACATGACAATCTCCGGATAAAAGAAACAAGAAACCAAACCAATCATGTTGTGTGTAACGGAATGCACGCTAGTAAAAAGAGACATAATAACATAATAACATCCATGGCGACCTAGTGACCGCTGTACCCATCATGCTTAAAATAAAGAATGTACATTTTTCCACACTACTGAATGCATGCAATGCCATGCGCTGCATCCGGTAATCGCTTCCATGCAAAACTCATTCAACAGATTCTTTATGTGACAGTACTCATGCTACATGATTCAATAATACAAGGTTGGATAAATATTGACATTTGTGTCAATCGACTGCCTTGTAAGGTTGCATTTGAGAAGGAAAGAGAAGCGGGTAACAATTTTATCTCCTTTTGTGAAAAGGTAGTAGGAAAAGTAAGTAGTCTGGTAGTGCCGAAACGCGTTTTTGTATACAAATTGATTTAAATATATAAAGAAGATTCCACTGATCTACACAATAGACAATGAATTAACTTTTTATGGCCACATAAATATTAAAAATGAAATAAATGGATATTCACATAAAATTGTTCCAAAGAAAAATCTTTGAAATCTTTGAAGAAATGCTCCCAAATATTCAAAATAAACCATGGTTTCATTGAAATTCAGTCTTGCTAATCTTTATATTGGTTACATTTAAAAGTTATATCTTCAATATCGCAATTTAATTACATTTGGTTATTTAAAAATCTAATTTTTGCGGAATGTTTTTTACTTTTTTCTCCAATCAGTCTTGTTAATCATTATATCGGTTAAACTTTAAAAATATGCCTTCAATATCGCAATTTATTTACATTTCGTTTTTTAAAAATGTTAATTTTTGTAAGGTTGTGTACTTTTTTCTGCAATCAGTCCCAATGAGCACGAGAAAATATCTTTATTAATATTTCCACTTTCGCTTTTATGGAGTGGTATACTTACTTGTAAACATGCAAAGGCTGCACTTGACCAACCCAAACGCTGCAGTGGTAAAAATGCATGCACCAGCAAACGTGGACGGACACCCAAGTCACACAGGGATCCTAGCATGCAAAACTTACTTGCAACGCCTGCACTTGTTGTAAAACGCTACTTTTTCAATACAAATTATGAATTACTCCAATACCCTGCAAATAAATATGTAAATTATTGTTGTAATTCAAAATATTTCCATTATTTTTGATTTTTTTGCCATACTTACTTGAATTTGCCCAATAAGAAAATGAATTTCCACGAAACAATCGATGAAAATATCGGCAGTGTTGCCTGTTGAACTTTTTATACGAAGACAATATTTCTCCTTGTATTTTAGTAGTGGCCGCAATTGGCATGCAAAAAAGAAAGCAAAACAGGCTAAGGCAGAATGCGGGAGCGAGACAACTGCCAGGTTATCCAACCTTGTATTATTGAATCATGCTCATGCTGCGCACAGCATAGGCTTTGTTTCTTTTCTTTTCAAGCACATAATTATCAGGAAGAAGAAGAATGAGAAAATTGAAAGAATTGCGTTCACAGAGAACGAAATGACGAAAAAGTAAAGAAATGCAAAACCAGCAGAAACTAGCAAGTAATCAGCTGATCGGTGTATTTGACTAGTGAAAATATTTGGCGCGAATTTTTGTTTATCCATTTTGACAGCTGCTAGATTCTGCTAGTAAAACTTTTACTAGCAGAAATTAGCAGGAGAGCCAAAAAAAGAAGAGCGTAAGAACGAGAGAGAGCTGCTAGTTTCTGCTAGTTTTTTGGGTTAAGAAACGCTTTGCAGCAGAAACAAGTGATAATTTGTGATAATTATCTGTTAAAAAACAAAGCTATAATCAGCGCTCATGGTGAAATAAATATAAGGTGATGTCACTTACTTAACCTCACTTTTTCTGCATGCCAATTGCGGCCACGCGTTTGAGGGTAATAGAAAAAGGGGGAAAAGGATTAGTTTTACTACTTTTTGGGTACTATTTACAATACTGGTTTTTAATATAGATGTACATATACATATATCAGTGGACTCCACACCAGTTAAATGAAGCTTGCATCCATAAAATATTTTTGCTGTAAACCAATATAATTAGAGTTCCATTTTTTTGCTCAAAAGAAATTCTTATTACTTAGTTTTTATTTTTTCGATCAAATTTAATGATTATAATTACTATTCATTCTTATTTTTCTACCTTAAATTATTATTTGTAAAAATTAAAAGGCCACACAGTCGTACCACACACATATGATGTTGGTTAAAACTTAAAAAAATACTACCGTTCTCTTTATTTAACTATTCTTAAATTCGGAGGAGAAGCTCGGCCAAACACTAACATATGTGTAAGCGCCAATCTATTATATTATAAATTCTAATAAAAATACCATATTATCCCATATGAAATTTTATTTGTATTTTTTCCTTAAGCTCTGGAGTTTATGTAGTTTTAGTTCTTAAATAACCCAACTTTAAAAGGAATTTTATTATAACCTTTTTTCGTTACCATTTTAAAATTACATTTCCGAATTCCAGCAGTTATATAATAAAATAATTATACGTTTAAGTTGCTAGACCAAAGTGCATCATCATAGCCATCCGAGGCACTGCTCCAATAATATGTTGGATATGAATAGTATATATTTTACCAAAAAA
>NW_023458555.1:61081372-61082857 GCF_013731165.1 Rhagoletis pomonella | reverse complement strand
TTAAATTTAAGTTGCTCTTGTTACCGACCAATGACATGCTAAATAGTACAAAGGTACATTATTACCTGCTCCTGACATTATTTTATGTTACTTACCGGAATTACTAAAAGTGGATTTTGTGAAATTGGACCCTTCGAACATTGTGTTATTAATACTATGACAGAGAACACGCAGTATACGTCGCATGAATATGCGGATATCCACCTAATTTACGGTGAAGCTTGCTATAATGCCAGAGCTGCTCAAGGACTCTATGCACAGCGATACCCCAATCGTCGGCATCCGGGTCGTGAAGTATTCGCCCAGACCCATAGAGAAATATATGAAGGTAAGTGATTTTTACTCCCTTCTTGTTTGCTTGCTTGTTAACTATCATTTTTTACTTTTTTAAGGTCGCATGCCTGGAAGGCGTGGCGGCGAAACAGGACGTCCTGCAACGAGAGATGTTGAAGTTGTGTTAGAGGAAGTGGAACTAGGTCTATCGACTTCAGTGAGAATGATGGAAAGACGGACGGGAATACCAAAAACTACAGTTCACAAAGTTTTAAAATACCATCCCTGCCACATTCAACGTGTTCAGGCTCTACAAGAAAGAGATTACCTGTCGAGGGTTAGATTTTGCCGTGAAATGTTGCGAATGCATGAATCAGACCCCAACTTTTTAATAAAATAATTTGGAGCGATGAATCATCATGCAAACGTGATGGTTATTTTAATTTACATAACCTTCACAGTTGGCAGATAGACAATCCTCACGAAATGAGAGAAGATCGTTCCCAGTACCGGTACAAAATAAATTTATGGTGCGGTATTTTTCATTGCCAGATATTGGGACCAGTGGAACTGCCGCCAACGCTCAACTCTTACAGTTATTTAGAATTCCTTCAGGAACGGCTTCCAACTCTTTTAGAAGATGTACCCTTAAACCTGCGGCGAAGACTATGGTTGCAAAATGACGGGTGCCCTGCTCACTACGGGCGTGAAGTCAGAGCTCATTTAGACGAAACTTATCCTCGCCGATGGATTGGACGATACGGACCAATCACATGGCCTGCTCGATCACCAGACCTGAATCCATTCGATTTTTTCTACTGGGGCTGTCTTAAGGACACAATTATTTCAAAAACAATTCAAAACTAAGAGCATTTGCGGGAACAAATAAATGGAGCTGCTGCTGAGATAGCCGAATTGAGTTTAAGATCTCTAAAAGCGTCTTTTCTTAAAAGGTGCCGAGCTTGTATTAGAGTAGAAGGTCGCCAATTTGAGCATATCAATAAATGAATAAATTTTTCTGCAAACAACTCATGTATGTTTTATTTCACGTGAACCCATCCTTCATAAAAAATATTGATAGATATAGCCCTTATTATTGACTCTAGTCCGAATCCCGGTAAGTAACATAAAATAATGTCAGGAGCAGGTAATAATGTACCTTTGAACTATTTAGCATGTCATTGGTCGGTAACAAGAGCAACTTAAATTTAA
>NW_023458555.1:61061398-61081272 GCF_013731165.1 Rhagoletis pomonella | reverse complement strand
ACTATTTAGCATGTCATTGGTCGGTAACAAGAGCAACTTAAATTTAAATCTATTAAATACATTCTAGCGTGTCTCAATCCTTTACCCACAAAAGCGGCTATAACTTTTTTTTTTCTATTCGAAATAGTAAGAGTGGCACATTTCTGAAATATTTATTAAATGAGCAAGTTTTTTATGTAATGTAAAGTTATAGCTCAGTACATTTTTTTTCACCAGAGATAGTCAAAGTTGGGGAAGAAAATATCAAAAAGGTAAAAATCCCAAAATAGTCATAAACTTATGATGGTTCCTTAATTAATATATTTTAACTACATAGCATTTGAATATGGAGAAGCAACTATCTGCAAGTATTTTACATAAAAAATTTACTAAGTATAGCCTTTGTTGTAGATGCAGTTAAAGAAAATACATGAAAAGGCACTATTTTTCTTTAATTCAAAAAAATTTAAATATTTCAAAAACGGTGACACTTTTACTTGAAAAATGTTTGCTTATCAGGGAGCTCACCACCCCACCTGCCTTCTCCTCAAGTTTGGCAGGTTACTTCTGGGACACCCTGTATGTATAACTTTGTTCACATAACGATTGTTTGTAACGGGAAAAACGAATCGAGTTAAATATAGACAAATGTATACATAAATGATCAGAATGAAAAGAGAAATCGGTTAAGCAGTGACTGTCTGTCCGTCCGTCCGTCCGTCTGTGCACACGATAACTCAAGTAAAAATTGAGATATCTTAACGAAGCTTGGTAGGTACACATCCTTCGGGCGTAGGACGGATGGTATTGAAAATGGGCAAAATCGGACAATAACCACGCCTACCTCCCATATAACGGTAATTTTCAGAAATACGAAAACTGCGATATTTTTTATTAGATTATTCACTTAAAATTGATATTTGCAACAATTTAATAATTTTGGACGAAAAATAAGAATATTATAAATTTTTGGAAAATGGGCGTGGCCACGCCCACTTATGGTTACATGTGTATATCTTGGTAACCGCTGCACCAATTTCTTTGAAACTAGGCACAGTTGTTAGCCTTGATACAGCATACCAAATGGCCGAAAATTTTAAAAATCGGACAATAACCACGCCACATCCCATATAACGGTAATTTGGAGAAATACGAAATCTTCGATAAATCAATAAATATTAAAGCTAATTTATTAAAGAAATACGTGTATTATAAAATTTTGGAAAATGGTCGTGGTGCCGCCCACTAATGGTTACATATATGTATCTCGGTAACCGTTCTACCAATTTGTACCAAACTCGGTACGGTAATTTGCTTGCCACATAGAAGCAAAACGTTGAAAATTGCTGAAATCGGACTTAAATTACGGCCGCTTTTTATATAACGGTGAATTTCAGAAATGTTGGAACTTCAATATTTCGAAATTTTAGGACGCTAATTTACTCAAAATTGATACACCCCGGCTTACCATGTAGCGGTAGCGTTCGGAAAGGTGAAAATCATATATTTAATACTTGCACAGGGTATTTAATGTTCGGCTCCGGCCGAACATAGACTTTTATACTTGCTGGATTATAAAGCATATTTTTGACATTACTCCAGATGCAAACATTAAGCATTGCTTTGCCAAATTGAAATTTTTTGAGAGGGGAGATTTTCTTTTAAATATTTGGGATTTAATAAAAGAGTAAAGTTTACATGCAAAAAATAGCAAGTTGATGTGTTCGATAATCAAATTTGAACGTTTTTCTCAAGCGTTTAAAAGATCCTTTGGATAATATCGATGTGCAGAGATGAAGAAATAAAATAGAATCCAATTTTGTAACATTTCTTTATTAAAAAGCTTTTTTTTATTTTATTTTAAACAAAATAAATAAATTTACATAACAAAACCTTTTTTTTTAATAGTCCGAAGAAGATGTATTAAAAGATATTTCGTCATTAAAGCATAGTACGGAACCAGACTTCGGAAAAAGTTGAATGGTCTCATTGCCTCACAATTAAATGATTTACAATTCAGAATTATCCCGAAGTGAAGTATCTAGAAGTAATTCAGGATACAAAACTGTCATGTAAATCTAACGTGGAACACAAAACCTCTAAAGAATTGACAGCATTTTGGCAATGTAATCAGGTCTTTGGCGAAACGAGGGGAGTGTCACCAAAGGGAATCCTCTGTATTTATACCTCTATGATCAGATCCATAATTAGCTATGCGTCAGTGGTATGGTGGAGCAGATTCTCAATGAAGAACGTGGGAAGTCGACTTGCAAACTTCAAAGAACTACTGCCGTTTGCTGTACGGAAGCTTTCTCTACAACACGTAGCGCTGCTCTTTTGTCTTCGTACGTGGGGAAGCTTTAAAGGCCACCTGCAGTAGAGCTGGAAAACTATCGATGGCAGTATCGATAGTATCGATGGTTTTCGACTATCGAAAACATCGATGGTTTTGTAAGCACTATCGATAGTTTTCACTTATACATACATTATTCAGTAAGAGTAGAGCCGGCGGTGCCTGTTTCATCTTGTGAGACAGAATGGACATTTAGCAAAACACGGTAAATAATTTCAGAGCGCAGATGCCGCTTGAAGCCAAACATCGTTGATGAACTTTTGTTCCTTAACAAAAATATGGACGTATTTTGATCCCATTTTCAATAGAAGTTGTTAAATTTTTATACTTTTCTAATCAAAACTATCGATAGTAATATCGATAGCGTCGACATTTTCGATAGTATCGATACTATCGATGGTTGTGACTATCGACTATCGAAACTATCGATGGCCACCACCATCTATAGTTTTCCAGCTCTAACCTGCAGACTAAAATGAAACGGTCGCTGGTATAACACTCAGTAGGGCAAGGCGGAAATTGCTAGCGGCAGAGATCTGCCACAGGATAGTACACCCATTGCCTTTGTTGAAGGTATTCTATAATGTTGAGTTCCTTGAGACTGAATGCTTGTTTAATACCAGCACTGAGCTCGGACTCACACATAATCGAATCTTCACTTATGGCTCCAAAACTGACTCTCTCTTGGACTTTTATCTTGGGAAGTATGCTTCGGTCTCCCCGGCTGAGGTATTTGCAGTGACAACCAAGCTGCACTTAAGGCATTAGGCAGGCTTCTAACTACTTACTTTCAAACTCTGGGTGCCAGTGTCATAGCATGAAGCACCGAAATTAAAGCCTTACGTTTGCAAAGCACATCCAAATCCTTTACGGTGACTGGCTTTAGAATAAACTAATTTAATAGTAGCTAATTTTTGCGATGGACAACATATTTACCGGTCTTTGATTTCAAAGAAAAAGTTGGTTGGTTGTTTTTTCAAATATGGCGATGCATGAATTTCAATTTTCGTTATTGCTCAGATCCATGGTGAAATAATAATAAGGTGTTGTCACTTAGGGGGTGGTTGTTGTAATTTTGGCAATTTCGGCATACCAGCGTTACAGTAATGCCTACTCTATTTATTCCAATTTCATTTCTGGGCAAAATGGAACAAAAAATGGAGCATACAATTTTGTGAAAAAAGTATGCGCAGGTATCACTGTTTCTTTGTTTCGCTTTTCCTTTGACCTCGTTTCAAATTCATTGGAAAATTTGAGCGATAATTTCCAATATTTGTGATTTTGTAAGTAATTTTTTGGTAAAATATATACTATATATATCCAACATATTATTGGAGCAGTGCCTCTGATTGCTACGATAATGCATTTTGGTCTAACAATTTAAACGCATAATTATTTTATAATATAACTGATAGAATTCAGAAATGTTATTTTAAAATGGTAACGAAAATAAAGGTCGTAATAAAATTCCCTTTAAAGTTTAGATATTTAAAAACTATGTACGCATATACATGTACTTCAGAACTTCCATACGGGCTAATATGTCATTTTTATTAGAATTTAAGAATAATTAAATAAAGGGAACGGTATAATTTAATTTGTTTTAATATGAATAAATGAAAGACGGAAAATAGTCCTTATTTTTTAAGTTTTAACCATTGTCATATGTGTGTGGTACGACCGAGTGGCCTTTTAAATTTTACAAATAATAATTTTTAGGCAGAAAAATTGAACTGAATAATAATTATTAAAATCAATATATTTGATCGAAAAAATAAAAATTAAGTAATAATAATTTATTTTGAGCGAAAAAATGAAACTGTAATTACACTGGTTTGCAAAAATATTACTTTATTGATGCAAACTTCATTTAACTGGTGTGGGGTCCACTGATATATGTATGAATTGGAAATAGTACCCAAAAAGTAGTAAAAATAATCATAATCTTTTCTCCCTTTTTCTACTACCCCGAAATGCATGGCCGCAATTGGCATGCAGAAAAAGTGAGGTTATGTAAGTGACATCACCTTATATTTATTTCACCATGGCTCAGATCGAAAACAAATTTCCTTTTAATTATGTAAATATTTTTTTTTTAAGTAAATAAATGATTACACTGTGCGACACTAAAAATTACCTGGGAAGTTATGTATATTTTCTGGTAGGTCTTTTCGAGTAAAACGGGTTTTCGTACTTTTGCCGACTTATAAGTCTGCAACTTAGTTCATTATGAACCGAGTTTCGGTTTATTGCCGGGTTTAAGAAGAAAAGACTTGGGCCTTTTGAACGAATATATGCGAATAATAAAAACCTTAAGATAACTGTGTGTATTTACCCAACAAACACTTTTTTTTACTTTTTCAACTTTTTTCAACTTTGGTGAGCTTTTTACGCACTATTTTATAAGAAAACCATACCAGTCCTAAATTGATTGTAAAATCAAATTTAATCGCGAGTAAAACGAGTGGTTATTTTCAAAAATCGAATGAAAGTTTACTAAGTTATTAAACTTTTTATGAAACAAAATTTTTGCAAAAATATTATTTTTGGCTATACAACTTAAAAATTTTTGCTTAACCGAAATGTCACAATCTGCTTAAATGTCAGGTAGTTAATATGGCGCGTGATAAGTGATAATGAAACCCTCTACCTTCTTTTTTGTATCATGCTGCTCCCTTTCATTTTTTTGTACAGTTGATGATTCTTTTTGGCATTAAAAGAATGCAGGGATACCACTATTATTTTAGTACAATATGATCGTAATGTATTCTAAATTCGAAATCCAAGAATTTCCATTTTTGCAATTGTGAGTGTCGACTGATGGTAGATAAACGACTATTATTCAATTATCGCTTTCCCATGATATTGTGAACGTCGTTGTCTCGTTCAATAAGTCAGTGTGAATAAATTATAGCCGCTTATGCTTCTACAAACAAACAGCTGAAGTAGGATGGACGACTAAAAATTATTCAGTCGCTTATTTAACGAGAAATCGGCATTCACAATACCTTGGAAAAGCGATAATCGAATAATAGTCGTTTATCTACTACTAGTCGTCACTAGCAATAGGGGTGTAAGTGTATATTTGCAAACTACGCGAAGAATGGAGTGTCATATCATAAAAGGTTCAGAGAATTAACGAAACAAACAAAAATGTTATGGTCTCATGTTTCCTTCATCCAGCATTTTTATTTTTTCTAATTCTTCCTTTTGTTTATCGCTGTGACCGCTTAAGTTATATTTTTTAATTCATACATGTGAATTATTTTGAATAGGATCTTTTCATTTGTACTTGAATTTTGGGTACATTTTCTTATCGTATCTCTCATTCTTTTATATATTACTTTGCACTATACACTCCGATGTTAAGGAATGTATTTGAGTATGCTAGCAATATACATATCGTCGTTTAAAGTACAAAACCGCGTATCAACAAAATGCAAAACCGCGTATCAAGATAATGCAAAACCGCGTATGTGAGGTTGCATAAATTATTTACTGGAGAGTAAAAACATTCATATTTCAAATTGGTTCTCTTTTTTATAAAGCAATCGCATTTCTGGCTAGTATATTTCAGGACTAATGGATAAGGATTAAGCCAAGAGTTTGTGTGAGCAAACTCAATTTTTGGCAGCCAATGTCAGTTACGCGGTTTTTCAGAATGACGATACGCGGTTTTGTACTTTAAACGACAATATACAAGGCAATTTACAAGGCTAATAAATGTTGGCAAAAAATTTAGTATGATTTAAAACTATGGATCACGTTGTGTTTTTATATTTCTAATCGTAGCTTAGCGGGGTGTATACGGAATACGAAAAGTGTATTTATAAAAAAAATTCCATTCTATTTTCTCAGTGCCCAAACACAGAAGAAGAGTGGCAAACAATTGCCAACATTTTCAAGAGGCGTTGGAACTTCCCCAATTGCATAGGGGCACTTGACGGAAAACACGTCCACATACAAGCTACGCCAAATTGCGGTTCTGAATATTTTAATTATAAAAAAATAAAACGGTATTGTTCTGACGACAATGGTAGATGCCGAGTACAAATTTACGTACGTCGATGTTGGCGCATATGGTCGCGATTCAGATGGTGAAGTGTTTTCGAGGTGGGTATTTCAATGAGAAATTATTAACTTAAATTTTCAGAAAACTTCTTTCCAGATGTTCTCTCTCCAAAGCATTGGAAACTAATTTGATAAATATACCACAACCGCAATCGCTTTCTGAGGAATCACAACCGGCTACATTCGTGGTTGTGGCCGATGACGCGTTTCCACTGAAAAATTTCATTATGAAACCATATTCATTTCGTCAACATTCAATTGATCAACGAGTATTTAACTATCGATTGTCCAGAGCTCGTAGAGTAGTGGAGAATGCATTTGGCATATCTGCGACTCGCTTCCGTGTACTTCGCCGATGCCTTGACGTATCTGTAGACAGGGCTATTAAGTTAGTTCTTGCTATTTGTGTTTTACATAACTTTCTGCTATCTAAAAATAATGTATCGACACTCGAAGTAGACCATGAAGTCGACGGCACAGTTGTGGAAGGAACTTGGCGTGCCATCCTTCGCGAAGAAAACAATTTTCACAATATTTCCACATGTCACTGATGTCAAAGTAACGATGCTATCCGAGTTAGAGAACAATTCAAAGAATACTTCGTCTCACGGGCAGGGGAAGTTTCATGGCAGTACAATGCTGTTTTGCGTGGCACAACACAACATACATAAGCACTCACCAAATTCGATTCCCTGTTTGTTGATTGAAAACTGAGTACAGGATTCAAAAAAGCAAGTGCCTCATTTAACTCGTTGGGCCATTTATATTTAGACGTTTGTCCACTTTTTGTTTCCCGAATGACATCTTTTTGTGGAACATCAAGAACAGCCGCCACACTTTCCCACGAGTTTTGGGTGAATACGCGATCTTTATACATACGTTGACATGGGTTCCACAAATTCTCGTGCTTTTCAACATTCGCAACGAGATTTTGCACCAATTCCAACCCCCACACAAACGAACATTTTCGCACTCGTTTTTCCAAAAAAAATGAACGAAACAATTATTAAATTTTTTAAGGCATTTAATGACACATACAAATCTTACTTGTCATTAAATGTATTTCCACTTGTTTCGTCATTAGCTTAAAATTCAATGACAATCGTTGGCATTTAATGACAATAGCAGTCATTATGTTCGTTTCCACATGGCATTTTTAAATGGCATAAATTTTTTGTAATTTCAATGCCTAGTGGAAATTCGGCTATAGTCATTAAGTTCATTTCCACATGGCATTTTTTTTAAATGGCATGCATTTTTTGTATTTTCAATACCTAGTGGAAATCCGGCATATGAATATTTTTGTAAATGACAATTAAATTTAAATGACATAAAGAAGAAAACGGCTGGTTAGTGAGCGAAGCATGATTCAATAATTAAAGGTCTTGTAAGTAGCTTTTTCAAAAAAATGACACTACCACCCACAGGGATGTTTTTTGGAAACACGAGGAAAAGGCGAAGAATACGATCCCATTTCTCAAAAGGGTAGTGAAATTTCGAAAAGGTATGCTTGATATTGCATAGTAGTATTATTAAACTAAAAACGGTTTGATTATCAATCAATTATATAAATAGGAAATCATGTTTTCTTTACACCCCTTTTGCGGCTAAACTATACCTCTAAATAATATATCATTAGAAAGGTATTTTGATGCTGATGTGCAGACAATTTTCCAAATTTCAAATAAGTTTAACATAAAGCGAAAAAATCAATTAAAAAGTGACACCAATACTAATGCCGTACATGTACATGGTTGGGGCGGAAATGCCCCCTAAATGTATGCTTTAATATTGATACTGAATTAAAGAAACGTGCAAAGCAGCAGTTTAGGAATCAGATTTGTGAGGATTAAGATTCATGCAAGGAAGAAGGTAAAGTTGAATATGTAGACGAAGAAAGGGATAAAAGCAAAGATTAGAATAAAAGTAAAGAAACCTAAATATAAACGAAGGTGAATATGAAGATGAAGATGAACATGAACATGAACATGAACATGAATATGAACATGAACTTGCACATGAACATGAACTTGAACATGAACATGAACATGAGCACGAACATGAAGGTGAAGATAAACATAAACATAAACATTAAAAGCGATAGAGACAATGATAGAGAGGAAGAAAGTGATAGGGATAAAAAGGAAATACAACTGAAGAATGTGCGATGTTATATTGTGGTGTGTTATACTACATATGTTATGTTATTTAATCTCATGTTATGTTAAGCTAAGTACTAAGCTAAACTCCCCTCCACTTAACCCATTCCAACTAATGTTATTTCAGCTCAACTCATATAAATTCATATAAACTATCCTTAATTTTAGCGGTCGAATTTTGACCGCTGGGCGAACACTAGTATTAATTAATTTAAACTAGTTTAACTGCATTAATTTTAATAAATTGGTTGATGTTTTCCAATAACTATATAACTAGGGCTGCCAGACGTCCCGGTTTTCCCGGAACTGTCCCGGCTTTAGACTATTTGTCCCGGTGTCCCGGTCGAACCTTAAAATGTCCCGGGCTTCATTTTAGTGTCCCGGTTTTTGATTTGATTGCACAAATTTGAATAAAAGTTCAAAAATCGCTCCACTAAGAGAAAAACGCGTTGTAATGTTCAGAAAAATGTTATGAATTCACTGGGCATAACGTATAGTAAACATGAATATTTTCTATTTGATTATCGTTTAAAAGTGTTCGTGTTAAGAAATAATACTTCCATAACACGCACGCGTGGTGTTGATTCAAACTCAACATTTAAATGCATATTTACATGTCTGGCTGTAGTTTAGTGCGGGAAGATGCTTGCCACAATTTGCTAATTTCCAGAGGGTCAGGGTTCAATTCCCATTACAACCAGCATGGAATTTAAATATTTTTTTAACTTAATTATGAAAAAGCAATCGGTAATTGCAAATCGCTTCATTTTAGTATGGGCGTATTTGTATTGAATATTTCTATACTAAATACTAAAATTTGTATACTTAAATGTATTACGAGTTTGGTTGGTGCTCTTTCATATGCGTATTTTTCTAATTTAGCACGCTTTTTTAATTCTAAACTTCTTTCTCTCAGTGCACCGGTTTAATTTGTGAAATAGTCACATTTCGTGATAGTTGAACTTTGCACAAGTAATAGTTGATGATTAGTATATGTACCTAAATACGTTCAAAATGACGTGCACAGAGTTTTACAATTATATTAAGGAAAATACAGAAGTTTTGAAACAAGTTCACAGCAACGAAAAACGTGACTGATATTTTAATGTTATCTTGTACTTAATTTTTTTCTTTCATGAAACCTAGAGTACTTATAGGTACTGTGCTGTACAAAATTATTGGCTGCGAGGCTCTTTCATCAGATCCCAATTTCTAATCAGATCTTTTAGACAAATTTTGAAAATGTTCCTTTTGAGCCAATTAATAAAGTGCAAGTCTGAAGTTGCCAGCAAATTTCGTTGATTTTTAGCATTCATTTTTCTTTGCTGACAGTGTCTTCCATATAAAAAGAATTATCGAACATAGTTTGTATGGAAGAAACTCTCAGTAAAAACAATACCAAAAATAAACTAAAATTTAATGGGCTGCAAAACTTCATTTTAAAAATTTTTATAAAAGGTCTGATTAGAATGTGGCAAATTTGTATGCAAGTTTATTGAATTTTCCCGAGTTTAGCACAAAGTTTAACAATTTTATTTTTATGTTTTTTCATATATTTAGTATAAACTGTATTTTTATAAAGAATAAAAAAAGGTTCATGCATTGTGAAAAATTCTCTGTGCTTTAGTTGTGATAAGTTGTTTTGTTTTGTTGGCGTACGTTGTAATGATCTCATGATCTCATGTTTTCATGTTTTTGTTTTTGTCAGTCAAAATAAAATTTCACTACATCCTTTCGCACGTCCAAATGAAAGAGAAGGGAGCGAGAGGTCCTCCCTAAGGTGTCCCGATTTGGCAACAGAGATATCTGGCAGCCCTATATATAACTTTTGTGTATGAATACGCCAGCGTAGCTTACTGCATTCGTATATACTTTTTCTTAATGCGAATTTGTATAAGATGGTGTTGTTTTATCAGCTGTGAGTAGCGTTTGATTCCGAAAATTTTGTATTTCGCTAGTGAGTGAGTGAAAACGTGAGAGTGTTTGTGTTTTCTGTCCCCTTTTTCAATCGGGGAAGAATAGCTGAAATTTGACAAGGGCCCGCTAAAAGCAAAAACAAAATACCTTGAATTATTTCAGCTTCAGCTCCATTTAGAGGATCCATTTTTAATACAAGTAATTTTTTACCGACTTCAATTCTCATATACAAATTTAATAGTACCGTTAATTTCTTCATGACCAAATAATCGGATTTAAGCCAAATTAGTATGGGACGTGATTATGATATGATTTTCAAATTAAAATGCATATGCCCACCAACATATTAACCCATACCATACCAATTGAAATAAAACATTTAGGTATGTAGAAAAACTCTATCGAGAAAAAAACACTTTTATTCGTGCCTGTTTGCCGAACTACACATATACATCTATTTATTTTGGGAAGCTTTATCACGTTTGCTCAAATTTTTAATGCGAAGATGCATTCTACATTTCAAAAATAGCTTTTTCACGTCTATATTTATATTTAAATGTTCGGTACATGAAAGAAGTCTCTCTATATACGATGCACTATGGGAAATTTGACCCAATTTTGTGGGCAAAATTCTAAAAGTTGAGATATCAATTTAAAACTTGGCTAGAAGTAGTGGCCTTGCCGCGCAAAAATTAACCCGTAATGGTCGCACCTCCAAAAAATTGCGTAATGGTCACCCAATAAACAGATGCCTCGTACGTTCTATTGTAAATATCGACTCGAATCCTCCACTGACCTTAAGTTTAAAACTTTCTCTTTGTTATCTGATAGCTTTTTTTCCAACTTTTAAATTACAACACCGTGAATTATTTCATAAAACCCATGATTTTGTACCAAGTAGTTACCTAAGAAAAATTATAATTTCTTTAATATCGCACAAAATCGCAGTATAAGATTATGGGGAAATAAGAGATCAGGGACTATTCTACCGATTTATGATGAGTTTTTTTTAACGTTTGTAAACATTTTTTTAAAACACTAAATAAACTTTTTTTTTTAATTGTACAATTTGACTTTAAAGTACACTTTAAACTACAATACAAGTTTTCATTGGTAAATATTCTGCTAACCGTCACTCTTTCTTTCCACTTTTCACTTTTGAAAAGCAGCAAATAGATTATGAGATACACGCATTTGAAAGTGGCACAAAATCAAGCTACACATTTTTCAGAAAATTTCGAAACTATCTGTTTGAGGGTTACCAAATCAACGGTAAGTCAATTCATCGAAAAACAGGGTATACAGTTTTTTACTTTGAAGTATTCTCTGTAAGATAAGACAAAAAAAAAATTAATTTCAAGCAAGTCAAGAAATTGACTTTTGGCCACAAAATAGGCTCAAATTTCCCATAGTACGATGGTACATAAGATACAGTCGTCCCGTTGAATTTCAGAAATACTGATTCCAAAAGTTTTATTTGCTCAAAGAAGTCAGCTTTTGGTTTTAATAAACCGCCTCTGGACACCTCATCGACCCAGGTATACGTAGGCTCACTAGCGACATACTCTTCCAAACCAAGTTTTCGCATGATATATTCTGCTATATATTCTAAAGCATCTTCTTGAAGGGCCTAGACTTTATCAGCTTGCACCGACGGTGAGGAAAGTGTGAAGTCATCACATACATCTGCTTCAGGAAGGAAAGATGTTAACCCTTCCACTGCAAAATCATCGAGTCGGAGCCATTCGGTTTCGTCTGGTTTTACGCGCGCAGCTAGAATTTCCGTATTACGAGCTCTGAATAAAAAGTACATTTACGGCATATATGTAATACTCCTATATTGGCAGTAAGAGCTAGTACCGTCCGAAAACACTACAATACAGATATATCAATAAACACGTACGAAAGAAAAGGAACACATACGTTTATAAATAAACACCCAGTAGAACTTGGGAGCATCGTACTATTGCTCGGTGAGTACTCCCTTGGGAGTATACGAATACTCCCCATTGCTCCCTATGCTTCTGTGTATAAGCATGTAATTTTGTATACTCCTTTTAACATTGGATGTCCTAGGAGGGGGAGTAATCCCTTTTATCTCCTAAACGAGCAATCGGGGAGCACACACAGAATTATCATCCCACAAACCTCCTAATAGAACAATAAGGGAGTACTCCCATAGTTACCTCCCAGAAACCTCCCAAAAAGACAACAAGGGAGTGCACATAGAAAACATCCCATATTCCTCCCGAACGAGCAATAAAGGAGTGCTCCCATTAGAGACATCCCGAAAACCTCCTGTAGGAGTAATAAGAGAGCAATGATAACGAACATTTTACATTAGCCAAATAGATTTTGCTATTTATTAAATTTTTTTATTTAACTTTTTAATCACGTGCATTTGTGCTAATTTTACAAGGTCTTAAAAATAAAACATAAATGATACGTCTTACATAATTGCTTAATTTTAGAATTATATTGCAGAGAAATCATATGAAATTAAAACATAATAATAACAAAACGGTAAGATAAGATTTGAATTATATTCACCTATATGCACATATAAGTATGTACTCCTATATGATTTCCTGGGTGTCAAGGATGCTTGCCAGTTCAGGAATCCACCAACCGGGGAAATTGTGAAGGTGACTATGCTTATCTGACATCTTTGTCACCCATGCGATGTTTAAACCCGGGGGTCACACTTAAATGCTGACACTAATTTGCGTAATCTGAAAAGTATTTAAGTAATAAAATACATACTTAATATATTTAAACAAAAGTTGAAGTACATACCAACGGACTTTTATTAAAATCTGTGTGCTATCCAAATTAAATTATTGTGTCCTCCTTATGCTTCTATAAGAAATATTTTCTGTTTGTTTTTTTTTGTATGATAAATTTTTCGAAAACACAAATTTCTTTTGAGCGAGGTGCGTATTACTCTCCTATCAATCAAAAAGAATACTCTTTGATTTCTCGCTTAGGAGACATAACTTTTTGCTCCTAAACGAGTAATAACGGAGTACAAAACAGACAAATCTCGCTTATTGCTCCCAAATCATGCCTCAGGGAGCATTCTTTAATTGTTCGCTTAGGAGATCTCTCATTAAGCTCCTAAGCGAGCAATACAGGAGTATAAAACCGAGAAATCTCGTTTACTGCTCCCAAATCATGCTTCAGGGAGCATTTCGTCGCTCGCTTAGGAGATCTCTTATTTGACTCCTAAACGAGTAATAAAGGAGTACAAAACCGACAAATCTCTTTTATTGCTCAGAAATCAGGTTAAGGGGAGTACTCTTTTATTCCTCACATAGGGAGATCTCCCTTCAAGTTCTAGTGGGCATGTACACAACACATATACAAAAACGGCACTCAAGTACACAATACATTGACAAAAATGGTACTAGACTGTCTCGCTTTGATTTCGGAATGCTTACACATTGAGAAGTTAGCTTACTGCCAATATAGAAGCATTACATATATGATTTACGGTTATGCTCCTACATGTACATATAAGCAGTTTATAAACATGATATTCACCCAGCAAATATTTCCGTAGTCTGTATTTAAACTGATTCAAAAAGACCCCCTTGGAACGCAATGCACCGAAAAAATGTTCAGCAATATCTTGATTTAATCGGAATGTGAGGATATACGCAAGACCGTATTTATCCTGAACATACTGATACAGTTCTCTTAGGGAATTGTTGCTCATAAATATACCTCGTTGAAACGGTAACAACGAGTACCGCCCAACAACCCTCGTCTGCTGAATGCATTGGTCCATTTTGTTTAAAACTTCCAATTGTTTAGGCAAGTTCATTCCAAACGGCTTTTTAGTTGGAAATGTTTGGAAGCTGGTGAATTTTGTGTTAAAAACATCAAACCAGTTGTTAACGGCCTTAATGAATTCGGACGTTTCCAATGCGTTGTAAACGTCCAATCCCATCATATCACACCAACGTAGGGCACTAGCAACGCAGTGTGAAAACAGCTGCAAAGCTAGTTTTACTTTTTGTTGGCCTGCGTGCTGTACCGTCAAATGAGCTTCTGTGACCCTATGCCTTATGGACACATCTGATGCTGCTATATAAGTTAAGAGCTGTGCAGTAGTTTTAGTGGTCAACATTTTCCGTAATAACTTTAACAGATGTGACACATCTGCGAACACAAAAATTTTGCCTTACATTGCCGGGTTATGAAACCATGTTTTCTCTAATAATAAAAAAAGTTCTTTAATTAAGCAAACAATATGCATTTTTTTAATTGAGTTACCACTTGATAAGTCCAACTCTTTCCAAACAGTTTGGTTACCGGAACCCATGTCGGGCACAATCGCCACAACAGGATGTCCCACGATCACTCAGATTGTGATGGTGGCTTCGATTGCCGAAGGTGGGAGTGTTAAAACTGGATACGGACTGAGGAATGCATGGTCTGAGCCAACTCTGGCTAAATGATCAGATGTCTCATAACCAGGTGCTCCAGAGTGACCTGGCATCCAGAGTAAAACAACCTCGGTATGTTCACCATCATATTTTAGTCGAGATTTGCATTGCCGAACTAGTTTGGAAGTACTTAAATAGAGGGCTGGCCAATGCCTTAAGTGCAGCTTGGTTGTCACTGCAGTCACGTAAACTTCTTCCTCTCCACATATGTTGCACCATGTAGTCCATGGCTTTGAGTATTGCAATTACCTCAGCCTGAAAGACCGAAGCACATTCCCCCACAGAAAAGTGAAGCTTATCTCCATTAACCTCGAAAAAGACCCCAGATCCTGACCCAGAGTCAGTTTTTGAGCCATCAGTGAAGATTCGATAATGTGTGAGTCCGGCCTCACCGATGGAATCAAACCAGCATTCAGTCTCAGGGAACTCAACATAATAAAATCTCTTCAACAAAGGTAATGGTGGCATACTATCCTGTAGGATTGAAAAGACACAAGTGCTTAAATCTCTGCCGCCAGCAATTTTCGCCGCGCCTCACTCATTGTCATACCAGTATCCGGTTCTCTTTAGTCTGCAGGTGGCCTTAAAAAAACACAAACTGACGGTAAAAGAGGTTGCTAAAGGGGGCGTGGCACATCCCATAGGCGTGGAATTGTTTATCAGCTATAACTTCGGAACCAAAAGTCACACGAAATTGAAATTTGGTATGCAGATATATCAATGGTAGGTGCTTATAAAAAGATAAATATAAATGAGATTCTAAAAGATGGCCTGGCAAATCCCATAGGCGTGGAAAATTTTATCAGCTATAACTTCAAAACCATAAGTCACATGAAATTTAAATTTGGTATGCAGACATATCCATGGTAGGTAGTAATAGAACGATACGAGTACCGAGTACAGAATATCGATACTTTGCATGAGGACTGAGTAGTATCTAGAACTCGATACTTTTTGACAAGTACTGAGTTCAGAACAGCGTTGCCATAAGTCAAGATATGTCTTGAAAGTTAAGATTTTTTGGGCTGTTTTTTATGAAAAATCTTCAAAAGAAGTTTAAAAGCAAAAATTGTCCAACACTAAACACTAACAACAGGCAGAATGGGATTATAAAAGAAACTGTAAAATATTTAATTTTCTCAGGAAACGTGGTTTTATTGTGTTAAATTGCAAAATATATGATTTATAAAAATAATTAACAGCGAAAAGTTTAAAAAACGGAGATTTTTGTGAAAGTATTAGCAAATTTTTTTGCATCTAAAGTTTCTAAAGCGTTGTTTACTTTTACTTGAGAATTGTCAAAATCGGCAAATCTCAAGTAGCGGTTTCTGGTACGTGCTACATTTGTTCGCTACATCATAATATGATAAAAAGAATAAATATAGTTAAAAAAAAAATAAAGAAACACGCTTTTAAAGCATAATAATAACAATAATAATAAAAAGTAAAAAATAATTCTTAATATAAGCCGGAAAGTAAGTAGACGGTACGCATGCGCAGACAGCGTGGTTGTCTTACTTGCTCTCACACAGAGGCTGTGTAAGGAAATTATTTAATCCTGGCGATCCTAATCAGGATAATGAGATAAATTTATGAAATTATTATATTGTCGCTGATTCTTGATAAGTGTACAAAGTTTGAATTAAATCTGTCCGTCGGAGGAGTCGGTTACAAACATAAATAGATACAAACATACAGGTGAAGCTAATAAAAGGGTGTTAAAAACTGGCGGCATTCCGCCAGGTTGCAGAAATTTTTCAAAATATGTTCGAAGAATATCTTGATATGGAAGGAACTGCCTTACACGTTCAAGGAAAAAAATAGCCAAAACTCAACGCAATTTTTAGCAACTTCAATCTTGTACTTTATTATACTAAAATTATTATTTTTTCGATTCTAATTAAAATGTTTACAATTTATATGAAAGTTTGCAGATTTTTTTTTAATTTTTGTACAAAGTTTGATCCAAAACCTGAGATCTACCACACCTTTTATAAATCATACTACATT
The DNA here is from genome assembly GCF_013731165.1 of Rhagoletis pomonella. NCBI lineage: Eukaryota > Metazoa > Arthropoda > Insecta > Diptera > Tephritidae > Rhagoletis > Rhagoletis pomonella. The sequence continues at coordinate 61,064,332 of NW_023458555.1, read as the reverse complement.
TTTTCGAAATTCTAGCTCATTCTTGAAACAAATTTTTACGAAAGAGAGCTTATCTTTCCAAAAGAGAATGGGCTTCCCCCATTTGCTTCTCGCCTTCTACATTTGCATTTCATTTTCAAAGTGAAGTTTTTTATAAACACATATACCCGTCAACCAACCATAAAATATTTGCTTTTAAAAACTTGTAATAAGCTTTTTGCTATACACATTTAATTTACGCATTTAAAGCTAATCTTATTGGAAGTTTATTCCAAAAACTCCTTTAGATAAGATTAAACTATTAAAAGCAGTGACTATTAAATTTACAAATAGGAAGAGGTGAAAAAGCAAAGCAATCTGGTTTTTGTTTAGTTCTTGGGTTTGCTTTGAGAATACTTGCAAGTACGAGTATTATCGATACTTTTTTGCAAGTATGAATACTAGCATCGATCCTTTTTTAGAGTGTATAATTTTACACTCATAGGTATTTAATTTTCACAGTCCACTGAAATTTCTTCTTGATTCACCCACTCAACAATATCTTCTGTTTCATTTTCTGTGATGACACACATGAGCTCTCGCCCGCGTCGTGAAATGTGAATGCTTAGGGGCTGTCCATATATTACGTAAGGGAGTTTTCGCCTGTTTGTGCTCGAGCTGCATTTTTCGGTTATAATAGACACCGAAGAGTAACGTTTTTTTAGAAAAATAGAAAAATTAAAGCAAAAGTTGTAAAAAATTTTAATATCCTCCGTATTTAATGTAAATTTTTCATTTCAATGCAATTTAGTACTTTTCGTATTTTATAAAGAACAATTTTGAAATAAGAATACAAGAAAAATAATATTAGGTAAGAATCTACGGGACGCCCCCTCCCCCCATATAAGAAAAAGTAAGAAAATTCTAGACCCGCCCTCCCCCATAAAGGTTTTACGTAATACAGTATATTTTGCTTAGCTGCACATCCTTCTTTGCACGAAAAACTTGTGCACTTAACCGAAAAAGGCACTTAAGCGAATTTTCTTTACTACTTCAATGAGGAAGGTATCCAAATCCCTATGAAACCAAATAATGGAGAAGCACTTACCACGTAGAAATTACTGCAAGCGAAATTTTTACAGAATAGTATCTAATTATCTATATAACTACATAAATTTATAGCCATTTTCGTTGTTCTGCGAGATGAACAAAATAAATAAAAAGTTATAAAATTAGGCAATTGTAGGGCCAGTGCAGGTAAACGTAATACTTTCTTTGATAATTGATACTAGTCGCACAATTTTTAAGGCAGGTATCGCCAATGTGCGGGTAGCTAAATGCATCTATCGGAGCAGTTTCCTTATAAATGTTAAAAATAATGCCTCTGATGCGCATTTTTAGGTAGGTATCTTAAATGTGCACTTAAGCATAGAGGCAGCAAAGCAAAATATACTGTATATGGACAGCCCCAAAACTGTTGAAATTTTTTTCCAGTTTTCTATCGAATAGGAAACTTTTTGTGTCAATTGGAGGAGTTAAATCATCTTTTCTTATCGATGCTTGGTCAGGAATTCCACAAGGGACTCACTGTGGTCCTTTATTGTTCCTTATCTTTATTAATGACCTGCCTCAACAATTTAAATTCGCTAACTCAAAGAACGTAAATCTATAAGAGGAGACAACACGTTATAATTATAGCGAGTGTGAACATCAGGAGCGCGCCTTCTCTTTTCATCCAATCACAAAACGTATTTGGGTAAAAGAGAAAGCACGCTCCTGATGTTCCCACTCGTTACAATTATAACGTGTTGTCTCTTCTTATAGATTTACGTTCTTTGGCTAAATGCTTAATGTTTGCAGATGATGTTAAACTGTTTTTGACAGTACGTAATATTTTTGACTGCATTAACTTACAATCTGACCTTGATTCTTTTGCCGGATGGTGCAATAACAATAACTTATTTTTAAGTACGAACAAATGTTGCGTTGTTTCCTATTCAAAAAAGGTTGGCACCACTATTTTCAACTATAAAATAAATGCTCACTCGTTGAACCGTTCTTATGAGAATTAAGATCTGGGTGTATTATTTGACTCCACGCTCTCTTTCTCTAGTCACATTGACTTTATTGTTTCAAAATAGTTTGCAGTGATTGGTTTTATTAGACGTAATTCCTTAATCGAGGAGATGAAATCGTTGAAGATCAACGAAAACACTAAATTCGTATCATTCGACATCAAGGACCTTTACCTATCGATACCAACAATAGAAACCATAAAGACCGTACAAGAATTACTGATGGGAAAAATGAAAAGAGAAGCTGTCACGGAAATAATAAACGCGTTAAAGGTTACATTAAAACAAAACTACTTCCGGTTCAACAAAAAGATATATAAACAGATTAACGGGTTAGGAATGGGCAATCCGACGTCAGCAATACTCATGGAAGTATTCATGCAAACACTGTAGGAGAAATACATGAAAAACCTATCGACCAACCTAGGAGTAAAATTCTACGCGAGATATGTCGATGATGTAATATGTCTAATAGAGGGAAATAAAGAGAAACAGATACTAGACTATCTCAACAAACAACACCAGAATATAAAATTCACCATGGAGACGGAAGAGGAAAGAAAGATTAACTATCTGGATTTAACAATTAAAATAAACGATACCACGAGCAAGATAGAGTTCGAAATATACAGGAAACCAACAGCCACAGACACAATTATACACAATAGCTCAAACCACCCACAGCAACACAAAAATGCAGCATTTAGACAACTAATAACGAGGCTTGAAAGGACCCCTCTAACAGAAGAATGCTACAAGAAGGAACTGGATACAATATATGCCATTGCGGAAAATAACGGATATAGGAGAGGCCTGGTGGAGAAGTTAAGAAAGGACACAAAATCGAAAAAGACTTGCGTAATCTGAAAAGTATTTAAGTAATAAAATACATACTTAATAT
>NW_023458555.1:61032990-61061298 GCF_013731165.1 Rhagoletis pomonella | reverse complement strand
ACTGTGACTTCTCGTGGTATTTTCTGATTATTTCTTCATCCTAGACATCCTTCCTTTCGTTTTTCCGACCACTGCAAATATCTGCACACTTGCTCCATTTCAAACCATTTTTCTGTACAAATTTGTCGATATCTTTAAACATTTCATCGCTAGTGGTGTAAGTATCAAGTACTTAGATCATCAAAAGTTCTTCTTCGATTTGCATTGCGAATGGGTACCTCACTAACACGAGAAGAACATTAAGTCCCACTACGTCCGTACTTTCTTCAAGTGGTAAACTAAAAAATTCACAAGTTTTCAAACTTTTTATAAGTTTGTTCACAGTGTGATTGTGAAGTTCCAAGGACTAAGTAACATATACACGTGCACGAAGCTGCTGCATGTGTTACGAGAACAGCCTCGGCACCCACTTTGGGAAAGCCTGCTCTATATTATAGAACTTCTGCACATAAACACTTGCATAGAGCTCCATAGATTTAGTGTGGATCTGTATTCAAATTTAATTTATACGATCAATGGAGCGTTCATAAGACGTAGCTGTTGCGTAGCCGTTGGCTGTTTGTCTTAGAGCCAATTTACACGACGACTTTTCACCCTGCGTTTTTGGCACGTTCCCTTTTCAAAAAGCCTTCGAAAATCCTCGTGCATTTACACGATGACTTTTTCTTTGCGGCGTTTCCGGCGTATTTTTGACATTTAGGCGTAAAATTTTCTTTGGTCAACTCTTTCGTCCTCATTTTTAAAGCGGAGCGAATCACGAACTCAAAGCAAAAATACGAAAAAGTGAACTCGATAAAAGCGAAACGTCAAAAAAACCCCTCGATTTCGCTCACCGTGCGTGCTTGCCTACCCCGCTGACTTTGCTACACTTCTTGCCTACAAGCTCGAAACGCATGACTTTCCACCCAGGGTGAAAAGTCATCGTGTAAATTGGCTCTTAGAAACGCACAGTTGAGTAGTTCCGCTCAGCTCAGCGGTTGTGGATTCGACGCCACTGGGCGCGTTTATAAGACGCAGCTGTTGGCCAATCGTTGGATATTTGTCTTAGAAACGCACAGTTGAGTAGTTACGCTCAGCCCAACAGTTGGCAACTTTCCGCCATTTTTTCCAGCGGAAAATTTTTACGCTACCTGAACTCAACGTGTTAGGCTTAGGATAAACAGCTGATCGAAAAGACTTACACTGCTTATATTAAATTTAACGCCGCTTTGTTAGGTGACAGTTGCAAACAAATTTATTCTATTTTATATTACTGACATGAAAAAGTAACTAAAATATTTTATAATAATACTACGTTTCTAAATATATGTTTTTACGATGTTTGCTATATAATTTTACACCGTTTAATTTATTGTAACATTGAATGATTTTTTCATCACGGCGGCCGCTCAGCGTTGAATTCTAAATAGTATCGGCGCACCTATCTCTATTTGTTGCAATTTCACTTGTTTACATTTATCAGCTGTTCATTTGGCAGCATATTCATCAAGCCGTTTCTAAGACGTAATTGTTGGGTTCAACAGTTGCCAGCAATTTCGTAGCAGATGAGCTAAACAGCTACGTCTTATAAACGCGACCATTTTTTCCATCATAAAATTATTTCGCTACATGAACTCAACAATTTAAGTCAAAACTGAGTTTTTCCTTACGTCAGTTTTCGTAGTAAATTCAAATAAAAATAATAATTTTTCTGTACATTCTTTATTAAATAAATAAAATAAAATACACGTGTATACATATGTATATCAAATAAAACACCTCCTTGAGGTAAAATTTTCGAGTGACGAAAGCTGAACTAGAAACACAAAATTTATGATAACAGTTTCGGGACGAAAATTATACTATTTTTTTTAACTGTCCTGGAAACTGACGGAAAATAGTTTTATTTATTCGGAACGCTGCAAAGTTCTGTCCATGATAAAAGCATAGTAAGGTAAAACCGTTCTCTCAATCCGTCGGCCATGATTTTTTTTTTGAAGTTTGCCAACATTTTAAAATCGTATAAAATTGAGAGTAAAAAAAGGAACTGTTCAAAGTTGTTGTTGTTTGAGATTGAAAATGAGAATGTGTGTGTGAGTTTGTGTGTAAAATTTCAAAATTAAATTGCTTGCAAACGTCAAGAATTTGAAAAATTCCTCTCAGCCGTTCTACCTTCTTATTTTTGTATCATGGTTCTGTCTACTCCTAGAAACACAAAATAAAAAAACGTGACTTTCGCAACGTTCCGAATAAATAAAACTATTTTACGTCAGTTTCCCGGGGCAGTTAAAAAAAGTAGTCTCATTCTCGTCTCGAAACTGATATCATAAATTTTGTGTTTCTAGTTCAACTTTCGTCACTCGAAAATTTTACCTCAAAGATGTGTTTTATTTGATATAAATTATTTTGGGATATTATTTGGGAAATTTAGAATCAACGAAAATCAAAACAAAAATATGTTTTATTTTTCTCAAATAAATTGCTAAACACGCTATCTAAATCTAAATGATTTATGCAAATATTTAACAATGAATTCAATTCCATTGAACCATTTAATTTTTCGAATACAGAATAGTAATTGCTTTATTCATAAAAAATAAAGTAGGTTTAAAAAGCTTTACAAAGTGACGTTTTCAAAGGTACATTTTTCAGTTTATAAGCCTTTTTTAAAGCTGCTTTATTTTTTTTTTTTTGGATAAGGATATAAAGCGACAAAGAATGAGCAATTTTTCACATTCAAAGAAAAAATTAAAAACTAAAAAAATATTTTATGTGAAAAACGATAAAAAGTAGCAACTTGGTACCAACAATAAGCAACTGTATTCGTCTCATTCTCTTCGCTGCACACATGTGTTTTTTTTTAAGAAGTTTCACTTCTATCACGAGTACGGTGCTGCACTTGCCTTTTTTACTCATGCATTTTTGCTCAGTGGCAATTTATACATAATTAATAGCGGCAAATAAAGTGAACTAAATGCATATGTACATACATATGTATATAAAAATGTAGTTAAGAATGTATGCGCCTTCCCACCCAGCAGAAATCGGTTGTATGCATTCTTGAAGAATGCTTGCTATATGAGTGAATTAGTGTGAACAATTAATGAAGTGTCATGAATTTCCACGAATAAATTCAAATTCTAGCGAATTGCACGATGTCGCTGTTTTAAGTACATTTCTTGAAGTAGAATTTTTGTAATATTTTCAGTCTTGTACAAAAATTTTAGTGAACGGACGTGTTGTGCGATACTATTTTCAGCACAAGCGGGCATTTACAAGATATGCTTTAATACTGTTCCATTAATGCATAAATGGTAGAGCTACAAAAACATCGGAGCACTATCGATAGTATCGATGTTTAAATATTTTTTTAAAAACATCGAAGTTTTTCTTACTATCGATGTTTTTAGAGGATATGCCATGATTGGAAAGTTTATCCGTTGCTGATTTGGGACAGGCAAGAAGTATAAAAATTAAAGCGTAATAAACTCATAATCTTTAACAGAACGCTAAAGCGTAACAATATGTGTTCAGGGAAGTTATAACCAGGGCCTCTGGTTTGCATGAACCGCTGCCCTGCACAAAAGTTGATTGCATAAACTGCAAACAACAGGATAGATCAGACAACAAAAACTGCCCTACATTTCTGAAAAGAAAAGACATAGTAACATTTAAAATACTTAACAAATGCTCTTTTCGTGAAGCGACCGAAACAATAAACAACAAAAACCTTAATTACAATACGCTCCACGAAAAGTTAGAAGAAGCAATTCTAAAAAAGAAAAACAAATCCATTGTACAGAAAACACAAACTAATACAAACGATACTATTATTCCAAGCACACCTCCTAATTATTCTCACACTCCATCCATCACTAAAGTTAATACGATCCACGGTGGAGAGAATACAGAGGTGGCGCCGATGACGATACCGCTACTCGGCTCTCAGTGATTTTGACAGAATCAGCTGTTTTGGTGACGTCATAGTAGAGAAAACAGCAGCAGTGATGTGCTGAGTCAATACTTTTAAGTACCCAATACTCTCGATACTCGGTACCGAAACATTTAGGTTTCGAATAAAAGCGCACATAGGCCAAAAATATGGAAAAAACGCCTAACAAAACCCGAATGTAAGAGCCAATAGAGCTTTTTTACTGATTCAAATGAAAGATGTATATATGTCGGTTCGATGCCATAATACAGAGAAACCCTTACTTGTTTGAAGCATTTTTGTTCCAGCTGAATCGGACGATATCATTTTTGTAGGCCTGGGACAGATTCTGTAACCAGTTAACGACAATTTTCGAATCGGTATCGGTTTTGTCGAAGTTTGATATCAAATATTTGTAAGTCAACAAGTGCGATATCGATCCGAAACTTGTCGCTAACTGGCTACAGAATCTCTCCCCTGAAAAGCTTCTTCATCCGTCAAAGTATTTTTCTTGAACCTTGGACCGACTAAGGTTGAAACTGATAAAATAATATTTTTCTGTGGCGATAAGTTCAAGTGTTTTAGCCGATATCATATAAATTAGTAATGAAAGTTTTTTCTAAACCTGAAATGCATATAATGGCGAGGGTTTAATGTAAATAATCGATATCGGATACCGAAAAGGATGTATAGGGTACCGAAATCTTTTTTAAGTATTGGGTACCGAGTATTGGGGACAATTCAGCACATCACTAATCGCCCTCATTCTCGCCGCTCTCAGTTGTCAACTCTACGATGACGTCACGCTAAAATTACTCTCACGAATTCTGCTGCAATCGGCGCAATCTTGTATTCTATCATTCTTGAATACGATCCACAACGACTCTCTCGTTACTCAACATGATTCAATTATTAAAGGTTTTGTAAGTAGCTTTTTTCTAAAATTTGGCACTCCCACCCACAGGGATGGTTTTTGGAAGCAGAAGAAAAAGGGGAAGAATTCAATCACACTTCCTAAAATGGGAGCTAAATTCTATAAAAACGTGTGGATAATAGTGAATGGTGGTATTTTAAAACAAAAACGAATTTGATTTAATTATTTAATTTAAACAAGCTTATTTACACCGAATATAACCCCCTATTGTTATTAAAAATAAATATTTCTATGTTTATACCAAACTTGCGTACGTCAGATGGCGCATAACTCGAGAATGGATGGTCCACTTTCAGCTTTTTTTTTGTTGTATTTGTTTGCCAGTTGATGGACATGAAGAAGCTATTTGTTTGCGGAAAATATGCAATATTTATTAAACAAAAAAACGGCAAATAAAAAAATTTGGAGCTTACGTTTCTTTCGCGGTTATGGCTCGATTGTTTCGAATTCTTTGATGTCGCACTTTTTATGTTCTGGGGAAAATATTCAACACTGGCTTGCACAGCCGCAGTTGGCGATTGGTGCCGGACGAACTCAGAGCACGCAGCTACTGAACGACTGAGATAGGGAACGAGATCTACATCGTCAAATGAGAAGTGGCGTAATGGGGCTTTCGCACGAGGCGATTTTTCAGGCAACTTTTGCGTTCAACTCCCGCCGGGTTGCACGAAAAAAAATTTGAATGACTAAAAATATCAAAATATAAAAAAATATTAAAATATTCGCCATAAAAAGGCGTTTGTATTGTTCAACTTTGCATTCTACTTTCAGCTAATCGCTTTCAATAAAGTTGGTCGCCAGCCAACATTCGCCTCGTGCGTACACCTTTTAAGTGTGCAATTACATCGCGCCATTGACTAAGCCGAGCTGTCGTGTGACGATTGGGCCTATGGATGCGGTTTGGCAATGTTATATTGCGTCAAAATCTCATTCGGAGACACCAGGATTGTGTCGTGGAGTACAATACCTAAATACCTTCGTTGGCTCATTGAACGCTTTACTTTACAGCGACTTGGCAGAATCAAGAGGTCTCCACGAATATCGACAAATACATTTCGGCATTTAAGGGAATTTCGTCTCTTAACATTGAATTTCTGTAGTCCAACGATTCTCACCCATTTTGTCTTGTTGGCGCCAGCGAATGCAGAACAAACATTTCTTCAAATTTAAAAAGTAAAAATTTCACTACTAACAATTTAAAAATGTTCTTAAAACTTGCAAAGAAATTTGGAAAAGAAATATCACTGTTTTTGTTTTTAGGAGTAGGGTGGGAGTGTCATTGATAAAATTAGAGCGAGAGAAAGTTTTTCTTACAAAACCTTTCATTATTGAATCATGGTTACTCAATATTCTCAACAATCAAACTCTACAATAGAATCGATCGACACAGCAACAACAAACTACTCACTTGATTACTCTTTTCCAAACAATTTCCAATCTCACTCCAATATCCACCCAAATATATTAAACGAAATATTAAACAAATAGATTTATCAATACAACAATAACGACAACGCAATTAATACTCAAAGTAACCCAGTCAACACCTCAACCGTTCATGCAAGCTCTACTAATTCGCACTCAATGGAAACATAGGAAACTCTTACAATCGAAAATTAATTGTTTCTTACTTAAGATTCTTCAATGGAATCTTAACGGCTACCAAAATAAGTATAACGAGCTTACCCTCCTAATACATATAAACTCAAATCTTCCTAGTAACGTGATTCCAACAAATTTCAACTTTTACCCTAAAAACGACATTGACATAAGAACCACTTCAAAAAGGAGAGTGGCTTTTTTGATTTACAGCTCATTGGAACATTCCATAATAAATACCACCTCTACAATCCTGTCCATTTCCACTAAAATCAAATCTAATATAACACTCACTATTATTAACACTTACATATCACCAAAAGATATTATAACAGAACATGAACTTCACCAACTTATTAATAATTTCAACGAACCACTTCTCCTTCTTGGTGATTTCAATGCCTGGAGCCCTCTTTGGGGCTCACCTTCCTTTAATAAAACTGGCAGAATAGTAACTAAGTTTATTCAAAACAACAACTTAGTACTTCTTAATGACAAATCACCAACACACTTCACAACGCGACAAACTTTTACTCATTTAGATCTTAGTATATGCCATCCCCCTTAAATATCGGTTCAACTTGGGAAATAGCCGATGAACCATATAGAAGCGATCATTTTTCCGTCACTATAAAACTTTTCAATACTTGTTATCGTGCAAACACCAAAACTCATTTCCGATACAAGCTTGACTCCGCAGACTGGGCAGCTTACAAAATAAAAATAGAACAACATTTCGCCAATGTTACTATTGATTCCAATGTCAACAAATAAACAGCGTTACTCCAAAAGAAAATCCGACAAAGCGCCAACTCTTGCATTCCAATTTCTCGGCCAACCCCTCGTAGAATTATAACTCACTAGTGGAACGAAAATTTAAACACTCTGAGGCAAAAAAAGTGCTTCCTTTGGAAAACTTTCAAGTAGAACCCATCTACAGAAAACATTATAGAATATAAGAGTGCGAATGCAATCTTCAAGAGGGAAGTAAAAATCGCTAAAAGGAATTCGTTCGTAGAATTCACTAAAGATATCAACTATAATGCCCCCATGAAAATTCTTTGGAATAAGGTGAACTCCCTACACAGCCACTATCCACTTAAATTTATACATGTTATCCTGGGCTCTGACAATTGCACTTTATCCTTACCTGCAGATATCGCCAATCATTTGGCTAAAATGTGGTCAGAATACTCCCAAAATATTAACTTCCCATCCGAGTTTTTATCTCGTAATATATTACTCCTACTTCATTCAGCCATACTCTAACCAAGCAGTCAGAGCAAATCGAGCTACCTTTCACTCCATTCGAACTGAATTCATGCCTTGTAACATTAAAAGGAAAAACCCCCGCAATAGACAAAATTCCCTACCCCCTACTTAAAAATCGACCACAAGTAGGCAAATTAAAACTCTGTGAGCTTTACAATTTAACCTTCAGTTCCAGTGTAATCCCACAATAATGGAAAACTAGTCTAATTATTCCTATACTCAAATCAAATAAGCCGAAAGATCGAGCAGAGGGTTACCGCCCAATATCTCTAATTCCGTGCCTCTCAAAAGTTATGGAAAAAATGGTTGCTCGAAGGCTAATGTGGTACCTAAAACACAAAAAACTGCTCTCAGACTATCAAGTAGCCTTCAAACCGGGTTGCGGCACCATCGATCCACTCCTTGCCACATTTTCCTCCTTTCACTAGATATGGAAAAGGCTTTTGACAGAGTAGGACTGCATTCAGTAATCGAGCAACTACTATCTTGGAAAGTCGGTCCAAAGATGATCAACTATATCAGGCATTTCCCCTTAAATAGAAAAATACGGGTTAAAGTAAACGGTGTGTTATCAGATCAATGGCCTCTCGATAATGGAATCCCTCAGGGATATCATAATTGCATATAATCGACTTAACGTCATTATACAAGAAGACAAATATTTTAAACACGTGCTTTATGCCGATGATCTATACATATTCGCCAAGGTCAAAAATGAGTTACACTTCAATAACCAATTACAAAACTTGGTTAACAACATTTTTAATTAGTGTCAAACCACCGGTACAAGAATATCCTTCGAGAAATGTAGCCATCTACACATATGCAAAAAATATTCATGTCATAACCTAGTTATAAGTATTAACAATAAAACTATACCAAATGTAAATAATATAAAAATTCTTGGTCTTGTATTTAACTAAAACTATACCTGGACAGAACATATCAAACACTTATGTATATCACTCCATAAAAGATTAAATTTAATTAAATGTATGTGCAATTCCAAATTAAAAAGCAATACAAACACACTTGTTCAAGTAGTAAAAGCAACAATATTGTCTAGAATTGATTACTGCTTACCTATTTACGGGTCAACTTCAAAAAATAATCTAGCAAAAATATTAGCAATCTACCATTGTGCAGTTCGACTAGCCTTTGGAGCTTTCCGGACAACCCCAATTGCCAATATATTAGCTGAAGCCGGACTTACTTCACTTGTAGACCGTATTGCATACATCACAGGAAGTATAATACCAAAGCTTGTCTCCCCAGACGGATCTCCATTGAGAAGGCTAATAAGAAACAAGTTCAAAAGAAAGCGTCAAGCGTTATCGGTTGCAGCGTCGTAGACAAAATTTCGGTCATCGCGTTGGCACAACTTCCCCGGCACGCCTCTGTGTTCACCGGTGAAGCAACCGCAATCTTGAATGCTTGCCAAATAGCTAAAGTTAACAGACAGAAATACATGATCTGTACCGACTCATTGGCCTCACTGCATGCTGTCTTGAACATCAACCATACTGACAAAACTATAGCTCTAATAAGGGACATACTTATAGAATACACCGAAAGAATCCAGCTACTCTGGGCACCCAGCCATATTGGAATTAGTTCAGCCAAGTTTGCTACAAGATCATCTCTAAAGATGATTGATACCTTATGTAAAAAAGACGTCAAAAGAGCAGTCCACGATCATTATCTAACTTTGGTTAACTCTTTCTGGGCAAGTTATCCCCATAACTACAAAACAATTAATCCCAGTCGATCGCCCCCAATTTTACCAGCTGAAGTATCAAGAAAGCAAATGGTTATTTATACTCATTTCCGGATTGGACATACGCGGTTTACACATCAACACCTTTTTGTGAAAACGCAGGCACCCCACTGCCCATACTGCAATAATGGCATTCTTACCGTAAATCATATCATAGAGAGTTGTCCGCAGCTAGAAAACCTACGTCAAGAAATAAGCGAAAATGGCCTAAAAGAAACATTAAAAATTGTAAATAGTTCAAACATAAAAACATTTGTAAAATTCATATGTAAATTGAATCTATACTTTGAAGTGTGATATCGTTATACATACCTAGTACCCAAGTTTTTTTTTCACTTTTATACATACACATGAAGCTGATGGCCTCGTTGCTGGAGCTTAATCTTATTTTGTTTAGGCTAATTTTATTATCCTAATGCATTGAATAAATAATAATGAGTAGTTCCGCTCAGCTCAACAGTTGGCAACTTTCCGCCATTTTTTTCAGCGGAAAATTTGTACGTTACCTGAACTCAACATGTTGGGGTTAGCTTAAAAGCTCAGTTAGTCTAGACTTAATTTCCGTAACGTAACTTAACTAAATATTTCGGCCTACCTGTTATATGAGAAACTGTGTTGGCGGTTAGTTAAAACTTAACTTAGCGTAAGAAACTTAAGAACCTGTAGATTTTAGGTTCTTAAGTTACGGTCTTACGGAAATTGAGAGCGGTGAGAGAATCAGACTTGCCAGACTCTCGTTTTTGTATTTCTTAAAAATAAATGAAAGCAAACATTGTTGTTTGCATGAATTTTTTTGATGTGGCATTTAAGGCGGCGAACTGTTAAACAGCTGAAAAAGAAAATACAAAAACAAAATATTTCCGCTCTTGGCTTAAGTTGACGTGTTGAGTAATCATTGATGATTTCTTACGGTAAGTTAAGTCTAGACTAACTGAGCTTTAAACAGCTGACCGAAAAGACGTATGCCACTAATATTAAATTTAACGCCGCCTTGTTAGGTGGCAGTTGCAAATAAATTTATTCTATTTTATATTACTAAAATATTTTATAATAATACTACGTTTCTAAATATATGTTTTTAAGATGTTTGCTTTATAATTATACATTGTTTAATTCATTATAACACTGAACGATTTTTTCAACATGGCGGCAGCTCTGCGTTGAATTGTGAATACTATCTGCGCAACTACCTCTATTTATTGCAATTTCATTTGTTTACATTTATCAGCTGTTAATTTGGGAGCATATTCATCAAGCCGTTTCTAAGACGTAATTGTTGGGTTCAACAGTTGCCAACAGTTTGGTAGCAGATGAGGTAAACAGCTACGTCTTATGAACGTGTCCAATGTGTAAAGTCGTATACAAAATCGAACCCTTAAAAGTTTTGCAAACTCAAAGAGAAATGGAATGCGTACAAAGTATCATTGAAAAAAAACCTTCTGCACAGCCACTGTTTTGAATAAAAAGAACAAAGCTTACTGTGCAACTTACGTAAATAAGATAAGATCTTATCACCAAAAAATATGTAACGTTGAGTAATCATTTAACATTGATACATTCATCAGTACATTTGTAAGTATTCATATGTATCAAGAATTATAGAGTAGAGAGAGATTGGCGCAGTCGAGCTGAGAGCAACTGGCCGTGACGTCAACAAATACCAGAATGAGAGAGCAAGACGAATTCGACAAGAGGAAGCATCGAACAAAAGGCAGTGTTGCCAGGTTTTGAATTTGAAAAAGCTCCAAATTTTTATTGGTGTATTTTATGGACTTTATATGCATACATAATTTTATTGTAAGGATGCCGACTCAAATTAACAAAAATCAATGTTTCTTCCACGACGCACATAGGTAGATTTTCAAGTTTTATGCGGCAAAAAATATTTTATTGCAAAATTGTTTATCAAATGTAAAATTGAAATAATTTGTATTACAGATAAGTTATATTAATAAAATATATATATTAGCCAATAATTTACTATTTAAAATATATTGACTACCTTTATTTATAAAATGTGTGTACACTATCATTGGTTTATTAGTTTTCGCTTTCTGAATCTTCGCTGGCCTCAAACTATTCCTTTGTCACATCTTTGACAACGGATTTAGAGGGTAACAGCAGATTTATTGTGTCTGGGGAAAACGATTTGATATTTTATCTTTTTTTGGTCATGAACCGAAATACTGCTTAAAAACGAGTCCGAGCTCAACAACAACCGGTTATATATGTCACGGTTACATACTTCACGAGAAAACTTCCGGGAATAATTTTCTCGGTAGTATTTGTTGTGGGCCTTTTGAGCCTCCCCGATAATTGTCCTATTGGTAATAAAGAATTAGTACCTTGTGCATTGTGGGTGTCATAGGATGCCACGCGTAAAGCTCATCATATAATTTGGCGGTGTCCAATGCATATTCGTCGTATTTTGTGGAATCAATTTCGTAGCCACTAGATATGGTTTCCAATATTATTTTTAACCTGTAAATTAAATCAAATAAAACACCTCTTTGAGGTAAAATTTTCGAGTGACGAAAGCTGAGCTAGAAACACAAAATTTATGATATCAATTTCGTGACGAGAATTATACGCATTTTTTAACTGCCTTGGAAACGTACGGAAAATCTTTTTTTATTTTTTAAGCTGTGGGAGCAGGGGTTGTAGGTGTTCTGACCGCCCAAAGTTGCGGGTTTTCCGGCGGGATTACCAAACCTAGCATATTTTAAGACTTCTGTCAAAATATTGCAGAAAAATATTAACATTTTCGTAAGCTGGACCGGTTCGAAAATACCTCTAAAAATTTAGTTTTTTATGAATAAAAAAAGTTTCTTACAGGATTTTCTGAAAAAAATCCCCCCAAATGACTAAACAGTTTAAGCTTAAAAAGTTTGCATAAAAATATTTAAAAAAAAATTCTACGGAATCATATCTAATAATGAGATTTTTGATGCTGTTTTTTAACTTTTTTCAAAGACTAGAATAACTAGAAGACTAGAATAAATTTTCGCACTCTTTTTATTTCTTTGCAAAAAAAAACTCATTCACATCCCAATTATTTTTTTTTTTATCAAATACCAACAAATCAATTAACATGTAATGTCACACGTTTTCTTACCTTCCTTTCTTTCATACTTTGAATGAGCTTATTCGCAAAGAAATTAAAAGGGAGATAAAATACCTTACCAACGATACCTCATAAGCAGACGTGGGCACTACCACAAACAGAGTGAGCTACGCTTCCGCTCTTTTAGCACCTGCTAACTCTCTGCCCATGCCTGCTCATAAGTCTAATTGGTAACACAGGGTGCTTCTAATGAAAATAAAAATTTTATGCTGAAATACACATGCTAAGACCTTCGAAATTTTGTGCTGGGATATGCGTTACAGCTTCGCAAATTTTACCCCTACCGAAACAAAAGATGTATACACATCAAAAAAATATATATAAAAAACTTTTTATTAATAAAAAACTCAATTTGTGGAGGTATTTTCAAATCGGTCCAGCTCACGTAAATCTTAAGATGTTTGCGAGGTATTTTGGTGGAAGTCTTAAAATGTAATAGATTTTATAATTCCAGTGGAAAACAGTACCAATTTTTTTTTGGACGAGGAGTGATGCAGTCTACTGTACATAAGTTGACTATGATTACTGGGCCGTGCTATCATAGTAGCACAATGCCACCAAGTGCATTTTAAAATTTCCAGGCAATAGCCACATGCGATTATCGATTCTATTTTTTGTTGTTTGTGTGAAATATTTTATTTTTATCAGTATTTTTCTTTTAATCAAAATATGTTGAATTAAAAGTGAAAATAAAAAAATATTTTGCCAGGTCGGTAGCAATTAGTCCATTTTAATTTGTGATTTCACTCATTAAAGGTAGCTGGTGAATTTACTAAGGTGACGTATTCTAGGAACTCATGAAATGTGATGAACAGCATTACAGGTAATCTGGTAGGTCCGGTGAATTCACTAGCTCCTCACTGGTGCGTCGTGTTCAACATTCGCTGAGTTACCTAGGTAACAGTCGTATTATAAATTTTTTTTTTTTGCTTTTTTTCAACTGTTGATTCATGAATTGAACTTTATAGCGACAATGTTTTCAATTTATTTGTGCTTGGCGTTACGTGTCAGTTTCGGTGGTGAAAAAAATAAAAAAATAAATTGAAATAAATATTGGTAATAATAATAATTAATTGTTAATTGTTTCAAGAGGTGAGGACACGCACTTATGAGCATCAGTTTTTTAATTATTTTGTTTTTTGTTAATCTTGTATAAAAAATATGGTTGATTATACGATCCAAACTCCAAAAATGCGATTGTTTTTTTTTATATGGAGAAAATGAGCGACACCATCAACAAAAAAATTTTTCAAAAACCGCTGGTAAGTCCTAGCTACCTTAGACTTGCACTTTATTATACCATAATTGAATGGGATAAAAACTGCATACTCAACTTTTTTCAAAAGAGTGTAATTAATTGCAGAGAGAGAAAATTTGCAGAATTTCCTTTAATTTAGCGCAAAGTTTGGAGCACTAATTTTTGGGGTTTATGTTGTAGAGTTAACCACATTTTTGTAAAAAAAATGCGAAAAATAAAATAATTAAAAAACAGTTGCCCGTATTGCAAAAAAATTGCTGTACCTAAACTTTATTGATTGACTGTACATATGTATATATAGTATGCATTAATATTATTTAAGTTTAATTAAAAGTACTTATTAATATGTATAAATCTTGTCTAAGATCAACTCCTAATTGCTATTGTAGCAATAAATCGTTGTAGGTCGTTGTGAACCAGCTGCACTATCAGCAGGTAGAGGAAATACCGCCCACAATCAACTTTCCGGGTTTAAGTGCTAAGCAACTGGAGGAGCTGAATGCGAAGATAGACAAGGAAAACCGCGCACTCTATGTAATACGATAAAATATATTAATCGGAACTTAATAACTTAATTTCGTTAATTAATTACTCTTTAACTGTCATGGTAAGTCTATGAAGTCTCTTCTGCAACCAGCAGGGGTTATTAGAAATTTAAAATTTATATTGTCCGACACGTTGATGCAGGAATATAACGTAGATGGAATTCACGGTAAAAAATCTCTAAAAGGTCTAGACAACTTTTACGATGCGCTGATAGGTAAATCAATGAAATTTCTTATTGAATTAAAGCTTAAACAGATGGCAGCGTTTACCGGATTATCTCGGAACCACTGCAGTTGATCCAGATTAAGTCCGAGTTAATCCGGATCAACGCTACCGTCTGTTTAAGCATTTAGGTACACATCCAATCCAAAAGCGTTTTTAAATTAATTTTTCTCATTTTCAGAATCAATCCCAATTGGCGACAACTTAGGCCCGGCTGAGTTACGGAAGGCAATACAGTTGCAAAAAAAATAGATTCATAAAGGCAAAATGTATAGGCCAAAATAACCACCAAAAATATATTTAATTTATGTTATACAGACCAACAAGGAGCAACAGAAATGTGAGCAGTCATTTTCGACATACATATGTACATATGTACATATGAACATACATACATTTATTCCGACGTTGAATCTGAATTCGGCTGAATAATAGCGTCAGAATTTCGAGATACGTCGAAAATGGCTCATCTTATTTCTGTTGTTGTTTTTTTCTCTTTAACTGTTCGTCAAATAAATGAGTGGTAGCTAGTGAAGCAGTTCATGAGTGGAACTTAATAGTAGGTATACCATGACTATAATGAGATAGGTGGTGAATTGTAGTTAGTGAGTTAACTTGTGAATGGAAGCTAATGGTAACTAGTGAGATAGCTTATGAATGGTAATCCAGTAGGTGTAAATTGATTACTGCCTATGACATCCCCATGTTAAATTCATGGATTAATTGCATTGCTGGTAATCTGGCGGGTAGCTAGTGGTGGTTACCGGTAGCGAGTGAGTTCACTAGTGCCTCACTAGTGCTCAGTACTAGAGGGTTACTAGAAAAGTGTCATAATCCAAAAAAAAAAAACAAAAAATCGAGTTACGTATGCAAAAATGCATGTTACCCATTTCTTATGGCATTTGTTTTTGTTATTCTATGGCTTTATAACAATTATTCACAATAATTATTATTGAGCTTGAGGCCGTTTTTAATGAAAAACTTAAAGGATAACAATAATTTGAAAAAAATGGTAGAAGTGCTATCACCACATTTCCTCATCAGAATTCTTTCAGTAGGATTCGAACAGACGATCCCACTGACTCAGTTAGTTGCCTACGCACTGTGCTAAGTTCGCCTTGTTAATTCTTGTTGCTTTTTTCCACTATTTCATTTGTTAAGCCAACTGCAATCCAGCGCAGCTGTTCCAGTGCTATTTAAACTTGATCATGTGGTTGTTGGTTTTTGTTAATATTTCTATTATTAGAATGTTTAACTGTTAGGTGTGCTCGTCCTTAAAATATTTCTTTTTGTTATTTTATGGCCTTATAATAATTATATTCAACAATTTTTATTGAGCTTGAGGCAGGGCCGGATCGTAAGCTCGATTTTGGGAGGGGAAATAAGAATCAAGAATTTTGTACGCCCAAGTATCTATGATAGACATTTTATTTTATTATATTATACATCTATTGTATATAAATGAATTATATTTTTGCAAATCATATGTTTTGAGTCATATGTTTTTGAGAAAAATACAGCGTAGTAAGTTTAAAATTTCAAAATTACATTTCCCGAATGAAAAATAAAATATTCGAGCTAACTCGACGGCACATAATGTGCTTTTTTAACACTTCATGCCAATTAATCGTTGCGCTTTCGACAGAATAAATATTTTGATATGAAGGAAAATGACTTTCAAAGCTAATTTAATTGGTATTCAAGGAAAAATATTGCCATTGAGTCACCAGCACTCCCTGATCTTAAAAAAATTTGATCAAAAATAGTCTTCTTTGAAAAAAACATGCAAAATCCAACGGATATATTTAAAAAAAAAAAACATTTTTTGGATTTTTTATTATACTAATAGTAAAGATTTTGGGACGAGAAACACGATTCCACTGTTTAAAAAACGAAAAATAAAATCAACCCCTCATTTTGAAAAATGCATTATATATTGCATTTTTTATTATTTGCATGCAGCTGTGCATCCTTCACACAATTTTTATCCGTCGAAAAACAAGCCACGGTAGAGGTAGTCTCTAGGCCTTTTGAGAGCTAAATTATTACGTTTCTAAAGTTAAACTTCGAAATTTCATTCGACATTTTACGCATTTTTTTTCTAATTTCGGAGTAAAAACTAGTACAGCAGTTTCGAAGTTTGGTTTAAAATTGTTATAACT
Source organism: Rhagoletis pomonella (assembly GCF_013731165.1). Lineage (NCBI taxonomy): Eukaryota > Metazoa > Arthropoda > Insecta > Diptera > Tephritidae > Rhagoletis > Rhagoletis pomonella. The sequence goes on along the minus strand of NW_023458555.1, from coordinate 61,044,494 downwards.
TGGCTCTCAGAGGGCCTAGAGGCTTCTACCTTGGCTCAAATTAAAGGTCTTAAATTATTGTTCAAGGGATATATAATTGAGTAAGGATGCACAGCTGCATGCAAATAGAAAAATATGCAATAAATAATGCATTTTTTGAATTAAGGTGCTCAAATTTTTCTTCGAATTTTGAACAGTGGAATCGTATTGCTCGTCTCAAAATCTATAATACTAGTATAATAAAAAATACATAAACTTTTTTTTTGAATAAATCCCGTGTATTTTGCATATATTTTTTTTTGAAGAACTCTACTTTTCACCAATTTTGTTTATGTCAAGCGGTAATTGTGGCTCTGTGGCCACAATTGAAAGGGATTTACTTTTGCTTTCAAAACCATTTTGTTTCGTATCAAAATGATGCTCCTGTCGAAAGCGCTACGATTAATTCGCGTGCAGTTTCAAAAAGCACACTGTGCGGCTTGTGAAAGGACAAGAGATGTATTTTAAAAGGCTGTGCAAATTTTTCAGATATGAGTTCAGCGACAGAATCTAACAGAAATGGCCAATTTCATATCAGAAAAAAATTTCAATTAGCACGAAATTGTTCCGGAAGTAGAACCACAATACCAAGAGTGTAATTGAAATTCTTTACCAAACTCGGATTTCTCGACTGACGCGGATTTGGGAGGGGAAATTTCCCCTATTTCAAAAAACGCGTTGTAAGATGTAAAAACTTTTATTTGATTACCGTTTAAAAATGTTCGTATTTAAATCATTTCCATTATACTTACACTACATATAATGGAAATATTCAATTCAAATTCGCCCGTATTAAAATGAAGCATTCTTCACTGCACAGATAGCGTTTTGCAAGTCTCGGATGCTTTTTCATATGTAATTAAGAAGGTTTATCGTCGTCTCAGAAAACGGATGTCGAATGTTACAAAACACGGTTTTGAGAAAATTGACTTTGAAGTTTAAGCTCGAATTAGTCCGAAACTGTACGGTAGATTTTTGTAATTTTTAAAGCAGGCGTAGTTGGCGTTATTATTTTTGATTTTCCATATTTTCACATTTAATATCTCTTAACGTTAATGAGAAAATTGACTTTTCATTCCGTATACATTTGTCGTAAGTAGCGTTTACTCACCACTTTGTTTTGTCCATAGAACATACGACAATACTAAAGTATCTATTTCAACGACGATGGTATAATTTGATGAAAAAATCAGACATATTTATCAAATAATGATTACTTATTAGAAAAAACATATTCATGTATTTAATAAAAAAAAATCTGTACATCTCTTATGCTGTAAATATATTAAGAACATACGTTTTCTTTATATAAAAACAAAAAACAATATTTAAATTCAGTCTTTTGTACATTTTTATTTCTTTCATTTCATTGTAGACTCAGTGCCATCTGAAATTTAAAATTTTAAAATTAGTTACTTAGTTTAATTTCCAATTTTAATTGTGTCGTTATAGTAGAGGACCATCGAATTGTCGTGAGTTCAAAGTTTTGCGATACATACGACAAATGTTTTATGATTAAAACAAGATTATATTTGTATGGGAATTTGTCGTATTTGCCACCCACTAGAACTTGAATGGAGATCTCCCTAAGTGAGGAATAAAAGAGTACTCCCCTTGACCTGATTTCGGATCAATAAGAGAGATTTGTGGACTTTTTACTCCCTTATTACTCGTTTAGGAGTCAATAGGGACATCTCCTAAGCTAGCAATTAAAGAATGCTCCCTGAGGCATGATTTGGGAGCAATAAGCGAGATTAGTCGGTTTTGCACTCCTGTATTACTCACTTAGGAGTATAATGGGAGATCTCCCAAGTGAGCAATAAAAGTATCCTCCGGGATACATGTATAAGCGAGATTTGTTGGTTTTGTACTCCGTTATTACTCGCTTAGGAGCAAAAATCGATGTCTCCTAAGCGAGCAATCCAGGAGTATTCTTTTTGATTGATAGGAGAGCTATACGCACCTTCTTCAACATAATTTTGTGTTAACTGATGTGTAACTGATGTGTACATTCATACTTACATACATATGTATTTCTTATTGAAAAATTTAAATCAGGAAACAATCAAATTAATTGGAGAGCAAATCTTTAGAGCCGCTGGTATGTATGATAGCATTTGTTTAAACTTATAAATGGTTGTATTATTTAACTCAAAATATATTTCAGATTACGGGGCCAGCAATTAAGGCGTCTAAGTTCTAGCGTTGCAATCTTGCCCCGCCCAGAAAATTTACTGGGTACAGCCGGAAATTTTTCAAGGCTTGAATCGTTTGGTCCACTCCCGGGTGAATACAAGTGAAATAACTTTTCCAGGAAATCATCCTCGTCACACTTATCTTGTGGATTATATAAAAGTTTTCTAATTTTAGTTAATAATGTAATAATACTTATTTAGGTTTTTTGCTATTTTTGTAATAATCAGCTTAAATCCCAAGGGAGTACTCACTGAGCAATCGTACGATGCTCCCAAGTTCTACTGGGCACATACGACAAATGTTTTATGATTTAAAAAAAAGTACGTTTGTATGGGAATTTGTCGTATCCCAGTAGAACTTGGGAGCATCGTACGATTGCTCGGTGAGTACTCCCTTGGGAGTATACGAATACTCCCCATTGCTCCCTATGCTTCTGTGTATAAGCATGTAATTTTGTATACTCCCTGTAACATTGGATGTCCTAGGAGGGGGAGTAATCCCTTTTACCTCCTAAACGAGCAATCGCGGAGCACACACAGAATTATCATCCCACAAACCTCCTAATAAAGCAATACGGGAGTACTCCCATAGTTACCTCCCAGAAACCTCCCAAAAAGACAACAAGGGAGTGCACATAGAAAACATCCCATATTCCTCCCGAACGAGCAATAAAGGAGTGCTCCCATTAGAGACATCCCGAAAACCTCCTGTAGGAGTAATAAGAGAGCAATGATAACGACCATTTTACATTAGCCAAATAGATTTTGCTATTTATTACATTTTTTTATTTAACTTTTTAATCACGTGCATTTGTGCAATATTACAAGATCTTAAAAATAAAACATAAATGATACGTCTTACATAATTGCTTAATTTTAGAATTATATCGCAGAGAAATCATATGAAATTAAAACATAATAATAACAAAACGGTAAGATAAGATTTGAATTATATTCACCTATATGCACATATAAGTATGTACTCCTATATGATTTCCTGGGTGTCAAGGATGCTTGCCAGTTCAGGAATCCACTAAGCGGGGAAATTGTGAAGGTGACTTTGCTTATCTGACATCTTTGTCACCCATGCGATGTTTAAGCCCGGGGGTCACACTTAAATGCTGACACTAATTTGCGCAATCTGAAAAGTATTTAACGGTGCATTTATAAGTAATACAATACATACTTAATATATTTAAACAAAAGTTGAAGTACATACCAACGGACTTTTATTAAAATCTGTGTGCTATCCAAATTAAATTATTGTGTCCTCCTTATGCTTCTATAAGAAATATTTTCTGTTGTTTTTTTTTTGTATGATAAATTTTTTCGAAAACACAAATTTCTTTTGAGCGAGGTGCGTATTGCTCTCCTATCAATCAAAAAGAATACTCTTTGATTTCTCGCTTAGGAGACATCACTTTTTGCTCCTAAACGAGTAATAACGGAGTACAAAACCGACAAATCTCGCTTATTGCTCCCAAATCATGCCTCAGGGAGCATTCTTTAATTGCTCGCTTAGGAGTTCTCTCATTAAGCTCCTAAGCGAGCAATACAGGAGTACAAAACCGAGAAATCTCGTTTACTGCTCCCAAATCATGCCTCAGGGAGCATTATTTCGTCGCTCGCTTAGGAGATCTCTTATTTGACTCCTAAACGAGCAATAAAGGAGTACAAAACCGACAAATCTCTCTTATTTTCCTCTTTTATTCCTCACATAGGGAGATCTCCCTTCAAGTTCTAGTGGGATGTGACGCATTTTCAGCACATACATACAACAAAAGGCATACCCAATCATTAATATTATGTAACATACGACAAAATGCGCACGAATTATCTCAAAAACAAAGGGAGATATAAAAAAATGGATTGCAGAAATCAAAAGAGCATATCCAACTTAGTAAATCTGCATCAAAATCCCAAAGTCGGGATTTTGCACATTCGTCATCCGTTTTCTGAGGCGACGATATGTACCCTGCAGTGAAACCCCAAACTAGTCAGGAAAAATACTAGTTTACAACTAGAATTCCCTGACAGAGACCGAACTAGTTCGAAAATGACCAGACTTATCCCAAGTACAAAATGATTTTATCATGCCGTTTTATTTGACTTCGACAATTTAATACAATAAAGTACACAAAATATTATAACTTTTATTTTGGTATATTGTAAACCATTAAATCGAATACGTATTCAATTATACCAGTCCTGTTAAATAATGATTAATCATAATGATTTTTAATTAAAGCATGTTTTTTGGATAACCGTTCAATGAACAAATACCGTTATTACCACCTTTTTAATGAGTAATAATTAATTACTTAAACAAAATGTTAATTAATTCATTAATTACTCACTATTTTGTTATTTTTGAACATTTTCAATTATCTGACTTTTTTTATTTACACGATTAAAAAATTTGATTTGATAAATTTCTATTACCAACAACAAGCCAAACTATAGACAAAAATTAAGAATATTTAATAACTGCTTGAATTATTTATTTATTTTATTCTTATCCAAATCTCAAATTTCAAACATTAATTATTACTTTTATAAATTTTAAAAATAATAGACTGAAATGTGCAAAGTTAATGAATTTAATTTATTTTAATGAAAACTTTTCTTTTTATTTTAGTTACCTCAAAAATGATCAAAAGAATTCATTTTATTTTTAACTAAAATGTTTCCTTTTGCATATTCAATATTATTAAAAAAGATAAAAATATAGTATTTTTTTTTTATTGTATATTCATGAATTTATTTTATTTTTTGATTCCCAAAGTAGTGATTTTGGTCCATAATTAGCCTAGCATTTTTCTGTCTATTTTGAACTAGTATGAGACCGGTATATTTCTGACCGAAATCTGACAATTGCCATCTCATAGGACATCCCCATGTTAAAAATACCAGTTGATTGCATGGAAAAAATATAGTTGGCTGACTAGTTGGGCATGCAGTTCATACTAGTTGTGAGGTAGTTTACAACTAGTACATTTGGTTACAGGGTATACAAAGCATGCACAGCGGTGATGTTGATTCAAACTCGACATTTGAAAACACATTTACATGCATGGTTGTAGCTGAGTGTGCAAAGACGTTTCCCTGTAGGATCTCGGAATAGACTTAGAGCACACCACAAACTAGACTGCAAGTGATTGTAACTAGTCCAAAGTTTGGTCCAACAACATGTAAAATTCTATTTACATTTAACATTGAATATCCTAGGCGCGGCCAATTGTCCGCTTCTGCATTACATTGTGACCAATTTGGGGGGGGGGGGGAAAAAACAAAAATAAAATTTGCGCCAGCTGCGACTCGAACCGGGGTTCTCAGATTTTCTAAGTGGATACTCTCTCCGCATGCCGACGTCCCACATGAAAATTTGTTGACTAAGTGCCTACATATCAGCAAGTCGTTAATTGTACCCGTTGTCCGCTATTGCATGACATTGTAACCAGTTTTAGATCAAAACTCATACCTTATGCATTACATTCGGACCACTTTTAGTACAATTCACCTGTTTTACATTACATTGCTTTATATTTTTGGACTATCTTTGGTCTAGATACAAAGCTACTATACCTACGACTATATTTTTCGAGCAATTGGACCAATCTTTCCTTCAGGGTTGGTACATAGCCCTAACACAATGAAAACGATGAGCTACGGACCACAGCTGTCAAATTATTTTAACACGTACTCTTATGTAGATAATTATTTTGGCGACGACAGGGCTACGCGACGACTGTGGTTGTGGCCAGATTAGAATTAGATCTATTTCTATTTTTCCAGCGACAGATAAGGTTCTTCCTCTTCTTTTATATCAAACTCATACAAATTAATGATGTCGCTGCCGCGTTCAAAGAAATCGTGTCGCCATCGACAAAGCGTTTAGATAATGAAGATAACAAATTGGAAGCTCTGGCCCGGAGCTCATCGTTTTCAATGTGTTTTTTTTTTAATTCTAAAATTTTTTTTCCATCAGTGTTGCTTTTTTCCAAATAGCACTGGAACAGCTGCGCTTGATTGTAGTTGGCTTAACAAGTGAAATAGTGGAAATAAGCAACAAGAATTAACAAGGCGAACTTAGCACAGTGCGTAGGCAACTGGCTGAGTCAGTGGGATCGTCGGTTCGAATCCTATTGAAAGAAGTCTGATGAGGAAATGTGGTGATTTCCTACGAGTTAGTTAACAAATAAATAAAAAAAAAGTTTATATAATATTTACGTGCATACACTGGTCGAAAAAATTTTAGTTGCACCAAGTATTTTTATTGTGTTATTTAATTTGCGTTACTTTTTATTATATAGTTCATTATTTAGCAAATACAATGTAAATCCAGGTTAGAAACTTTATACAAAAAGAAAAAAATTCAAAAAACTTTCGTAAAAATTTCGAGCTTTTTAATTCGATTTTCTAGAAAGATTTTGAGTATGCCGTTTTGTACCGCACTCAATTCTATTATAATAAAGTGCAAGTTTCAAGTGTCTAAAAATTTTCGGTTCAGTATTTTTTGCCAAAGTTTTTGCGGTTTTCTTCCATATGAAAATAAATTCAGCCCAATTCTGAATATTCCCGAGGATTTCATTTCTCGCGGATTTTACTTTTCTCGAGAATAAAATCCTCCTATTCGAAACTGTCAGGGAGCAAAATTTCCCCGAACAATTGGGAGCAGGAAACTCGAACTTTCGAAGAGCTCTTTGACAGTTATTTTGACAGCTCAAGTCCCGCCACTTAATTTGCGTGTTTTACACATAAAAGTGTGTTTCACATAAAAGAGTATTTCAGATTAAAGTTGTTAATAAATCAGTGCGGGGAAATTTTAAATCTTTGTTTTAAATTAGAGCTCAATCTTTTAACTACACGGGTAAGTTGAAAGATTTTAATTTAGATCGCGCGTTTCCTTGTAATAACACGAAATAAGTGGGCAAATAGGATAAGAGTACCCTTTGCTAAGTCCAGTTGCGACTGTGAATTTTGGAAGCCACATTATTAATAAACTAGTGCTCCGGAAATTTAAATATTAGTGCTTAATTAAAACTTAGTCTTTTAACTACACATGTGAGTTGAAATATTTTGATTGCAATCGCGCGTTTTCATGTAATAAACCAAAATAAGTGTGCAAATACCAAAGGGTATCCTTTGCTAGGTCCAGTTGCCACTGTGAATTTTTGAGCCGCATTATTAATAAACTAGTGCTCCGTTTAAATATTAGTGCTAAATTAAAATTTAGTCTTTTAACTACACATGTGAGTTGAAATATTTTGATTTCAATCGCGCGTTTTCATCTAATAAACCAAAATAACCTAGCTTCCATTAGGCTTATTAAGATTTCTACCAGAATCGGGCTTATGTTTATTCGTTATATGAAAGCAAATGCGACAAACAAAATTCTAAAAAAGCAACGATAATTTTTGGCCATTTGAATTTTTATTATTCTAGAATTGAACGATCTAAAATTCCCCACAAAAAACGGTCCATTCCCCGATTCCCCACACAAACTGAAATTCCCCGCAAATCGGGGAATTCCCCACGAGTTGGCTTCCCTGATTCTTATAGACGCTCACACACATCTGTCAAAACTTGTCGTTTACATGCGATTGCTTTGCGTACGCACACAGATGAGTGTGAGCTTGAAAACAGGCATATTATGCATTTTATATTAGTTTTTATTCTATATTTCTGAAAGATATTTTATATCTCGATCTTTAGATGTATCAACTATTTCAAAAAGTTAAGTAATAACGAAGATATTGGTCAAAATATAAAGGTCACGCTCACGCTCGCATTGGCTTAAATGTTAGTCACAGTTATAAGCGATCCGTGTACCAAATTTCATCTAAGCCGTTTCTGAATAGAGAAAACTTTCGCATGGTTCGGTTTCTCTAATTTTAAATCAATTTGTACAGATAACAAAGTTCTAGCTTCAAAAAATGAAATGTTATTTCACATTTACAACCCAATCTCTTTAATTTGACATCACATTTTTGAAATTCTAAAGAACGGTGGAGATCTGTGGACCATCATAAAAAATTACCACGGGTATTATAAATACAGATATTTAGATATGACTTTTAGGACAGGAGGTCACCCAGTTCAAAAGATCTATTTTCAAACTAAAAACTTCTACAACCTCTTTCCTCTGACACCCATATTGTGATAAATATGTATTTCAATTACCTAAATGTGGCAATTTAAGTTGAACTTAATTTTTTAAACTGTGGCAACCCTCCTAAATATAGTTCGGAAATAAAGCCTTCCAACCTTATTTTCATTGAAACCCATCTTGTAATAATTCCTTGAACTTATTAAATAATTTGAATTTTACGTTTTAAACAGGTGGCAACCCTCGTTCTAAATATTCATATTTCCTAAAAGTTATTCAAGGCACTAACACGGAAGTTGGATGCTTATAGATCATATATGTATGTATGTAGTTCGAACTTTGATAGGTCACTCATCAGGGAATCGTTGTATATCTATAGTTAGTTTAACCTTAAGCTTAAATCTTATATATTATGTCTCTAAGGTGTTTTTTGTTAGTCTCCCTTTTTTTACTTTTCTATGTAAGCAATTCCATTAATGAGGTGTCATTTGAAAAGTCAGAGGTTGCCTGAGTGGTTATTAGGTAATATTAATGGTCATAACACCTCTGGACTCAAGAAATTTGTAATTTTATTTTTGTTTTTAATTTACCATTGTTAAGCCACACTAAAGGTATTTTGTACTGAAGCACTATTGTGACTGCAGCATCGCATACACCGTGTACGACAGTGGTGGGCGCACACATAATTCAATAATTAAACGTCCGATAAACTGACAGTTGTCTCTCTCGCACCGCCCCCTTAGCTCATGTTATTGTTTCTGTTAAAGAAACATTTACAGGTCTATTCTGCGCTGGTAATAAAAAGTTTGTAACCGGTAAATAAAGTTCCTGTCAATTTTTAAACCCTTTTCGCATTCTGTGTACTCTTGTAACCGGTAAATTTTGTTACCATCTCATAAGTTGTTACCAGCAAAGTATTGCCCCGTGAAATATCCAATGCCAGAATTTGCACAATTCTTCATAGCTGAATTGCTGAATATTTTAACTGCATTACCAACGTTCCTAGAATCGCGGTGACAAGAACTGGTAACATTTTTTGGTAGTAAAATTTTCCGGTTACAAAATCTTCGGTAACGTGCAGATTAGACCTGTTAATCAAAAGGTTAATGCTGTATATATGTATTTTCACCTCAAATAGTGTATACAAAGATATATTGTAAGTAACACTATGTTTCTCTTAACTCATGACACTCATATATCAGTCAGTTTGTAATATGTTTTTATGTACCTGATAAGTATAAGTTCTGATATACTATAAATCTCATTCACGGGTTCTTTTGTTATATATGTATGTATAATAAAAATAAGGGGTATATAAGAATAATTCTGTTTACAATTCCCGCGAACTTTTAAAAAAAAGTCTGCTTTTATCTATGGCTACAAAGAGGGCTGAGTTTACTGTGTATTTCTGTCTGCGCAGTCTGCGCATGGGCCCGCTTGTTAATTATTATTTTTCAATGTTTATTAAATATTTTCAGAAATTGACACATGTATTAACATGGTTGAAAGTGTGTTCGAATGACTCATTTCGCGCTTGGTGCCATATGAACAAGGTAATCGATTAAAGGTATCATAACCATTAACAGCGGATTTTTCGTAGCCAACAATGTTGGTGTTGCCAAACGCGGAACAAGAAGCGGAAAATGGGTAATATCGTAGGATATTTGTGAAGTACTTCTTTCACTATCACTAAATTAACACTAAGTTCTTAAATCTCAACAGCACATCATAATAAAATATGTACATCATATTAAAGGTACTAACTTGTAATTTCTTAATAATATAAATTTCTTTTGCATGAATTATGATATTTTGTTAAAAAAAAAAATTATTTTATGAAAAATACGTTTTTTTCGTTTTTTAGTACCTTTGGATTAAAAATATAAAAAAGCTTATAAATACGTACATCAACTGAAAGATTAATTAATTGTAATAAATTTTGACCTCATTAGTTTTGAATCGGTTATGTAGTTTGTAACGTGTTAATATCTCAAAAAATCTAAAAATTTTCATTTAATCTTTTATATCTTATTTATATTTCTGCGCCAAATAATTTTGGTAAAGTGTAAATCAGCATGAGAAGTTCTATCGATTCACATTTTTGATTTTTGCATGGCTAAATTCTACACTTATGCCAAAACGTTGGCTGTGATCAATATTTTTTTTCTGAACGTCTAGCAACACTTCAGATATTAGCTGATTATGGTTATGGCGGAAAACCAAAGTTCAATTGGTCTCTATGGCTATGGTTATGGCTATGGCGTTTTGGTGTGGCACCACTAATCGAATACAGTGTTGGCCATAAGGTTGGTTGGAACAGCTGATTTACATATGTATATGATTATGGTTATGTCACCCCTAATTTAAGCTTTATTCGAGACATTATCCTCAATTTCAATGGAAAAGTGTAAGAGTAGTAATTAGACTTGGAAAGCGAGAATGCCTCGAACTTAACCGCAAAATGCAAAAGATTTAGATTTCCAAAATTTTTGATAATTAATTAGGGCTTTTACTTTTCATTTTAAACTCCCAGCTCTGCATAAGTATGTGTGAATTTAAGTTTGTCTAACACACCAGCTAAAGCCCCCCTATCTGCTGTCAGGTAATCGCTCTAGTCAGTAGAGTCTAGTGCCATCGTGCTCGCTTTTATGTAAGACAGCCCAATAAGCTACAAATTATGAAACATTTTATTTATCGCCCCGAAAGAGGACAACCAAAAATCGCACAACGCCAATAACTTACAAAAAAACAAATTTTACGAAAACAACTTACAATTTCCCAACAATGGAGTCTGGGCCTGGAGTCAGGAGTGGCGTGCGAAGTGATGTAAGTTTGACCCTTTTTGTAACTTTTGCTTTCGCGTACCTCTTTTGCCAGTACTCAGCGCTTGTATAGCTGGCATTGCTCGAGGAAGTGTTGACGTCACAATAAAGGGCGTAGCTGCGGTGTAATATAGAGGGGAGACCAAAGGCTAATATACCAATTAAAAATGGTTTTATTATTTTTTATTCCATAATTTTTATTCTAGTTACAAACACCCGGATTTTCAACAAACTCTTCAATTATTTTCTTCTCAAACATCTCGCGGTTTTTGTTAGTTAAGAAAGGCTTTCCTATTTCCCATTTCTCATTACTGTCGTTCATAGGGGTTTGCAGTTTCAGATGCACCACTGCATGGGGCA
>NW_023458555.1:61021784-61032980 GCF_013731165.1 Rhagoletis pomonella | reverse complement strand
ACTACAGTCAGCAGCATCTGTTTCTGCTGTATTGGAGAAAGCGGCTCCCTACATAAATAAACATCTTCAAAAACTCTCCCACACATCAATTGGAAACCAATCTCTAACAAAACTTAAATTCCCTAAAGAAACATAATTTTTATGAACTAAAAACTGTTTTAAAAGAACTTCTTCAAAAGGCCTTCAGAAGTACGTCTTACAAAAGCCCTTCTGGAAACTCTCCTTTGAGTAGCGTAAGCAGAAGCCCTTAAATTTGTGCCACACCGTACAAACAGGAAGGAGAAAGGAATGACTTTTAGAAAGACCTTTTTGAAGAGATTTTAACTCCTGAAACTATGTACTGCGTAGTATGTGGACCCCTTAGCCGTGTACCTGTTCAGGACTTGCACTTTTTTGGCATTTGCCTGAAGATGCAAAATTAGATTTTAACCAAGTAAACTACACAGAGGAGGATGGTTCCGTGCGCAGAAGTGGAAAACTTTTGACTGCCATTCACCTGGGAGTGGCCAGAAGCGATTCTTGTGCGTACGGTTCAAATCGCAGCTCACAACGTCCGGATATTTATATCCACGTATCCTCTGGGTAGCAACCAAACACCCGTTTGGGAGCGAGCTAAAGTGAGAAGGCGTAAAACTTCGCGTGCGCTGGGTTTGGGTCCCGCCACGTTAAAACCCCGCCCAATGAAAAATTCCAACAAGCCTCGGATGAGACCCCCTTTTTCTGATGACGACCACGGCAAACGTATAAAGGACTATGATTTAAGGGTATGCACCTGGAATATCCGGACCCTTAATGGGGAAGGTGCCTCTGCCCGGCTGGTTGATGTCCTCGGGAAGACAAAGGCTGACATCACCGCCATCCAAGAAATGCGATGGACGGGGCAAGGTAAAGTAAGCGTGAAGCCTTGCGACGTCTACTACAGTTGCCACGTAAAGGAGCGCAAATTCGGGGTTGGATTCGTGGTAGGAGAGAGACTCCGTCGCCGAGTACTGGCGTTCACCCCGGTGGACGAACGTCTAGCCACAATCCGCATCAAAGCTAGATTCTTCAACATCTCGCTCATCTGCGCCCATGCCCCGACGGAAGAGAAGGATGAGGCGTCCAAGGATATCTTCTATGAGCGCTTGGAACGTACATATGAGCGCTGCCCCCGACACGATGTCAAAATCGTGCTTGGCGATTTTAATGCCAAGGTGGGCAAGGAAGGGATCTTTGGCGCCACTGTCGGAAAATTCAGCCTCCACGACGAAACGTCCGATAACGGACTGAGGCTGATCGACTTCGCCGGGGCCCGAAATATGGTAATATGTAGTACTAGGTTCCAGCATAAGAACATCCACCAAGCTACATGGCTGTCTCCAGATCGAAAAACGAGAAACCAAATCGATCATGTTGTGATAGACGGAAGGCATGCTTCAAGCGTTTTGGACGTACGTACACTCCGAGGGCCAAACATCGACTCGGACCACTATCTTGTTGTAGCCAAGATACGCACCCGCCTCTGTGCAGCAAAAAATGTGCGCCCAACAATGCAAGGAAAGCTTAACGTCGAAAAGCTGCAATCACAACAGACGGCCAATTTATTCGCCACTCGACTCACACACCTGCTCTCTGAGAGCACTCTTCAACAATCCGACGTACGCGAGCAGTGGAACCACATTTCCCGATCATTAAGTACCGCCGCCGAAGAAGTAGTTGGATTTCAGCGAGCCCGAAAGAACAACTGGTACGATGAGGAATGTCAAGAAGCCGCAGAGAAAAAAGATGCCGCCTACAGGGCCACGCTGCGATCGGGCGCAACGCGAGCCATGTGGGACCGTTATAGGGAACTGAAGAAGGAAGCGAGACGTATTTGCCGCAATAAGAAGAGAGAGGCCGAAATACGTGAGTGCGAAGAGCTTGAGATGCTGGCCGACAGGAAGAATGCCCGAAAATTCTACCAGAGGGTTAGGCGACTTACGGAAGGTTTCAAGACCGGGGCGAACTCCTGTAAGAACAACAATGGCGACCTAGTGACCGATGTCCAGAATATACTTAAATTGTGGAGGGAACACTTTTATAACCTACTGAATGGTAGCAGCGCTGAAAGTAGTGAGGAAGACGAACCCGAGTCCCCAGTCGATGATGATGGAGTAGCTGTCCCACCGCCTGACTATGACGAGGTACGAATAGCGATTACGCGGCTGAAAAACAACAAAGCTGCTGGAGCTGACGGCCTGCCAGCCGAGCTATTCAAGTACGGCGGCGAGGAGCTGATGAGGTGCATGCATCAGCTCGTATGCAGAATATGGTCAGATGAACGCATGCCCGACGACTGGAATTTAAGTGTGCTCTGCCCAATCCACAATAAAGGCGACCCCGCCATACGCGCCAACTACCGCGGAATTAGCCTTCTAAGCATAGGTTACAAGGTCTTATCGAGCGTATTGTGCGAAAGACTGAAGCCCACCGTCAACGAGCTGATTGGACCTTATCAGTGTGGCTTTAGGCCTGGAAAATCCACCATAGATCAGGTATTCACAATACGCCAAATCTTGGAAAAGACCCGCGAGAATAGGATCGACACACACCATCTATTTGTCGATTTCAAATTTTATGCCGCGATGTCTGAATTTGGTATCCCCGCGAAACTAATACGGCTGTGTAAAATGACGTTGAGCAATACCACCAGCTCCGTCAGAATAGGGAAGGACCTCTCCGAGCCGTTTGATACCAAACGAGGTTTCAGACAAGGGGACCCCCTTTCGTGTGATTTCCTTAATCTTATGTTGGAGAAGATAATAAGAGCCGCAGAACTGAACCGCTCAGGCACAATACTTTATAAGAGCGTACAATTGCTGGCGTATGCCGACGACATCGATATTATCGGTAAAAACAAGGGCTACGTCTGTTCTGCCTTCTCGGGATTGGATAGAGAAGCAAAGCGAATGGGTCTGGTGGTGAACGAGGACAAAACGAAGTATCTCCTGTCAGCACACAAACAGTCAGAGCATACGCGTCTTGGCACCCACGTCACTGTTGACAGTTACAAGTTTGAAAAAGTAGACGACTTCGTTTATTTGGGAACCAGCATTAACACCAATAATAATGTCAGCCTTGAAATCCAACGGAGAATCACTCTTGCCAACAAGTGCTACTTTGGGCTGAGTAGGCAATTGAGATGTAAAGTCCTCTCTCGTCGTACAAAGATCACACTCTATAAGTCACTCATCATGCCTGTGCTGGTGTATGGCGCGGAAGCATGGACAATGAAAGCATCTGATGAGACGGCTCTTGGAGTTTTCGAGAGAAAGATTCTGCGAAAGATTTACGGACCTTTACGCGTTGGTGATGGCGAATATCGCAGACGATTTAACGATGAGCTGTATGAGCTTTACAACGATATAGACATAGTGCAGCGAATTAAAATTCAGCGGCTCCGCTGGCTTGGCCATGTCGTTCGGATGGACAGAAACGCTCCTGCTCTGAAAATATTCAACGCGGGCCGCGATGCTGGGAACAGAGGAAGAGGAAGGCCTCCTCTGCGTTGGAAAGACCAGGTGGAGAAGGACTTGGCTTCACTTGGCATTTTCAATTGGCGTCAGTTAGCACAGAAGAGAAATGACTGGCGTGCTGTTTTGGACTCGGCCAAAATCGCTTAGGCGGTTACAGCGCCAAATAAGAAGAAGAAAAAACTACACAGAGAGAAGGTAAACTCACCAGATATTGTTCAACATGTTAGAAAAAATGCTTCATTATCGATTTTGGACTACCAATGCTTTTTTTTTCAAAGCAAAAATCTGCTAAAAATTAGATGAGTGTCTGCATTGACCTTCATTAAAAAACAAGGACAATTTAAGTGTGGACAGGCCACCAGGACAATTTGTTTAAATCAGGACAAATCCTGGAAAACCAGGACGTCTGGCAGCCCTATACTATCAGCCACGAAGGAACAGCTGATATAACGAAAAGTGCTGTGCAGCTACTGCAGAGAAATAAGCATCATTCCAAACCAACCTAAAGCCAATTCCGACGCGCGCCACAATTGGTACCAGGTACCGGGAAAAAGGGAGCAAAAAGATACATATTTTGAAAAGAAGTTAAGAGATGAAGAAAAGCGTCAGTGTGAAGAGCTTGAGATGCTGACAGGCAGGAATGATGCGGGAAATTTTTATCAGAAAATGATAATAGTGACGAAGCAGATCGCCCCTCCTTTATCTGGCTACGCCCTTAGCCACAACGCCAGACCATCTACGTTTGAATAAATTTATAACCCTCTTACTTGAGCCAACCACAAGCGCCTTGCCACTTGTCATGCCCACTTCAAGGTAGACGGTAAACCGTCCCTTTCTGAAATAAAGTAGCGATGTTGTTACTATTGTTATTGTTTGGTTTATTGCTATTACAAAGTGGATGAAAGTGAAATTCAGATACTCGGCATCAGATCATCAGCGGTCATTGGTTCATTAAAACCAGTCGCCACAGCACAGTCTCCTCTGCATCAATGTTATTAATTGCATCGGATGCTATATTTTAGCGGTTTAATGGAGTCCAGCGCCTATCCTACTTACATAAATTGGCATGCATATATACTTACATACGTATGTATGTAAAATTATTTGGATTCATACTTTTATCATCGTGTATTTGCAGTGAACGCTTCTCTACGGCCAGCACAATTATCAAACATTGCTAATCGTTCATTGGTTTTTGGTATTTAAAATTTCAACAATATTTTGAGGGGGTCAACATTAATCACACGGCTTTACTATACAGGGTAGGGCAACTTAAGTGTTTCCAAAATCAAGCGAGAGCTTCCTGAAAACCAGTAAAAATACAGCAGAGCCAATTGCGGACATCGTGCGACCCCTTCATTGGCCGTTTCAAGGCAATAATTCAGCTAAGGGTATCCAAACTGAAAACCCCTGATACGGGTCTTAAGATAGTTCAGTTGTCAACCTTTTGTTGTCAGCGAAATTTATTCATAAATAAACAAAATATGAAATTTGTATTTGGTAATACTTCAACAGCCCTACCCAGTACTATTTCAACAACTATTTTGTGCATTCTACAGCAGTCTCAAAGATGTATATACCTTAGGGTGCTCCAAAAATGCTTGTTAAAAGGAAAAGTCGGAATTTTATGCCCTCACCCCTAGGATTCTTCTATACCGAAAAAATATACTTTTCTACTTTTCTTTTAATCAAAAAATATTTAGAGGCCGTTCAAAGCGCTCAAAGTTTTCCATGTATTTTATATGGGGGAAAAAACAACTTTTCGTATAAATGATATAGAATTCTTAAAAATCAATATTTTTCTATTGGAAAACTTTGTTTCTCTGCAGGAGATTCCCAATTGTTTATTTAATCATTTTTTTTGAGTAATAATAACACTATGCGACAGTCAAAATCGGGATGGGATGAAACCAACGGGAAACGTTATATCGGTCAAAAACAAGTTATACGTGGCCCGGCGTTTCGCTGGGTCACGTCTAGGAATCGAGATATATCGATTTGAAGTTAGTAACTATCATATAGGGGAAATTGTCACCTTTGGAGGTCTTTTTTTTGACATAACTCGAGAACCACTAGTCCGATTTTGCTCAAACAAATTTAAAAAAATTAAAAATTATAATTCCTTTAATATGTTAATATAACATTTTTCTATATACTCAACAGTTTTGCCGGTAAAAATAAATGTATGAAGAAAAAAAAATATTTTTGCCTAAAAATTAAAATTTTTTTTTTTAATTCATAAAAAATCCAAAACGGAAAAAAGTGTCACGTAAAGTCACATAACCTATGAACAAAATGGGACATACATCATGAAAATCAATGTATGCGTTTCGCTTTTATTCAAAATTAAGTAAAGGTATGAATTTCAAAAATTTGCTCGAGATATGCTCAAAATTCCTTGGAAAAAACATTGATGACTTTTTTTTATGATTGTCAGAATTAAAAAAAAGTAATAAACAAAAGGTTATTTAATTTTTATGGTAGCGGTAACAAACTAAAAAACAGTCATAAATGTGCGTGGACAATTAAAAGGAAAAAAGGAAAGTGCACTTTTTTAATTATTTGGGTTTTTTCCGTTGGCTACCTGCATGATTTTTTTTACACAAATTGCACCCACATTTATGAGTGGTCATGTTTTAGAACGTTTCGAAAAATTTAAAACGCACACGAATCAGGTATATAGCCACCCTTAAAAGATGCGCCAATTCATAAGTACCTCTCAGTAAAATATTGAAACTTACGTAGTATTTATAGGTGTTCATTGATCGATTTTTGTCATTCAACAAGTGTCTCCGAACGCGTAAAGTACGATTTTTTTAAAGTGACGAAAAAGTAATAAAAGTATAAAATCGAAATGAGTGCAAATTGTCCAGAAAATATCAATTTATTTGGTTACGTTTGTGGCAAAAGAGCTTTTTCAACAAATACTGCATTACTCACTGAGCAAGTGGAGCACGCTTTTAAACTTTATTTTGATTCCGAAATAATTCGCGGCGTTTCGTGGGTCCCAGACAAAATGTGTAAAACGTGCTACAATGGTCTTAACATGTGGATCCAAGGGAAACGCAGTTCACTTCGTTTTGGTGTACCAATGATTTGGACTGATCCAGGAGAGCACAATTCCGACAACTGTTACGCTTGCGCAAACAAAATGTGGAAGTAAATCGTAAAGGCCTTAAACGAAGAGTTTTCATATCTGTTAAAAGTGCACAAATACCTCTATCGCATTCGGATGAAATACCAATTCCACCGCTTCCAAGTCCTGACAGAGAAACTTCTTTTTCTATTAAAACAATGGATCAATCGGATTTCACCTATAGACCAACACCAGAAGCCGGCCCATCGAACAAAATATGCCAAAAATGAACAAGTGGTGCCAATGGAGAACGTCCTCATGCCCCCTCTCCATATCAAACTGGGAATCGTAAAAAATTTCATCAAGGCCATTGTGAAGCAACCGAAAATTCTTGATTGTTTGAAAAATATTTTCCCACCAATCAGCGAAGCAAAATTGAAGGAAGGTGTTCTGAATGGGCCGGATATACGAAAGCTCATGAAATCAAAGGAACTTAAAGGTGCTTTAGACGGTAATGATTACTTTGCGTGGAGGGCAGTGAAGAAAGTCATACGATATTTTTTGGGAAGTACGCGAGCACACAATTACCCCGCTCTTGTGACCAAGATGTTGCACTACTTCCAGAAAATTGGAGTGAATATGTCCCTCAAAATTCACTTCTTGCATCACCATCTCGAATACTTCAGCAAACAGCTAGCCTCAGAGTCGGATGAACATGGCGAGCGCTTCCATCAAGTGGCAATGCCAATGGAAACGCGATATAAAGGCAAAAGGCTCGATTCGCTGGTGGCTGAAATTTGTTGGTGGTCGCAAAAGACGTACGATCCCGACAATGAAGATGAAGAAGAAGAATATACAATGGGAGTTTCCTCCGAGGGTAAGTCACAAAAATGAAGTTAACTGACTGATTAAAAACAATTGATTTTTTCCAGATGAAGACAGATCCTCATCCGATACAGACTCTGAACAAGTGGGCGAACCACCACGCAAGAAAGTAAAGGGCGCAAACAAACGAAAATAAGTTTTGAGTTCATCGATTTTTATAACCTATGTATATATGTAATAACCTAATAATTACCTGTAATAATTTTTAATTTTACGTGTTAATAATAAATAATATATAATAAATATTATCCAAATTCATTGAAACATAAAATCAATATTCTTGTCAAAATGAGATACCTTCACTTAATTTAGAATAAAAGCGAAACGCGTCCATCGATTTTCATGATCTATGTCTCATTTTGCTTAAAGGTTATGTGACTTTGCGTGAAAGTAATACGACTAGCCTTTTTTCCGTTTTGGATTTTTTATGAATTTAAAAAATAAAAAAATTTAATATTTTAGGCAAAAAATATTTTTTTTCTTCATACATTTATTTTTACCGGCAAAACTGTTGATTATATAGAAAAACGTTATATGAACAGATTAAAGGAATTGTAATTTTTAAATTTTTTTAAATTTGTTTGGGCAAAATCGGACTAGTGGTTCTCGAGTTATGTCAAAAAAAGACACCAAAGGTGACAATTTCCCCTATATGACCCAGCGAAACGCCGGGACACGTATAACCTCTTTTTTACCGATATAACTTTCCCCGGTAGTTTGAACCCTTCCCGATCACTGACCCCTACCATTTGTCTCACAGAGTAATTTATAGGTCCGCAAAACCCCCAAAAACCCTCAAAATGCAATGGGGGGACCAATAAAAAATCGTTAGTATTAAAAAATGGTTAAATAAGCAATTGATCGATAAATTTTAATTTTCAAGAATTCTATACCATTTCTACGAAAAGTGGTTTTTCCTATATAAAATATATGGAAAACTTGGAGCGCTTTGAGCGGGCTCTAAATATTTTTTGGTTTCAACATAACAATCATTGTTATAATTTTTTGATATAGAACAATCCTAGGGAGTGAGAGCATTAAAATTCCGGCTTCGCTCTTTTTGGACCACCCTAATATACATATGTATGTATGAATACAGAAGGAACTTTTTCAAAAAGCCGTCAGTTATCAATTTGATTTGAAAATTATCATTAAAAATAAATATTTCTTTGGTATGTGCGTGTATGTAGATTTGCTGGAAATAAAAGTGGATGAAAACATTGGTAAACTTGTGAAAATAATAAAAATTGCCACAATTCTCTCCATCACCGTTGTGCCATCCCCGCTGGGCGGTAAAAATACAAATAAGTTTAAATCAACCGAAAAATGTCGGCGGTAAAAACGCTGCCGCCACCATTATGAGCCATTCCATAAGCCTTTGTGAGTTTTAATTTTGACAGCGGTTAACAGTCGACCACCTTAACGTCGTTCGCCGCAATTCTGGGTAGAGCTTTAGTCTCACCAGATTTTACGGGCAAAATTTGCACTTAAAGCATTGCCAACCTTCTTAAATACTGTGTTAGTAAAAATCGTCTGAGAAATAATGATTACACTGTGAAACAAAATGAGAAAAAAAAATAAAAAAAGCTTTTTAATATATGTACCACGCTTTTATAAATGGACTAAAAAGTAGAAAATATAGTATTTCTCAGTCCTATACAATTTGTGTTGATAACTTTTTATTTTGAAATTTTAGCAAAAGTCATTATAAACAATTTATAAGATTTAAAACTAAAAACAAACTACATAACATAGACCATAGAAAATAGAATTCTTTCAATTTCATAAATTGTTTATAGTGGCTTTTGCTAAAATTTCAAAATCAAAAGTTATCAAAACAAATTCTGTGGGACTGAGAATAATATATTTTCTACTTTTTAGTTCATTTTTAAAAGCGTGGTATATTAAAAAGTTTTATTTTATTTTATTTATTTTCTACTTTTTAGTCTTGTCTGCATAAAATTTTGCAACAGATATTAAAATAATTTAACTTGCAGTGAAAAGAGAACAGAAGACTATTGCGCAAAATACACCACCCAAAAATTGCGCAAATACAAATTAGTACATATGTATAAGATTCTTATGCGATTTCTATTTATAAAAGTTGGTACATTTTTGCGCAAATATGTGTGTGGTTTATTTTATTCGTATCGCGTTAATGTGCACCGTACCTAATACAAATATTCAGTTCAGCATAATTTAAAGGAGACAAGCTATTTTCTTTGGTTACATTAAGGCATCCTTATGAGCCATACTTTTAGCTTTATCGTGCTTTAACTAATACTTATTTATTTATTATTCAGTCTAAAAAGTTACAAACTTTTTTACAGACTAGTTAAAAATAGAAAACAATTCAAGTTTAAATTTATATAAACTATTATTAAAATTAAGAACGCCACTATATCGATTTGCTAGATGTATAGTTTTAACGATTGGTTCATTCATTGCATAATTTGTTTTACGAGTTACTTCGATAAATAATCTAGTATGCCGAAGATTACGCGGTGGAATATAAGGGATGAACAAATTAGACAAATCAGAGCATTTAGTGTTAGAGTTAATTATGCTATAGGCAAACAAGAGCGAGGAACAAGTTCTTCTCTCATACAAAGCCTGGAGGCCAAGTAATTTACGCCTGCTGATATATGATGGGAGGCCATCAGGCCAACGAAGCATACGCAAAGCGATTTTAGTAAATATTTTCTGAACTCTCTCAATTTTACATGAGTGTACCTCATAGAATGGACTCCATATAAATGAGCAGTATTTGAGACGACTTCTTACCAAAGAAATGTAAAGTGATCTCAACGTCATTGGATCTTTAAAGTCTAAGGAATTATGATGTATTATGGAACGAATTTCCGTCATCCCTTGTCAAATTTGGTTTGGAGACAACCCGGTTTCGGCGTTGTGCCATCTTCAGTCTCATTTTTCGTTCTGCATAATTTTTGTTGGTTGCTCGTATTTATACTCCTTTTTAACTACCTCTTTCTTTTGTTAGGTACGTCTTTTTAGTTTTGCAGTGTTTGCGGTACTCAATAGGTAGATGAATTGTTTTGGCTCGTTTTTGACGGCAGGTAGAAATCCGTGATTTTTACCCCCTTTGTTTTTGCAGTTGGTGTATTCCCTTCCATATCTGTCCTTAATATTTTGTTGTTGTCATTCTTCTTCTTGTACAGTAGTTTTAGAGGTTCAAACAGTACGTCCGATGCAGTATTTATTTGCTCATTTATTATTTGTACTTTGAAGGTCTTCTGTTTATATATTTCCATATTTTCTAATATATTCAATCTTTGTCCTTTATGTTGTACACGGAAAAGTTCTGTTGTTTGTCCAATCTTCATTGGTGTGCATTTATTTTTGATCATGTGATTCGCGAAGTTCGATTCTATTGCAGCCTCTGGTTTTCGTTTTTTCTTATTATAATCCCTTATGTGTTCTCGATACCTTGTTCTTATATTTCGCCCTGTTTGTCCTATGTAACTGTGTCGGCACTCGCAGGCTAACTTGTAAACACCCTGTTTATCTAGCGGGTCTTCCTCGCTTATTTTCTCTTTCAATATATTTCCCACTGTGTTCCTTGTTTTAAATGATGTCTGAATGTCGTACTTATGAAAGAATTTGGCAAGTTTGTAAGATGTCTTTCCTGTGTAAGTTAGAACTGCCCAAGTTTTTTTTTGTTTTCCTTTTTGCTAGTCTTTTTCGATTTTGTGTCCTTTCTTAACTTCTCCACCAGGCCTC
>NW_023458555.1:60972530-60996784 GCF_013731165.1 Rhagoletis pomonella | reverse complement strand
TTAAATACATTCTAGCGTGTCTCAGTCCTTTACCCACAAAAGCGGCTATAATTTTTTTTTTCTATTCGAAATAGTAAGAATGGCACCTTTCTGAAATATCTATTAAATGAGCAATTTTTTTATGTAATGTAAAGTTATAGCTCAGTACATTTTTTTTCACCAGACATAGTCAAAGTTGGGGAAGAAAATATTAAAAAGTTAAAAATCGCAATATAGTCCTAATTTTATAATGGTTCCTTAATATATTTTAACTACATTACATTTGAGTATGGAGAAGCAACTATCTGAAAGTATTTTACATAAAAAATTTACTAAGTATAGCCTTTGTTGTAGATGCAGTTAAAGAAAATACATGAATAGGCACGATTTTTCTTTAATTCAAAAAAATTTAAATATTTCAAAAACGGTGACACTTTTACCTGAAAATTTTTTGTTTATCGGAGAGCTCACCACCCCACCTGCCTTCTCCTCAAGTTTGGCAGGTTACTTCTGGGACACCCTGTATACATAATACCCTTGTGCAAAAGTGCGTTCGGGTATAAAAATAACGGGTGATTTTTTAAGAGCTTGATACCTTTTTTTTTAAAAAAAACGCATAAAATTTGCCAAATCTCATCGGTTCTTTATTTGAAACGTTAGATTGGTCCATGACATTTACTTTTTGAAGATAATTTCATTTAAATGTTGACCGCGGCTGCGTCTTAGGTGGTCCATTCGGAAAGTCCAATTTTGGGCAACTTTTTCGAGCATTTCGGCCGGAATAGCCCGAATTTCTTCGGAAATGTTGTCTTCCAAAGCTGGAATAGTTGCTGGCTTATTTCTGTAGACTTTAGACTTGACGTAGCCCCACAAAAAATAGTCTAAAGGCGTCAAATCGCATGATCTTGGTGGCCAACTTACCGGTCCATTTCTTGAGATGAATTGTTCTCCGAAGTTTTCCCTCAAAATGGCCATAGAATCGCGAGCTGTGTGGCATGTAGCGCCATCTTGTTGAAACCACATGTCAACCAAGTTCAGTTCTTCCATTTTTGGCAACAAAAAGTTTGTTAGCATCGAACGATAGCGATCGCCATTCACCGTAACGTTGCGTCCAACAGCATCTTTGAAAAAATACGGTCCAATGATTCCACCAGCGTACAAACCACACCAAACAGTGCATTTTTCGGGATGCATGGGCAGTTCTTGAACGGCTTCTGGTTGCTCTTCACTCCAAATGCGGCAATTTTGCTTATTTACGAAGCCATTCAACCAGAAATGAGCCTCATCGCTGAACAAAATTTGTCGAATTTGTTGTGTTCGAACCGAACACTGATTTTGGTAATAAAATTCAATGATTTGCAAGCGTTGCTCGTTAGTAAGTCTATTCATGATGAAATGTCAAAGCATACTGAGCATCTTTCTCTTTGACACCATGTCTGAAATCCCACGTGATCTGTCAAATACTAATGCATGAAAATCCTAACCTCAAAAAAATCACCCGTTAGTAGTAATGAAACTACCTTCTTTTTTTTGTATCATGGGGAGCAGTATACATGCTTTCTGTAATTTTGACTTATATTTTTGACAAGTCTGTTTGTAAACAGAAAAAATAACTTAAGGACGAGCACACCTAAAAGTTAAACATTCTAATAAAATTGTAGTTTAAAAAACTAAAACCTCGCTATTATAATTTCCATTCGTACTGTCATCAGGTATGTAACTTGAGAATAGAAATCGCTGCATCTTTTAGGCGCATCAATATTACATAGTTACATCCCGAGCTAATAAAAGGCAGGTAATAATAAAAATAGAATTATTAACAAAAACCAACAAAACCAACAACCACATGATCAAGTGTAAATTGTAGCGGAATAGCTGCGCTTGATTGTGTTGGCTTAGCAAATGAAAAAGTGAGAAAAAGCAACGATAATTTACAAGGCTAACTTAGCACAGTGCGTAGGCAACTGGCTGAGTCAGTGGGATCGTCGGTTCGAATCCTACTGAAAAAAGTCTGATGAGGAAATACAATACAATAAATACATCAGAGCATGAAAAAAATATTACAAGGTAAATAAAACTGAAAATATAAAAATTAAGTTGTTCACAATTGTTGTTGTTTGAGATTGAAAATGAGAGTGTTTGTGTGAGTTTGAGTTTTGAATGTTTAAATCATGATAAAAACATAACAAGGTAAAACCATTGAGAGGCAGTCTGACGTTTGCCAACAATATAATTTTAAAATCAAAACTCAAACTCACACACATATTCTCATTTTCAATCTCAAACAACAACAATTGTGAACAATTAAATTTTTTTATTTTCAATTTTATATGATTTTAAAATGTTGGCAAACGTCAGAAAAAAATCATGGCCGACGAAATGAGAGAATGAATTTACCTTGTAATGTTTTTATCATGGTTTAAATTATATTCCTGGCAAACGCCAGACTGCCTCTCAATGATTTTACCTTGTTATGTTTTCAACATACATCAGAGCATTTGTTGTTGTGCGTGGGAATTGTTCGGTTATTTGTACAATGATTTTGTGGAGGAAGCGAAGGGGGAAGAGGGGGTGCACCTAAAACTCCACTCATTAGAAAGTATAAACTTGAAGAAAACTTTCGCCTCCCTGCCCTTTCTACAGGCACTCGGGGCCCATTTCAAAATGGGGTAAAATTGGCATTTTTACGAATAAAAATTAAACTCGTGTCGGGCTATCAGCAGTATATTTGCGCAAAACTCCTTTCCGCGTTAGTGGTCTTCGGATGCGCCAGAAAAAATAACCTAATCATACGGTTACGCCATCCACATTATTTTTGAGCAAAATCCACATCGAATTTCACCAAAAATAATGGATATTTCAAACCGAAATCTTAGGTTTAAATTAAAGTTAAATCTAGACGTACAATATGTATATGTTAAAATTTATTGATTCGGGTCACGTGTTTGGCCACTATAACCCAAAATCATTATACAAATAACCGAACCGTACCCGAACTGCAGTAGTTTTCATCTTATGTGGATAATTCCTCTCACAAATACATAGTTTTGTGCTTATGGATCTGTGTATGTATGTATATATATATATGTTAGCAGCGTCACATCCCAGTAGAAATCTTAAGCATACAACATCGGTGGCATGAGCTTGCTGCTGTGTATACATGCCAGTATAAATGAACCTTCATTTCCATTTAACACGCGTGGTTTCTCAGAGCGTATGCGTACCTTAATCATACACTTGTACTACTGCTGTATGCATATGGCTGTATTAATGTTTCAAACATACAAAAATGCATTCATGGAACAGTATTAAAGCATTCTTACAAGATCCCCATACGTAAATGCTACTTTTCTGATACATTTTAATATACGGGAACATACAAACAAGTAGCACATACATATTGTTACGATTATCCTCGAAGCTATCTCAAATATACTCGGGCTCGTATCGCTGGATTGTTAAATAAATGCTCACGATGACCAAATTGTAGTACAATTAACTTTATTGTACAACAAACAAATTACAATACTCGCTAATACAGTAAAAACACTTTACAATACTTGTTAAAGCAATAACAACGCTTAACTAACCTTGTTAACACAATTAAACTTATATCTTGCTTATTCGCAACTCACTTCTCTGCTCACTTTACTTGTAGCTTGCTGTCTTGTAACTCGTAACTAACTCAACTCCGGTGTGACGTGGCTCTTATATATGTACCTGCGCTCGCACTCATGGCAACTTTCGAACGTTCTGAAGTTCATCGCTCATTCTCTTTCTCTCGCTGTTCGCAGTGTTCATCCAACTGACGTTTCTCTTTGTGGAACATTCTACGTCATTCCTCGGACATTCTGCCTATTTCTCGTTGTTCGCTTCGCGTTGCCGCAGTATTCGCCACAATATGCAAATGCATATCTTGTAAAAGCCCGTGTGTGAAAATAGTATCGCACAACACGTCCGTTCACTAAAATTTTTGTACAAGACTGAAAATATTACAAAAATTCCACTGCAAATTTATCAAGAAATGTTCTTAAAACAACGAAAACGTACATTCGCTTGCAATTCGCTACAATTTGAATTTATTCGTGGAAATTCATGACTACGCATGAATTGTTCACACTAATTCAAGAATGCATACAACCGATTTCTACTGGGATCTTTATCAGAAAATTCCGAGAATCCAAAAAATTACAAGTTGCAGGGCAGCTTTTTAACTCGACCTCCTTCTTCTTCCACGTATAACGGTACCTCGTTTAGAGGTTTAAAAGTACTTTGCGTCAGCGATTTGTCACCAAACTGGATTAGATCGTATTACGTACTCTATCCTGGAAAAAAAAACTTTATTTTCGAATCTTGGCACAGGTGTACCGAATTCTCGCAGTTAGGAAACGCGCAAGACTTTTCTTTTAATATTTTTATTCAACTTCACTAACTTAAATGTTCAAGAAACAAAAATGTTGCTGCTAATGAACTTATTAAAAGTCAAGTGGTCGGCAACAACAACGAATGCCAATTTGTATCATGGTTTTTTGTTTTGAATTTGTTTGTTTATGGTTTTTGATTTTTTTAATTCCTACTTTTGACATGGATGTGAAAATTTGAATAGCTAAGTTGCCGCTTTCCTCTTTTTGTCAGGATTTTATATTAAAACAGAAACAAACCGAGAAAAAACTCCTTGGTATCCTTGCATTCTTAAAACCTCACATGGGAAGATGTACGCAGATCAAACTTGCTATTATTACATATGCTGTAAATACTGTTAAATTACACAGAGCGTCCAGATTTGGCGATTTCGCGCCAATTTGGCGATTTTTTGGATATTTATGCGTAAAAATTTAGGAAATCGCCATTGGCGATTTTTGGCGATTTTTTCCAATCAAATAAATTTTTTCCAATTATAAAAATATACAAAACTTAGTTTTCCACGATAATTCTACAGAAGAGGCTAATGAACTGCGTAATAAACTTGGCTTAAGAAGCATATTAAAAGACTGTCAAAAATGTTTAATCACCCTAATCGAAGAACTTTTGAAACGATTACCTAGTCGATTAAATACTTTTAAAAAAGCTTTGATTTTGTCACCAGAAAAGTGTGTGAAGCACAAGAGTGCGAGTTTCAGGGACCTTCCAATTCAGCTCCTTCCAATTCAGGAAAGAAAAGCAGCGGAAACTGAATATTTAAATGTTTTAACTTTCCCATGGAATAACTTTTCCCACAACCATTCCATCCGACTCTGCAGAATTTTGGATAATTGCTTACGGAGTGAAAACCGAAACAGGCAATAAAATGTTTGGAAATATAAGTAAATTCATATTATTATCCTTGCCGCACTCACATGCTTTGTTGACGCATTTTTTCCGTAATGAATTCAACAAAAACTAAGATTCGAAATAGGATGAAGTTGAAAAGCCTTATTTCAATAGTTCGAATAAAGTGTTATATGAAGGATAATAGCTTCTGCTGCAAAACGTTTCCAATATCAAACAGAATGTTATCAAGGTTGAATAGTTCAATATATGACAACAACAGAAATGTAAATCATTCAGATTGTGGAAATAGCCGATCTCGCCTTATTATAGGTTTTTATTTAATTTTTACGCCGGGCTCTTAAAAGCGGATTGTGCGATTATTCAATTAATATGAGATATAATAAATTTAATAATTGCGCCGTCCTATTGCAAAATGAGTTGAAGCAAATATTTTTAAAAAGGATGCGTATTTTTAAAGAAAATTGTTTGTACATCACTATTATAGAAGTGATTTGTGTTATTTATTATTACCCTCTGAAGGTATTATTTTCGTTTTAGGTTTTAAAAACTTTATTATAACAAGATCCCATGTTAAAAATAAAAGATTTGTTAAATCGATTTCACTAATTGTATTTAAAAATAATAATTGGCGATTTTTTCAGAATTCGCTCTTTTTTTAAACAATCTGGAACCCTGGTATCACAACAGTATGTTTACAGTATCTTCGCATCACTTTTCATATGAAAAAATTTATTATATACATTCTACTCGATGCCATTGAACTCATCATTAGAACATTTAGTCCCTCTATTTTAGCATATCAACTGTTCATATGACTTCATACCATGTAAATGCAGCATTATTGTACGAGTGACATTCCGTAAGCAAACTTTGCCGTTTTCCTCCAAAAAGGTGAAACAATATGTATATATCTTGAGCCTGTTTTATACTATAGTCTTCGCTCGCATTTGAAATGTTTCAGGTTATTAAAGTTAATCAGACGAAATAAATTACCAGTGCACAGCAAAAGAAAATAACAATATTTAAAATTTTCGCGAAATAAAAAAGTTATCTTATTCTTAGAATGTCATGTTTAATTGCCAACTGCAACGTAGCTTTATAATTTTATTGTCGTTATTGTTGATGCTGCAATACAGCACGACGAGGTACTGCCGTCCCTAAATTGGAGCGCTAAACGTCGCGTTAACCATTGTCGACGAATGTCAGCGCGCGCTATCCCCAAACAAACGAGACGTACTTTTTGATGTTTTCACATTTCCTCTCGTTTTTATTCTCGTTTCCTCTATAACTTTTTTGTCCTTTCTCTTCCTTTCCGTATTCTGCATCCAACTTCGCCACGTAACCCCCGGTCAAAAAGTTAAATTCCATTTGATCGGCGCTTGCGCCGCGTTATTGTGGGATGCTCCATACAAATTGTACGGGCATGACGATTCTTGATAGTTGCTTGGCGCTTGACGCGCGAATTTAGGCACAGCAGCTAGTTAGGCGGAAGGCAAGTTTATGTAGAGTGTGGCTGTGAGCTACAATTAAATCACATTTTGGAAGGTGTCATTTTAGAGTTAAACGAAAAACCGTTGTAAAAGCACTTCTGGCGATACGTACCTTTGATTGTTGTGAGTGCGAGAAGACCGGATATTTTTTTATCACATATCAGAATTAAAGAATAGTTAATAGCCCAATAATAAGTTTGTGCGTAAATATACTATGATGTTGACTCCCTCTTAGACTGACAGGTTATTTGGCGCTGTCGCTGTGGGCAAATGTAGCTCGTGATTCCCGCATAGATCATTTGGACGGTAGCTATGGTGGGCTTAACGACTTGAATTACCATTTCTTCTTGCTGTTACACATTCGGAAAAGTTTTATGAGAGTATTTGTGTTGTCGATGTTTCATGGACTCCTTCTTGCCATCATCTTCCCCACTATCGCCATCGCCATCATTCCCAGCGTCCTCATCATTTTATCCATCGTAATCGCGTAGTACTTTTTTTTTTGTTTTAATTTCGAGTTTTGCGGACCAAGTTCTGCGATTTGGCTCTTCTTCACTTCCAAACAAATTATCAGGCTAAGTCGCCGTGATATCCTCATTTTTAATGTATGCGTAAAGAAGGTGAACTGATGTTGGCGATGGAAGTGATGGGGGCTGCAAATGGTGTAGACAAAAATTACAACACCATAAGCAGTTGCAGCAAAAAATAAACGGCACACTCCACACGGAAACCAATGCAGCAGCATCTGCGATGACTGTTGCTGCTCAGAAATAAAAATAGTTTTGCGCAATCCACACAAATCTGATAAGACTGTTAATACTAGTGCAACGCGCAACTGCGGCACTAGGCGCGTTGTTGCAACGCTGACTCGGTATAACACTCGTGCGCCTCGCTCACTGGTTAAGCTATGCGCGCGGTCTCTGCATGATATCCATACAGCTCGAATGGAAGTTGCAAAGCCGCAGTGTTTGGCTCCATGAAATATTTTGCCAGCATACTGTGTGCAGCTTGGATCAGCGTGGTTCCTATTATTTGATTTGAGTTTTTACTTACATACTCGTACATATTTAGTACGGGTATTTGTTAAATATTTTCGCTTATTTTATTTTACGTTAAATCTGCTTGAGTTTTAGTCATTGCTGTTTTTGTTTCTTGTTTTTGGTTGTCTGGTTTGCTTGATTGGCCTGTTGGTCGGTTAGTTGTTTGGCCTTATAGTATTGGCGGATTCGGCGAGATGGCATTGCATGGTTTGGCATCGCATTAAATACACAACATGCAACATTACATGCCTATAATTTGTTTTTACACAGCAGGACGTTTTCACTCCACAAGCCATCAGAAAAAGGTCTTAAATGGTCACATTACTGCCATCTCCAACAGCGCTGAAATGGCAACACTGTTCCGTTGTTGCTGTTGCTGATATTGTTGTTGTTATAACTATTGTTGTTGTTGGTGGCAATGTTAATGTTCCGATGGTTTTGTTTTTGGTTGCATTTTTGGTTAGCTGTTGTTGTTAATGATGCACATATGTAGCTGTGTTGGCGTTTCTGTTGCTAATAAATAGTTTTTGTGGCTTTTTTGCAGAGTTACTATTTTTCGAATATGAGCTGAGAAGGGGATATAAATAGGGCCTTTAAAATGGTATATAATAATCTATTGTCGGACTTAGCTTGTTGGGATTTTTTATCGTCGTTATTTTAAATTTTTACCGTCGATATGAATATTTATTAAATCGGACAAAACCGACTCCCCCTAAAATATAAGTTTTTTCCGATTTCATAAATTTTTAATTTGGCACTTAAGAAGCCTGATACCAAATGGTTGAGACCGGTTAAGTAGCTTTTGAGATACGCATATTTCATATAAGTGGGCGGTGCCACCTCCATTTTATTGAAATTTCCTGAAAACGGTTGTAAACATCAATTTTGAATAACTATTGATGGAATTCCTTACTGCCCGTCTCCACAGGATAAAGTCTATATCTTGATACATATGTTAGAATATAAATAGCCAATGAAGACCTCTCATTGCTCTTCAAGAGCAATATATATCAGAGCTTATATCTTGCCATCTATTGTAGGCAATTTGGTAGTTTGACAGCTACATTTTCATTTTCACGAAAACTTCGTGGCTGCAACATCGTTATTATTTTAATATAAAAGCAAAAATTGAGCTGTTTCCCGTTAAAATATTTGTAATTATGTACTTGGATGTAAAATAGCCTATTTTCTAAATTTTTTAATTAAATTCGGCAATTAAATCCGGCAAAAATACATTTTCAAAGCTATCTTACAAATGCTTATATTAAGATATGAAAAGCCCACACAAATATATATATGTATATATTTATATTTAGCGAACAAAATGACAGCTGGACAGCAATAAATTTTATCCTGTGGAGACGGCCAGTTAGCCACACTGCTCAAAAAATCTGAAAGTCCAATACACAAACAGATATAAATTCAAGGCCGTGTTTAAGAAAATTCGCCTAAATTCGAAAATTTGTATGCGATTGCAATAAATGAGGTATAAATTTATTTGAAAATATATTTAATTTTAGATAGTACTCCATATTTTGAAAATGTAGAAATAATCGATGGTCAAAACTTAAAAAATTAAGAGAAATATGGGTTTTCTTTTATTTTACCCGATAAAAATCCCAACAAGCCAAGTCCGGCAATAGACTATTATTTACCATTTCAAAGGCCTCTTTTCAGGTCAGGTATTTTCTGACCTAAATCGACCAGTCGCGACCTCTAAATGACATTTAAAAAATCTATTAAAACAGGCAACATTATTTGTCATAAAAACTAATACAATTAAGAGGTAGGGTCTTTAACCCTTTCCGGTCAAATCCGTCCTTGATGAATATAAAAATTGCTCGTCTTAATTAAAAGGTTCATAGAACCTCATAATACCAAAAGTAAAAAAAAATTTTTGCAAAAGTTGTTTCGGGTAGCTATTAAGGCTGATTCACATACAACTTTCTTCGCTTTGCTTGATAGTTCTTTGCTTTGACATATAAGATCGATGTAGGCATATGCATGAGTATGCTCACATAGAAAACGTTTGAAGCAAAGCAAAGCAAAACGAACCAAAATCTTGGGCAACTCTCAACTTTTGCCCGCTTTGGCAATCAGCTGTCTTCATGTATTTTTTCTCATGCGCTTGCATTTCCATTTAATGACAAAAATAGGGTAAATAGGAATTTTTATTGCTATTATTAATGCATATTATTATATTGCTATCTATTTTACAGATAAAAAATATGGAGAAAAGGAGAACGCGAAAGCAGTCAAAGCGTTTATTGTAGCATACCTTCTGCGTTTCACGCTTTGTTGTCAAAGTTTGAACTGTCAAGCAAATCGAGGAAAGTTGTATGTGAATGGCCCTTTAGGGCTACCTCAAATTTTTACAATATATTGTACAAAAGTCCGCAAAGGAGTAAAAGCACTCAAGGAAACTCAATAAAATTTCACTAAGTAGGACGGAATAAAACTTTTATTTCATTGAAAATGAACTTATGTGCGTACAAAATAATTGATTTTTACTGCAGGTATGTTGGAATGAATACATACATATTTTATATCTTTTTAAGTATATTTAGTTAAGAATGGCATTAAACAATTTTAAATTTTCTCCATGAGAAGAGAATTATATAAAGAAATTTTGAAAAATTTCACATACATTTACAATATAAAATAGAAAATGACTCGTTTTAATAAACCTTCCCGGTTTTTCTGCCTTCAGTAGATCAAGAAATCCAAAACCCGCCCTTTACTGCGCAACAACAGCAACTACAACAGCGCACAAGCTCTTCAAAAACAACGGCAAAAACCACCCTAATTGCCTGTTCAACTGCAACCTTTGCGGACGTTTGTACAATATATTGTACAAGACACTTACAACCTTTCAGTGTAAATGTACAATACATTAGGGGTATTCTCTGAGTCTTGCAAAGCCCTTGCACGGTGCACGGATTGCACGGTTTGCAAAGCTGTCCCATACGAAAACCGGTTTTTACCGTGCAATCCGTGCAATCTGTGCACCATGCAAGGGCTTTGCAAGACTCAGAGAATACCCCTAATGTACTTTTTTTTTACCACTCGGGAAAAATATTTTAAACCATGATAGTTTAATTTTAGTACTTTTATATGATGAAATGCTTTTTATATTTCCATACTATGTGCTTGTATCAGCGATTTTACTTGACTGTCACTTATTTTGTGTTCAGTAAATTACCATAACTAGCGTCCCAGCAAAAAACACGATTACCACAGAAAGGAAAGTGGAAAGGAGCTAGGCGATAGGAATCGCTTACCCTTTCGGTTCAAGAAGGCCTTATTTTAACATGGGCATGTCATTGGCGGTAAGCCCTTACCCGCAGCATTGCCTTCAAACGAATGGAGAACGCATGGATAAACAGAATCCAGAGAGCGAACAAAGAATGCCTTACAGAGAAACTAATGTAGAATGCCTAGATAAGTACATACTTATTTACATTAAATTGAAATCAGAAGATATCTTAAAAGATTAAAATTAATTAAATTTTGTATAAATCAGTTTTTATACATACATATGTATGTATTTAGGTATTTAGATTTTACTTAAAAATCGGTATGTACATACATGTATATTTAATTAAGCTTAAAATTGTACTTCCTCACTCTTGTACTTCACTTCATTGACTGACTTCAACTTCGCTGCAAATTGAACAAAGCAAAACACGATTTTTATGCGAGACAAATTTCCACAGAAAGTAACGGCAGAAAAAGAATTTTTGGATATTCCTTCCATTTTTCAGCTGACTACGATGCAGCATTCTACTTCGCATTCTCCGAAATTAAGCAAAGAAGTGAAATAAAAAAAATATTGTAGGACATTCTACTTTGCATTCCCTGAAATGCAGCAAAGAAGTGAAACAAATAAAATATTGTAGGACATTCTACTTTGTATTCCCTGAAATGAAGCAAAGAAGCGAAACAAATAAAATATTGTAGGACATTCTACTTTGCATTACCGGCAATGCCTAAAAGAAACGAAAAAATTCTAAGGCATTATAACGCTATGCCTTCTAGAACACGTTACCACTAAAAGCGATTACCGATTTTTTGCTGGGGTGTCACTGGAATTTTATAAAATGGTCTATTGTTAAATTAAATTCTAAAAATATTTTTGAAACGTTTTCGATTTTGAAATTTACGTAAACTATTCGGGGTATTCCAAAACTTCATAAAGTTATTAAACTTTGTTTTCAAAAATATTAATAAGATTTTTAGTAGCACGCTTCTAATGTTACAAAAAATTAGAGGTACAATATATTGTACAAATGCACGAAAAGGGTTAAATTTCCAAACAAAAACATTTTCGATGGGCACCGTAATGTACATATGTATGTACATACATACTTGCATCAGTTCGTATTTGTAGTAAATGTGTTTACGCTTGTATTTTACTGAAATTGTCAGAAGCTTTACTAGCTTATTTTTCAACAGCTACATACATATGTAAATATGTACATACCCTGCAGCAAAATTTAGAGACAGTCTGGCAAAGCGCTAGTTCTGCACTACAAATTTCAGAAATGTCTTTGAACTATGTACATACATATTGCAAAAGGGATGCAGAGCTGGACGGTTGAAACTCATATGTTGCTAGTTACGCTGTCATCAATGTTAATTATCCTGGTCATGTGAAAGCTGACAAAAGATGCTACATATACTATATTTTTTCAATTTTTTTTAGCCCCTAAAACTAATAGCAAACTGTTTTCGTTTATTTAATATGTAATTATCTACATAGTTTATGGGGTAACTGCTAAAATATTTCCAAAAAGTCGTTATTGGTAACATTAATGTCATTTTACAACGCTTTTTAACCGACTTCCAAAAAAGGAGGAGGTTATCAGTTCGTCGGAATATTTTTTTTTTTTTTTGTTTTTCTTATGTATGTTACCGCATAACGTTGGACCACGTCAACCGATTTCGATAATTTGCATCGGAAAGGTAGTGTCTCAGAGGTGGTCCCATACTGATCTGGTTGAGATCCGATCAGTGGATCATGAGATATATATATATATATTTTTTTTTTATATGGGAGTTGAAGTCGGTTTTTTTTTGCTAAAAATTACTTGTTTATTCATATATCGATGGCTGAGTGGAAGATCGACCTATCTCGGCAGCCAGTTCGAAAACGCTCTATATCAGAAAACTTTTCAAGAACGCCCTATTTCAGAATTCGTTTCAAAAACGCCCTATCTCAGCTGCCGATTCAAAAACGCCCTATATCAGCATATTTTCAATACATTTTGAAGTGAGATAGGGCGTTTTTGAACCGAATTTGGAGATAGGGTGTTTTTCAATTAAATTCTGAAATAGGGCGTTTTTGAAAAGTTTTTTGAGATAAGGCGTTTTCGAACTGGCTGCCGAGATAGGTCGATCTTCCACTCAGCCATCGATATACGAACGTATAAAATTGAAAGCACAATATAACCATAAAATTTAGTTAAGCTACACTTAACAGCACATTCACAATATATTGAGAGTTAAATTTGTTTGTTGTTATTTTATAAAGAACATGATCATGCTTAAAACAAAATTATTTAGACCGTGTTTTAAAACTTAATACAAAACAAAGTCAAATTTAACGATTTTTCATCCAAATTTTTGATCTTTTAATCAGATTTACAAACAAATAACCTAAAGTGGTAAACATTCTCACTTTGAAATGGGGGTGCTATTGATATGACCGATACTGTACATACGTAAATATATCACTGAGCACCCGAAATGTGTAGTTATGCAGCGATTTTTTTTTAATTTCCAATGTTTTTCGTTTTAAATATTTTGCGTCAAGTTTTTATTTAAGTACTATGTTTCATATTCCGTAAATCATTTAAACTCAAATTCCTAACTATGCTGCATACTTGATGGAACTCTAAAAACTGTCTTCAAATTTAAAACTTTTTAATCGGAGATTTTCTTATAAATTTTTCGAGTATTCTGTTTTGTAGCCCATCAAATTTTAGTGTAGTAAAGTGTAATCTTGTATCTTAAACGAAAATACTTAAATAGGAGAATACCTTCAAGAGCTTGCGTAAAAAGAGTTATGACCATGGAACGGAATTTATGGAAATTGCCTTTTTTTCTGCTAAAGAGATAGAGTATATTCGATTAAGAATGTCCACGATTTAGCTTTCCCTGATTCCATATATACACATTTAATGTTGCCTTTTTTTGCCTTTTTTAAGATATTTGCCTTTTTTGCCTTTTTAAGATATTTGCCTTTTTTTGCCTTTTCTAACTCAAAAAGTAATCATAGCATTTACAGTTGTTTTTTTTTTAAGATTAAAAAATATACACATACCCATGCGGCTTATAGAAGCGCAGGGACCTCTTACCAAATTGGTGTTGGAATAATTCAAAGCCGTTTTCTCAGCTAACGTAGGCTTGGAGACCATAGGGTGTGGATAAAATTGTAAAGGGTGAGGAAAACGCCCTTATTCCTGATAATATGAACGTTTCAAACGTTCCATATTTAAATTGGGCTCCATTTGTATCAACTTGTATACGTCGAGCGCACATTTAGTACATTCAAGGCTTTTCTTCGCGAAAATCGAATGAAAATGCTGCCAGAAAACTTCAAAATGCATCTTGTGGTTCGATGTTACTACAACTATACATATTAAAGTTTTATGAGTTAGAAACTCGAAAGGATAAAATAGTCAAAGATTCAAAGTACAAATTTTTCATATAACGAAATTAGTTCATAGTTTTTTTCTTTTTACTTGTAATATAAACATTTCTAAAACAAATGTATTTTTTGATTGTTCTTCGTATTTTCTGTCTTTTTTTAGTGCCTTATTTTGCTTTTTTTGCAATACCTAGTGCCTTTTCCTGCCTTTTTCGCTATTTTGTTTTGCCTTTTTTGCAATACCTAGTGCCTTTTCCTGCCTTTTTCGCTATTTAATTTTGCCTTTTCCAGTCTATTTCGTTATTTTATTTTACCTTTTTATAGGTTTTTAGGTCCTAAAAATCCGTTCCCTGGTTATGACAAATCAGCGCGATAAATTATACTAAAATTTTATGGGCTATAGAACTGCATACTTATAACTCCGATTTAAAATATTGAAGTTTTTATAACAGTTTCTAGAATTCTGCTAAATTTCCAACACAGTTAGAAACGTGAATATATATGTTTATGTTATAATACTTATGAGCCATCCTTAAATAAAAAATTTACGGAAACTATTTCGCATGGAAAATATTGTAAATATTCAAAATTCTGTATATATTCTTATTAGATGCCGGAGAGTACATGTATTATATTTCAACTAGTGAACCCGCATGGCGTTAAGACGCCAAAATTGAGCTTAACATTTTAAACAGATGGCAATACTATTCACAAACCTTACTAAATATTGAAAATGTTTCAAGTAAATTCGTCCATCCCTTTTTGATCGAGGAGAGGTCTCACATGGCGTCGGTTTTTCATTTCCTCAAAATTCAAACCACCTTGCACCGCTAAAAAAGGTCTTAACTTCAAAAAATAAAACCGTCATGCACATTTAGAATGACCTGATGACCTTCACATTAAAGATCTGATGACCGTAACAAAAAAATTATTATTATTTTTCGGTATATTATGGGTTTGTTCGAAAGAACATATATTCCCATTAGTTATGAAACCCGATTTCATCATCTGACTGTCTTCGCAGTAGCACATACTGTTAACCCAGTTCTCCGAGACCTTGTTGATGGTTTCTGGCTCTATCGTAAGATATGCCCGACATACGCCTTAAAGGCCTGAATCGTTAATAGATTGTTCGCATTATATCGGTCCTCCACGGCATGGCACAAAAAAGTCTAAGGGCGCGAAATCGCGGCTTCGAGGGGACCAATTGACTTTATCGAGACAGCTGATAACATAATTACCGAACTTTACCGCTCAAAATAAAAATCGAATAGATGGAAACCCTAACAAAAAATATTTTCTAACTAAAGTTTTATTAAAACTCTTTCTTTTGCCACTCATATTTTAATATTTCATTAAAATTATGTAAAAGCTAAATAAATTCGGCTTTTCAAACATATGGAAACCTTCTGCGAAGCATTTTCAAACTGAAGTCTTTTAAAGCTCTTTCGTCTGATACTTTGATACATAATTCAATTACCTGAAGAATTAAATTGAATTTAATTTTTTATCACCTGGCAACTCTCCTAAGGAGTTAAGATATAAATCCTTCTCAAAACCATGAACGATTAAATCACCTCTTTTAGTAATATGTTTAACTTAATAATAACTCATTTAAATTTGAAATTTTCAACAGCTGGCAATTCTCTTCAAACCAACAAACAAAACTTTGATGTTTAAACTGAAGATTTCTTAGCACTCTTTCGTTTAACACCCATATTTTAATACTTCGGCTTTTAAAGAAGGTGGCAACCCTTTTAAAAACAATTTCATATTACTACCTTAACTACTAACAGGGGTACCACTGTCACAGTTAGGCTAAGAAGAAAGCTTTTAATAACCATTTTGACTGATACCTATGGCAACTCTCTTCAAAAAGTAAAACCTCATTGCACATCTGCAACCAAGCCTTTATTTTGACACCTCATTTTTGAAAATCGAGCGAAGGATGGGGATATGATGGTATTGATTTATAAATAATCTTAACTTGATTTTTTAAAACGTGGCCATTCTTTCCGGAAATGTAAAAGCCTACTGCACAACTACATATCAAGCCCTTTAATTTGATACCTCATTTTTGAAAGTCAAACGAATGGTTCAGATCTAATGACCTGGACAAAAAGTCCTTTCGCGTATTATATATATAGATATAGTTAAATTGGGTTTTTTAAACAGGTGGCAGCCCTTTTGAAAAGTAGTTTCGCGCTAAGATGATCTTAAATATTCTTTTTCTAACATTGCGATACATATTTTAATCAACTGATGAATTAAGTTGAATTATATTAATTAAACATGTGGCAACTCCGCTAAATAAAGTTCAGAAATAAAGATTTTTCAAACCCCCTTCGATTGGTACCCATATTTTAATAATTCATTTAACTTATTTAATAATTTGAATTTAATTTTTAAATAGGTGGCAACCCTCTTCCGGCACCTCAAAAATATTTTGTGTATTTTGACATTTCATATAACTTCTGGATGAGTTAATTAAATGCGACATTGCAAGAAGGTGGCAACCCTCTTCAAAATATTTTCAAACGGCCACCTTCTGAAGCCCCTTGCGTTATGCGCCCATATGTTGAAACATATTTCTCCTAATTAATTTTCTTAATTCAAATTGAATTAAATTTTTTAAACAGGTGGCAACCCTCCTAAAGTTAAGTTAAGAAACAAATATTTTTAAACCCCTTTCCACTGATATCCATTTTGTAATAATTCGTTTTTTTAGGTAATTTGAATGAAACTCTTTTCAAAAAAGTAAAACCTTATTGCATATCTGCAGTCCAAGAGTTTTAATTTGACACCTTATTTTGGAAAATCAAACGAACGGTGCTGTTATGACGGCATTGCTTATTATATAGTTTATATTCAAGTATTCTACAGGTGGCAACTCCTTTCGAAAAAATAAAACCAGTTTGCACATGTACAGGCCAAGCGCTTTAATTTGACACCCCATTTTAGAAAATCGAACGAACGGTGCAGATCTTTATATACGCCTTTGCGTATTATTTTGAACTTATTTTTTTAAAAGGTGGAAACTCTTTTCGAAAAAGCTAAACCTTATTGCACACTTAAAGTCAGAGCCCTTTGATTTGACAGCTCACTTTGGAAAATCGAACGAACGCACAGTATGTAGTCATTTATTTTAGTTATGTAACTTATTTTAGTCATATGTTTTATTTGCTTATTTTTTCTAACATTTTAGTTTGTATACATTTTTTCTGTATGTGTGAAAATAAATTATTACAAACACTTAAAGTAGAAAAGTATAATACAGAATTGAAGAAACAATAGGTTAAAATAAAATAAAATATATTCATCATCACTGTCATAGGATGGGTCACTCGTGGAGTAGTCATGAGCATCAGCGGCATAACTATGAAAGCTGGAAACAATTGGGGTATTTACTGATTCCTTAACACTATCTGAGGACAATAAATCTAATTCTTCCGAGTTTAGGCTTCTAAGTATTTTCTTTGGTATCTCTCTGAAGCTGTTTATTAAGGGATCCGATGTTATTAGCAACATATGCATAATCATATCTATTCGTGGCTTCACGCGACTGCTTTCGTGTGTTATGTTCCCTGAATCGTCTCAAATCTTTGTTACGAGCTTCCTGGTCTTCCTCAGAAAGCTGACCAATAGGCAAAATTGCTGATTTTATAATATCAGTACTATGCACCAAGATTTTATGAACTGTAACAGGCATACAGAACCACGAATAGAGATCTTTGTATAGTTTTTTAGTCTCACGCGCAAATATTTCAAACTTATCAATATTAATATTATACACAGATGATAATGCTCGAAGGAGAGTATCAAATTCTTTTATGAGCGTTACAACCAATTCCGTAATCTCAGTACTAACTTCAGAATTTACGAAAAACCTACGAGCAGTATTGCCACCATTAGTATTACCGAATCCTGGTTTTGGTTTATCTACTTTTAAATTTATTCTGAATTTCGTGCCGAGCCGATAACTAATGTGAAGCAAGCATTCAAAACATCTTATCGATGCATGCAGAGTAGACAAACCAAAACCAAGACAATCGCGGCTAGGCATAAAAACCCGTGTCTCATCATTCATATCTTTTGGAGTGGCACCACAAATATAACACTTTTGGGCGGAGGAAGTTTCAGTCAAGCATTACAAACTTTTCCGTCAATCATTGTTAGGAGCATATTGTGGTTCACAGAAACCTCGTATTCTTGCAGCAAGCACTTTGTTGGCAACAAAGCATTTATCTCCTCTAATACTTTGATCGTTTCAGAAACGATAAAATCTTTTGTTTCCTTGGAAAAAATAAATTGAATCGGACGACAATACATCGTAGAAGAAGGTCGAGGATTCTACCAAACAATGTTAACTTTTTCTTCCCGTAATTGGACGGGTACGAAAGAAAATATAAACAAAAACTCATCAGTGTCATCACTGCATGTGAATTTTTGTTTATGTGTGCTACTAGCTTCCCCCACGTTTTTAAACAAATATGAAAAATAATTCAACGATGTTATATTTTATTTCTGTGCCCATTTCGTTATATGTAGCTGTTTTTTTTAAGCGAGTTAAGGTATTTAGGCCGTTTAAAACTATGAAATTATAAAATCTCGTCTGCGCGCTAGGCATACGAAAGATATCAATCTCTCTAAGTTTACCTTAAAATGGTTCCAGGTATACGACGCGTGAACGTGTAACCTTCTTGGAGGTACCACGGCGGGTTCTAATATTTTCAACTCAAATTTAGTAACCTGGCCTAGATAAAATACCACTTCTCATTACTGTAGCAAATGCCTCAAGAGAGCTTTAGATTATAAAGCCGAACCCGGCTCCCCCTTTTCCATTTAACGAAATTTATTCTGTCAGTACGGCACTCATAAAATAAATCTCCATAACAAATTTAAAATACTTCGAGAGATTTTCTACCCTTCCAGAGATATGTATTAAGAAGCTTTTAGTATGTATGGGAGGCGACGTGCCTCCTTTTTTAATAACTCACATTTTTTCCATGAGCAATTGATACATTTTGTATACACAACCCATACCAAGTTCCAGTATTCTTCCACAAACACTTCCAGGGATATGTGGCAAGAAAAAGTCAATTTGTACAGGAAGTGGCACGCCCCTTTTTCTTATAACTCTAATTTTCTTCCAGGAAGAAGAATTGATTTTATGCAGTATAAAACAGTAAATTTGTACGGGAGGTACCAAGTCCCCTTTTCGAATAATGCAAATTTTTCTCCACGAGTATGGAATCAATTTTGCAGACACATCTCGGTGCCAAGTTCCAGTCCTCTGCAACAAACACCTCGAGAGATAGCAGCACAGAAAAATCAATTTGCATAGGAGTTGCCACACCACCTTTTCCAATAACTCTCATTTTTCTCCATGAGTATGGTATTAGTTTCACATACAT
Organism: Rhagoletis pomonella; assembly: GCF_013731165.1. NCBI lineage: Eukaryota > Metazoa > Arthropoda > Insecta > Diptera > Tephritidae > Rhagoletis > Rhagoletis pomonella. Next base: position 60,976,938 of record NW_023458555.1, on the reverse strand, counting down.
ACATACATACATATGTATTTTCATACCAAGCTTGAGTACTTTACCTACCCCAAACATTTGAAGTGATATGCAATATGAAACTTTCAGTCAGTATGGGAGGTGCTACGCTTCTTTTCCTAAAGCGTCCGTTTTCCTCCGTGAATATGAATATGATTTCACACAGTGTTGACAAAATGTTAATCTGATTAACAATTAAAAATTAACGATTAAAATGTTAAACGCGTTTGACGATTAAATTTATTTAGTCGTAATCAACTGTACGGTTAATGATTAAATTTTTGCAATCATTAATCGCTGGCTGCGATTACTGTTAATTAATTTTAGTCATTAATCGTTAATCTAATTAAAAATAAAATCTGATTAAGTTATCTAGATTGTCCGAATTTGAAACCAAACACCAGTTATAGTAATTATTTTGTGTTTTACGCTTATAAAAAGCACATAATATAAACAAAATTATAATTATTGTTATTAGTAATACATAAACTGGGAACTTTCACAAACTTAGTTTGTAAAACGTTTGTTGGTATAGAGCTGAAAATGCACACCAAATTGCTCAGATTCATAAGGAAAACCGACTTAGCCATACCGGATTAACATGCTTTGTGTGCACAGGAAAATTGCAGCATAAATTAATTAATCACCAAACCTAATTGATCAAATTAAGAGTTAATGACTAAAAATTAATTGGTTTAATCCCGGTTACGATTAACTGTTTAGTCAGATTAAAATTAATCATGATTAACTGTAATCGGATTGAATTTAATCCAATTAACTAATTGATTAAAAAAAGAAACGATTAATGTCAACATTGATTTCACATACATATCCCTATACCAAGTTCCAGTTCTCTCCAGCAAATACTTCCAGAGATATGTATGTAATATGAAAATTCCATTTTTTATGGGAGGGGCCTTGAGTTATCGGACTTACTTTCAGTCTAAGACCATCCTTGCGAAATCCGTAGTAAGTGACCAAATTTCGTTCTGATCGGGAAACCAGTTAAGGAAGTAGCCTATTTTTCAATCCAGGTCATGAACCATCTGTGATCAAAATTTCATTTTCAAACAGGTGGCAATTCTAAAAAAAAGTAGCCTATTTTCCAACCTATGTCATAAGCTATCTGTGTGCAAACTTTCATGCAAATCAGTTCAGTCATTTCCGCGTATTAATTTAATTAAACTTTTCTAATAGGTGGTAACTCTTAAAATAGTAGCCTATTTTCCAAAGTAGGTCATAAGCTATCTGCTTGCAAAATTGTATTCAAATCCGTTCAGACTTTTCCGCATATTAATTTGATTAAACTTTTGTAGCAGGTGGTAACTCCTAAAAAAGTAGCATATTTTCCAACCTAACTCATAAGCTATCGGTGTGAAAACTTCCATGCAAATCAGTTCACTCATTTCCGCGTATTAATTAAATTAAACATTTCCAACAGATAACAACTCTTAAAAAAAAGTAGCTACTTTCCAACCTAAGTCATAAACTAGCCGTGTGCGAAATTTCATGCAAATCCGTTCAGTCGTTTCCGCGTACTAATTTAATTAAACTTTTTTAACAGGTGGCAAAAGTAGCCTATTTTCCAATCTAGGTCATAAGCTATCAAATGCAAGTTTTAGCATATTAAATAACTTAAACTTGTTTAACAGGAGGCAACTCTTAAAAAAATAGCCTATTAACCAATCTGGCCCATAAGCTATCTGCTTACAAAATTTCATGCAAATCCGTTCAGTCGTTTCCGCGTGATGATTTCCCAAACATCCAAATATACAAAATTTCACATTTATAATGTTAGTAAGATGACCAGAACTTCCATCGCAACCCCACTTGCTGATTAGAGTAAATGACAAGCATGTAGGTAATAAACTACTAAGAACTTCTTGGTTTGCTAAAATTAAACGTTCAACACTTTTATCTAAAATAGCTTTAACTTTAATTTCGGCACGTGTTTCATCCACATCAATTTTGTTTGGATAACACTCTGATTTAGCCTTTCTTACACTATAAAACGACGGAAATACCTTATGACCTGCTTGGATACTCCATTTCCGAGTCATTTTGTACGCATGAGTAGTCGACTTGCTATCTACATAGTATGCTAAAGCTTCTACACTGTTCAAACATCTAGCACTTTGCTCACATATTTAGGGGATTCACAAGACGTGTTAACCGTCGTAAAATCTTAAGCTTAACACTTCTTTATGTAAAATAGCGGTTAAAATGGTTGGGGGGTTGGCTAATTATATATTCTTTATCAGTTTAAAAGAATTTCGGTTTAGTTAGAAATCCCCTAAAACCATTTTAATTAAAAAATATGTTAACCTTAAGATTTTACGACGGTTAACACGTCTTGTGAATCCCCTAATTGTTTTCGCCGTGAATACTTTAGTGTTAACTTTCGTATTTTTTATAATATTTGCAATATTCCTGTTGCCGGACATACGTGTTGATACTTCTTCCGCATAAATTAACTCATCTGCACTTCTGGATTGCAGTAAGTCATCCACTCGACGCCATTAGAGACACGAATTTCGATACGATACGATACCATATCGATACTTTTGGCATTCGATGCCGATATTTTCTACTCGATAGTTTTAGAACGATATTTTCTGGAATCGAGTACCAGAACCCTAGTATCGTATCGAATGTCGTAAACTCACATTACAAGGATAATGTTATTAACAATTCTTCCCGATATAAATTAGGCTTTAAAGAGCAGAAATTTGTAATATAGCTAGGATTGCATGTGGTGGAATTTGACCCCGCGACCTCGATGTTTTAAGTCAACACATCAATCTCTACGTGCTGTTACACAATATGTTAGTGGTTGACCGAGATTCTCCTCCGATTTGTCGCGCGCGCCTTAATGTTGTGGCACAAAAGGGGTCCCTACAGTTTTATGTCGACTCTGAATGGCGATTTTGATTTAATGGGAAGCTGTTTTTCATTTTCAAGCTTTGTGCACTGCTAACCATTACACCACAGCGGCCTATATACGAGACCTATATTTAGATAAATTTTTTGGATTTTGGTATCGATATTTGGAATATCGACTCTTTTTATTCCGATATTAATGGGTACCCGATATTTTTGAAGCGATACTTTAAATGAGTACCGTATCGATACTTTCTGTTCGATATCGTGTCACTAGACGCCGTTTAGTTTTTTGACTGGAATGAATGAAGTCCTTCTTTGGCCTTCCAGGGCCTACCTAAAGATGTAAAAGTCATATCTGTAACCAAAAACCACTCCGAGTTTTTATTTATAAACCGTCCCCGATGTCTTCCAGAGCTCTTCCATTTCTCAGAAAGCTTTGACGAATATAGCGCAACTTCTATGCTTAAATCCCTTAAAGAATGCTCTGTTACTTCACTTAAATAATATTTTGATAGAATACAATTCAGTAACTCCTTATTTCTTGATTGTTTCGAATATTTCAACCAAACTTCGAAAAACTCAATTCATTTATGGTTATAACTAAATTTGAAAAAAAAAATAAAATAAAATAGATGTGCATTGAATTCGCAATAGTTTTTTATTTCGAGTGTTAACAGATACTCATGACTATAATATATATAAGATTTAAAGGGGTTACATGAGGAAGCATATAACTTTTCCACCTCTGAAGTTAAAAGTCTATATAAAAAATGGTTTTTTTTCTTAATCATGGAAGAAATAATCAAATTGCTAAAAGATTATAATTAAAAACTTCAGCTTACCTTTGAGTTCAGATTCCATCACAAAAATTAAGTAGAAGTGGTGACTTAAAACTTATATGAAGCGTAATATTCAAAACAAATTTTTCAAATAAATCAGTTCTGACTTCGACTGCTCTTGCTTACTTACTTCAATTACTCAACATATTAGAAGTGAAAATAACAAACAACTGTAAGCACCCCGTTATAGTGGTCTTCCGATTAATTACCCAATACATAATTCTAGGAATAAAACTTTTGTTTTTGTCCAGCTACCTTGTTCTACACGAAACACTGTGGAACGATGTGGATCTGATGGCATTGATTATTAAATTATTTGAATGCAATTTTTTATCAGATGGCAACTCTTTTCGAAAAAGTAAAACCTTATCATCTATTACATCTACAGACCAAACGCTTTAATTTGACAGCTCATCTTTTAAGCTACGCAAAAAATGCCTTCGCGTATTATATAGATAGATAGATTAGAGGTTTAAGCCGACAGGCTTTGCGGCGGCGGCGGCGGCGAAATGAGTGTCTGGCGCTGATTGATGGGCGAACAGAAGAAGGTCTGAGGTATATACGTACATAATCACATGGATCTCTATGTGCTCTACAGATCCGTATATGCTATTTAAATTTAAAGAAATAAAAAAAAGTTAAAAAGTTTAGTTATTGGGGTAATTTATGTCGCTCTCAATAAATTTTTT
>NW_023458555.1:60942904-60967530 GCF_013731165.1 Rhagoletis pomonella | reverse complement strand
ACAAATGTATACATAAATGATCAGAATGAAAAGAGAAATCAACTAAGCGGTGACTTTCTGTCCGTCCGTACGTCTGTCCGTCCGTCTGTGCACACGATAACTCGAGTAAAAATTGAGATATCATAACGAAACTTGGTACTTTTACTTCTTTCGGGCGTAGGACGGATGGTATTGAAAATGGGCAAAATCTGACAATAACCACGCCTACCTCCCATATAACGGTAATTTTCAGAAATACGAAAACTGCGATATTTTAGTAACTACTGAAGATTATTCACCCAAAATTGATATTTACAATGACTGTTAGACGAAAAATAAGAATATTATAAATTTTTGGAAAATGGGCGTAGCCACGCCCACTTATGGTTACATACATATGTATATCTTGGTAACCGCTGCACCAATTTCTTCCAAACTTGGCACAGTTGTTGGCCCTGGTACAATGCACCAAATTTTTAAAATCGGACAATAACCACGTCCACATCCCATTTAACGGTAATTTAGAGAAATACGAAATATCTATTCGATAAACCAGTAAATATTAAAGCAAATTTATTCAAAATTGATGCTTGCAACAATTCTTTATCAAAAAATGCATCTCGGTATGGTTATTGTGCTTTCCACATAAAAGCAAAGCGTTGAAAATTATTGAATTGCTTTTCATAAAACGGTGAATTTCAGAAATGCTTAAAACTTCAATATTTCGAAATATAAGGACGCTAATTTACTCAAAATTGATACTAAAAACAATCCCCTGAAAAGAAGTAACATTGTTTGGAATTTTGGAAAATGGGCGTGATATCGCCCACATATGACTATATGAGTTTATGTCATTATGTCTAACTGAACGTTCTATCCAAGATGTTTAAAATGGGGGTAAAACCATTCTGGTACGTTTTCGGAAAGGTGGAAAACATATTTAATACTTGCGCCGGGTATTAATTGATCGGCTCCGCCCGAACTTAAACTTTCTTACTCGTTAATTAAAAGTAACACGGAAATACCCGTTATACGTAACAAATATAAACTAATTTTAAAAATAACGGTTTTAGAAAATGAAGAAATGACTGACACTTTATGTTCCTAATTTTAAAGCACAATTTGCCTCAAAAAGTAAGTTAGTGCAAAACAAATAGCTATTTAAACATAAAATGAAGTATTTTTTATTTACAAAATTTTATGCGTGCTAATTTAAAGATAAGGCTCTATACTATACTTCTTAGAACCAGCTTAAAACTAACCACATTTGTTCTAGCCCGGAGGTGACCCTTTTTGAACTATCTAGAAACTGTTGTTATATGAACTGTCTCAGAACCATCTAAGCTAGTGTCCGCTCATAACAAGTTCAAAAGTTCTGCAGAGGGCGACAATTGTCACTTCGTAGGACATCGCCATGTTAAAAGACAGTTGAAAGCATTGATTTGGGATAGATGAAGAACCAGTGCCGTCCCTTATCAGGCTAGCTCAGCGCAAGTTCTGAACCAGTTTGACTTGCTGCATGGTAAGAATGCAAATGTGTACTTGCGTAAATAAGCATGTATGTGAGTGCAAACTTTCATACTATTGCTATGTATATCATATCCCCCATCAATATACATATGGCCCAAATCGCCGAAAACGAAAGCAAGGGGAATCATTTTGTTCTCATGTTTCGCAGATTTTTGATAATATCTGGGTCATACGTATTCTATTTAATTAATGAAGATTAAAAAGCACAACATGAAACTAAAGGGTAGTTAGCCCTAACCGCCAAAATAACGTAAGCGAAATTTTTTTTCAAAATTTTCTTTTTGATCTGAAATATTTCTAGAGCATCAGATGCAGTCACGGTTGCCACATTTGGTCACTTGTGACTAGAGTTGTGTCGTTCACGAACTATATCGTTCATTGAACTAGTTCACTTGATAAACTAACTGAACTAGATCGCAATTCTAAATGAAAGGTTTGTGGTATAGTTCTCATACTCTAAAAATTTCACTTAATCTACTTATTTTTCATTACACTAAGCTAACCTGTTATTAAAAGCTAGATGATAAGTTATTATTTTTCGTTGGATATATGTACCAGGGTTATTGCGAATATTCGCATTCGCATTCGCAACCGCGGGGCTTCCGCATTAATTTTAACATTCGCATTGTTGTGTAAGTGCACAAAATGACAAATTATAGCCAATATTTTTGGCCTGTGGAGATGAGACGTTAGGACATGTTACCCGGGCGGTATTTCATGGGAGTATTTGTGTAACAAAACTGGTCAAATGTCATATTTATTTACTTTGATAAAAGTGTCTTTAATCATATTTGAGGGATTCACAACGGTGTCGTATTGTTCTATGTCGTAAACTTTAATAGCTTAAATAAATGTTTAGAGAACCTGAAACCATAAACCACTATTTTTTAACACTTCTAAAATTCATAATATGACTTTGCTGGTACTTTGCCAACCCCCGTAATATATTTTTTAGACGTTTAAAGTTTAGGATATACAATAATACGACACTTACGACAGCGTTGTGAATACCCCAATTATTTCCTAAGCAATATAACGGAGCCGCTGTAGTGTAGTGGTAAGCTGTGCGCGCTTTCACTCCACAACGCCTGGGTTCAAACCCTGGTCAAAGCAACATCGCAAAAATATAGAAAAAAGGTTTTTTCTTAACAGCGGTCGTCCCTCGGCAGGCAATGGCAAACCTACGAGTGTATTTCTGCCATGAAAGACAGCTTCTGATAAAAATAAAATCGCCGTTCGGAGTCGGCGTAAAACTGTAGGTACCTCCGCTTTGTGTAACAACATCAAAGCGCACGCCACAAATCGGAGGAGAAGCTCGGCTAAACACTAACATATGTGTAAGCGCCAATCTATTATTATTGTTAATATAACGACGCTATCGATTTGCAGTCATAAAAGTTTACACTTCTACTTGACCTTTGACGTACGTCATCCAGTCCAAGAATATTCTAGAAATGGGCGTGGTGATATAAAACCAAAGGTCATAAGTTTAGACTTTATTGTGGATTACGCCAGAATATCTATATGGATTGAAAAAGTTGTGTAGCAAATGTTGTTAACGAAGCGATATTCTACCGAAATCCGCAATAAAATCTGTGTTTTGCTAACTTTAGACCTGCAACTGCCACGCCCATTTCTAGGGGTTCGGGATCCGCAATAAAATTTTACTGTTTGCAAAAACCCGATGTTTAACACCTTACTAAATATGTCTCATCATAAGTTTTCGAAAATAAATTACAAAAAAATTGTTGATTCTCTCCAAATAAACCATCTCGTCATAAACAAAAATATTTTAAAAATAGTTCTTAAAAATCCCCGTTTTTTATAGAGAATTAAACAAGGATTACGATGATATAATTTTGAGTCCCTAATTTACTGGTCTTCACTATGCAAATCCACTTCAAAAAGTTCAGCTGTTAATAGCTAAGTTAGCTTTAGGACAAATTTGGCCATCTTATATATACAAATTAGGTTTCTTTAGCTTTAAAACCACGTTAAGATGAAGTCTCTACGATGAGCAGAACCCGTGATACAACGATTTGAAGAAGTACATCATTAGTCAGAATCACGAAAAAATACAAATTTTGACAGATCATATCTCCGAAGAAACAAAGCTCCTTCAATTGGGATTTCCAGCAGAAATGTTCAATGTCTGGCTATAGAGAGAATCGATGCTGAAGTAATTAAAAATCTATAAGTCTGACCTTTAATTAGGTAAGAATTACGTAACTATCTGAGACCCTCATCATTCGTGATTCCAATAATTCAAATCCTTAAAAAAATCTTCTTTTTTTTTAAGAAAATAACAATATTCTGATCCGATTCGGCTGACAGCCACGAATTTGAAAACAAAATTTTATTCAAAATTTTCATTCCTGGAAAATAATATGTTATTTACCATAGCTTGCTATAAGCAGAAATTTTTCAAACCGGTCGCAGAAGCAAAGATTAAAAATGAATTACAAAAACTAAAATCGAAAAACGCTTGACATCAGTATTCGAATCCGCATCCGCGGATGTCTAAAATTCCACATTCGCAACATCCCTAGTACATACATACATACATATATACCTAAATATGTACGTATGTTCATTTCAGTAATTCGAATTACGATTTAGCTTAAAGTAATCTATATATTAATACGCTAACATAAATTTTGTCTCCGTTCGTTTGGCGATTCTACCGAACCGATTTCAAAACCAAGAACACCGTTGGAAAGGCATTTTTCCGTAGATGTTTTTTTGGTTTTACAATTGATTGAAAATTACGGCCAAAACCGTCGTTTAAACATTTTCGAATTGTGTATACATGTTGCTGCAATATGTTCAATTTGACATGTTTCGCCTGTTGTTTCACTACACATTTGAAATTAAGCTTTGAAATAAAGATAAATATGAAGATGAAGAAATAAATGAAAAAAGAAGGCAAAAGTGAAGATAAAGACGAAAATGAAGACAATGACAGATACATAAGAATTAGGGTAACTGAAAGGGTAAGAACATTTCTTGAATTTATGAAGTGAAACTTCTTTAGCGGCAGTTGGTTGGTTGGGAGTAAATTGTCAAATTCAATGGGAATAATGCACATGGAAGTAGTTCTCAGCGGTTTAGCGGTTTGAGAATAAAAACAAAAACAAAGATGCCTAGAGGTACAGGCAAAAACGAAAATCAAAGTAAATTTAAACACTTTAAGGTGAAGGTGAAGAGGAATATGCAAAAATAAAGATAAATATGAAGAAAAGGATGAGGATTTAGATCGATATTGTTATCGATATAAAACTCGATATTGCTATCGATAAAATAATCGATATTGTTATCGATACTGTTATTGATTAAATAACCGCTATTGTAATCGATATAATAACCAATATAATAATCGATATTGTTATCGATACAATAATGGATATTGTTATCGGTATAATAATTGATTAAATAATTGATTTTGTTATCTTTTTATTCATTTATATTGTTTTCGATATGTATAATAATTGATACTGATGATTGTTATATATCGATGAATAAATCGATTTTGTAATCGTTGTATTTTTTTATATGTTTATGGATATTGTTATCGGTATTTTTATTGCAACAGTTATCGACAGGGTTACCAATTTAATAATCGGAACATGGAATGCGATCACATTACATGACATCACATCACATTATATCACATGATATGATGAGACATCACATTATATTACATCACATAATATGATATCACATCGCACGATATCACGTGATATGACATCATATGATATGACATCACATTATACAGTATGACATCACATGACTTCACAGCACACGATATGACATCGTATGACATGACATCGCATTACATAACGTGGCATCACATGATATGACATCATATGGTATGACATCATATGACATGACATCACAGGATATGACAGCACATGACATGACATCCTATTTATGACGTAAAATCACGTCACATCTTATCACCGTCATCACATCTCATCTACGTGAATAGATAAAGAAAAGGATAAAAGCAAAGATATGAAAGATAAAAACAAAGATGAAGACCAAGGTAAATTTACCGATTTCAAAACCAAGAACACCGTTGGAAAGGTAATTCTGTAGATGAGGAGAGTTTTTATAGTTTCGAAATTGGTTTAAAATCGTTGTTTAAAAATTTCCATATTTGTGTATGGTTGTTTTTGCAACCTGTTCAATTTAAGCTCTTTCGCAGTTTTTACTTCGTATTTAAAATTAAACTTTGAAATAAAGATAAATATGAAGATGAAGAAACAAGTGATAACGATGAAGACAAAAAAAGAAGGCAAAAGTGAAGATAAAGACGAAAATGGAGATAAAGGCGAAAATGGAGACAATGAGAAATACATAAGAATTAGGGTAACTGAATTGAAATTTTCCATAAAAGTTACCGAAATTTATCGAATCAGCGAAGTTTATAATTATCGAAATTTATCCATGCTTATTAAGTTATCACAACGTATCGAATTATTCAAATTGATCAATGTTTATTGAGTTGTCGAACTTTATAGACACAGAAACTTAGTTGTCGAAATTAACGATTAGTTATCGAGCTATAAAAACATGTGGGATTATCGAAATTTGTCACGTTAAAGAAATGTATCAAGTTATCGATATTTATTGAATTATCATTATTTATAGACTTAACGAAATTTATCGAGTTGTAGTAATGAATGGAGTTCTTTCAACTAACAGAGTTATCGATAATTATTGATCTACTGAAATTGGTTGATTCATCGAATCGAAGTTTATGGAATTTTCAAAATATATCCATTAATCGAAATTTCAAGATTATATAAGCATATCGATTTATCACTGCTTATCGAATTTTATCGTGCTAATAGAGTTTAATGAGTTACCAAAATTTTTCGATAGCTTTTGAAAATTGTGGAGCTGTCAAAAGTAAAAATTTTTAAAGGTATCCAAAGAATTTACATTTTTGATTTATCGAAATTTATCGAGCCCTCGAATTTCACAGTTATTGAAATTGGTCGAGTTAACGAATTTTGTTGAGTTATATGATTTTAGTGTTTTTGAAATTCCTCGAACTATCGATATGTATCAAATCATTAATATTTATCGATAAAGTGGAATGTATCGGGTCAATTCTAAGTCCTGCTGAAGTCCAAAGACCTTCTAAGATAAAAAAAATTTAGTTTCGTTTTAGTTCCAAGCAGATGTTCCGGTAAGTTAATTTGTATCGTATAAGTTTTGCTACGTGTTAAGTTAGAAACCCTCTCCAAGGCTCCTCAAAACTAGAAAAACTGTCGAATTCCGACAGTAACTGGCACTCTAGTCTAAATAAAAGCTTTGACTATTTTATTTTATTTATTTTAGTGCAAATGTTAGATAATGGGCGGCCCCTGTGGTTAGCAGTGCGCGCTACCATTCCGCAGAGCCTGGGTTCAAGCCCAGCAGTGTTGCCAAGTTTTGAATTAGAAAATTTTATTGTAGGTATGGCGATTCAAATGAATAGAAATCAATGTTTCTTGCTCGGCGGTCAAATTTATTCTGTTTTCTATGAATTCAAATATTTTCGTCCAAGCAACGCGGCGTAAACATTTTTGTTCTTATTTTATAATTTGCAGCTGTATCCAGCGTTGCCGTTATGCTTAGATTTAAGCAGTTTAAATATTAAATTTTTCTTCGCTTCGCTTAATTTTTTCTACAATTGCTATCAAGCGAAAATAAAAACAAAAACTGAAGTTTCATGCCTACTCTTCAAATCTCACCCGATTTCGATTGTTTTTTTAAAGGTTCGTTATTAATTTAAATGTAAGGATATGCTGCTGCTTCTTTGAATAGCCATAAAAAATATAACAAATTCAGTCCAAACTAAAGGTAGATTTCTGGTACCTTTAACTTGGCCGTTTTTTCTGATAACAGTCGCCATTCAGCAGGCAATGGAAAATTAACGGATGTAGTTTTGGCATGATTGAAAGTGATGCCGCATATTTTGTTGGCATACATATGCTCTCTCGGTTATTATTGTCATTGTGCCATAATTTTGTTTCCATATTTGTAAAGTTTCTTACAAAACATACGATTGCTATAACTTTTGTTTCCATTTATTTAAGATCTACAGATTTGGTGTCTTCAAATTAAAAATAAAACACCAAAAAAACGCACCAAGCACCAAAGTCAAAATATTTCGCGTTTTAAATAAAGAAAAGCACTAATTTAGCGCGAAAAGCACCAAGTGGGCAACAGCTTCCGACCAATATAAAAAAAATAATAAATTAAAAAATGTACATATCGTCACCTGAAATGCAAAAAGACGTAATAACATCCTAAACGAAATAGAAAAAGTCGTGACTAATATTTTAATTTTTTTTTCATAAAATGATGCGAGGGGTTGTAATTCGATGAAATCCATCATATAAATCAAAAAGTGAATTTTGATTTTTTTATTAGTTATGACTTTTTTCATTTCGACGATGATGTTTGTTACGTCTTTTTGCATTTCAGGTGACGATATGTACATATTTCTGCCATGACAAACAGCTTTCTTTTTAAATATAATAATCGTTAGCAGTCGGCGTAAAACTGTAGGTCCCTCCCCCTGTGTGACAACACCAAGGGTGGTGTGCGGTGGTGTCGGACGAGAAGCTCAGACAAACACTAACACTGCAAACCTTTGAAATTTTATGACGAATGTAGTGAAGTTTCACTCTCGGAAATGTAGTGAAGTTTCACTCTATGGAACAACAAATTTATTTTCACCGGTAAGATTAGAAAACGAAAACACTTTAAGGTGAGGAACTATTTATCTGCCCTGCTAGTAAAGGCAAGTAACATGAGAAAACGGCCCTTATAATATTAGAACCAAATCAACTGTACTTATGGGAAACACATGTATTAACACTATATTCACTTGTTTCTTCGTTATTGATTTTGATAAGCGTCCTGACCGATAGGTATCGGCAGTACTGCAGTATCGGGAACATGGATCGGAAACCCGGCCTTACCGACCTTCATCAACAGCCTGACCGCAGCGCGGAGCGGAAAGTAGGTCTTTCCGCCCGCCGCACACAAAAGTAGACTGAAGACTAGGCCTCGCCAGCTACCAAACCTGCTATTTTATGTTATTATTATTATTATTATTATTATTATTATTATTATTATTATTATAAATTAATATGTATAATTATTCTATTCTCTAATATATCACAAATACTTAAATATCTAAATGTTCTATTCTCATTTGTATGTAAGAAAACATTTTTCTGTAGACCAAATAAATAAATAAATAACTGGCGAGGAAAACAAGAAGCTTACCGGGAAGGTTACGTCTTCTTTGGCTACGGCGTAGAGCAGATTCAAATTCTTGATTAGCATCCGGAATACTATCCTCAAAGCAATCCTCGTCTTCTTCACTTGTGTTATGATTCTTATCATTTCGGTGCATTAATAACATTGTCATGATTTCGATTTTCTGCCTCACTTTCTCTCACGACAACAACATCACCATCCTAAAGACCTTTAAAGGAAATGGATAATGTTTATTTAATGTATCTGAAAAGTGTCGATATTCTGCACTCGGAACTCGTATCGTCCTATAACTAGGTACTAACTATACTATATACATATTTATGTACACTGATTTGTGATGCAAATTCGTTTTCATTTACTACAGTAAAATATTACACTTCGGCAACAAATATAAAATTTGCTAATATTCCGATTTAGTGATATACATGCAAGATCGTGCCACCAAAATTGTGATTAACTTTAATAACAACCAAATTTGCAAAAACTAAATTTATAAGCATAAAAATCTTAAGGTGATGTTATGGGATAATTTAAATTTTGAAAATGTATTTTATCAGCCAAACAAAAGCATGAAACCTTGGACGGCTTTGATAATACATATCTACTGTAGTATGTATGTATATATTTATGAACATAAGTACTTAGTTAATACATATGTACGTAGATACATATGTACATATACGCAAGTATGTATACTGGAAACATAAATATGTTAAGCTTGCGTAAAAGTGGTCTACGCATATTGAGATCTTGTGTTTTGAATTTTATCATATTTCGCGGCAGAATTTTCATCAAGTTTAATGACAGTACCGCCCCCAAAATCGGCCATTTTAAAAGGAATATGAAACTAAAAAAAAAGTAAAACTATTAAGTACAACAAAAAAGCCCGATTATGACGGTAGCAATCAGAAGTAATGAGCTACAACAATAATTCATCGATTGGTTACGTGCACCTAATCATCATCGAATACTTTTTGGGATCAGGTTTCGCCGACCTTTTCGCTTGTACCGGCAAAGATTACAAAAAATGTTAAACAAAAACGAAACGAAACGAAAAAACTAAAGGTATTGAACGCAAAAACGATCAATTAGTGAATATTAACTTTGGTCTTAAGCAATAAAGCGGAACTTGTAACGAACGAAATTGTTATGAAAGTACAAGAAACGTTTACTTTTCCGCGACTTGCCGACTTTGGATGTTGTTATCACGATTGTTGATGAAGCGATAGCGATTGCACGAAATTTGTAAAAAACGAAAAAATGAAATCTAGGTCTGAATTGAAAATCGAATGAAGAAAGAAAGTAGTGAAACAAATTTATCAACTTATTCTTTTTGACTTTTGATTCCCACAGGGATAATATAATGCAATAACAGGCACCAGCCAAATGTTGGCAACATGCAGCAACTTAGCAACATTCGTCAGTGCAGCAGCAGACTACGCGACTACATATGTACATATGTATGTATGTACTTATGTTTACTCAGCAGCGAAACTACAGGCTGATTTTCACTACGTCAAATTCAATGGCATTTGTCGTCAAATTTACTTTACACATTACATTTACTTTAAAAGTGATACGTGTTTGTGCAAATTTTCGGAAAATACTTAATTTTTTCGCTAATTTCGCGAGATACTTAAATTTTATTTTACAAATAAAAAATATATTCGTATGTTTGCAGTGGCAGCTTTTAAAATTGTATCAAAAATATTAAACGTTTTGAGATCAAATAAGCTTAAAGAAAAATACTTTAAACGAACTATGTATAATAAGCTTCATTTTTAATTTGCTTTGCATTGCCTCATACATAGCTCTACACCCAGAAAAAATTCAACTAAATATATTTATCTCAACACCTGATTTAGTTATAGTTACATTATTTGGTTATAGTTACCAAATCATGTGTTGAGAGAAATATTTGTAGCTGCCTTTTTTCTGGGTGTACGGCTGCAATTTTAAAATAGCTCTAATTAAAAGGGAAATAGACTTTCATTAAAAACTATTGAGAACATATCAGCGCGTATTTATAGTCAAAATAAAGCCGACACTGAAGGTAGTTTCATCTTTTTGACATACATATGTTTTTGTATGAATGTGCATTACATGATTTTTTGGTTATTGACAATAATAAAAAGCAAAGGTATGAAGCCAAATAGCATTTTTTTAAGTTTTTTCCAACTTGATACTTTGCTACTTAAAAAAAAAATGTGATACATTTGATCCATTTTTTGTTTTTTTTTACGATACATTTTTTCATGATGTCGCGGCAACACTGATGACTACTCCATGAACTCCAGAATCGACTCGACTGTACGATTAAAATTAAAATTTTCTCAATACAAAAATTACGGCCGCTGTGCTGTAGTCAATAAAAATATAAAAAAAACTGGTTTTTCTTAACAGCGGTCGCTCTTCGGCGGTCGGCAAACCTCCGTGTCCGCTTTAAATGAGTAATTCGAGAAAAACGCGCTAAAGATTTGGATTGTAATGTTAACCTTATGGGGAAACCAAAATATTTTAATCAATAACTTTTTAAATAGCCTAGGTAACGAGATGGAAGTTTCACACACATGGAATAGTAGTTGCAGAAAACAGTAGCATATATAACTCAATTCTTTCTTAAGTCGACTTAGGCGGTTATTGCTTATGACCGCAGATATATTGGGGTGATCCAAAATAACCAACCTAACGAATATATGGCCTTAAAGTTACCCATTTACTGAGAAGGAAATTCTCCCATTTGGAAAAATGTTTATACCCTATACTACCCTCAAGTTGGTTTTCTTAGAGACGATGAAGAGTGTTAAATATGTTAATGATATTGCAGAACGAGGTATAGCGTTAATACAAAATTATAATCGAACTTTGACGGAAGACGAAGAACTAAAGCAATTTCCTTTGCAAGCAATACAATTAAATCGCCAGCAACATCGTAATTACAACAAACTGAATTTTATTGAAAATTAAAAAGAATACCAGTGTATAAAAATTCAATAAAAATTAATAAAAGGATTAAAACTCTCTTTTCTCTGACAATTCAACTTTATATTCAACATTTTCTACACATTCATTCAGCATGAATATTTCCAATCATAAAGCCTTAAAACTATGCGCCATTGTTTTGACGGCGAAATAGGACGCATTGATGAAAAAGGCGCGTAAACCTAGTTGACGGCGAAGAAAGGCGCTTAAACATAGATTTATACCTAGCCAAGGACTTACGCTTCAGCATTATTCCCCAAAAACTATTTGGGGAATGTACATACTATTATACCCGCAAACATAGTTGACCGCGAAAATAAGTTTACGCGCCTTTCTTCGCCGTTGACTAGGTTTAGACGCCTTTCTTCGCTGAAGTTTTTTTATGCGTCTTTTTTGGCGGTCAAAGTTTGAGCTGCGCCTTTATTCGTGTCCAATGACGACAAATATTTCTGCTTTTTGCAAACTTCATAGCCCTATAGCTTTTTGAGTCAAGACAATCAACTTTGACGCCATTTTTTAGAGAATTTAATGCCCTACAAGAATGCGCCAAGAAAAAACATTTATCCGAAACGGTTCAATAGTTATAACATTTTTAATGAAAACCAATTTTTTTACATGTTATTTAATGGAGACGGCCAGTTAGGTTTGTTATTTTGGACCACCCTTATATATTACAATAGGTTTCTCGGATACGGCTTTAGTGATTTTGATGCAATTTTGTATTCAGATAACGTTTTGCATTTTAAGGTTTTCTGTATTGTTGTTATCTTCGAAAATATTTGTTTAGGGTTGCCGCATATTTTCAGTTAGTTGCAAACAAAACAAAACATCATAATATGGGTACCAAATGGAAAGTATTTAAAAAACCCAATTTAGAAATATTTATAAAAAAAGGAACAGTCCAGCGCGCCTTCGTCTTGGTCTGCAACGTAGTATACGTGGTATGGTTAAGAGCATATCCAAATCAAAAACGAAAGCACACACTGAGAAAAATATATCGATAACAAAAGCGATAGTAATATCGATAACAAAATCGATAAAAAATCGATAAAAATATCGATATCCGAATCGATAATAATATCGATAACAAAATCGATAAAAATATCGATAACAAAATCGATAACAAAATCGATAACAAATCAACAGAAATATCGACATCAAAAGCGAAAACAACATCGATAGCAAAATCGATAAAAGTACCGATAATAAAACCGATAAACCGATCGATAACGAAACTGATAAAAATATCGATAACAACATCGATAACAAAATCGATAACGAAATCGATAAAAATATCGATAACAAAATCAACAACAACGTCGAAAACAAAATCGATAACAAAATCAATCAAAATATCGATAACAAAGTCGATAAAAAATATGGGTAACAAAATCGATAAAAATATCAATCATTATATCGATAAGTTTCAAAAATATCGGTAGAAAAATCAATAACAACATCGATAAAAATTTCGTTAACAAAATCGATAAAAATATCGATAAGTCCCGAGAATCCCGAAAAGCTCTAAAATCCCGAAATAGTTCTCGGATTGAGTCTCTGTGCCTCTATCTACATGTATCTTTTCTCTACAACTACCTATATTTTTTATTTTTCAAAAAAAAACTGTGCAACAGTTATTATTTTACTCCCTGTATAAAATATTAATAGCTGGAAAAAGGAATACAAAAGAAGTACAAAACTAAAAAAGGAGTACATTTCCAGTTATTTTTATGGGAGTACAAGGTAGTAAATTGCAATAAAAAGGAGTACGTTTACTCCCAAAAGCAGTACGTCTGGCAACCCTAGCTGTGATTTCTACCGCGCCTCAAAGCTTGCCGCTGCAAAAAATATGCCGCTACAATTCAATTTTTTAAATTTTTGTGTATTTTTCTAGCACTCAAAATCGAATTTTTTTTTGACACATTTCTCGGCGCACTTGAATTCTCAACAGTGATGAGCTAAGTTTTGTGACTCTGTTAGAATAGAGGGTTTAGTTTAAAAATTTATCTCTTACATAAATGAAAAAAAAAAATTAGATCAAACTAAGCATATACAACTTTTCCACGCCAAGTATGAATAAATTATCCAAAGGGCTAAAAAAGGTGTAGGAGCAATTTTAATTTATGTGGCCGAAGAAAGTATGTGGTAGCTAAATGTAGCCACCAAAGGGCTATAACGTCAACACTGTGTACCATGTTGATGAAAAGTAATGCAGCAGAAGCCCTCACCCCTTACCAAGGGCGTATCCGGGAAGCAGGGGGAAAAGGTTAATATACCACTTTAGAAATGTTTGAAATAATTTTTATTAAATGGTTTGCACACATACTAAATTATAAGAAACGCCCCGGATTATCAATAGACTTTTCCATAATGTTCTTCTCAATCACTTCGCGCTGTTCGTAAGTGTACAGAGACCTTCCTCTCCTATCCAATATTTAAACGTCACTTAAGTTTAATTTTGAATTGTTACTTAAATACCATTTAGCTTTCGTTGGGTTTCAGATCAACTTCATTTAAATATGCCAATGACTGGCAACACTGTTGCTTGTTCCTTGAAATTGTTGTTGCATTTGTTTGTTTGTGTACATTTTTTGCTGGACAGCTGATTGTTGTTTGGCAAGATTGATAAAACAACCCATCTATCAATAGTTGCGTTCCGTTATGGCCAGTATAGTGCTCTCAAGAAAACGGTAAAGAAAAAATTGCCATTATTTCGTGTATGTGTCATAGGAATTTTGACATCTGATACTTCACCAGCCTGTTGCCTCACACTTTCCTCAAGAAATAATGCAGTGGGTTGCCTTGTGCTCTTTTCTCACAAAACACTTTAGAAAACCGTAGTAGAAAGCGTAGCAAATTTCATTAGAACTGCGTACTAGCTCAAGAAAATTTTACAGAAGAAAATTTCTTAGCCATTTCTTGTACGTCCTTTTATATATATTTTATATATAGTTTTTTCTTGAGAGCTTTCAAGAAATTATAGGAGTTTGCCAGAAAGTATTCCCGTACTAGGTTCTCTGGCTTCTTTTGCTTTTCGACAGTTTTACAAGTTTTAACCCAGAAAATTTGGGGAACGCAACTAATCTTAGTTGTTTGGTACAAACACAAGGTTGCATATCTCATATTTAAATAGCCATTATTGGCCATTGAAGTGCAGATTGCATTGCTTGCATTGTTCAACTTTGCGTTCAACATTTACGTTCAACGCAGGGTCGCACGAAAAAAAGATAAATGACTAAGGTCCAGTTTAAACTTAGATTAAGTAAACTGAGTTTAAATTGAATAGCTGGCTGGCATTTGTTTGGCTGATCTTAGTTTAAACCAGCCAGATCGGGCGTTTAAACTTAGTTTAAAACAAGGCCGTGCACTGAAAAACTGGCCCTAAATGTTGGCTGGCGACCAACTTTGCTGAAAGCGATTAGTTTAAAGACCGTTCCACCTAAGGTTTAATGCAAAGTTGAACAATGCAAACGCCTTTTTATGATGAATATTTTGATATTTTCGAAGTGAAACTTCTTAGGCGGCGGTATGGCAAAAATGGAGTGAAATTTTTAAAACTGAAAACGTTACATGAGTGAGTAGGGTGCCAGATTTTGAAACGGAGAAAGGAGTACATTTATATTTTCGATAAAAAAAAGCAGTACATGACAGAAAAGGAGTACAATTTTTTTTTAATTTTTTGTGCAATTTATTGTTCTAAATTACCATTAATTAGGTACAAACAAACAAAGATATCTTAGAAATCTTTTTCAAAGCAACAATAAATGTGAAAAATAAATAACTATATGGGTTGGCTTTCTAATAGGGACGATTGTTAACGAGATGGTGATCGAAGGGGTAGTGGACGTGGCACCTCTTCCGACCTTTTTGGAGAGGGCATGAACCGCCATTGACAAAAATGTTACTCCCGACCACCTAGGGCCCCTACGGGACGCCTTAGAAAAATTGCCAAAAGTCACAATTTTCACTTGCGACCACAGTATTTTTGCGTAGAATGAATGTAAGACCATTTTTATACCCGAGCGCATTTGTGCACAAGGGTATTATAACTTTGTTCACATAACGGTTGTTTGTAACAGGCAAAACGAATCGAGATAGATATAGACAAATGTATACATAAATGATCAGAATGAAAATTTTTGAAATCGGACAATAACCACGCCTACCTCCCATATAACGGTAATTTGGAGAAATACGAATTCTTCGATAAATCAATATATATTCACGCTAATTTACTCAAAATTAATGCTTGCAACAATTCTTTACCAAGAAATACGTTTATGATAAAATTTTGCGCCGGGTATTTAATGTTCGGCTCCGCCCGAACTTAGACTTTCTTACTTGTTTTTTGTTAACTTTGTAAATATTTTACTTGAATTTTATTAATTCGTTTTAAAATTTTAATCCTGATTTGTATTTGCCAGCTTTGTGAGATAAGTACATGCGGCACGAACCTCTTTTTGAGGTGTATTTTTTCTTAGATTTTGTATAAAAAAAAAGAAAAAAAACCTGTATAGGGTTGGTCGAATGAATGCCCTCCTAGTCACCAGTTTCTAGCCTTTTCGATTGCTGAGTATGAGGCCTTATGTTGGACAAAAGACGGAGTGTAAAGGACCCAAATGTTGGAAATTAGATTATGGTTACAGAAGATACGTAATAAAGTAACCGACGAAGACTTGCGCTTTTCCCAAAGTGTTTACCGCCGGTAAACCCAAATGAAGGTTAAAATTTAAAAACAAATTAATAAAATTGAAGTCAATCCAAAAATATGGATTTTCTGGCAAGTTGTACAACTTATCGCTACATGAATGGCCATGTTGTACAAACTCATTTAATTTGCGTTTATTTGTTTATTTGAGCCAACGTTTGGGGCTTGCATTAAGTCAAAAGGATGTGTTTGTTGTAATTCATTCTGTCATTTACTACCATTATGCGTAGGCCAATTCATGAAACCATTTCATGCGCTTGAGTAGAAACTGAATGAATGAACACCAATTCATGATTACAATTAATGCGAAATAAAGTTTATGCACTTAGTTTTTATTCAGGTCGATTTTGTGAATTGGACCACGCATACATGTGATACTCAGGGTGTCCAGATTGTTAAAAAAAAACGCAAATCCTGAAAAAAAATCGCCAAAAATCGCCAATTTTTTTAAATAAAATTCATGAAATCAATTTAACAAATCTTTTATTTTAAAATTGAGATCTTGTTATAATATAGTTTTAAAACCAAAACCGAATATAGTACCTTCAGAGGGTAATAATAAATAACACAAATCATTTATATATTAGTAATGTACAAACGATTTTCTTAAAAAATACGCAGACTTTTTAAAAATATTGGTTTCAACACATTTTGCAACAGGACTGCGCAATTATTAAATTTATTATAACTCATATTAATTGATTAATCGCACAATCCGCTTTTAAGAGCTCGACGCTAAAAATTAAATAAAAACCTATAATAAGGCGAGATCAGCTATTTCTACATTTTTTTCAAAATCACCTATAGGGCCAGTTTTTCAGTGCACGGCCGTGGTTTAAACTAAGTTTAAACGCCCGATCTGGCTGGTTTAAACTAAGATCAGCCAATCAAATGCCAGCCAGCTGTTCAATTTAAACTCAGTTTACTTAATCTAAGTTTAAACTGGCACTGAAAAACTGGCCCATATTGTATGAATCATTTACATTTCAGTTGTTCCCATATATTGAGCTATTCAACCTTGATAACATTCTTTTGATATTAGAAACGTTTTGCAGCAGAAACTATTAGCCTTCATATAACACTTTATTCGAACTTTTGAATTAAGTCGGATGGAATGGTTCCCAAAAAAGGTAATCCATGGGAAAGCTAAAAGATTTAAATAATTAGTTTAGGCTGATTTTCTTTCTTTCAAAGTTAAATAGTGAATTGGCAGGTCCCTGAAACTCGCGCTCTTGTGATTCACACACTTTTCTGGTGACAAAATTAAAGCTTTTTTAAAAGTATTTAATTGACTAGGTAATCGCTTCAAAAGCTCTTTGATTAGGGTGATTAAATATTTTTGACAGTCTTTTTGATATGCTTTTTAAGTCAAGTTATCAAGCAGTTCATTAACCTCTTCTGTAAAATTATCGTGGAAAATTAAGTTTTGTAAATTTTTTTAAATGGAAAATATGTATTTGATGGGAAAAAATCGCCAAAAATCGCCAATGGCGGTTTCCTAAATTTTTACGCGCAAATATCAAAAAAAAAAAAAATAGCCAAACTGGCGCAAAATCGCGAAATCTGGACACTCTGGTGATACTTATGCTTTTAATTTTATGTTTTTATACTCCTGCTACCACATGAATATATGAATTCGTGATAAGAATATATGAATTCGCCTTGGAAGATAGAAAGCGAGTAAGAATAAATGCCGAGCAAAGGAATTTGTCTTCTTTCAACTTAAATAAATGCATTTTACAAACAAAAGTGCGTACGTTACTTAGTACCTTGGTAATGGCGAATTCGTAAGGATCTATTTATTGATTGCATTATAAGCATTTTCATTTATTTGTTAAACATAGAATTACTTCCATTACAACCCGGTTCTATGGATGCTAGGAGCGCGAATTCATATAAGGTGGTGTTACCGGAAAATGAATATATAAATTTTATGTATATCAGAAAATTAATAAGATGAAATGAAATTATTGCTTGATTTCTAACCAAACCTACGTACATATGTAACTCAATCGCCTAATGGTTTGCCGAACCATAAACATATGTTTACACATCCAATTTCGTGAGTAGGTACCTGGTATTCACACCTTTTTAAGAAGTTTCAATTCTATCATGTGTACGGTGTTACACACGCATTTTTTTTTTATATATATTTGGACATTTTTAGCAGAGTGGCCGCTGTGGTATAGTGGTAAGCAGTGCGACTCCGGAGGGCCTGGGTTGAAGCCCTAGTCAAAGCAACATCGCAAAAAATATATAAAAAAGGTTTTTTCTTAACAACGGTCGACCCTCGGCAGGCAATGGCAAACCGCCGAATGTATTTCTGCCATGAAAAACAGCTTCTCATAAAAATACAACCACCCTTCGGACTCGGCGTAAAACTGTAGGTCCCTCCCCTTTGTGTGACAACATCTGGGCGCACGCCACAAATCGGATGAGAAACTCGGCCAAACACTAACATATGTTTGTGTAATCGCCATTCTATTATTATTATTATTAAGATCAACTTTTAAATTTACAATTGAGTAATAAAGCAAAAAAGTGTACATAGCTCATAGTCACTCAGTAACTAGTGTTCTATCGATGGTGTTTACTTAATTTGACCAACTATTTCATAGCTCAAAGAAGTACAGAAACTGAAAACCAAAAATAGTATGAAAGTAATGAGAAAATGGTAAAAGCTGAATATAAAAAAACGTTAACAGTGTACACATTCAACAAATAAATTTTATTAATTAAAAATCTATACTCTTTAGTATTCTAAGACAAGGCGCTTATTCCCAGCAATCTACTAATCGTACAGAGACAAGTCATGTATCAAATTAAAGTGCTCGATCTGAAGGTTGGCGCGAAAATTTCAGATATAAAAATCATTAGACCACTTTTGAAATATTTCCATGGAAAAATCTTTTACATTGAAAAAAGCATTGCTACGTTCATTTGAATAGGCAGGAACTGCGAGCGCTCTGAATATGGAGTAAAAAAGGATGCTCACAGCAATACCTTGAAAGAGCGTTGTCAGAGCACTTCGAATATGGCGTGAGAAGGAATTCAAAGAGTTTTTTCTTTCTGTTATCTTTTATTTATTCTGTGAATTAAAAAAGAAATTTTCAATCAAGAAGAAACTGTTTGTCGTTTCCGAATGTTCCTGAAAAGTTACCTCGCAAAAAAAATCTGTTGACGTTATGGCAGTTTTAAATGCATTAAGAGATAAACAATAATGCATAGTTACTTTCGTCTAACTTTAGGACTTTTCTGATGTTTTAAATAAAAAATATGCTGGAACTGGTAAAAAATTCCATAGGCAAACCTAAAGGGAACGTACGTGATACAAAATATTTATTGATTTACTTCAGGATTTTTCCATTGTTATGTTTTTTACAGAATAATATGTAAATCATTTTTTAATTTAGCGTTTTTTTTACTAAAGATGAAAACAACTTTAATACTTATTAATTATAAATAAACTTAAGAACATTTGAATAACTGTAAAACCCCCTTTTCGGTCTATTATCGGACTCCGCTGGTACGCTGGGAACAATGTTTTTGAACAATTTAATTTTTTATACCCGAGCGCACTTGTGCACAAGGGTATTATAACTTTGTTCACATAACGGTTGTTTGTAACAGGCAAAACGAATCGAGATAGATATAGACAAATGTATACATAAATGGTCAGGATGAAAAGAGGAATCGATTAAGCGGTGACTGTCTGTCCGTCCGTCCGTCTGTCTGTCCGTCTGTGCACACGATAACTCGAGTAAAAATTGAGATATCGTAACGAAACTTTGTACGTGCACCTCTTTCGGGCGTAGGACGGATGGTATTGAAAATGGGCAAAATCGGACAATAACCACGCCTACCTCCCATATAACGGTAATTTTCAGAAATACGAAAACTGCGATATTTTAGTAACTACTGAAGATTATTCACTCAAAATTGATATTTACAATAAGTTTTAGACGAAAAATAAGAATATTATAAATTTTTGGAAAATGGGCGTAGCCACGCCCACTTATAGTTATATGTGTATATCTTGGTAACCGCTGCACCAATTTCTTCCAAACTTAGCGCAGTTGTTAACCTTGGTATAACATTCGAAATGGCCGAAAATGTTTAAAATCCGACAATAACCACGCCCACATCCCATATAACGGTAATTTAGAGAAATACGAAATCTTCGATAAATCAGTAATTATTGAAGCTAATTTATTCAAAATTGATGCTTGCAACAATTCTTTACCAAGAAATACGTTTATGATAAAATTTTGAAAAATGGGCGTGGCACCTCCTACTTATGATCACATATATGTATATCGGTAACCGTTCTACCAATTTGTACCAAACTGGGTGTGGTTATTGTGCTTGCCACATTGATTATTATTGAATTCGGACTAAAATTACGGCCGCTTTTCATATAAAAGTAAATTTCAGAAATGCTTGAAACTTCAATATTTCGAAATTTAAGGACGCTAATTTACTCAAAATGGATACACCCCGTTTTACCATGTAGCGGTAGCTTTCGGAAAGGTGAAAAACATATATTTAATACTTGCGCCGGGTATTTAATGTTCGGCTCAGCCCGAACTTAGACTTTCTTACTTGTTTATTTTCAGTTTTACATATGTATATGATTTTAAAATGCTGGAAAACTTAAAAAAATCATTTTCGACGAACTGTTTTAAAAACGATGAGATTGTTTCAAACTTCTTTTGCGAGTTAGAGAAGGTTGAGAACTCTCCCGACTCTAAAATTAAGATAAGTAAAATAAGAGTGTATTTTTCGAGATGTAAATTAAGTCGACTGGGTTTTTCAACCTGGTGTAAGTAATCAAACCCACTTGAAGGATTAAGCAATTTTGTGTCCAATAAATAAGCAAAAATGTTTACTATGGCATCGATACTGTCGATTCAGAATATCCACAGGAGCAATTAAGATTCGCCACAGAATTTTTAAACTCTCCAACACCTTTTAATTTTTCTTGATTGAGTAGCCATTTATAATGAAATTGGTCATCTAGAGAAGTGAAAGGGCCATTCACATACAACTTTCCTCGCTTTGCTTGACAGTTCAAACTTTGACAACAAAGCGTGAAACGCAGAAGGTATGCTACAATAAACGCTTTGACAGCTTTTGCGTTCTCCCTTTCCTCCATATATTTTCTCTGTAAAATAGATAACAATATAATAATATGCATTAATAATAGCACTAAAAGTTCCTATTTACCCTATTTTTGTCATTAAATGCAAATGCAAGCGCACGAGAAAAGATACATGTAGACAGCTGATTGCCAAAGCGGGCAAAAGTTGAGAGTTGCCCAAGATTTTTCTTTGTTTTGCTTCAAACGCTTTTTTTGTGAGCATATTCATGCATATTCCTACATCGATCTTATATGTCAAAGCAAAGAACTATCAAGCAAAGCGAAGAAAGTTGTATGTGAATCAGCCTGAAGAGGTTCAAAGTCATAATTTATGTGTTGATCTAATAGTTCCTTTCTTAATTGAGATGACTGGCTTTTTGTAATTTTTCGAAACAGTTAATGAATTTTCAACTTAAAAGGAGGTACCAAGGCATAGCAAACAGGTATTGGAGCAAAAACAACATTTCTGTGTTTTTTGTTGGTGCTTGTCTTATCTAAAAACTGTTCTGATTTTGAGTAAATATTAAAAATTAAATTTGGGGGAAAAAATGGTGTGATTTTCTTTCTTAGAAAATTTTGTTTGCTTCTCGAAGCATTGATGGATATGCAAGGACCAGTAATCAGCGTTTGTGCTGCGGAGTTTGTGTGCGGAGTGACCCAAACGTTGCTTTGCAATCGTTTGTTTTGTATGGGAAAAGTTTTCACATGCAAACAGATTTTGACAATTTATATATGTTGTGAGAAGAAATTAAAAATACATACTTGACATTTTAGAGACCAAATAATTTGAAAAAAATCAAATCAGCTTCTCTATTGATACTACCTGTTCAATATGCCTTGGGTAGTACAAAAGATTGCAAAGAAGTACATTTGACTGTACTTCGAAGTACGAAGTACAACGGCTCAAAAAGAAGTACTGTACTTCGGAAATAAGTACGGTTGGTCACATTATGTATACTCTACCTATCGATAGTTGCGATAGTGATAGTGCTAAATATTCGATACAATTGATACTATCGAAAGATTTCTTACTTATGCTGAGATTTCACTTAATGCCCAGTTTCACCAATCATTTGTGAAATTTATCAAACTTAAAATTTAAAATAGCAACATTTTCTAAAAAAATGTGTAATTTCAAATTTATGTTTGATAAATTTAGAATTTATTGGTGAAAAATCTGAGCATGACATTTTGTAAATGGGAAAATTTGATTATACATTTTATGACTAATAAGGTCAAGAAAGATTATTTGTACAAGCAAATGTGTTAAACAAAACGATACCGTGTATTTCAATAAGATATTTTACGAAAAAACAAGAAGAATATGTTTACAAACAATAGAGTTCACTACGTACGACTGTAAAAATTGGTTTAAAACCAAAAGAGCTTACTTTTTTAAGAAAATATAAAGTCAGCTTTGTGTTAGGTATAGATGTTGGAATACTATTAAAATTTTTCAAATATTCAAAATTTAATTTTTATTTACAAACAAAATCTTGTCAACGTTAACTTCTTTAAGGTTGGCTATGCGGTCGGAAATAAGGTACCCTGCCTTACTAAACATCCTTTCCGATTCTGTAGATGATGCTGGGACACATAGATACCGTCTTGCACAAACCTTTAGTGCATCCGAATCGGTTGAATTGATCTGCAGATATTGAATATAAGAAGTTGCTTTATACACACATATGTACATATGTTTATAAAGTTATTAATTACCTTCCAGAAGAGCAATGGGTCAACATCCTGCGGGGAGTTAGGGCTTTCAAAGTAGCGGCGTAGGGAAATGATCGCATCAGTAGTACTAGATTGCCTTTTCAGTGCTATTTTTGTTTCAACAAAATTTAAAAACGAGTTCTGCGACCCGGTTTCAACAGTTGATGGTGTTGGTATTTCTGGTGTGCGGCTCGAAGTCGACAGTGTCGGCATGGAAAGCAGTTCACTTTGAAGGAGATTAGTAGCTGCGTGTGCATTTCCGACCGACCTATACCCTTCTTTCTTGAATCTTGCATCCATTAATGTCGCGAGTTTTGGCACACTTCGGTTCTCATAATGCGAAGTTCGTACTTTTAATCGGTCTATTAAGAACGTACAGATATCTTCGCATTCTTTATTTTTCAATGTACCTTTAACATTTGGTAACTTTCGGTATATACCGCACGGCGTACGCAATAGGTATGATTAAAGATATGGTTACAGATGTACCAGCTGAGGGTTGGACTGTAGTATCATCAAAAGGAGAAAATATCATACTCAAGTCTTCCAATATCATAAAATCGTCAGCTGTGAGTGGATATTGAGCTCTGGGTGTATTTAAATGTACCATGGTGAGTGCTTCTCTTGTTAACAGAACCATTTACCATCCTATAAGCGCCATTACAGCGTGTTGGCATCTCTTGTACTAGACTATAAGGAGTTTCTAAGTTTTGTGCCGCCTTGAATTTTGCATACGCAGTTGAGCTGCTTATAAAAACCCAACAATACGTTTGCATTTAGTTAAAATCGCGCTTTATGCGTGCTTTATGTGAAATAAAACAAACGGCAATAACGCACAATTTGCTTTATTTCAATGAGCTTTGCTTTATTTCCAACCTTTGTTGTTGTCTTATTTCCCATTGCTTATTTTTACCATCTATTATTTACTATTTGTATCAAAAACAGTTTACTGACAGGAGGAAAAAGAACTTTGTTTATTCTAAAAATACAATTAAACAAAAAATTTGATATAATTCCTATGAAGAAAGCAATACATATTCACAAAATATTTTTACTTATGAAAAGTCTAACAAAATATAGGAAAAAGGTCGTCTTCACTAACTGCTCATCAAATGGGGCGCTTTTGTATGAATTTTATCTGCAGGCTTTTTAATATGTTGAAAACATTGCTCGAAAACCTTAAAATGTTTGCATGGAACCATGGCGTAATAAACAGGTGAAGGAATAAAACAGCTTTCTCGCTTTATTTTCTGACGTTCGGCTGTCTTATAGTCACATTTTATAGGC
>NW_023458555.1:60934696-60942894 GCF_013731165.1 Rhagoletis pomonella | reverse complement strand
TGTAAGCTTTTGATCGAGTTTTTGTTATATGTTGGTATTGTTGTAGCCTACAACAATACCAACTAATTTGTTGAAATTTTTCAATAGAACATCGCTGTAAGATTGCTTTTGACTACAAAAAAAAATCCCTTTTTTCACCAATAGCCCAATATCAAAATGTACAAAGGTACCGATCGAGTGACACTGCTTTAAAAATTTATGCAATTAAAAAAAAAATCAACAAATTTTCGTTAAAATTTCGAGGTTTTTAATTAATTTCTGAGTATGCAGTTTTGTATCGCATTGAATTCTAGTAGAATAAGTACAAGTTTGAAATGGCTAAAAATTTCGATTGATTGTTTAGAACTTCTAAAAAGGTCGAAATTTGTACGAAAGTTTGCAGAATTTTTTTTTTAATATGGCACAAATTTGGAAACTTGGATTTACACGGGTTTTGTTAAGGAAAGAACTGTATTTTTATAAAAAAAATAACAAAAGTTCAACAACAACAAAAATAATACGTTAGAACTTGGCAAAAAGTGTATCGGCTACAATTTTTTTACCACTGTATGTATGGCTGCCAAGCTGCCAATCTGAATTGCAGCAGCACCATATTTGGAAAAAGAACGATGCTGCTGGCGTATGATGATATCGATATCGTAGGTCTGAAGCAAAGGGACGTAACCGCAGCATTTTCCAGTTTAGAAAAAGAAGCTGAAGAGGTTGCTCTAGCGGTGAACGAGGGCAAGACAAAGTACGTCCTGGCAACATATAAAGAGTCCACGCTTTTCGGGACACACGTCACTGTTGGCAGATATAACTTTGAACTAGTGAAGGTTTTTGTCTACCTAGGATCCCGCATAAACACCACCAACAACGTCAGCCTGGAGATCTAGCGAAGAATAACTCTTCCCCACAGGTGCTACTTTGGGCTCGGTGTGCAATTGAAAAGCAGAGCCCTCTCTCGACGAACGAAAATCACGCTCTACAAATCTCTCATCATGCCCGTCCTTTTATATGGCGCAGAAACTTGGACGATGTCGAACAAAGATGAGAAGGCTTTGGTGGCTTTCGGGAGGACCATTCCACGCAAGATCTACGGCCCTGTTTTCGTAGACGGCGGGTATCGGAGAAGATGGAATGACGAACTATATGAGGTTTTTAACGACATGGATATAGTTAAGCGCATAAAAATGCAGCGATTACGCTGGCTTGGACATGTTGTACGCTTAGATGACGACGCTCCAGTGGAAAGACCATTCGACTCCGCACCCATGGGTGGACAACAAAAGCAAGGGCGCTCACGAACGCAATGGAAGAACTACGTGCAGAAGGACCTGTCTGCGCTCGGGATAACCAACTGGCGCAAATTTGCACAGGAGAGAAGCAATTCAGAACACCTACAACCCCGCCCCCCCTAAATACGGTCTTGCATACAGACATAGTATAAATTCGATAATAATGCAATTGCATTAGGTGAGTTACAAATTAGGTGAGGCGCAAATTTGCACAGGAGAGAAGCAATTCAGAATACCTGCAACCCCGCCCCCCTAAATACGGTCCTGCATACAGACATAGTATAAATTCAATAATAATGCAATTGCATTAGGTGAGTTACTAATTTATTCGAAAAAAACTGTTCATTTAGGTAAATACAACATGTTTGGAAACTTCCATAGAAATTGTTGAAATCAACTACTATGGTCAAAGTTGCAAAAAATTAAGAAAAATATGGGCTTATTAAAATATAACCCATGAAAACATCCAACAAGCTAAGTCTAACAATATATTGTTATACATCGTTTTAAAGGTCAATCAATCTTCTTTACATTTCAAAACATTTTTGGTTTTTAAAATGCGATGGGAAATAGTCAAGCTCTTAATATATATGCACTATCAAGTACGAACATAACGGTTATTTTGAAATAAAGAAATGGAGGGTTCAGGAACTATACGGAACCAATTTTCATGTTGTACTCGACCATAGCTACAACCTACACTAGGTTTTGTTTCGGTGTATTTCATGACTTTTTTGTAGCACCGTATAATTTATAAATGATAGAAGATATAGCTGCTATTTCGGAGATCACCATACCTCCTCATAAGACTTCTTCTGTGGGATTCGATCCAACGACCGAAGCTGACTGAGCCAGTGATCTACCCACTGTGCTAAGGTCGCCATATAAGCTGTTGTTGCTTTTTCCACTTTTTTCATGAGTTAAGCAACTACAATCAAGCGCAGCTATTCCGCTGCTGTTTACATTTGATCATATGGTTGTTGGTTTTGTTGGTTTTTGTTAATAATTCTATTTTTAGAATGTTTAACTTTTAGGTGTTCTCGTCTTTAAGTTTTTTGTTTTTGTTATTTATGGCTGTATAACGATTATATTCAACTATTTTATTGAACTTGAGGCCATTTCTAATGAAAAATATTTTGTAAAAACAACAGTAATTTATAAATGGTACATGCAGAGATAGGGTGATCTTCGAAATAGCAGCTATGTATAACTTCTACCATTTATAATTTGTTGTTTTTCCGCAATAGCTTTCATTAAAAACGGCCTCAAGCTCAATATTTATTAAGAATACAATGTAGAAAGCAAAATATTCAAATTATGGTTGTCGACGTCGATGTCATTTTTTATGATTACATCGAAGTCGACGTCGATAGCCATAAAAGGGCCGATTAACTCAAAACCGTCACGATCTTTTAGGAGTGCTGAAATTGATTTATAAGCAGCGTTAGAATATTCTGTTTCCAGTCAACGGTGAGCGTTCGCTGTTCAAGTTGGAAAAGTTAGAGGGACTGTTATTTGGAATATTCTCTATCGAATGTGACTAGAGCTGGGTCGTAATGATTCCTTTAGGAATTAAATTACTCCCAATTACAAATTCCAAGGAATTGTAATTAGGAATCAATTCCTTCAGTCCACAGCAAAGGAATCGATTACTTTCTCAATTCCTTGAAGAAATTTCAAATGTAACTGTCTTTTTTTAATTCCTTTACAAGAAATTTCATGTTGTAATTGGAATAAATTACGTGCTAGTAATGTAAATTTTTTTCCAAGTCCTTTGAAAGGAATTGAAAATGTAATTGATTTTTTTTCAATTTCATTACCTGGAATTGCAAGAGTACTTTAATTTTTTCAATTACTCAAAGGAATTGTAAAAGTAATCGACAAACTGAGAGCTTATTCACGAATGTAAAATGTGGAATTTTTGTTGTGGTCAAAGATTAAAATCGAAAGCACACATTGAACAACTTCTATCTATATCTATGTATAAAGCGTATACATATATAAAAAAGTTGTGTTCGTTTGTACGAGGCCTCAAAACTCGAGAACGGCTGAACTGATTTGAAAAATTTTTTTAATTGTTCGGCATAATACCGGAATCATTAACGACACAAAAATTTGGAGGGTTGCCACTTGTTTGAAATTTTTAAGCTCAATTAAACTGATAAAATAAATGAACTATTGCAATCCGGGTATCAAATTTAAGAAGTTTAAAAAAGATAACACCATTGGATATAATCTTTAGGAGTGTTGCCACCTATTTGAAAAATTAAACTCAGTTAAATTGATAAAATAAAGGAAATATTGCAAAGTCCTGACTGTTTTTCACTGAAAGGCGAGTATGAAAATATTCGGGCGGGTTATGCCTGCTTCGGGTCTCATCTGCCGCGTAGCGCGTTCGAGGTAGGATCTGAAAAATTTGCCCTATAAACTGAACAGCTACAGTTTAAGTTATTCAGCTTTCTTAAGGTCTAATTAGTAATACTACTTAGGTATAAGTAAACTTTTTTTATACATTTTTCGATTGCTTTTTAAATTACTTTGAGGAATGCAATTCGAAAAAAATCAATTACATTTTCATTCACATTACTAGCACGTAATCTATTCCAATTACAATATGAAATTCCTTGTAATGGAATTAAAAAAACACAAACAATTCCATTTGAAACTACTTTATGCCTTCTTCTTCTTCTTTTTTGGCGCTGTAACCGCCTAAGCGATTTTGGCCGAGCTCAGCAAAGCACGCCAGTCGTTTCTCCTCTGTGCCAACTGACGCCAATTGGAAACGCCAAGTGAAGCCAAGTCCTTCTCCACCTGATCTTTCCATCGCAGTGGGGGCCTCCCTCTTCCTCTGCTACCACCAGCGGGTTCCGAGTTGAATACTTTCAGAGCTGGAGCGTCGGTGTCCATTCGAACGACATGACCAAGCCAGCGGAGCCGCTGTATTTTAATTCGCTGCACTATGTCCACATCGTTGTAAAACTCATACAGCTCATCGTTCCATCGTCTGCGGTACTCGCCGTCGCCAACGCGTAAAGGACCGCAAATCTTCCGCAAAATCTTTCTCTCAAACACCCCAAGAGCCGCCTCATCGGATGTTGTCATTGTCCATGCTTCTGCGCCATATACCAGCACGGGCATGATGAGTGACTTATAGAGCGTGGTTTTCGTACGTCGAGAGAGGACTTTACTCCTGAATTGCCTACTCAGTCCAAAGTAGCACTTGTTGGCAAGAGTGATTCTACGTTGGATTTCAATGCTGACATTATTATCGGTGTTAATGCTGGTTCCCAAGTAAACGAAATTCTCTACTTTCTCGAAATTGTAACTGTCAACAGTGACGTGGGTGCCAAGGCGCGAATGTGCTGACTGTTTGTTTGATGACAGGAGATACTTCGTCTTGTCCTCGTTTACCACCAGACCCATGCGCTTTGCTTCCCTATCCAACTTGGAAAAGGCAGAACAGACTTCGCGGTTTTTGTTACCGATGATGTCGATGTCATCGGCATAAGCCAGCAATTGCACGCTCTTGTAGTAAATTGTTCCTGAGCGGTTCAGTTCTGCAGCTCTTATTATCTTCTCCAACATCAGATTAAAGAAGTCACATGAAAGGGAGTCGCCCTGTCTGAAACCCCGTTTTGTGGCGAACGGCTCGGAGAGGTCTTTTCCAATTCTGACGGAGCTGGTGGTATTGCTCAACGTCATTTTACACAGCCGTATGAGTTTTGAGGGGATGCCAAATTCAGACATAGCGGCGTATAGGCAACTCCTTTTAGTGCTGTCAAAAGCGGCTTTAAAGTCGACAAATAGGTGGTGAGTGTCGATCCTTTTCTCGCGGGTCTTTTCCAAGATTTGGCGTATTGTGAATACCTGGTCTATGGTGGATTTGCCAGGTCTAAAGCCACACTGATAAGGCCCAATCAGTTTATTGACGGTGGGCTTCAGTCTTTCACACAATACGCTCGATAAGACTTTGTAACCTATGCTTAGAAGGCTGATCCCGCGGTAGTTGGCGCGAATGGCGGGGTCACCTTTCATGTGGATTGGGCAGAGCACACTTAAATTCCAGTCGTCGGGCATGCGTTCATCTGACCATATTCTGCACAAGAGTTGATGCATGCACCTTATCAACTCCTCGCCGCCGTACTTGAATAGCTCAGCTGGCAGGCTGTCAGCTCCAGCGGCTTTGTTGTTTTTCAGCCGCGTTATTGCTATACGTACCTCGTCATAGTCAGGCGGTGGAACGTCGACTCCGTCATCATCGACTGCGGGCTCGGGTTCTTCTTCTCCACAACTTTCTGTGCTGCTGCCATTTAGCAGGGCGGAAAAGTGTTCCCTCCATAATTTAAGTACGCTCTGGACATCAGTTACTAGGTCGCCATTATTGTTCTTACAGGAGTGCGCCCCGGTCTTGAAACCTTCCGTAAGTCGCCTAACTCTCTGGTAAAATTTTCGGGCATTCCTCCTGTCGGCCAGCATTTCAAGCTCTTCGCACTCACGTATTTCTGCCTCTCTCTTCTTGTTGCGGCAAATACGTCTCGCTTCCCTCTTCAGATCCCTATAGCGGTCCCACATAGCGCGCGTTGCGCCCGATCGCAGCGTGGCCCTGTAGGCGGCATCTTTTTTCTCTGCAGCTTCCTGACACTCCTCATCGTACCAGTTGTTCTTTCGGGCTCGCTGAAATCCGACTACTTCTTCGGCGGCGGTACTTAATGAGCGGGAAATGTGGTTCCACTGCTCGCATATGTCGGTTTGTTGAAGAGTGCTCTCTGAGAGCAGGTGTGAGAGTCGAGTAGCGAAAGCGCTGGCTGTCTGTTGTGATTGCAGCTTTTCGACGTTAAGCTTTCCTTGCATATTTGGGCGCACATTTTTTGCTGCACAGAGGCGGGTGCGTATCTTGGCTGCAACAAGATAGTGGTCCGAGTCGATGTTTGGGCCTCGGAGTGTGCGTACGTCTAAAACACTGGAAGCGTGCCTTCCGTCTATCACAACATGATCGATTTGGTTTCTCGTTTTTCGATCCGGAGACAGCCAGGTAGCTTGATGGATCTTTTTATGCTTGAACCTAGTACTGCATACTACCATGTTTCGGGCCCCGGCGAAGTCGATCAGCCTCAATCCGTTGTCGGACGTTTCGTCGTGGAGGCTAAATTTTCCGACGGTGGTTCCAAAGATCCCTTCTTTGCCCACCCTGGCATTGAAGTCGCCAAGCACGATTTTGATATCATGACGGGGGCAGCGCTCGTACGTGCGCTCCAAGCGCTCATAGAAGATATCCTTGGATGCCTCATCCTTCTCTTCCGTCGGGGCATGGGCGCAGATGAGCGAGATGTTGAAAAATCTAGCTTTGATGCGGATTGTGGCTAGACGTTCGTCCACCGGGGTGAACGCCAGTACTCGGCGACGGAGTCTCTCTCCCACCACAAATCCAACTCCGAATTTGCGCTCCTTTACATGGCAGCTGTAGTAGACGTCGCAAGGCCCCAGACATTCTTTGCCTTGCCCCGTCCAACGCATTTCTTGGATGGCGGTGATGTCAGCTTTTGTCCTTACGAGGACATCAACCAGCCGGGCAGAGGCACCTTCCCCATTAAGGGTCCGGACATTCCAGGTGCATGCCCTCAAATCGTAGTCCTTTAAACATTTGCCGTGGTCGTCATCATAAGGGGGGGTCTCATCCGAGGCTTTGCCTTGCTTCTTCACTGGAAGTGGTTTTTACGTGGCGGGTCCCAAGCCCAGCGCACAACCCATTGCTGGGACGGGGGTGGTTTCGCAACCAAATACACGTTTATATAGCGAGCCGCTTGCTCCAAGCAGACACCCGCTTGCAGCCGCACCTACTGGTGAACAGACGCTGCAGACTTCAGTGAGCCCTTAAACCGAATAAGTCAGAGTGGCCCCACCGAAGCTCCCTCTCTTTCTGCCGTGACCCAAGGCTCCACTCGGATTGGTTACCGCATCTCGCACATGGGTTGCTCACGTTGCCCAGAGTGCGCGAACGAGGACGCAAGAGTCGGGATTGAGTATAGCCATGCAACTGTAACTGCATACCCAGCGCAATGACTATACCCCATTGCACTCCCACTACTTTATGCCATTGAGAAAGTAATCGACTGAAAG
Organism: Rhagoletis pomonella; assembly: GCF_013731165.1. Lineage (NCBI taxonomy): Eukaryota > Metazoa > Arthropoda > Insecta > Diptera > Tephritidae > Rhagoletis > Rhagoletis pomonella. The sequence goes on along the minus strand of NW_023458555.1, from coordinate 60,935,500 downwards.
AATTGATTCCTAATTACAATTACTGAGGAATGTAATTGTAATTGTAATGTAATTGTGACTATTTTTTACGTTTCCTTGAAATTTTGTCAAATTGGTTTATGGCCGCGTAGATCTTTCAAATACCTCTATGTGCGACGGTCGTCACATGATAGCTTTAAAGCTATTCCACTTACAATCAAGTGGAAAATTGAGTTTATTTAAATTATTCAGCATATTTTCAAAAAAAATCAGAAATTTTGTTTGTTTGTAGTTGTAAAATATATCTAAAAATTGCTGTATAATGGTATCAGCTTTCGGTCAGTTTCGAAAAAATAAAAATTGGCGTCGTCGATTCGCCGTCCATGGTTAAAAAGCTAAGGAAAATGCAGCTTAAAGTAATTTTTCACAAAAACACATTGTCTTGAGTACTGTAGTGAAAAGGTAGCTATAAAAATTTACTTATATGGGCAAATCTAAAAAATAGGTACACCTCAAAAAAAAAAATCTTTAATTTTTAAATTTGTGAGCACACCTATGTTTTATATATAATTTTTTCGTATTCTCTTAATAAATCGATTAATATAAGTGTAATTCATTTTAATCAAGTGCTTCAAAAGTTAGACGAGGAATAAACATGAAATAGAAAACAAAAGAATAAGCTGGGTTCAAATTACGTTGTTGAAGTTGTAAATTTTGAGCAGAGATTTTGTAAGTTGAACTCACTTAATTGGGACATTCTAAATTCAATAGCATCCCCCGTTTTACCAGATAGGCTCCAGTTTTCGAGATAACGGTATTTGAAAATTTGATCAAATTTTAACTATT
>NW_023458555.1:60927042-60934596 GCF_013731165.1 Rhagoletis pomonella | reverse complement strand
ACGTATTTTACAAATGTGCCTTCAATTAAGGTGTTTTTGGAATAAAAATTACGCTCAAGATCGCAGAATATTTTATCTTTAAAAGTTAGTTTATTCTGAAAGCACACCTCTTGCTAAGGTATCAAATTATTCGTAATTGTTTGTAGAATACAACACATACTTAAGAAGTTCTTAAAATAAAATGCTTCAAAAACTATACGCGATAAACCGAAAAATTTGAAAATTGTGAAACGTGGAGTTACAGACTTTGACTTACTTGCCATTTCGTTATTTTGTAATGCACACTTTTCTTACCTACTACATATGAAGTATACACATAAGTGCTAAATGCCCATTAAATTTCAAGTCAGAATATGGTGTGCTTCAAAAGTTATGATATAATTAATTTTGCCCCTCTTAAAAATTACATAAAAAATTCACTTGTTTTCATAATTTTTTTAAATTTAAACACCTATAATTCAAAAGTTATGCAGCAAGTTGATCCAAATTTTTTTTGAGGCTTCAAGTATACGTCAGTGAATTATATCCAAAAGCAACCAGCTTGATATAGTTTCCAACAGTGCAAATAAAGCTAAATAACACCAAGGTCACCTGTTTGTTAGATTTGCCCATATACATATATTCTGATTCCAGTGGGGATTTGATTTGCGAAATAGTTTAATAAAAAGTATTAAAAACTCAAAATAATTTATGGAAATATATGTATATCGAAGTACTAGTAACTTGAACTTATTCTATTTTATTGTCGTTTAAATGAAAGCCATAACTAAATAATTCGGCTTTCATTTCTGGCCAACTGAAGCGTTATCCAAATGGGAAAAATTATAAGCAAATATCCGGTCTGACCGGTCTTTTCTGAATTCAAGAACCGTTTTTTTCTAAATTGCCTTTTTTTCGGTTAACTCGAAATCGTACACCGAGTTATGAAGCATTTACGCGTTTAGTTTAATAGTATTTCAATTAATACCCATACTGATCGAAATTAAGTAGACTTATACCCCCGCAGGCAATCATTACAGTTCCCGTTAACAATGAGTCAAGTTTTCCCAAGTGGGCCACCCAAAGTTGACCTTCCGATTTTTTATATGTCATTGGCCGATTTTGAAAGCTAAGATATGTGCAATATTCACACCAAAGATTATGCGCTAATTTTAATTTTTCGACGAGTTATTTTCAATTCAATTTTTATGCAGGCTTTTACACGTTTAGCAATATTTAACCAACCAATTATTCGAATGTTATGATTTTTGGACAGCAATTAGAAAACTTATTGAGCAACAAAATTAAGTGGTCATTTTGCAAAAACATTCGAAATTTTGTTTCATAAAAATAGTTTTTTATAAACAACTAGCAGAGCACCCGACGTTGTTCGGGGTAAACAAATAAAAATATAAGACAGTAGTACAAATATTAAATTCAGCATAAATTAAAGGAAACAAACTATACATTCCGTTTATCTGCCTATTCGCTTAGCAGTCTTAGAATAGCGCCACTTTTTCGGTAGAATGCTTATTTCGAAAGGAGATTTATTCATAATGAATGAACATTTTTCGTTTAACAGCATCGCGGAATCTACAAAAAAAAAACATCTTATCTTTCCGTTCCGAGTAATAAACATAATTGATGAATACATATGTATCCCCCTTTTAAAAACTTATTTATATATACTTTACTCTAAACAACTCCCATATACATGTATGTCTGCATACCAAATTTCAAGTTCATGTGAATTATGGTTCCCAATTTATGGCTGATTAGAAATTCCACGCCTATGCTTCACGTTCCCTTTTAAAAACACATGTATACAAACTTTACTATAAGCACCTACCATGGATAAGTATTCATACCAAAGTGCATCATATTTAACGCCTATGGAATGTGCAACGCCCCTTTCAAAAACTCATTTATATATACCTTACTATAACCACCTACCGTAGAAACGTCTGCATACTAAATTTCAATTTCATTTGCCTTATGGTTTTGAAGTTATAGCTGATAAAAATTTCCATGCCTATGGGATGAGCCACGACCCCTTTTGCAAACTCATTTATATATACTTTACCATAAGCACTAGCCATAGACACGTCTGCCTACCGAATTTCAATTTCATGTGACTTATGGTTTTGAATTTATAGCTGATAAAATTTCCATGAATATGGGATGTGCCACGCCCCTTTTTATCAACTCATGTATATATAGCCTACTATAAGCACCTACGTACATATGTCTGCATACAAAATTTCAAGTTCGGTTGACTTATGGTTCCGAAGTTATAGCTGATAAAAAATTCCACGCCTATGGGATGTGCCACTCCCCTTTTTATAAACACGTTTATATATACCCTCCTATAAGCACCTACCATTGATATGTCTACAGTCCAAATTTCAAGTTCGTGGAACTTATGCTTCCGAAGTTATGGCTGATAAAAACTTCCACGCCTATGGGATGTGCCACGCCCTTTTTTATCAACTCATGTATATATAGCCTACTATAAGCACCTACCATAGATATGTCTGCATACCAAATTCCAAGTTCATGTGACTTATGGTTCAGAAGTTATAGCTTATAAAAATTCCACGCCTATGGGATGTGCCACGCCCCCTTTTGCAAACTCGTTTATATATACCCTACTATGAGCACCTGCCATTGATATGTCTGCATATCAAATTTCAAGTTCATGTGACTTATGGTTCCGAAGTTATAGCTGATAAAAAATTCCACGCCTATGGGATGTCCCACGCCTCCTTTTACGAACCCGTTTATATATACCTGCCTACAAGCATCTACCATTGACATGTCTGCATACCAAGTTTCAATTTCATGTGACTTATGGTCTGGAAGTTATGGCTGATTAAAACTTTCACGCCTATGGGAGGTGCCACGCCCCCTTGTCGGATACCTATTTTTTCACCCTATTAGAGGCCCAGGTGTCATGGCAATGCTCTGTCAAAATTTTGTTCGATTCTGTCCGTTCGTTTAGACTGCAACCTGGCACATACATACATACAAACCTACATATGTACATACTTTAACAAATATATAGTAGATCTATCCTTCTCTTAGCGTAAAATAATTAATCTCGGCCACAGGGCCACCTATCGTGTATGTTTTAAATTTAAATATTTGTTTTCAATTGGCTAAATTGTATTCAAATATGAGCCAGATCGGCAAGAAAATGCAGTTTTTAGTTAGTTAGAATATTTATTTTCTAGTTGCTGAGACATGTTCCAAATATCAACCAAGTCGGGCTAGCCGTTTAGTAGCTTAATGACATTTAATGTACAGAAAACTCTATGAAATTGTGAAATCGTGACGTCTCAGCATTCTTCATTTTTCGGCAACAACAACAAAAAATTTAAATTTTTTTAAATCGAAAAACCTTCCACACAGAAGTTCCGAGAAAGTACTTTTTACACAATTAAAATCGGTTCAGCCGTTTGGTCAGGCATCGCCGTCATACGGAAAACATTTCATTTTTATATATATAGTAGAGGGGTTCATAAAAACACTCTTTTTGGAAATTCATAAACGCTACATCAGAATATTGTTACTTGTGATAAAAAAGAGTAACGTATTTTTTTATTTTGAAAAAAAAAAAATTTTTTAGAGGTCGCGCTGGTCGGTCTTTTATAAAAACGCTGATGTTCTTAATTTTTTTAATTTTGTCACATGTTAAAATGCAGCTAAAAATGTGGTTTTTACATATAATTACTCTGGTATTATTGGGAACATTCCCTTAATTACACACCTGTCTTGGACAGTTAGAATGGGCCTAGTTCCCGTAAATATTCTCTCGAAAAGACATTAGTAAAATTAAAACATTGATACTGAACGTTTTATGCGTTGTCATGGGTTGGAACTTGTTATCAGGGGGTTTCTGGGGTTGCTAATTAGGAATCTGAAGTCAGTTTTTCAAAATTCAAGATGGCGGATCCAAGATGGCGATTAATATTTTTTTTTAATTATTGGATTTGTTCGAAAACCGGCTGATCGTTTTAAGCATTTTCCAGGATTGAAACCCGTTTCCAGTGGGTTTCTGGGGTTGCTGATTACGAATCTGTTGTCAGATTTTCACAATTCAAAATGGTGGATCCAAAATGGCGACCAACTTTAAAAAAAATTATTGGATTTGTTTGAAACTTTAACCGCCATTTTGAATTTTGAAAATCTGACATCAGTTTGGTAATTAGCAACCCCAGAAACGCACTGGAAACGAGTTTCGACCCTTGAAAATGCTTAAAACGTTATTACAAAAAAAAAAATTTTTTTTGAACCACTCTAATATATAGATAGATTAGATAAGCACGATGCGAGAGGCATAGAAAAAATTTCGATAAAAAAAATATTTTTTCTCGGGTTTACACCTCTCCTATCTTTTAAGTTGGAATCAACAATGCACACCCACAAAATTTCATTGAAATCGGTTAAGCGGCTTCGGAGATTAGCGTAAACGAACACAGTGACACGGGATATTTATATATTAAGATACCCTACTATAAGCACCTACCATAGATACGTTTGTGTACCAAATTTCAATTTCATTTGACTTATGGTTTTGAAATTATAGCTGATAAAATTTTCCACGCCTATGGGATGTGCCACGCCTCCTTTTACAAACCCATTTATATATAAGCACCTACCATTGATATATCTGCTTACTAAATTTCAAGTTCGTGGGACTTATAGTTCCGAAGTTATAGCTGAAAAAGAATTCCATGCCTATTGGATGTGCCATGCACTCTTTTCCAAACTCATTAATATATACCTTTATATAAGTACCTACCATTAAAATGACTGCGTACGAAATTTCAAGTTCAAGCGAATTATAGCTCCGGAGTTATAGCTGATAAAACAATCCAGGTCCATGGGACGTGCCGCTCCCCCTATTACAAACTCACTTATATATAACCTACTATAAGCACCTACTATATATATACGTCTGCGTACCAAATTTCAATTTCACGTGACATATGATTCCGAATTTTCCACGCCTATGGGATGCTCCACTCAGTTATATATGCCTTACTTAAAACGCCTACCGTAGATAAGCCTGCACACCAAATTTCAAGTTCTTGGGACTTATGGTTCCCAAGTTATAGTTGATAAAAGGGTCCACGCCTATGGGATGTGCCACGCCTCTTTTTACAAACTCATGTATATATAGCCTACTGTAAGCACCTACCGCAGATATGTCTGCATACCTAATTTCAATTTCATGTGACTGATGGTTTTGAAATTATCGCTGATAAAAATTTCCACGCCTATGGGATGTGCCACGCCCCTTTTTACAAACCCCTTTATATATACTTTACTGTCAGCACCTACCATAGTTATGTCTGCATACCAAATTTCAAGTTCATGTGGGTTATAGTTCCGGAGTTATAGCTGATAAAATATTCCTATGGGATGTGCCACGCCCACTTTTACAACCTCATTCATATATACCCTACTATAAGCACCTACCAAGTGTATGACTAAATAACAAATTTCAAGTTCATATGACTTATAGTTTCGGATTTATAGCTGATAAAATATTCCACGCCTATTGGATGTGCCACGCCCACTTCTACAAACTCATTTACTTATACCATACTATAACCACCTACCATATATATGACTGTATACCAAATTTCAAGTTCATGTGACTTATGGTTCCGAAGTTATGATTGATAACAAATTTCACGCCAGGGGTTGTGCCACTTTTACAAAGTCATTTATAAATACCCTACTGTAAGCACCTTCCATATACTGCATACCAAATTTCAAGTTCATGTGACTTATAGCTTCAAAGTTATGGCTGATAAAAATTTCACGCCTATGGGAGGTTCCACGCCCCCTTGTCGAATCCCAATTTTTTTACCCTATTATAGGCCCAGGTGTCATGGCAATACTCTGTCAAAATATTGTTCGATTCTGTCCGTCCGTTTAGGCTGCAACCTGGCACATACATACATACATACTTCCACAAATAAATAGTAGATATATCCTTCTCTTAGCGAAAACTATTTTTTGGGGATGTCTCGACCACAGAGCCACCTTCGTGTAAGTTTTAAGTCCAAATATTTCTTTTAAATTGGCTAAATTGTTTTGTAAATATGAGCCAAATCAGCAAGTAAATGCAATTTTTATGAATACCCGGCCCCAGCGTCACCTAGCGATTAAATTTTTAGTCGAAATATTTCCCTTAAAGGTGCTGAAATGTGATTTAAATATGAACGAAATCGTTCCAGCCGTTTAGTAGATTAGCGACATTCGATATACAGAAAATTATGAAATTGTGAAATCGTGACGTCTCAGCTTTCTCCATTTTTCGGCAACAACAACAAAAAATTTCAAATTTTTTTAATCAAAGAACCTTCCACACAGAAGGTCCAAAACTGTGCTTTTTACAGAATTGAAATCGGTTCAACCGTTTGGTCAGGCATCGCCGTCATACGAAATACACTTCATTTATATATACATATATAGATTGAATTTTCTACCAAATTCTCATATACTTAAAAAAAAATTCAGAAAGCAGTATATGCGCTAAAGATTAAAAGTTATTTTCCTAACCAAAAATACTGTACCTTTGAAAGACAAAATAGTTATGCCCATCATACAAAAATTAAGGTAGTTTCATTTAATGGCATTTCATTAAATTCATGCTACCTGATCGCGAGCAGTAATATATTTTTTTTTTTTTGTAAGTAGAAGTTTTCATCAGTGCACTCAAAGATGTCGAATATGATACCTGAATATTAATGCATAATCTCAAAAAGGGGGTTGAAGAAACTAGGTTTCAGAACGGGTGAAGAAAGTGAAAAATTATACTCATGCTAATTGTTTATCGGAGGGCGATCTGCGAAAGCCAAATTCAAGTTTTTTTGCATATATTGGTAATTTTAAATTCGAAATTTGTTCAAGCTAATGATGATACCACAAAGCCAAATTTTTAGCAAAATCTGATAAGAAATTTAAAAGCAAATTTTCACGAATTTCATCACGAATCACGAATTTCATGTGAACAAATATTCCCAAAATTATAAAGAAAAACAAAAATAAGTAATTTTTCCAAATTTGTTTCTGTTTTGCATGTTAAGTTATGAGAACAATTTATTCACATGGAATTGGCGATTATAGAAATATTTATTTGGAAAGGGTATTCTTTAGAATTAGATTTTTAAATCGCAAGAGTGCATTCAAAATAAGCAAATGAAAAAATAACAACATAATGCTCTCGTGATTTTTATTATAAAACTAGTAGACCCAGCGAACTTCGTCCCGCCCATAATTAGATTTTTAATTTAATCGTTTTGGTCCAACATTTTCTCCAACAGTCCACGATTTCCATTGGCAAATTCATCGGCTAAGATTATGGTTTGGTGGTCGTTTGCCGCCTTAAATAAACTAACGAAAGTGCAATGTTCATGAAGAAGGACCCCGGCGGCAACAATGATCCGGATCTATAGTGAATTTTCCCTAGAAACTTTATCTTATTCATATTTATTATAATTTTAATAATATTAATGTCTAAGGTGGAAAAGAACCCAACTTTTCTATAAGGAAACAATT
>NW_023458555.1:60925053-60926942 GCF_013731165.1 Rhagoletis pomonella | reverse complement strand
CTTAGTTGATTTCTCTTTTCATTCTGATCATTTATGTATACATTTGTCTATATCTATCTCGATTCGCTTTGCCTGTTACAAACAACCATTATGTGAACAAAGTTATAATACCATTGTGCACAAGTGCGCTCGGGTATAAAAATCAAGCCAAGTCATGTGAAAAATGAGAAAACGGTGATATATTGAATGCTTGGTGGGGTGAAATAACACAAACGGCAATAACGCAAAATTTGTGTTATTTCCCAATTGAATGTGAAATAACACAAATTTGCTTTATTTCATTTCTCGTTGAGCAATAAGACCAAGTTTTATACTTAACAATTTGAGTAATAAAGCAAACTAGTGCACATATGTAGGTAGTCATCCAGTTACATTTGACAAAAAGTAGTACATGAACAAGTTAAATGGACGGATTTGTAAGTACACAATTTTGAAAGTGCCCGGCGTCGCGGCGGTCCGCGTTCGCGCGCCGCCCCGCGCCTCTTTCGACGTCGCGCTCGCGTCCCCCGCCCCTCCCCTACTTTCGCAATTATGTACTGGTGGCATTATAACCGTTTAGAAAAAGGAAAAATGATAAAATAACACTAGTTCACTTCTGAAACTGCTTTTTAATGTCCAAGTAATGGGAATTATTGTGTATGATGTTATTGCATGCTGCATCCCACCCACAGTGGAATTTACCAGGTGCCACTGCTTTATTTGAAAATTTGACTATAAAATGTGACTATAAGGCAGCCGAATGTCAGAAAATAAAGCGAGAAAGCTGTTTTATTACTTCATCTGTTTATTGCGACATGATTCCATGCAAACCTTTTAAGGTTTTCCAGCAATGTTTTTAGCAACATATTAAAAAGCATGCAGAAAAAATTCATACAAAAGCGCTATGTCCAATATGCGGAGCAGTTTTTAAAGACGATGCTTTTCCTATATTTTGTTAGACTTTTCATAAGTAAAAATATTTTGTGAATATTACTTTCTTCATATGAATTATATCACATTTTTTGTTTAATTCAAGGCCTATCAAACAGGTTTAGAGCATTTGAGCATAAACAACATTTGCCTGTATTTTGTTGTTGCTTCTGGTATCGAAGGTGCCAAAAACTGTTCTGATTTTTTTCTTCTACATCAAAGCGTGCCATGCGAAATACGAAAAAGGTAAAAAATGTAAATTGAAGAAATGAAAATTGTTGCAGCTTTCTTTCTTAGTGAATTGGTTCTCTTCTCGAAGCATTGATCCACCATCCTGTGCCAGGCCCAGTAATCAGCGGTTGTGCTGCTGAGTTGGGCGAGCTTTCCAAAAGCTGCTATTTAATCGCTGGTTTTGTATGGAATATGTTTCACATGCAAATAGATTTTAACAATTTAGAATTTTTATGAGAAGAAATGTAAAATATTTGACATTTTCGAGAACAAATAATTTGAAAAAAATCAAATCAGCTGCTATACTGATATTATCTGTTCAATGTGCCTTAGTTTAATTGTATTTTTGGAATTAACAAAGTTATTTTTCCTTCTGTCAGTAAACTGTGTTTTTTTTACAAATAGTATAAATAACCAATGGGAAATAAGGAAAAATTTGTTTTATTTCCAACCTTTGTTGGAAATAAAGCAAAACTCAGATTTTGGTATTATTTCCCATTTAAAAGTGAAATAAAGCAAATTTTGCGTTATTGCCGTTTGTGTTATTTCACCCCACCAAGCATTCAATATATCACCGTTTTCTCATTTTTCACATGACTTGGCTTGATTTTTATACCCGAGCGCACTTGTGCACAATGGTATTATAACTTTGTTCACATAACGGTTGTTTGTAACAGGCAAAGCGAATCGAGATAGATATAAACAAATGTATACATAAATGATCAGAATGAAAAGAGAAATCAACTAAG
>NW_023458555.1:60921843-60924953 GCF_013731165.1 Rhagoletis pomonella | reverse complement strand
TATTACCTGTCACCTATCCAGAGACTCACTCAAACACACACACACAACTTTTATGAAATCCCTCACAAACATACCTACAGAAGAATTATATACACATTCAAAGATAAGGAAAAGTCAGTACGTTTGTACTTTGCCATGCCCTCTTTTCAAAGAGCCTACTTTTCTCCATGAGTATGGGACTGATTTCATATATCTCCATACGAAGTTCCAGTACTGTACCATGAACACTTCCAGAGATATGCAGTATGAAATCCGGCTTGTGTGATAGGTGCCACGCCCCCTTTTCCAATAGCTCCATATTTTCTCATATATCTCCACACCAAGTTACAGTAATCTACCAAGAACAATTCTAGATATATGCAATCAGAAAAATTCGGTTTATATGGGAGGTGTTACGCTCCATTTTCAAATAGTCCGAAATTTTATTCATGAGTATGCGATTAATTTCTACTCTGCTATGAACATTTCCAGAGATATACAGTATAAAAAATTCGGTTTGCATATGAGGTGCCACGCCCCCTTTCCAATAATTCCAATTTTTCTCCATGAGTATGTGATTGATTTCATATATTTCGTAACCAAGTTCAAAAATTTCTCCAATTTTTCTCAAGAGTACGCGATTGATTGCATATACATAGTATCCCCATACAAGTTTCAGTATTCTAGCATGAACACTTCGGTGTTCGGGGAAAATTCGGTTTATATGGGAGGAGCCACGCTCCCTTTTCAAGTAGTCCGAATTTTCTTCATGAGGATGAGATTGATTTCATATATCTCCGCACCCAGTTCTAGTCCTGTACCATGAACACTTCCAGAGAAATGCAGTATGAAAAATTCGTATAGAATGGGAGGGCCCACGCGCTTTTACATTAGCTCAAATTTTTCTCGAGTATGCGATTGATTTCATATACATAGTACCTCCATATCAAGTTCCAGTACTCTACCATGAACATTTCCAGAGATATACAGTGTGAAAAATTCGGTCGTATATGAGGTGCCACGCCCCTTCTCCAATAGCTCCAATTTTTCTCCATGAATATGTGATTGATTTCATATATTTTCGTACCAAGTTCAAACATTTTACCATGAATGCTTCCACTACTTACTTTAGTTAGGGTTAGATATGGGTTAGCCAAGGATTAGAGACATGAGCCTCTTAAAAGTAATAAGGGATCTGATTTTTTTTAATTTTGAGTTGCGTCGCTATTGCAGAGGATCATCGGCATGTGAATTCATATATTTCGATAATGAAATAAATTCGAGCATAAATACGATTTTTAGTTACATATACATATTATTTTTCCTGTTATCAATACATATTTTGAATCTGAGGATAATCGGACCATAAACCCGATTTTTAGTAATAACTCGACTCCAACGCCACTTGGAGGCTCTTTTCCCTATTGTCAATACATATCTAGAATATGAGGCGTATCGGACCAAAAACATGATTTTTAGTAATAACTCGACTCCTACGGCACCTGGGGGCTTTTTGTTGCAGGGGTATTGTTTTTCCTATTGTCAATACACATCTCAAATATGAGGCGAATCGGACCATAAATACGGGATTTACTAATAACTTGACACCAGCGCCACCTAGTGGTTGTCTTAATAGTTATTCTGCTATTCGAAAGGTAGACAAATTCAAGAAACAAATATCAAAAAAATTGGTCCAGCCGTTCTTGAGTTATAAATGGTGTAACTAACACGACTTTGTTTTATATATATAGATAAAAAGAACAATTTCAATGAAGTCTCCTTTAACATTCCATATTTTTAATAAAAAATGGTGCGAACCACATAAGTAAAAAAATTACCGAGCACTGATAATGATTTTTGATTTGAAATATTTTTAAATTGGTATAAATGTCGGAAAGAAATACTCGGATTTATTGTTTTAATATTATCAAAGTGGGAAGGCCGTTGAGAATACTCACAATTTGGCTGCATTTCTTTATTCATTCTGAACGTTTGGAATAAACTTATTTGTTTACTTATTCTTTATTCCTGATGATATGTCAACGTATATTTCAAACGCATTCTGTTTATTCCGGCTGTGAAATGGGATTATCCGGAATGTATAAAGAAACGCAGCCTTTATGAAACTTTAAAAAATTGTATTATCCGTCAAAAGTGGTTTATTGAAACTACCCTTTTTGTATCGTGGTTATGCAGTTTATATAGAAGGCACTTCAAACTTTTGTAAAAAAATAACATTTCAATAAGTTTTTGTGAAATCCTTTGCGTGCACTTCTTTTTCTCAACTAAAATTTTCTAATTTATAAAGGCTTTTCAACTGGTTTATCTTATTTTATCATTGCACTTTTGTTTTGAAAATGTGGCTTTATTTTATTGCTAAATGTGAATGATTAAAAGGAATTACACCTTTTTTAGCACTTTTATTTTTCTATTTGGCACATTTTGGCACTTTTTTTATCCTCAATATGGCACCTCATAACTAAGGAGAGTTGGCAGCCTTGATTGCAAGATTTCTGCTGTATTTTGAGGCAACAACTTGTCTGCAGTAAAAAAGCATATAATTTGTGTTTCAAAAGGGTGTGAAAACCAATCAATTAACTTATATGATCTCGGTTCCGATATTAAATAATCAATAATTGTTTATACCCGCATTTTGGCACATTGGCTCGTTGAATGTGCCATCTAATAAGTAGTGTCGTTGTTCTCCTTAGGTGCTTTTAAATTACTGCTGGCGGAGGCATAAATACAGTGTAAGAAAATTCTTTTTTTATAATTGTTTCCTTATAGAAAAGTTGGGTTCTTTTCCACCTTAGACATTAATATTATTAAAATTATAATAAATATGAATAAGATAAAGTTTCTAGGGAAAATTCACTATAGATCCGGATCATTGTTGCCGCCGGGGTCCTTCTTCATGAACATTGCACTTTCGTTAGTTTATTTAAGGCGGCAAACGACCACCAAACCATAATCTTAGCCGATGAATTTGCCAATGGAAATCGTGGACTGTTGGAGAAAATGTTGGACCAAAACGATTAAATTAAAAATCTAATTATGGGCGGGACGAAGTTCGCTGGGTCTACTAGTTTTATAATAAAAATCACGAGAGCATTATGTTGTTATTTTTTCAT
>NW_023458555.1:60917213-60921743 GCF_013731165.1 Rhagoletis pomonella | reverse complement strand
AAAAAAAGCCCATATAATTATTATGAGAAAACGTAAATCATATACGTCTTAAAATAAACGTGCCGAGAGACGAAAACAAATAAAAAGCCCATATAATTATTATAAGAAGACGTAAATAATATTCGCCTTGAAATAAACGTCCCGAGAGACGAATAAAAATAAAAAGCACGTATAATTATTATGAGAAGACGTAAATAATATTCGTCTTGAAATAATCGTCCCGCGAGACGAAAGAAGATATTTTTCGTAAATAATTATTATACAAGGACGAAAAAAATGTCTCTTAAAACAAGGCGACGTTTTTGATCCTAAATATTAGGATAATAATTATTTTCGGTCTCTGAATTAAACATTTAATTGTTTATATGGCATCAAACGCGGTATCGAATTAACTCGTGTCAGCGTAGCTCGCTTGAAATGCAAGTGTTTATATGCAACACAAGAAATTAGTCGATCGAACACACTTTCGAAGAGAGTTTATCCCGATGCAACCCTGTTAATACATGTGAATTCTTGAAAATAATGAACATTGAAAAATAATAATTAAAGACTCAAACGGCCTTGTAAAAATTATCTTAGCTATTAATTTTATAACAAAGCTTAGCATAAATGTAATTTCAAGAACTATTTAAATGGTTTACTTTATACAGAGTTGCATGAAACAACCGTGTGGACAAGTTCCGTGTTTATATGCACTCTTAACACGATTCAACAACAATTAACTCGCATTAAAAATGTGATTTATGGTGTCAGGGTTAAAAGTTTCAATTCGATTAGAGAATGTGTTTATATGTGTGTGTCCCTAAAACATGGTTTGACTTAGAACGAATTGAAGCATCATATAAACATGGTAAGTGTATAATTATATAGCAAACATCTTAGAAACATATATTTAGAAACGTGGTATTAGTATAAAATATTTTAGGTACTTTATAACATCAGTAATATAAATAAGACAAATATGTTTGCTACTGCCACCTGACATAGCGGCGTTAAATTTGATACAAGCGGCGTAAGTCATTACGATCAGTTGTTTAGGCTAAGCCCAACACGTTGAGTTCAGGTAGCGTAAAAATTTTCCGCTTGAAAAAATTGCGGAAAGTTACCAACTGTTGAGCTGAGCGGAACTACTCAACTGTCCGTTTCGAAGACAAGCACTCAATAGTTTAACAACAGCTATGTACGTCTTAGAAACGCGCCCAGTTTTACCCCGACTCCGAACGGCGATTGTATTTTTATGAGAAGCTGTTTTTCATGGCAGAAATACACTTGGAGGTTTGCCATTGCCGAGGGGCGACCACTGTCAAGAAAAAACCTTTTTTCAAAATTTTTTGAGTTGTTGCTTTGACCAGGGCTTGAACCCAGGCCCTGCAGAGTGGAAGCGCGCACTGCTTAACGCTACACCACAGCGGCCGCCTTTATTCTTGTGATTTATTTTAATAAAACATCTGAATTTTAGTTGAAATATTTTAGCCGATTTTAGCCGCTTTTTTGGGAAAATTTAGCCGGTCGGCCCAAAAGTTCTGGCAACACTGCTTACATGTGTACGTTATTCATCACAAAAATAATGGCCTTAAGCGACATATTAACTTCTTGTTTTTTTGGAAAACGGTAATCACGATTCAACAGCAGTTCATTTGTACAATAATAAACTAATTTCTTTTATGAAAAAAAATATATATTCCGACGAACTGATAACCTCCTCCTTTTTTGGAAGTCGGTTAAAAACCAATTTGGCTCCGAGAATGTAAAGAAATTGTTCTACTTTTCTGATGAAGCAGGCTGCCAGTATATAAATCGTTTTGACTTTGGTAACTTGGTGCAACATAAAAAAGATTTCGGTATGAAAACCGAAAATGCAAGCCCCCTTAAGTACTCTTAAATAAATTTCGTTCAAAGGTACATAATTTTTTTAAGAAAATAAATGTGAATGTTTAGCGCATATAATCATTCAATTCAGAATTTTTTTAAGTATATGAGAAGTTGGTAAACTATTCAATTGTTTCAAAAAAAAAAACATTTTTACAAAATAAAATCGTAATTTTGCAAACTGACCACCTATTTTTGTTGCTCAGTAAGTAAAAAAAATCATAACATTCGATGAATATTCGCTGAAATTTGCAAAAAGTAAAAGGTCGCATAAAAATTTATTTGCAAATAACGCGTCGAAAAATTAAAATTAGCGCAAAAGCTTTGGTGTCAATATTGCATACCTTCTTAACTTTTAAAATCGGACATATAAAAAATCGAAATGTTAACTTTGGGTGGCTACCTGGAAAAAAACTTTACTTATCTTAAAATTAAATTTCAACAAATTTTTTTATTTAGTTAGATACAATAACAATTAAAATTAAAAAAAAACTTGCCATTATATAAAACGACCAATGCATTAAACAATTTAAACTCCATATAGAATTATATGCATACATAAGTATGTACATAATTCAAGAACAGACAAAAACAAATCGAAAGTCTGAAGATGGATTAAACCAGTTTCAAAATTGGTGAAACATGCGATTTTCATCTATTGCGCATACATGCATACACATATACACATGTATGTATGTATGTATGTACATTCATATGTGTATATCTGATTTCCTTCGACATCTCGTTGCTGCTATTATTTTTCATCGATACATAGCTTATAGTATGTATACACATAACTATACTTCAATATTTCAATTCACATGAACTTTAATTTTTTTCGTTGCCGTTGCTACTTTTGCCGGTGTTTTTGGTTTTAGAAACCGATTTTTGTTTTGTTTAACTTCTTTCTTTGTTTTCCTTAACTTCTTTCGCTCTCGAAGCACTTCCACACTTTTTGTATATCTTGTTTTTTTTTTTTTTTTAATGGGGTTTAGCATTGTTTGGGATCAGCTAAATCTAGTTTTCACTTCTTAGCATACATATGTACGTGTACAGGTAATTGTAATGTTTTGTTTACATTGAAGATTTTTTTTCTATTCTTGTTTTTGCCACGGACTTTGTCTTATTTGCATACGAATGCAAATTGCGATGGCCTCTCATTTTTTTCAAATCTCCACATCGTTTTTTCTCTCAAACTTTACCTCGGCCTGGGTGATGATGGAATGAGCCATATATTTGGATAAGTTATAAATTATGTTAGTTTGCTATCCGGTAAATATTAAAACATTAATTCAATTTAGCTAAATTAATTACTTCAATATGGGTATCAATAGAAATGGTGTTGAAAAGGATTTATTTCTAAGCAACATGTGAGAGGGTTGGCATCTGTTTAAAAAATTCAATTGAACATGAAGAAAAATATTTTTTTTATTGTCACTTTTATTTCAACACATTTTTATTAAAAGAAAAATACTGATAAAAATAAAACATTTCACACAAACAACAAAAAATATAAGCGATAATCGCATTAGGTTATTGCCTGAAAATTTTAAAATGCACTTAGTGGCATTGTGCTACTATGATAGCTCGGCTCAGTAAGCATAGTCAACTTATGTACAGTAGACTGCATCATTCCCCATACAATAAAAAATCAGTACTGTTCTTCCACTGGAATTATGAAATCTATTATATTTTAAGACTTCTACCAAAATATTTCTGAAAAATAATAAGATTTACGTGAGCTGGACCGATTTGAAAATTCCTCCAAAAATTTAGTTTTTTATTACAAAAACAATTTTTAAAATATTTTTGAAAAAATTTCCCTCAGATGATTAAACAGTTTAAGCTTAAAAAATGCTAAATTTAATAAAAATAAAAATTTAAATTAAATGTCAATTAAATTGCAATGAAAATTTTCGTGAAATCGGCTGTGAGAGTACCAATTCTATTAAGAAAAATGTGGGATGTAAATAATATTCGTCTTGAAATAAACGTCCCGAGAGACGAAAAAATATAAAAAGCCCATATAATTACTATAAGAAGACGTAGATAATAATCGTCTTAAAATAAACGTCCCGAGAGACGAAAAAAAATAAAAAGCCCATATAATTATTATGAGAAGACGTAAATAATATTCGTCTTGAAATAAACGTCCCGAGAGACGAAAAAAATAAAAAAAAGCCCATATAATTATTATGAGAAAACGTAAATCATATACGTCTTAAAATAAACGTGCCGAGAGACGAAAACAAATAAAAAGCCCATATAATTATTATAAGAAGACGTAAATAATATTCGCCTTGAAATAAACGTCCCGAGAGACGAATAAAAATAAAAAGCACGTATAATTATTATGAGAAGACGTAAATAATATTCGTCTTGAAATAATCGTCCCGCGAGACGAAAGAAGATATTTTTCGTAAATAATTATTATACAAGGACGAAAAAAATGTCTCTTAAAACAAGGCGACGTTTTTGATCCTAAATATTAGGATAATAATTATTTTCGGTCTCTGAATTAAACATTTAATTGTTTATATGGCATCAAACGCGGTATCGAATTAACTCGTGTCAGCGTAGCTCGCTTGAAATGCAAGTGTTTATATGCAACACAAGAAATTAGTCGATCGAACACACTTTCGAAGAGAGTTTATCCCGATG
>NW_023458555.1:60913480-60917113 GCF_013731165.1 Rhagoletis pomonella | reverse complement strand
ATCATCACCCAGGCCGAGGTAAAGTTTGAGAGAAAAAACGATGTGGAAATTTGAAAAAAATCTATTTGAAAAAAAAAATTTTTTTTGTTTATAAACAATAATTCATTATTAATAAACAAGTACTGATGTTTAGTAGACTAGATCGATTCAGTAGATCAATATCTGCAAATTAAAGGAAAAATCTTTAAAATCCTTGCTGTATTGCGGCAGTTATAAACGATTTCATCAAAAGTTGCTATTGAGAGAGGAAAAAAGAAGCGTTCGTACTCACAAAGAAAAAAGTTCATTATTCGAAAAATTCGCATTTCTGAGCAAAAAGAAAAATATGTGTCTCCTTAAATTGTTCAAGGAACAATCCCTGTGAGTTTTATCGCAAACTTAAATTCACTTTCTCTCGTCCTGGGTGATTTGAGATGGAATGAGCCATATACATATGTCTTATGTCAAAATTTCGTCAAAATCGGTCCAGAGGCTTTTGAGTAAATGTGTTACGCCAATTTTGCAACTTTACTTTATATAAATACGTATGAGATTTACTCACTTCTCATTGAAAATCTTTAAAGCTACAAATAATGTTGTATGGGCGCTCAAGGTGGGCGTGGCCCGAGGGTCCAAAATTTGGTCATCTTCTTATAAATGCCATGGCGATTGACTTCGCCAGATTTCAACTTCGAAGCTGCATTAGTTCATTTATGCCAGACAAATTGAATTAGGCCAAGTGTGTATTGGTGAAAGGAGTAAAACTTAAATGCAAAAATTTATTAAAAATTTAAATTTAAATTAAATGTCAATTAAATTGCAATTAAAAAATTTCGTGAAATCGGCTGTGAGATTACCAATTCTATTAAGAAAAATGTGGGATGTATATAATATTCGTCTTGAAATAAACGTCCCGAGGGACGAAAAAAATAAAAAGTCCATATAATTATTATAAGAAGACGTAAATAATATTTATCTTTAAATAAACGTCCCGAGGGACGAAAAAAATAAAAAGCCCATATAATTATTATGAGAAGACGCAAATCATATTCGTCTTGAAATAAACGTCTGGAGAGACGAAAAAAATAAAAAGCCCATATAATTATTATAAGAAGACATAATAATAATATTCGTCTTTAAATAAACGTCCGAGAGACGGAAAAAAAATAAAAATCCCATATAATTATTATGAGAAGACGTAAATAATATTCGTCTTGAAATAATCATCCCGCGAGACGAAAACAACATTTCCATTGTTCAGTAATAATTATATAGCAATATTTAATTTTATTTCTTATAATCGTTATGATCTCTGGTTTAATTCATTATAACATTGAACGATTTTTTTCGGTGACAGGTAATAAGGTCAATGGAAATAAGGTCAATTGACTTTATTTCCCACCCTGATACGAAATAAAGTCAATTGACATTATTACCTTTCAAATAAAATCAACAGAAATTTGGAAATAAAGTCATTGACGCTATTTTCTCATTCAAATGGAAATAGCGTCAACAATGCTTAAAGTATGTCGCTTTATAGAAAAAAATGTTGTCCTTACAACAAACATTGCCCCGTAAGTGTTGTTTTTTTAATAGATGAAAAAGGTTATTGCCAAATCCTCAGTGTTGTGATATTAAAATCCACACACAATCATGAACTACCACCAATTGATTTTATTAAAAAAATTTAAATTACGAATATGTAAAAACACGATGCGAAAAACTAAACACCTGCGCACAGCTGGAATACGAGAAATATTTGAAGAAAGAGATTAGAAATGATCCATAACTTGCAAAACATTTTTCGTTTCCACAAAAATAATGCGAACACTTTTAAATTGATGAAACAGTCCATGTCCAAAAACCCCGGAGGAACAGTGAATGAATTCTCTGTTTTAAATTAGCATATTTTGAACGAATTCGGAATGTCTAAGGTGGAAAAGAAATCAACTTTTCTATAAGGAAACAATTATAGAAAAAGGATTTTCTTACACTATATTCATGTCTCCGCCAGCAATTTGTGACGACATCAATTAAAAGCAGCTAAGGAGAATGACGACACTATTTATTAGATGTCACATTCAACGATCCAATGTGCCAAAATGCGAGTATAAACAATTATTTATTATTTAATATCGGAACCGAGATCATATAAGTTAATAGATTGGCTTTCACACACTTTTGAGACACAAATTATATGCTTTTTTACTGCAGACAAGTTGTTGCCCCAAAACACAGCAGAAATCTTCCAATCAGGGCTGCCAACTATCTTTAGTTACGAGGTGCAATACTGAGGATAAAAAAGTGCCAAAATGTGCCAAATAGAAAAATAAAAGTGCCAAAAAAGGTGGCATTCCTTTTAATCATTCACATTTAGCTATAAAATAAAGCTACATTTTCCAAACAAAAGTCTAATGATAAAATAAGATAAACCAGTTTATAAATTAGAAAATTTTAGTTGATAAAAAGAAGTGCACGCAATTTTTTTTACAAAAGTGCCATTTGAAGTAAAATAGGGACAAATGGCACGGTTTGAGCCAAGTTGGCGTCCCTGCTTGTAATAACTTACAAATATAAAAATTTGAAATATCGAGGGCTTGAATTCATTAATACCCTCTATCTGCAATTTGCACAAAAACTAATTTGTTATTCTAGAAACCATCAGGGACTTATTACCTGTCGTTATATAAGGTAGCATTAATATCACTGATGACAGTTAAAGCTTAGGTGGATTTTTATATCAGAATCTCATCTTTGTGAAAAGTGTGCAGATAGAGGGTATTATTGAATATAATCCCTCGATGCTTAAAATATATAAAATTTTTATTTCAACGTATAAAAAAAATAAATCTACCTGCGATACAGCACGGCGGTAAACGGGGAAGGGGGGCCGGGGGGCCGCGGTGTAGCGTGACGTGGTGTGCGCGCCAGTCGCGCGCGGTGTGGCGCGCTGACGCGGGCCGCCGCACACTGGTCCCAAATCAAGAAATTATGGAATTAGGGTCAAAATTCAACGAATCGATCTGATATTTTTTCTGTGGACTACTTACGCAATTATAAATAACTTTTATTATTAGCAATTTTGTAAAATATGGCCTACTTTTTAAGAAAAAAATTATTTTTTTTTTTTATATGGAGAAAAACCCATTTTTAGAATTTTAAAGCGCACTAACCACGGATACGAAATGCGGCTTATGGCACATTGTAGACGGCCATATTGTCCACAATTTCTCTATAGAAACCTATTGCATATGTCTGCGACCCTAAAAAATACAGACACTTAAAAAAAATTTTAACAGCAATAATAAAATTAAAGGCCTTATAGAGTTAATTACAGTAAATAACACGATAAACTATAAATTTAGACTATCTTTGGATCTGAATCCGGTGGAACTTCGTTTTACTTTGTATACGGATATTTCTCGTGAAGATTTTAAATTTTTTTTAACCGCTTAAGTTTCTTCCGTCAGACACATATGTATGCATTTTAAAATACAAGTAGTTTATATGTAAGTCGGTATATCATAAAATATACTAAGTATAATATAATCTACGGCCTTCGCTTTATTAAGCGACTGTCTACACCCGTAATCTCTGCAGACTTCTCGTAATCTCGGAAGAACCTCCTGGCTGTGTTGCCGTCATTAGTTGTAC
>NW_023458555.1:60912303-60913380 GCF_013731165.1 Rhagoletis pomonella | reverse complement strand
CGATTTTTTTTTTCAGGCAAAAATCGATTATTTGAATGGACAATGAGAATGTTTTTTTAAAATGCCCATAACTTTGTCAAAATTTAATAGATTACAACAATGTTTTTACTCAAATGTCAGTAATTCTTGTCACTTCAAGATAGAATGATATAATTTTTGATTTTCATTATTTAAAATTTTTTATTTAACAATAAACAAAAAGTGCATATTTTTTTTTTTAATTAAATTTCTCAAAAAATGTATTTTATTTTCTCTCAAACTTTTTTACCGGGAAAGAGACACTTTGAACTACAATCAACCCAAATCTCTAATAGCGAAGATTTTTTTTTCTGAGTTATGATATTTTATAGAAAATATACGTTTTTGTGATACATACTACAACATTCTTATATTGTTTAATTAAATGGAATATATGTATGTAATATATCAGCAAAAAGTACAGCCGTGATCATTTTTTGTGTATCAAATAGATATTAGAACACACTTTCCACCATACAGTTCCGAAATACAAAATCACATTTTCCCGCTTTTTATAATCGAAACTGTATGGTGGAAAGTGTGTTCTAATATCTATATGATACACAAAAAATGATCACGGCTGTATTTTTTGCTGATATATTACATACATATGCTCCATTTAGTTAAAAAATATAAGAATATTGTAGTATGTACCACAAAAACGTATATTTTATATAAAAAATCGTAACTCAGAAAAAAAAATAATCGCTATTAGAGATTTAGGTTGATTGTAGTTCAAAGTGTCTCTTTCCCGGTAAAAAAGTTGGAGAGAAAAAAAATACACTTTTTGAGAAATTAAATTAAAAAAAAATATGCACTTTTTGTTTATTGTTAAATAAAAAATTTTAAATTATGAAAATCAATAATTATATCATTCTATCTTGAAGTGACAAGAATAACTGACATTTGAGTAAAAACATTGTTGGAATCTATTAAATGTTGACAAAGTTATGGGCATTTTAAAAAAACATTCTCACTGTCAATTCGAATAATCGATTTTTGCCTGAGAAACAAAATCGCGTTTAATTCGGCCGAAAAATTTTTCCGAGCCAAAAGAAA
>NW_023458555.1:60909647-60912203 GCF_013731165.1 Rhagoletis pomonella | reverse complement strand
CGCTATTTCTTCGCTAATTTCCGCTTCCACTTGCTGAATGTACTCCTCAGTTTCTTGTTTAAATTGAAACATAACGGGTCTGCAGAGGTTTGTTGAAGAAGGACGTGGATTTTCCCATACGATAGCATCACCACACACAAGACGCAGTGGGACATAACTGACCATAAAAGCAGAATACTCATTTGTAATGTCACTTGTGTCTGTGCTCCTGATTCAGTGATAGTTATATCTTCTGGTGGCGGATAGCATTCCTTCTTCTTCTCAATTAACTTTTGATAAGAAGGAAAAGCCACTATATCCTTGTCGCTTAAAAAGGTCCTTAACGCCAAATACTGCCATTTCGATAAGTTTAACGCCATCACAAGAGCCAGAGTGTCATCCTCAGGAACAGTTTTTTTATTTAAAGATGTGAATAAAAAATCGTGGACATCTTTTACTTTTCTGGAGTCTCTGGATAAATATTCTATAATCTTAGCGAAATCGATTTTGTTGTTTCCCTTCAGCTTTCCGACGAACGCATACAGCAACTCTTCTTCATCATGTTCTAATAAGGGGACAGTTCGTATTTTCTTTTGTTTATTGCCCAAATCTGTAAAGGTTTTCCTTGTTCGTCGGGTATTAGTACTCACATCTGATGTAGATGATCCAGCTTCTTGAGTAAGCGAACTTAGTTGTTGTTCTTCAACGTCCATTATTTCCGGAATTAATATTGTTTCACTTATTGGCCATGAAATACTGGCTTCTAGCCATGTTTGATTATTTTTTTGAATCTGCTTTCGTTCCTGCTTGAATTTTGCCATCTTCTGTACGAGTGCGTGGTATAGTTACGGCAAAATTTTTGGATTATACCGAGTTCTTCAGATGTCACTGCAGCCGCAATTGGTATATGGCTTAGTAGAGCTTGGTACAAACAATCACTGTTTTTCATATCGCCACTAGCTCGCATGAAGACGAAATGTCCAAATTAGTAACAAAGGTCGTCATGTTTCCATTAATAAAATCACTATAGTAATGGTTAGGTCAAGAGCAAACGATGCTTTATATTCAGTAGGAATGTCGTTCAATCTTCGCATATACCTTTGAAGGTTTCGAAGAATCTGGAAAGGTATATTTTTTCCTTTTCGTTAGAATGCTAGTAGTTATCCTACCTGAAACGCGTATTGTCTATTTTCCTTAATATGCTTTTAGCATATACAAAGCGATTATTAATGGTAAATAAACAAAGGGTAGGTAGAGAGCTTTTACAAGATCTCAACATACCCCTAGAACTTCAGGCAAAAAGGGTATTTAAACACAAAAGCATTTGCTCGCCTTTTCAATGAAATTGTGAAACCAAGGCTCGATTGGTATTTTTTTTTTATTCTGTGTAACTATTTGAAGGCCATAGATTATATTATACTTAGTATATTTTATGATATACCGACTTACATATAAACTACTTGTATTTTAAAATGCATACATATGTGTCTGACGGAAGAAACTTAAGCGGTTAAAAAAAATTTTAAATCTCCACGAGAAATATCCGTATACAAAGTAAAACGAATTTCCACCGGATTCAGATCCAAAGATGGTCTAAATTTATAGTTTATTGTGTTATTTACTGTAATTAACCCTATAATGCCTTTAATTTTAATAATGCTGTTAAAATTTTTTTTTAAGAGTCTGTATTTTTTAGGGTCGCAGACTTATGCAATAGGTTTCTATAAAGAAATTGTGGACAATATGGCCGTCTACAATGTGCCATAAGCCGCATTTCGGATCCGTGGTTAGTGCGCTTTAAAATTCTAAAAATGGGTTTTTCTCCATATAAAAAAAAAATAATATTTTTTTTCTTAAGAAGTAGGCCATATTTTACAAAATTGCTAATAATAAAAGTTATTTATAATTGCGTAAGCAGTCCACAGAAAAAAAATCAGATCGATTCGTTGAATTTTGACCCTAATTCCATAATTTCTTGATTTGGGACCAGTGTGCGCCGCGAAGCTAAGCAAATTTAATGTTTGAAAGAGAAATAATGTCAATAGGGTGGGAAATAAAGTCAATTGACCTTATTTCCGTTGATCGTATTACCTGTCACCATTTTTTCAACACCGCAGCAGATCAGCGTTGAATTATAAATGCTATCGGCGCAACTATCTCTATTTATTGCAATTTCATTTGTTTACATTTATCAGCTGTTCATTTGGCAGCATTTCATCAAGCCGTTTTTAAGACGTAATTGTTGGGTCCAACAGTTGCCAGCAGTTTCGTAGCAGTTGAGCTAAACAGCTACATCTTATAGACGCGCCTACTCTAGGTCCCTTTGTGTGACAACATCAAGGCGCGCGCCACAAATCGGTGGAGAAGCTCGGCCAAACACTAACATTTGTGTAAGCGTCAATCTAATATTATTAGAAAGACTAGTAAATTCATTGATGCTTTCCATTTCCAGACAACCGGTCAGGTACGAGCATGATTTTTAATTTCGACCAAACTCAAATACATTGTTTGTTGGTCCAAATAATGAGACACGTATTTTTTCTTTTGGCTCGGAAAAATTTTTCGGCCGAATTAAAC
>NW_023458555.1:60884498-60909547 GCF_013731165.1 Rhagoletis pomonella | reverse complement strand
TACACGGCCCAAACAGATTCGGCCCTCCGCAGAATCTGGAGGGAATGCTAAGCCCCCAGAGGGAAAGCATACTTCCAGCGATACCGGCAAAACTATACCCCTCGAGGGAAAGTCGAGGCCGGTGGGGAAGCTGCGGACGGCCCCTCTCTCCACGCCCATCCCGGGCACATCCAACTCACAGGGGGTAGTAACCGAGCCCAAGTCCTCCACGGACAAGCCGGGAACTACTCCTGCGAGTAAAACAACAACCGGGGCGAACGACCTGGATCGGCGCCCCAGCTGCTCCAAAGCAGCGAAAATAATTCCGCCCTCCGTCAGGGCTCAGCGCGACCGAAGGGCAGCCCCAAAGGTTATTAAAAGACTGGGCGTCATTCCACACGACCAGCTGACGGAGGAGCAAAAGGCCTCCCTCAAGTGGGCAATGGAAGTCTTCGCCGCCAGCGATAAGCGATCCTCCGGGAAGGGCGGTAAGGACATACTATCCACTAAGGGGAACCCACGGAAGGACCTAGGCCAAAAGAGACAACGATCTCTGGACGACACCGCGAGTGGATCCAAAAGGCAGAGGACTTCCTCTCCCTCTGTCCGTCCGTCCATGGCCGTGTCCACCACGAAGCCATTCAGCGAGGCCGCCAAAGAGCACCTCACGCTGGCGGTGTTGGACAAGGGCCATCCGGACGGCCACATTAGCACGGACAATTGGAAGTCCGTACTGATTGGTCTATGCAGGGTGTATAAGGGGATACTCCAGATATATCCCGGCCCTGCACCAGTCGCCCGTGATGCTGGGTGGCATCAGGGGCGGGTAAAGCTGGTGGCGTGTGCAGATGAACGCGCGGTCCGGCTTTACAAGGAAGCGATCTCCACGGTTGGACAGCTGTGGCCCGGGGCAGACGTAGTTGCTGTTCACAGGGATGAAATCCCTAATAGGCCGCGAGCCTGGGCCTGGGTCCCAGCTGAGAGCGGAGGCGGATTCTCGAGTTTATCCGACTGGGCAACGAAGGACTGCCCACAAGTGATTGGAGGATAGTCCGAGTTGGCGAGACCAAGGGGAAGCAGCGTTTTGTTGGCTTTGTCATCAACGATGCTTCCGTCCCAGTTCTCGAGGGTTGTGGTGGGGTAATAAGCTACGGCTTTTACTCCATCACGGTGAAAATCCACCGGAAAACGGACCAACAAGGGGAGGAGGCGGGCAACGCCTCGAGCGGACCCACTCCTCCCGATAACTCTACCGACGAAGGGGCCAACAACACAGGCAACGCCTCGAGCGGACCGGGCGCCTCCGAGTCGGCATCGGTGGCAGACAGCGCGGGGTCCACAGGAAACACCACGAGTGGACCTGGGGACCTACCAACGGGTGTACCCGAAACCGCGTCAGATACTGAGAGCGAAACGAGCTCAGTATCTGCCTTCGTAGGGTCGGTATACAGCCGGTGGGCAATGCTGAACGAGGACCAGCTTCTGGACTCCGAACCGGAGGGGGAGGTTAATGACATCACAGTCTAGAAGCGATGGACATCACCAACTATGAGGATGGTGCAGATCCTACAAATTAATCTGCACCATTCCAAGGCAGCCTCGGCTGCCCTTCTTCTTCGCCTCAGCAATAAAGCTGAGGACTTGATTCTAATCCAAGAGCCTTGGATCGTTAGAAACAAGGTTTGCGGACTGAACTCTGATGCCTACCAGGTTGTAACAGCTCCAGTAGCAGGTAGGATCAGAGCTTGCATTCTGATTAAAAAAGTATATTCTTATTTTTTACTCTGCCAATACAGCGACGAGGACACTGTCTGCATCAGCGTCCAGCTGAAGGAGAGCGTGATCTGGCTGGCAACATCCTACATGGCCCACGACAGCCATGTTTTTCCACCCTACAGACTGGAAGAAGCTGTGAAGGAAGCAAATCGCAGGAAACTCCCGGTCATAATAGGGGCAGACTCTAACTCGCATAACACGATCTGGGGCTCAAGCGACACCAACTCTCGAGGTGAGTGTTTACTTGACTTTGTTCTTTTATATAATCTTACTGTATGTAACCGCGGGCGCGACCCCACTTTTGTGACCTCTGTTAGAAGCGAAGTCCTGGACATCACCCTTGTTTCGAGCGGTTTATCTGATCAGATAAGGGACTGGCAGGTGTCCAAAAACACTCTTTCTCTGACCATATCTACATTAGCATTAAGCTCAATTTTGATCCTGCTCCTTTAACAGCATACAGGAACAAGAAGCGAACCGACTGGGCAAAGTATAAAAATACGCTGTCGGTCTCTCTACACAGATACGCTTCTCACGATAAGTCCTGCTTATCGTTAAGATCTGATGAAGCGAGTCTCTCGAATACGAAGGTTGTTTCTCTCGGTGAGCTGGACTCATCGTCAAAAATTTATGAAGCAGTGAACTTTGTGACAAATGCCTGTAATGCTGCTTTCAAAGCCTCCTGCCCAAGCACCCTCCCGAAGGGCAAAAAGAAACCCCAGTGGTGGAATCCTGAGATTTCAGCACTAAGGAAGAACAGCAGGAGGCTTTTCAATCAAGCTAAACGAACAGGTCTTTGGCAACCATACAAAGACGCACTCAAAGTTTTCAAGAAGGCCATAAAGAGGGCGAAACGCGAATCTTGGCAAAACTTCTGCGACAACATAGAAGAGAACTCTGAAGCCAACAGGCTGAGGAAAGTTCCCTCAAAATCCTCTTCAAGTATGAACTCTATCCAGAAGCCTAACGGTGACTGGACGACATCATGTAGCGAAATGCTGGAGGTCCTTATGAGCACTCACTTCCCGGGCTGCTCAGATGACACCCCCGATTTTTCGCCCGGTCCTAGGACCTACTTGTCTCTGGGTGATACCGTTGGGGACATCGTAAGTGAGGAGAGGGTGGAATGGGCTTTAATGTCCTTTCAGCCCTACAAATCTCCTGGCCTTGACGTAATCTTTCCCGCTCAACTACAGGAAGCTAAGGACATACTGTGTCCCATGCTTTCTCAGATTTTTACAGCCTGCCTAACTCTGACTCACATACCACACGAGTGGAAAAAGGCAAAGGTTGTATTCAAAAAAAAAGGAGGCAAGTAGGCTCATGTGAAACCGAAGGATTTCAGGCCTATAAGCCTCACCTCGTTCTTCCTCAAAACTCTAGAGAGGCTCATCGACGAATATATTCGACGGAATATTAAAGCTGACAACCACTCCTCGAATCAGCATGCATATTCCAAGGGGAAATCCGTGGAGACCGCACTCCATGAAATCGTAGCGACGATTGAAAAAGGATTGGCCTTAAAGGAATACACGCTCGGAGTTTTTCTCGATATCGAGGGTGCTTTCAACAACGTCTACCCGAAGTCTGTTGTTAACTCCCTTCTTATGGCGGGGGTGCAGCGAGGTCTGGTGGATTTTGTTGAGCTCCTTCTCGGAAAGAGAACTATTCTATCAGAACTAGGGGATGGTTCCATTACAAAGTATGTGACCAGGGGCACCCCCCAAGTGGGCGTTCTCTCCCCTCTACTCTGGAATCTAACAGTGAACACCATACTTCTAAGCCTAAAGAGCACCGGTTGTCAAGTCATAGCGTACGCCGATGACATAGCAATCGTTGCAACGGGCAAACATCTTCAGGTCCTGAGTGAGTTGTTGCAAAACGCACTCGGTCTGGTAAACATCTGGTCCAAGGAATGTGGACTTAGTGTCAATCCTGCCAAGACAGAAATGGTACTTTTCACAAGGAAGTATAAAACTCCCTTATTTAAACCTCCCGCCCTAAACGCGGTGGCACTCACTCTCTCAACCGAGGTGAAATACCTTGGTGTTATTCTGGACAGGAAGCTGAACTGGAAGCGAAACACTGAAGACCGCTCCAGGAAGGCCAATACTGCCCTGTATGCCTGCAAAACGGCTATAGGCAAAAAATGGGGAATAAAACCACATATAGTACACTGGATGTACACAGCTGTGATAAGACCCATCCTTTTCTACGGGGTCACCGTATGGTGACCTGCTCTAAACAACACCGTATCCAGAGCCAAGGTGGAACGTGTGCAGAGGACGGCTGCCATGCTCGTCACGGGAGCCCTGCCCACTACACCTACCAAATCCCTGGAAATAATCTTAAATCTTCCACCTGTGGATCTCTACGGCAAATTTCAGGCCGGCTGTAGTGCGGCCAGGCTAAATACAATCCAGCCGTGGAGAGACCTCAGATTCGGGCACGCAAAAGTACTTGAAACTCTACCGGATAATCTACGACAGATAGATTATACCACTCCTCTACTCTGTTTAGCTAACAAATTCTCCACAAGAATCCCAGAGAGGAACGAGTGGGAAAGGGCCACAGACCTGAACCCAGGGTCTACGGCCATATATACAGATGGTTCCAAGCTAAACAAAAGAGTGGGTAGCGGGATCTACTCTGACGAACTCGCGCTAAATTTCAGTTTTCGCTTACCGGACCATTGCAGCGTTTCTCAAGCGGAATTAAACGCCATAATAGAGGCGGCTCGGTGGCTTATAACCTCCGCCCCTCCAGGACGGCCTATCTCTATCTATTCTGACAGCCAGGCTGCTATCAAATCTCTCAATTCTAACGAAGCAACGTCCAAAGTAGCCATCGAATGCAGAAATCCTCTCAACCTGCTGGCATCAAAATGCTCCTTGACTGTTGTATGGGTCCCTGGACACAGGGACATCCCTGGCAACTGCCTAGCCGACGAGCTGGCAAGGAGGGGGACGCAACTTTCTGTAGTCAATTCTGCTCCGAATGCGGGCATACCTCTAACCTCCTGCAAACACAGACTAAAGGCGAAACTCGTTGAGGAGGTAAATATAAGATGGGCTGTGGAAACCACCTGCCATATTACCAGGCAAATATGGCCAAAGATTGATGTAAAGCGATCCATAGCTCTCACCCGGCTGGACCGCTCCTCTCTCAGATTAGTAGTCGGGGTAATCACCGGACACTGCCTGATGGGCACACACGGAAAAAGGTTGGGATACCTCACCAACGATTTCTGTCGCAGTGGCAGAGACGAGGAGGAGGTGGAGACCATCGAACACTATCTCTGCCACTGTCCCGCCCTGTCCAACATGCGCAACCAATTCTTCAACAAGTACTTTGTAGATTGTTTAGCCGATTTGAACTCGGCGAGCGTTCTCGACTTTTTGTGATATATAAAACGCACTCAGTGGTTCAATTACTAAGGGAGGGAAAGAAACAAATGGCTTCGGCCAGTGGTATCACAACGGGCTTTTCCAGCCCACGTGTGCTCCGCGTTCTGCGCGGGGCAGCCACTCTAACCTAACCTAACCTAACCTTCAATAGTAAGTGCCCCACTAACTACCGCCAAAACATAGTGTTATTAACAAAGAAGTGGGACCCAAGATTCAGTGCTTTATTTGGAGCACATATTTGTCCTATATGTAGAAAACAACTTTAGCAACAAAAAGAGAAAATTTAGTTTCTTAAACAAGACACCGAATGTAGAAACGGAGTTGTTGTTGTGGAGGAAGAAGACCAGCAAGTCATTCATTCTGGCACAAACGAATGCAAAGTGATTGATGATGAATGCAAGCGAGACGGAAGTTGCTTGAACCTTTAAAATAATTATTGAGACCCCATCTGCATCAAAACTGAATTTTTCTTGTGAGCAAAAAGAAAGTGTTGTACGGGTACCTGAAGAATCATGACATGAACATTTTTCTGAAACAAATTAAAATCCAAATGGATCGATAAACTCCATGTTGCGCTATCGAAGGCAACTGTTCCTTCAGAAAAATTATATCTTCTAGCTACTATTTCAGTGGATTCGGGCATACGAAAAATTTCCAAGAGTTTCCCGGCGCACAGTGTAAGTCAAAACCCATCTAGCTGCTTTTTTGCACAAGCTACATACGTTATAAGATAGACGAAGCTTTTTACATAAAAATTTGTCATTTATATAATTTTTAAAAAGGCAAAAGCTGAAATATTGAACTAACTACAAAAGCTAAAATGACCAAAATAGATATTTAGAATTTCCTTATAACAAGGAATTATAAACTGACAGAAGTGGACTTAAAAATAATTTTTCTTTTTTTTTTGAATTATGGGCGTGGCAAATATCGATAAAAAAGCAAAGTTGGGTCAAGGAAATTCCGTTATTAGTTCAATATTTCTTGCCCTATTTACAAAAATTGGCTACCATTAGAAAGGTCAAGCGTTCTCAGTTCAAAAGCGAAAATACAAAAATTCGTCTCCGTCGAAAAATGAATTACTCGAAGAAAATCAACTTCGGAGCAGGCCTGAAAAAATAAAATTGCATCATAACCAGCACTTTCCGGCAGCTAAAATTATGTTGTTTAATTTAAGAGAAGTTGGAAATAAAGTGAGATACAAACTTTATCGAATAATCGCGGATAACGAGTTTGCGGGTGTAATGAAATTAATAAATTGCAAAAATTAAATTTAAGTTAACATCGTTTTACTTCAACATGAAATACTCAGTCCTAGTTTACTAAAATCCCACAAATGTATATTCATTAAAAAGAACATAACTAAAAAATAAGACCAATATGGTATATTAGCAATTGTTGCATAAATCACATAACACCGACAAGTTAAACATTGAGATTCAGTTTCAAATATACAAGTTTAAATATTATTGCGCTTGGTAACTAAATTTTGTAGTTGTTATTGTTTCGTCTTTATAAGACATTTCTAAAAACATTTTGGACGTTGTTTTGAAATTCAGCGACATAAAATAATTGAATTAACTTTTTATATAATATGGAAATAATACACTGTGCGGCGCACCGTTAACATTGCCAAAAAGTTGCGTGAATTCGAGGGTTATGGAGAGGAAAGAGGAAAGAAAAAATATAGGACTCTAGATTCTAAAGCCATAAAAAAGTCACAGAATTTTATTTATCTGATGAAGTCAGTCGCCTGATGCCTGTAGCCAAGGATTTCAAGTCTGTTACTATAAACGGAAAGCGGTTATATAGAACAGTATTCATAACTCAAATGAAAAAAAGAGAGTTTTAATTTGATTTATACTATTTCACAAATCACTTTATTTATTATATGTATTTATATAACTGTATAGGTATATAAGCGGGGGAATAATTTTCACTTGCTAAAATTTCGAATCACGTCTGTTTGGGTTGAGGGGAAGCGAACGATTAAACTTAAACCTATTGCTTGGCCATTACATAGATATCAGATGTTTGTTCACAATCAGGGATGCCGTTTGGATCTAAATAAATCGAATTGGATACATTTTTAAACGAATTTTTGCGGGATACTTATTTTTTCTGATCAGTATATACAGGGTGTCCGAGAAGTAACGTGCCAAACTTTAGGGGAAGGTAGTTGGGGTGGTGAGCTCCCTGATAAACAAAAAATTTTCAGGTAAAAGTGTCACCGTTTTTGAAATATTTACATTTTTTTCGAATCTAAAAAAAAATCGTGCCTTTTCATGTGTTTTCTTTAATTGCAACTACAAACCGGGCAATACTTAGTAAATTTTTTATATAAAATACTTCCAGATAGTTGCCTCTCCATACTCAAATGCAATGTAGTTAAAATATATTAAGGAACCATCATAAAATTAGGACTATTTCTGGATTTTTAACTTTTTGATATTTTCTTCCCCAACTTTGACTATCTCGGGTGAAAAAAAATGTACTGAGCTATAACTTTACATTACATAAAAAAATTGCTCATTTAATAAAGATTTCAGAAAGGTGCCACACTTACTATTTCGAATAGAAAAAAAAGTTATAGCCGCTTTTGTGGGTAAAGGACTGAGACACGCTAGAATGTATTTAATAGATTTAAATTTAAGTTGCTCTTGTTACCGACCAATGACATGCTAAATAGTACAAAGGTACATTATTACCTGTTCCTGACATTATTTTGTGTTACTTACCGGAATTAGTGAAAGTGGATTTTGTGAAATTGGACCTTCGAACATTGTGTTATTAATACTATGACAGAGAACACGCAGTATACGTCGCATGAATATGCGGATATTCACCTAATTTACGGTGAAGCTTGCTATAATGCCAGAGCTGCTCAAAGACTCTATGCAGAGTGATACCCCAATCGTCGACATCCGGGTCGTGAAGTATTCGCCCGGACCCATAGAGAAATATATGAAGGTAAGTGATTTTTACACCTTTCTTGTTTGCTTGCTTGTTAACTATCATTTTTCACTTTTTTAAGGTCGCATACCTGGAAGGCGTGGCGGCGAAACAGGACGTCCTGCAACGGTAGATGTTGAAACTGTGTTAGAGGAAGTGGAACTAGGTCCATCGACTTCAGTGAGAATGATGGAAAGATGGACGGGAATACCAAAAACTATAGCTCACAAAGCTTTAAAAGACCATCGATTTCATCCCTACCACATTCAACGTGTTCAGGCTCTACAGGAAAGAGATTACCTGTCGAGGGTTAGATTTTGCCGTGAAATGTTGCGAATGCATGCATCAGACAACAACTTTTTTAATAAAATAATTTGGAGCGATGAATCATCATGCAAACGTGATGGTTATTTTAATTTACATAACCTTCACAGTTGGCAGATAGACAATCCTCACGAAATGAGAGAAGATCGTTCCCAGTACCGGTACAAAATAAATTTATGGTGCGGTATTTTTAATTGCCAGATATTGGGACCTGTGGAACTGCCGCCAACGCTCAACTCTTACAGTTATTTAGAGTTCCTTCAGAAACGGCTTCCAACTCTTTTGTAAGCTGTACCCTTAAACCTGCGGCGAAGACTATGGCTGCAAAATGACGGGTGCCCTGCTCACTACGGGCGTGAAGTAAGAGCTCATTTAGACGAAACTTATCCTCGCCGATGGATTGGACGACACGGGCCAATCACGTGGACCGCTCGATCGCCAGACCTGAATCCATTAGATTTTTTCTACTGGGGCTGTCTTAAGGACAAAATTTATTCAGAAACAATTCAAAACGAAGAGCATTTGCGGGAGCAAATAAATGGAGCTGCTGCTGAGATAGCCCAATTGAGTTTAAGATCTCTAAAAGCGTCTTTTCCTAAAAGGTGCCGAGCTTGTATTAGAGTAGAAGGTCGCCAATTTGAGCATATTTTATCAATAAATGAATAAATTTTTCTTCAAACAACTCATGTATATCTTATTTCACGTGAACCCATCCTTCACACAAAATATTGATAGATATAGCCATTGTTATAGACTCTAGTCCGAATTCCGGTAAGTAAAATAAAATAATGTCAGAAGCAAGTATTTATGTACCTTTGTACTATTTAGCATGTCATTTGACATTGTGTGGCAAGTGTGGCACCTTTCTGAAATCTTTATTAAATGAGCATTTTTTTTTATGTAATGTAAATTTATAGCTCAGTACATTTTTTTTCACCCGAGATAGTCAAAGTTGGGGAAGAAAATATCAAAAAGTTAAAAATCCAGAAATAGTCCTAATTTTATGATGGTTCCTTAATATATTTTAACTACATTGCATTTGAGTATGGAGAGGCAACTATCTGGAAGTATTTTACATAAAAAATTTACTAAGTATTGCCCGGTTTCTAGTTGCAGTTAAAGAAAACACATGAAAAGCCACGATTTTTTTAAATTCGAAAAAATTTAAATATTTCAAAAACGGTGACACTTTTACCTGAAAATTTTTTGTTTATCAGTGAGCTCACCCCCCCACCTACCTTCCCCTAAAGTTTGGCACGTTACTTCTGGGACACCCTGTATGTGGATGCCGTTTTAAATAGTCCAAAATTTTATATTTTCTATAGTTTTTTTTGTTCTAAAATCGATTTTCATTAAAGATGGTAGAAAACATTACGTTTTCTAAATTTACTAAAAATCGCTACTTAAGCGTGAAATTAAAGCATTTTATTTTTAGTGAACGAAGCAGTGAACATATGAAGAGATATAAGCGCAATTGTTTTAATTAGTTAAAAAGGATGCTTTAAGCAAGATCCTAATATACATATATATAAAGTAAATAACTCTTTCTCTAGTAATCTCTTTCATATCACATATTTTCATTTATTAATTTAAAAAGAAAGAAGATTTCAATGTAGTTTAAAATACACTGTTAAAAAAACTAAATTTGATTTATTTAAGGAAATTTGTATGAATTTTACTGAAAAGA
Organism: Rhagoletis pomonella; assembly: GCF_013731165.1. Taxonomy (NCBI): domain Eukaryota; kingdom Metazoa; phylum Arthropoda; class Insecta; order Diptera; family Tephritidae; genus Rhagoletis; species Rhagoletis pomonella. The sequence continues at coordinate 60,899,422 of NW_023458555.1, read as the reverse complement.
CTTTAAATACACTCTAAAAAAATGTTGTTTATTTGCGAATATAAAGAGAGGTAGCCAGTTTCCTCTTTTAATGAGTGCAAATTTGCACACTAAACATTGCCTGTTTACTTCTACATACCAAATTTGTCGTGAATAGCAAAATTCCACATAAATTGTTTAAAATTGAGTAAATGTGAGCCCCTAATGTTTATGTTATTAGTATAGTATGTATTTGTAGTTTGAAAATGTTTGCAGTTCTAAACATTTTATATGTGTATTTATGTGTATATTTTAAAGATCTAAAGTTCTAAATCAAATCCTGAACATCTTATACGTACATTTATACAGATTCTTGTTGAAAAATAGATACTTTTCAGTAGTAGTTTTACATGCTCTTCTTAGAGTGTACTTACTATTTATTATACTTACTTTGCAAAATACTTATGCACAAAAAATGTACTTTATAAATTGAAATTACAAATGTTTGATTTTATGAAAAATAAAAATATATATATATGTATTCCAAGCCCTTAGAATGGGTTAAATTATGTCTTTTTCGTGAAAATTTTTGGTTTCTTACAAATTATGAGATGTATACGCAACAAAAGAAAATTGGATACATTTTTGGCTTGGTCAGTGATACAATTTCTTGAGACGGCGCGGCCGTCACAATAGCCGAAGGTTTGTTACATAGTTAAACATATGTACAGGGTGAGTATTTCATTTTGACAAATTTAAAGTATTAATTCAGGTAAGTATTAATTCTGGTGAGTAGTATAAAAGTGCAAAATATATCTCTTAATATTTAAAGGTCGATTAAATTCGGACCCATGTCCTCGACTTGCCGGCGGGCCTGCGGCGACGAGACCTGAACCAGGTCCTGAAGTTGCTCCAGAGTTTCCCAAGCCTGGTTAAACAGATGACAACTGCTTGGGGAATCACAGGCGCCCGTTACATGAGAGGTAGCTAAGCAATTTATGCAGTAGCGGTGCACTCTAGCGGATTCATAGCGTTCGTCCGGCGTCATGGCCAGAAAGGCGCGGCAATAGCGCAGCGAAAGGGGGCGGCAGCACAGTCGGCATTTGCCGAATTCTTGAGGCCTGTAAATACACGTTCGAAGGACATTGTTAGTGGCATGCGGGTGATTGGTGAACTGAGACGAGAAAAAATGTGAGAAAGATAGTAGAGTGAGGGTAAGGGCATGAGCTACGCGGGTGGTAATAAGCAAAGCTTCGTTATGTTGCATGTGACGGTTCCGCTTTGGGTGCGAATGTCTACCACGCGAACATTTTGATCGGGAGCGGGATAGAGTTTCGTAATTCGGCCGAGCCGCCATTCGTTGAGGGGAAGGAGATCGTCTTTGATGACAACTAAGTCCCCTTCGTTTAGATTGGCTTCCTGGTCTTTCCATTTGTAGCGCTTATGGAGTTCTTGCAGATACTCAGTTTTCCAGGGCTTGCTGAACTGGTGATGGAGTACCCTTAGTTTCTGCCACTTATTTATTAGGGAGAGATTTTCGGAGTTTGGCTCAGGAATGGAGAGCAGCGGAGAAAGTGACCTGGTGTCAAAGCTTGTAGGTCATCAGGATCTTGTGACATCGGGGATAGCGGTCGCGAATTCAGAACCACTTCAATACGGACAAGGAGAGTGTTGAACTCCCCATACGTGAATTTATGGGTGCCCGCAACTTTGGTGAAATGAATCTTGAAACTTTTCACTGCTGCTTCCCAGAGTCCTCTCATGTGTGGGGCGTACGGAGGAATGAATTGCAATGAGAGGCCGTAGAGGGCATATTTGTTGGCAATATCCGCTGAGACTTCCTCAAGAAAGGTGGACAATTCGCTCTTGAGACTTCGTTGTGCTCCTACAAAGGTTTTTCCATTGTCGGACATCACTTTGTGGGGTATTCCTCGGCGTCCGATGAATCGTGTGAATGCTGCCTTAAAAGCTTCTGTTGTTAAATCAGAGCAAAGTTCGAGATGTATAGCTTTTGTGGAGAAACATACGAAAACGCAGACGTATGCTTTGGACTGAGATGCTCGACGAAGAGTAGAGGTTTTTACCAGGAACGGACCAGCAAAATCAACACCAGTGGTTTGGAATGGGAGCGAGTATGTAGAGCGTTCTGGGGGTAACGCGGCCATCATTTGCGACTTCATATTTTGCTTGTAGATGGTACATGTCCTGCAGTGAAAGATGCATGTCTTGATCTTCTGCTTGAGGCGAGGGATGTAGTGTTCCTCCTGGACCATGCGGATCATCAGCTGCTTTTCGGCGTGTAGTAGTGTTGAGTGGAGGACAGCGAGAAGGAGAGAACATAGCTTTGAGTTATCTGGTATAATAATGGGGTGCCGCTCATTATAACTGAGGGCGGCGTAAGTGAGGCGTCCGTTCACGCGCAGCAGGCCTGACTTATCCAAAAATGGGTTAAGGGTGAGCAATGGGTCTTTTTCGCTTCCAAGGTTGTCATCGTTTCTCCTTAATATTTGTGTTGAGCATTCCGAATGTGAAGAAATTTCGCCTGATTTTTTTCGGTGTGCGTTAGAGTGATGGTTTGTGGGACATACAACCTTTTGGCTTTGTTTACAATCTGTAACATGAATGCTACCACTCGGAGACCTCTTGAGTAGGAGAAGCGGTGTAAGAGATCGGTGCTTACGGCTGCATGGAATGCTTCTATGTGCTTTTGTTCTGGAGGAGATGGGTGATTTGGGGTGACTTTAGGCCATAGTATGGAGGGCTTTGTTAGCCATTCGGGGCCTTTCCACCAGATACAGCAGTCTACGAGGTCTTGAGGTTTGGCTCCTCGTGTGCCTAGATCTGCTGGATTGTCGGCGCTGCAGACATGACGCCACGTAGCATTGTTGACGTTTTGAAGGATCTAGGATGCTACATACGTCTTCCACATCCAGAGAGGTTTTTCCAACCAAGCTAGCACGATGGAAGAGTCAGTCCACAACGTTAGTTCATGAGAGGGCAGATCTAGTTGGGATCGGATATGTTTCACTAACTTTGTGAGTTCAGAGTTCCAGCCTTGGGAGAGAAACAGTCTGTAAGGGTGCAACTTTGCTCTTTGCTGCGAGTAGATGAGAAGTTGCAGTTTCGCCATGTTGATCCATTAGATATACACAAGCGCAAAAAGCCTTTTCAGAGGCATCAGAAAATCCATGCAGTTAGATTGGGTATCTCAATTTCTTTGATCGCCGAGAGATTTTTCTGGAAAGAGTTCCATTTGAGAAGTGAGGTGGGTTTGATAGCTTCGTCCTAGTCTGTTCCTTCCATCCAGAGCTGCTGGAGGAGAATTTTCGTTGCTATCATTATGGGCGATAGCCATCCTGCCGGGTCGGAAATTTTCGCGACAGCAGATAAGATCTGTCGTTTTGTAGCAGTGTTTGTGTCAGGGAGCGGATCTACTGAGTACGAAAACGTGTCTGTGAGAGCGTTCCATTTAATTCCAAGGGTTTTCGTTGAGCTTGCCTTTTTGAATTGGAGAAACTCTGTGTCTAACAGATCAGACTGTGGAATATTTGCAGTGATATTTTTAAAGGGAAATCCTGCTGATTTTAGGACATCGATAATTTGAGATATCGATTCCCTGGCTGAGTACAGATCGTGCCCGCCTGAGAGAATGTCGTCAACATAAGTTTCGTTGACTAAACTTGCTGAGCTTCGTGGGGATTTTTGTTGTGTGTCTTTAGCCAATTGATGGAGTATTCTTATGGCCAAAAAGGGAGCAAAGTTAACTCCAAATGTAACTGTTTTTAGTTTAAAGTCTTCTGTCGGACTTTCGGGGGATCGGCGGAATAAGATTCGCTGGAAATCTTCCTTATGGACGTGTATCTGGCGATACATTTTTTCAATGTCGCCATTGAACACATACTTATATAACCTCCATTTGAGAATTATAAGCCTTAGGTCGTTTTGGAGTACGGGACCGGTGTGCAGTACATCATTGAGTGAGAGGCCGGAGTGAGAGAGTTTTGACGCATTAAAAACTACTCGGCCTTTAGTAGTTTTACTATCAGGCCTAATCACAGCGTGATGTGGCAGGTAAAATGAGAAATATTTACCATCACGTATGATTTCTCGTGATTTTGTGGGCTTCATGTGGTCTAAAGTTAAGTATTCTTCGAGTACCTTTGAATATGTGGTTTGGAGTTCCGTTGGGGTATTACCTAGTGCGGTTAAGTCGGGAAATGTTGACTTGAATGGGAGTTTTACTACGTAGCGGCCGTCTTCTCTCCGATAGGTAGTATTCTTGTAGAGCTCCTCGCAAAATTCATCATCGTCTGTGTGAGTGGGAGCCGATGGAACCTCCTCCTGTTCCCAAAATCTTTTGAGTAGATCTCCTAGGGAATCTGCTGAGTCTTCAACTACCTGGGTGGAAAATGTTGATATTTGTTCCGCAACAGGGCCACTTAATATCCACCCAAAGATGGAATTTCAGGCTATTAAGCTTCCGCCAACGTTGATTTTGAGACCTGGAATGGGTATTTTGGGGAGTAGGTCACTACCAACTACCATGTCTATCCTGGCGGGTGCGAAGCAGTTGGGATCAGCTAGAGGCATTGAGGCGTATTCTTGGAGATCAACGTAGGTCCCCTTGAATGATGGTAAAAAGTGCGTCAATTGGGGGAGTATTATTGTATTGAGTTGCAATTTTTAGGGTGAGACCTGGAGAACATATTGTGAGTGAGCAAATTTTGTTCGCATTCTGGACTGTCCGTCCGCCCATTCCTAATATTTCAAAGTTTGTTTTGGTTGTGGCTAGACCAAGCGGCGGCTTGGGTAAGGGTACATAGCATTTCATTGTCAATGGTCACGTGAGATGTGACGTAGTTTTTAGTGGGGTTTTTATTGTTTGGCGTTTGGGATTTTGCTGGGAAATGAAGGAGAGAGTGGTGTCGCTTTTGGCAATACACGCAAGTGAAGTTACTTTTACAATCTCTCTCTGAATGAGAGTACGCCAAACAATTTTTACAATAATTGTTTTCTTTAACGAACTTATTCCGATCATGAACGGATAGTTCTTTGAATTTTACGCAACTCATCATGGAGTGACTACAATTGCATAATTTATATGAGACTAGCTTTTTTTGTTCAGTATGGAACGATTGAGTTTTGTTCCGGAAGTTGAACGATTGAGAGGCCGTTGATGATGCTCGAGGAGTGAAAGTGGGTTGAGGCGGTTTTGGTTTATTCGGCCTGTATGTGCTAAGCCGTTCTACAACTTCGTATCGAGTTGTTAGAAATTGGTCCATTTCTGACCAGAGGGGTAACTCTTTTCTTGAGTTTAGAGATTGTTCCCATAACGCTAGGGTTTCGTCTGGGAGCTTTAAGGAGCAGAGATATATGAGCACTGGGTCCCAGCTTTCAGTGGAAACTCCGTTTGCTTTCAGAGTAGAGAGGCAATTATTAATTGTCGTTTGAATTTGTTGAATCTTTTCACCGTTTTCTGTATGTGCGGGCTGAAGGTTAAAAAGAGTTTTAATTTGATTGTCAACGACAATTCTACGATTTTCGTAACGGGATTTGAGTGCGTCCCAAGTGAGAGCAAAATTGAGATCATTAAGGGCATAACTTTAATAAGGAGGGCTGCTTTCCCGCGAGTTTTTTGCCTCACGTGGTACAACTTTTGAGCCTGAGATAATTTGGGGTGATTTATGTACATTGCTGTGAACATGGCCCTGAACGATGGCCAGTCTTCGTATCCACCATAGAAGACTTCAGTATCACAAGCAGGTACTTTCAGGTAATTGTACGAACCGGGTTGGGGTTGGGGCATCATCACAAGGGATGTGTTGTTTCTGGTGGGTTCCGAGTTTTGCTGGAACTGGCTGAGCAACTCGTTGATTCTCAGCTTCGTGTTTAACGCGTTGTCGCTGGAGTTATCGTACGAGGCATCGCAGGTTTTCCGCGTCTTCTCATCTGCATTGCTCATCTGTATTGCTTCGTTAGCTGCGTCTACCAGGGCCATGTATTTGTTGAGGAGCTCCAGATATGTTCTCAGTCCTGCCTCAGTGTGGTCCGTTTCGCTAATGCTCCACCACTTCTCGCAATATTTGTCCAGTCTCGAAATTTCATAAAGGAATTTTTTATGATTATAAGCGGCCTCATCCTCTTCGGCTTGGGATTTTGATCTTGTTCTTATGCTTTGCTGGGTGTGTAGGGCTTGAAGTTTTTCCTGCTTATCTTCCGACATAATGAGTGAGTTGAGGGGTTAATATGTGTGTATAAATCGATTCTTCGAGACTTTGAGTACGTAGAGAAAATATTTGGGTGCGTGTGTTTTATTATATATATGTGAATAATTTTTGTGCGTATATTATGTAGCACACTATATTGGGCGCTATATTTTTACTCGGCACTGTCTTTGAATCGTTGCTATATTTCTGCTCCACACTGTCCTGTCTCAGCGCATCTGAGTACAGAAACCGTTTATAATATTGGTTTATATGTGTATATATATCAGGGATTGGCATTGGTTGATCGTCAACTGTTCATACTCATTCAATACCGCTGCTTTGTATGACTGAGCAGCGGCGTTGGCTTAGTAGTATCGATACCTTAACGAAAATAGAGGATGACTGAACACGAGCGCATTGCGTGCTATCTTGCAAATACAGCCACCACAAGTGAACGAAGCTTATAACCGCTCATACTGATATTGACTTCGGCAAATCTGTACTCTGAATGATCGTGCACGAAACCAGCAAACGTGGCAGTTGAACGGCTCCGAAAACATGAGAGTCATGATTTGTTGCAGAAGTCGTTTGACTTGTTGCTGAAAATCATCTGACTTGTTGCTGAAAGCCATTTGACTTGTTGCTGAAAATCATCTGACTTTTTGCTGAAAATCATCTGACTTGTTGCTGAAATGACGACGAATGTGGTAAAGGGTAATTTATCGTCTCGTATGCATGTACGTATGTATTTATAGCGCGTCTACCATTCAATTGCATTGCTCACTGCTGGCTAGTTGTGAATATGCATACGTACGTAAGTATGTATGTATGTACATATCAATGCTTCATTTCAAACAAGCAAGTGTCTTTGAATGTTTTTGAACTACAGTATCATCACTTCGGCAACACGTCAAACGCGCCTTCAGCAACAAACCAAAGGCGGCGGTTTGACTTCTGCAACAAATCAAGTTAGCTAACTGCCTTCGCCAGTCTTTCACATAAGCTGTCATGCTTTCGGCAACCGTCCAAAGCAGTATCGTGCTTTTGGCAGTCGATCAAATACGGCGGTTGCTGGTTTCGTGCACGATCATTCGGAGTACAGATTTGCCGAAGTCAATATCAGTATGAGCTGTTATAAGCATCGTTCACATGTGATGGCTGTATTTGCAAGACAGCACGCTTTGCGGTGGTGTTCGTTCATCCTCCGTTTTTAACGTGAGTAGGCTTAAAGTCACAAAAACAGCACCCTTTGCCAATCCCTGATATATATATATATATATATTGTATATACCTTGCATACTAAGGCTGACTTCTAAAACGTCAATTGCTTTGCATACGTACAAAGTTTAATGTTCCATAACGCCCAAATACTAAATATTGACAATGTATATCGACTATATCGACTATTTGAAATATGCAATGTATATGGTTGCAATGTGTCGCAACTCTGCATATACAAACAGTTTGAATATCGCAGTATAACAGTTTCCAAACATTGTATTGACACGTTTTGGAAGTCAGCCAAATTGTGTTTGCTAGTGCAGTTAGCTCCGCTTATGTATACACGTTTGTGTGTATGTACGTATGTAATCCACTAGCTGTGCGATGCTAATGCAAATAGCGAATAAGTGGATATGCAAAGGGAAAAAAATCACTGTGGAGTTGGAACAGTATAAATATACACGTATATAAATACGTATATGGTTAATATATATATATGCCCGGGTAGGGGGAGATTTAGCGTCGCTTTGCTTATATACCCAGTAGTAAATTGGGGAAGTGTCTTATACGTACGAGTGTACTTTTTGGAAGGTTTTTGGCGGCAGTTGAATATATATATATATATATATACGTATAGTGTTATTTTCGGATTTATGTACGAGAATATATATTTATACTTAGCGGATATTATTTTTGAAGTGAAACTTCTTTAGCGGCGGTTGGTTGGTTGGGAGTAAATTGGCAAATTCAAGGGAAATTGCACACGGAAATGGTGCAACGGAAATGATGCAACGGAAATGGTGCAACGGAAATGATGCAACGGAAATGGTGCAACGGAAATTGTTGGGGATGAAACGCTTCTTCGTATGGTCTTAATTTAACAAAAGATTGCAAATAAAATGGTGCAACGGAAATAATGCAATGGAAATGGTGCAACGGAAATTATTGGGGCTGAAACAAGTGCTTCTTTAGTGTATGGTATTAATTTAACAAAAAATTGCTAATAAAAGGTTAAAGAATAAAACTTAGAAAAATACCAATACAAGAATGAAAGTAAAGGTGAGTACGTACATAGATAAAGAAAAGGATAAAGGCAAAGGTAAAAATAAAAACAAAACCCAAGATGCGTAAAGATAAAGTTAAAAATGAAGACCAAGGTAAATTTAAACACTTTACTTATATATATAAGGGCAAAGGTGAAGGGGAATATGTAGATGAAGAAAATGATAAACATAAAAGTAAAAACAAAGAGAGAGGAAGAGGATACCGATAAAAGTAAAGACGAAGATAGGGGAAGAAAAATTAAAATAAAGATAATTGAAGAGGAAAAGATATAGAGACGATTTGTTATCGATTTTGTTATCGATATTTTTATCGATTTGTTATCGATATTTTAATTATTTTGTATTTTTTTATCGATTTTGTCATCGATATTTATCGATTTTGTTATCGATATTTATCGATTCTTTATCGATATTTATAGGTTTATTTATCGATATTTATCGATTTGGTTATCGATTTTGTTATCGATATTTATCGAATTTGTTATCGATATTTATCGATTTTTTACCGATATTTATCGATTTTGTTATCGATATTTATCGATTTTGTTATCGATATTTGTCGATTCTGTTATCGATTTTCTAATCGATTTTGTTACGAATGGTATTATCGATATTTCTGTGATTATTGAAATTTTTATCGAATTTGTCATCGATTTTGTTATCGATTTGTTATGTATCTATCGGTATTGTTATCGATATTTTGTTGGATGTTATTATCGATTTAGTTATCGATAGAGTATAAAGATAAAAATGAATATAATGGGAAAACAGAATAACATGAATGTTAATAAAACGAACAGGGGTAGAGGTAGGGATCTAGATAGAAAAAAGAAAAAATATAACCTTAAGCAAAAGCAGATGTGTGTATGTATACATTGGTTATGACTCATATGGACTTACTTGGGCATTCCTCTTTTTACAAACCGCTGCTGAGTATTTGTATGTGGATGCTGACTATTGTTGTTGTGCTGCTGCTTACCGCCGTCTTGTGGGCTACTTGCCGTTGCTGTTGTTGGGCGGCTTTTGTGTGTCTACTTGCTATTATGGGGCTGTTTGTTGCCAAGGGCTGCTGGCGCCCTCCTTGCTGTTGTTGCTGGCGGCTTCTACGGCTAATTGCCTTTGGCTTCTTGCTGTTGTTGTTGGGGCGCTTGACGGCTACTTGCCTGCGGTATGTCGCCTATATTTGTTGTTGGGCGGCCAATTACTTTTTTTGTTTTTGTTTTTTTTTTCGCACCCACTTGTTCACTTTATTTGCACTGCAATTTGTCGTTTCTTTATGTGTGCATGTATTTTGTAGCCGTCTTATGTTTGATCAGCTTGTTTTTATATATTTTGGTTTAGTATTTAAACTTGTTGTTGTTCCACCACCAACTTCAAAATTTTCTTGGTTTTTTTTCGTAGATGAAAGTATTACTTCACGTTATGTTTTTTTTTTCAATTTAATTAAACTTTTTTATTTGCCCGAGCCGAGTTTTATATCTTGGGTTTAAATAAAAAACTTTGTCCTCAAACTTTCGTAGATGCGCACGCAGTTAAAAAAATACGACTTAACTCGTTTCCGCTACTTCGCTCGCTACCTTTTTCGTTTTAAGTGTCGTTAACGGACTTGCGTATAAGTTTGTGGTTTTTCTGTTATGTACTTTGTACATAAATTTATTTCTATTTGAAATTGGTTCTTTTTTTTAAGGGGTTTCGGCAAAATATTCATAACTCAAATGAATAAAAGAGAGTTTTAATTTGATTTATACTATTTCACTAATCACTTTATTTATTATATGTATTTATATAACTGTATAGGTATACCGGCGGGGGAATAATTTTCACTTGCTAAAATTTCGAATCACGTCTGTTTGGGATGAGGGGTAGCGAACGATTAAACTTAAACCTATTGCTTGCCCATTGCATAGATATCAGATGTTTGTTCACAATAGCCGAAGGTTTGTTACATAGTTAGACATATGTACAGGGTGAGTATTTCATTTTGACAAATTTAAAGTATTAATTCAGGTAAGTATTAATTCAGGTAAGTAGTATAAAAGTTCAAAATATTTCTCTTAATATTTAAAGGTCCATTAAATTCGGACCCATATCCTCGACAAACAGTATATAAATTGTTTACTACTACTTCTCTAATAACTAAGAACAAATACAATTTTTTATCCACTGTCAATATTTTAATCTTGTCTTCTTTGCTTTTAGGAAATCTTGACAATTTGTACTTGGAGTTTACCATAAAAGGTGTGGATGCTAAAATTTCCTTTAACATCAATTAAGAAATTGCGACCACCTCAGTGTATCTCGGCCAGACCAAAGGGCACACATAATGTTTGCGTGTGCAAAATCCACGAAAATTTACGATTTAAATTTATTGGATTTAAACTAGAGTTTACAAGGAAAAACTTAAAATTTTCTATTAAATACAGTGCATTTTTGAAAAAGTGATTTGTTCGAACTTACCAGCGTAGTTTTGGAAATTTCCCAAAATGCCCAGGAACAGGAATAGCTTTGAAGGACTTAGAATCGAATCATCGTAGCTGCAAAATCGATAAAATAGTATTTAGCCAATGGTTAACGACGGACAGGTGTGTTATCTCTGAATTCAATTTTCGTTGTGAGTATATAACATCCGATCAATTATGTATAAAATTATTTCCAGGTGTCAGATTTTAAAGCAAATTTAGGAAATCGATATTTTTATTGTGAACTGCCCACTTTCAGCAACCACCATGTCACAGGCCCAAAAAATTTACTTTTTACCGGTAGGTGGACAAGGGACCGATCTATTCAAAAAATCGTATTACTTATGGACCGATTTGCTTAATACTGGGTACGTAGGTAGCTTTTTGCCTGGAAGTGGACCAGGGACCGATCTATTCGAAAACATCGTATTTATGGTCCGATTTGTTATAATTAGGTACTTAGGTAGCTTTTTGCATAGATTAGGGAACAGGATCATTCCGGGAAGCGGACCAAGGATCGATCTATTAGAAAAAAACGTATTTATGGTCCGATTTGCTTAAATTTGGTACGTAGGTTGCTTTTTGCCCAGATTAGCATATAGGATCCTTTTTTCGGGGAAGTGGACCAGGGACCGATCTATTCGAAAACATCATATATATTTATGGTCCGATTTGCTTAAAATTTGGTACGGAGGTAGCTTTTTGCATAGATTAGTATATAGGATGCTTTTTCCGGGAAGCGAACAAGGGACCGATCTATTCGAAAAAATCTTATTTATGGTCCGATTAGCTTGAAATTTGGCACGCTGGTAGCTTAATACCTGGATTAGGATACCTGCTTTCTGATAGGTGGATGAGATACCGAGGTATTTGAAACCAATCCCATACTCACGGAGAAAAGTAAGGGTTATTAGAAAAGGGGGCGTGGCGCCTTCCAAACAAACTGAAATTTTTACCTATCTGTAAATATAAATCGTTACCTTAATTCACAGAGGCCCCAAAAAACACTTTTTTCGAAACTGCGTTTTTCACAGATTTTGGTAGGACGTATTAAAAGTAAAAATAAAAATTTTAAAGTGTAAGTACCAAAACAACGGAGCTGCATGGCACCTGTTTTTTATACTCATTTTATAATATTTTTGCTTCTCCTGCAAAATAAAAATTGTTTGGTTAGTGCCTTTGTGAATTACGATATGTACTTCTTCGGAACGTGTGTTTGTGAGTGAACGCCTACTAAATGTCAGAAACGATTTTAATAATTCGAGATATGTATTGGTAATGGTAGGGGCAATATGTACTATTACACAAAAACAGCTGCAAGGTGGCGCTGGAGTCGAGTTACTGGTAAAAATTGTCAAGTGGAGTCACTCGAAAACACCAAGAATCAAAGTTAAATTACCACAGTAAAATCAACCACCAGAACCATTGCGGTCCTTGCTTTACGGCGACTAAACAGAACAAAGACATTTTTTGATAAATGTCCACAAATGCAATTGTAAGACGTCTAAGGTATTTCGTCTGAAATAAGTCTATGTATATTGGAGTTCTGTGGATTAATTCACCAATTTTAAAATTGAAATTCATGATTTTGTCAATTTTGAGTTGCAGATTCTATTTATTATTAATCACGATGCTTGGTAAGATAAAAATATCAACATATTTGAGTTCCTGGGTAAAAACTACCCCTATAAACCTAGTGATTTTTTTCGAAATAGCCTGAAATAACTTCCAATTATACACATTTTGAGTTCTAAGACGATAATCAAAAAATGTTGACATTCAAATACGATTCGCTAATCCGATATTAAAGATATTGCGGGTAGCCTTTGGAAAAATGTCTTTGGACATGTAGAGCAACTCATTTCTCTACTAATATCATGAAAAGGAGAAAACATTTTTTTTTAGCCGGTCTGTTATATGTGTGTATGTTATGGTGGCCAGATGCGCTGATTTAATCAGTACATGTCCTGATTTGTTCCTATTGTACTGATTTTTAAGAGCCCGAAATCAGTACGCAAAATCTACTGATTTTTTGAGTTTGTACTGATTTTGTACTTATTTTTACATTTAATAAATACTTTTGTAAATTGGTGTGATTGACATTTGCTTGAGGTTTACATGTTCAAAACAATGGTTTTTGACAACTCATACGTGTGAGCAGATTGAAACCATTATTAAAAAGGTGTCAGCTTGCAATTGTTTCTTTCCTAGGACTTCGCAAAATAACAAACTGTTTGGATTCAACCCCACCCAACTTCACGATTTGCAGGTTTTACAGGATTTACAGGAAAAGCTGGTTTCGCCATTAATAAATCTTATGAAAGGTGGTGGTGAGTTAATCATATATTAAGTACACTTAGATGATGACAATAAGAGATAATGTATTATAATTAAACATCCACTGAGAAATCGGCTGTCAGTATGTCAAACTTAAGACGACTACTGCTACGGTGCAATGTAAGTTCTAAAAATTTGGAAAAGGTGCAAACTACCCTGCAAAAAATGGGACTAATCCGGGATGACTCCGGGATCAATCGCAAAGGAGCATGCGACTAATACCACTTTTGATCTCTTTATATGGAATGAACTGATCGCTTTTGTTCGAGCATGTCCTATGAAGAGACTAATTGTTCACCTTTATACCCGAACGGGTATAAAAAGCGACTAGTCACTTTTAAAAAATAAAAATAAAAATTTGCGCCAGCCGCGATTCGAACTGGGGTGCTCAGTTTTGTTAGGCGAATACTCTCTCTGTGTGCCAACGCCGCACATGAAATTTCATTGACTAAGTGCGCACATATCATTAAATCGTTAATAGTACCCGTTAGGGATGAGTCGGGGACTAATTGATCTCCAATTATACCCGTAAGGGATGAGTCAAGACTAATTGATCTCCAATAGTACCCGTATGAGACTAGTTGCGACTAATTAATGCCCAATTGTACCCGATTGAGAGGAATCCCGGAATACTCTCTTTAGAGATTAGTCGCACAATTTTTTGCAGGGTACCGACTCTTGGATATGATATATGTAGCTTTGAATGTGAATGTTGTATTTTATAAGCACACCAACTAAATATGTTTTAAATTTGTAGCTTAAAATATGCAAACAGATTCTAACTCGAGCTCGTCTTCTACTGAAACTCAATGGGCTACAATTTTTTTTTTAAATTTCTCAAATTTTATAAATTTTCTAGAAAGCTTGAGACTTCAACTCACTTGTCTTTTGTTATAGAATTAACTATATTTTTATAAAAAAATTAAATTAAGTACTGAAAGAAAAATATTTCAAAACCTGTCAATACATTTTACTACTATTTTCGTGAGCTCAGCTGTACATACATACGTAATACCCTTGATTTGTTTTAAAGTAATGAATTTTTATATTGATAATACTATATGTATTTAAAAGTCTATTCGTTATTTTTTGTTAAATTAATGGGGTGTTATTTGGTTGTTATATTGTTAATAATAAAAAATACGCTTACAAATGAGCTGATTTTTATGGCTTTGTACTAATTTTTGATCCCAACTGTACTGATTGTGTCACTATAATATCTGGCCACCCTAGTGTATGTGCTGCTTTTTAGAAAAATCGGTAATAACTCGAACTTAAAAAAATATAACGAAATTCCGTTGATGGCATTGAAAAGGGCGGAAAAAATAGAATAGGATGGTACATAGTACTGAGAATATTCGAAAATTTATATATATATATATTTCATGATCCAATGATCGGATCTAAGCCAGATTTGTATGGGGCCACACCCTCTGAGGCACTACCTTTCCGATGCAAAAATATATCGAAATCGGTCGACCTGATCCAAAGTTATGCGGTAACATACATAAAACGAAACAAAAAAATATTCCGACGAACTGATAACCTCCTCCTTTTTTGGAAGTCGGTTAATAATTTGTAATGAATTTACCAGTCTCTGTTTTTGAGATTTATTTAATGATGCTTTCCATTTCCAGACAACCGGTCAGGTACGAACATGATTTTTAATTTCGACCAAA
>NW_023458555.1:60826896-60864498 GCF_013731165.1 Rhagoletis pomonella | reverse complement strand
GCCTTATTTGCATACGAATGCAAATTGCGATGGCCTCTCGAGCAAGCAGCCGGTGGTGAACTGGTCTAGGGATGCAAACGATGCATCGATATTTTTGAAACATCGATAATATCGGTTCAAAATTCGATGTTTGCCATCGATGTTTACAATTTGCTAAAATCGCTAAATGGACGACACATCGATGCCAGTTTCAGCGATGTTTTAACATCGACTTATGCTCTTGAAATTTTTTGACTGGACATGAATTTTATTACTTATTCTTTTGAGGAACATTCAGAAATTCCAAGTTTACTCTTATATTTCGATATTAAAAATGCTTATTTAGTCATTAAAAAAGGACCAAGATCCCGTTGAAATTTCACCGAAATTGGGCCCTTTAGAACTTTAGGCTCATCGAACTTACGACGGCATGCATTTCTATTCTATTTATAGGAAGGGTAAAGGAGTGGTAAATAAATACAGGGAAATACATCCAAATGTAAGTATTTTTCTAATTGAATTACAGAGAGTTTGAATAGAAAAGTATTAAATTTTCCTTTTAATGTGCCTACAACCTAACAACTTTTGAAACATCGGAAACCATCGATATGTCGATGTTTTTCTGGCGATGTATTTCAGCATCCATATTAATTTTTTCCGATGCATCGAAACATTGATGTGTCGATGTTACTCCCCAAAATTTGCATCCCTAGACTTGTCGCGAGTATCTTGCAGATACTTACATATATATGTACTAGGGATGTTGCGAATGTAGAATTTTAGACATCCGCGGATGCGGATGCGAATGCGCATGTCATGTATTTTTAAGAAATAATTTAGGCGGATAAATTAGGTGACCTAGGTAAATAAAAACATGGAAAGGTTAGTAATTTTTAATAATCTTCCTTATCCGAAAATTTGTATTCCGCCCATAGTAAATACATGAAAACCAAAAATGAAAAGTAACCGGTTCGGGAAAAATGAAACCCATGATGAGACTGAATGTTTTTTTTTTAGTACTTGAATTTAAAAATTGGAACATTGTATTTAATAAAAACTTTTTAAAGGGTCGTAAATTAAACCTGCGCTCTTTACTTGAAAAACTTGAAACTTTACAAAATTGTAAATTCATTTCGATTGACACTGCACCAGTTGAGAGGACTTTCAGTTGTATTTATTTATTTTTATTGTGGTGCAATAATTACTTTCTGAGAATTTCATCGGGGCCGCAAATGTCGGATGTATCCTCCTGACGTTCATCTTCACAATCTAGCATCATGGCACGATCGTTGTTTAAGCTGCGTTGTTTTCCAAAGAATTCTTCATTCTCATTCTCTTGGTTGTTTCGGAATTCGGAGAACCTGTCACGTCATCAGCGTTTTTCGATTTTAGTTTTTGTAATTCATTTTTAATGCCTTCTTCTGTGACTGGCCAGATATACGTTTCATCCGAAATAACAGTTATTTTTTTACGAGTTAAGTTTGGCCTAATATTTTTTATTCCGAAATAAACGTCCTTTCCGGATAATAAACAAACCGCTTATTCATATGAAAGAGGACTGAAATAGTTTTTAAACCGAAAAATCGAACGAAGATTACCACCTCGATTTATAATTTTTTTATAATCTAATACTAAATAAATTGATATAAATACATACCTGACCCAAGGTTTGTTCTATGGTTATTAATTAACATTTTTTATTGAAATATTTTTCAATATGTGGCTTTCCTCGTTTAGTCATTTCAGTTGTAAAGCTATTTAAGTCCTCTTTCATTTGATACTAAACTTGTTTAATTTGGATAAGCGATTTGTTTATTATCCGGAAAGTACTTTCATTTCGGAATAAAAATATAACTGTAATTTTCGGTCCCTTCAATATTCGCATTCGCAAAAGATCCGCATTGATTTTTGCGAATGCGCATGCGAATATTCGCAACAACCCTGGTATGTACATGTATGTAAGTATTTCCACAAATATACGTACATACATACTATGCTTGCGCGATTTTAGATGATCATATTTGTGCTTGCTTGTACGCAATCTCGCCTTTCGTGAGTCTTAGAGCATAGACAGACAGCAGCGGTTATCCGGAATAACTCGAAAATTCAGAATTATCTCGGGAATTAACTGCCATTGATCTGGATTAAATCCTGTATCTCATGGTAGCTGAGTGGCGTACTACAGCTCGGTATTTTTTTAGTTTCATGTTACTGTACATTATTTATTATATTATTCGTTAATGTAAATTTCTAGAGTTTAATTTTATAAAAAAAAGTCCAAAACAACTATAATTACATTAAAAAGTAATATATAATTGTTCTTCTTATTTGGCGCTAAAGCCACCTAAGCGATTTTGGCCTAGCGCTTTCTCTTCTGTGCCCACTAGGAATGTTAATCCCGGGATCCCGGCTTTTTAAGTTTCCAAACATACCGGGATTCGTGGCAAAATCCCGGGATTTTCGGGATTTGTAATTTGAACTGGTGGCAATAATAGAAACTCCTTTTGTTGAGCAGTGTTGGCTATATTTCTTTTTTTATTTAATAATTAATATTTTTTTATAAGTGTCTAGCTCATTATCAGGTCCGAAAAGTTTAGGCGTTTGCTTGGAACTGCTTATTTTGCTTTTTCAGGGTGTCCAAGCTTAATTTTAACGATCATGATTATTTTGCTGATTTAGTTTTTATTAACCCGTAACTTCAATTGCATTTCTGCTTAGATACAAAAATTTAAAACCAATGGTTCGTCTCTACGAGAAGGCATTGGTGTTATTGAAGAGATCAAAAATAATTTATTATTTGATAATATCAAGCAACACTTGTGTGTCCATTGTAATTTTTAATCTTTGAAATAAACTGAATAAAAAACAAAAATTAAACTAAGCTTAAATTTTGTTGTTTTGCGAGCATATTTGCAAGAATATTTACCAATATTTTAGTGCTTATCTAAGCGCTTAAAATGGATTTGTTGTTGCTTATTTTCTTCTGCCCTGCTCATTATACATATAAAACCGTGTGATAGTAAATTTTACACACAAAAAATAAATATATTCACGAAACCGTGGGCTAAATATAGTAAAATTGCGTTGTTAGTTTTTCATTCGGACGTGAGTAATTTAAAAATTATTTTTTAAATTCCGGGAAATGTGCTTAGAGAAAAAGTATGGGTTCCAAATTAAGGAGAAAATTCTGAGGAATTTAAACAGATTAAATTTTTTTGTGTATAAGGGCGGGTAAGTATTGAAAATGTCCGTTTAAAATTTTATCCTTGAATATCCTTGAAAACTTGCAGTATTTATATATAAAAACTTATATGTTAAGTACTTATAGAAACTCGATTACATCCTCGAATTTCGTTCGTCTAACTTGATCAGCTCAAAAAAATACCTATTCGTCCTTGTGAATCCAAAAAATTTAATTTCTTTTAATTGTAAATAAATTCCCTCTTTCATTTGGTTCCCATATTTTTAGTCTTTATTGCACTGAATTCTTTAAATAATTTTTGGAATTTATCATATCTTTGAAATTACACAGTCCTTTAAAATAAATCCTGACGCCAGAGAGAAAAAATAAGCACGTAGTTTTACTTAATTCGCCCATGGTTTCGCGGATATATTGATTTTAATGTGTAAAATTGACTATCGCACGGTGTTATATGTATGTATAATGAGGTAGATATTTATAAAAAAAAAATAAGCATTAAATAAACAAAAGAAATATAGACAAAACTGGTCGAAATAAGGCGTTTCTTTTATTTCTACCACTAGTATGTAAATATACAGAAAATGTCAAGTGAAGCTAAATCTTTCTCCCTCCCTCTTCCCCTGCTACCCCAGCGGGTTTCGAGTTGAATACTTTCAGAGCTGGAGCATCGGAGTCCATTCGAACAACATGGCCAAGCCAGCGGAGCCGCTGTATTTTAATTAGGGATGTTCAAATTAGATAAATAAAGATCTTTTTCAGTCTTTTTTTATTTAGATATTTATCGTTTTTTTTTTCTTTTAACCCGAAAACCGAGAACTCGGTTTTTGCATTCCCCTCCAATGGATAATTATTTTGTAAATCTTCAAGATAAGAATACAGTTTTACGGCATACCAAAAACTTCAAATTGACTACTAAACTTTTTTTGCTGCTCTAGTAGCTAAGCATAGTAGATTGTGAAGTCGATTGTGAATATTGAAATTTCGTAATAAGGGCGTGTGTGAATCGGTAGCAAAGTTCTATGGGGAACGCTGTTGAATAATATTTTTACTATGGTGAGACAGTTTTGCAAATCTGCTGTGTGAAATGAAATATTTTTTGACAACAGTAAATTTTTGATAACCACAAATTTATGCGGAATAAAAAAATACACACTGAAGCGAAATTAATATTTTAAGAAAACATCGGCCATCGTTGATTGCAATTCACCAGCTTAAGCTTTTATTTAACGAAAAATTACACACATCAATCTTTGCGATTGTCAGAATTTTCTATGCATTGTCAAAAATTTCACTAGCCTCTTGAGCTACTAAAATTTTATTCAAAAATTTACTGGCCGCGAACTTTTTTACCGGTTCACACACGCTCTAAGTTTGAAAATTGGCTTTATATATGTCGTTTGTTAAAACATGAGCCATATTTTAATAAAAAATTAACAAAAAATATTTATTCTTATCGAGGCTTTGTCGTCTTTTTCATTGGAACCTGTTTTTACGTGGCGGCTCCCAAACCCACGAGCCGCTTACTCCAAGACAGACACTCTCTTTCTGCCGTGACCCAAGGCTCCACTCGGATTGGTTACAGCATAGTTGCCAACTTGGTGCTTAAAGCACTAGATTTAGTGTTTTTTGAAAATTAAAACGCCAAAAAAAATTACTTAGTGCCTAGTGCCTTTTTTAGAGCTTTTTTTTAACTAATATTACTCCGAGATAGTTAAAACCTGAAATAATTTGAAATATTATAAGCTGCGGTGTCTCATGAAGATGCGGAATTTACAATAATATGCAAATTTACATGCACTAAAATACAACCATGATTGATAAAAAGCTGAAGTTGCAAACCCACATTGTTGAATTCTAGTCGCGTTGAAAATGCTAGTACGCAGGTAAGTTAAGTATTTCTTTTTTTCTTTTCTAACGTTTGTACAAATTATGATTTTTGATGTGTATACATCTTTGGTTTCGGTAGGGGTAAAATTTGCGAAGCTGTAACGCATATCCCAGCACAAAATTTCGAAGGGCTTAGCATGTGTATTTCAGCATAAAATTTTTATTTTCATTAGAAGCACCCTGTGTTTGCTTGCATAAATGGTTGCATACATTTAGGCATATGCATAGTAAGAGGAAATGCGCTACAATTGATTATTACTTGCGATTATTTAAACCTCGCACATGCATACGGCTTTGTACCTACCCTACAAAAAATTGTGCGATTAATCTATAAAGAGAGTATTCCGAGATTATTCTCAATCGGGTACAATTGCACATTAATTAGTCGCAACTAGTCTCATACGGGTACTAACGGAGGTCAATTAGTCTCGACTCATCCCTTGTCTTATTGCATTAAACCAGCAATTCTTGTATATATATACAGTATATTTTGCTTAGCTGCACATCCATCTTTGCACGAAAAACTTGTGCACGTAACCGAAAAAGGCACTTAAGCGAATTTTCTTTACTACTTCAATGAGGAAGGTATCCGAATCCCTATGAAACCAAATATTGGCGGAGCACTTACCATGTAGAAATTACTGCAAGCGAAATTTTTACCGAATGTTATCTAATTATCTATATAACTACATAAGTTGATAGCCATTTTCGTTGTTTTGCGAGATGAGCAAAATAAATAAAAGCTTGTAAAATTAGGTAATTGTAGGGCCAGTGCAGGTAAACCTAATACTTTCTTTGATAGTTAATAATAGTTGCACAATTTTTAAGGCAGGTATCGCCAATGTGCAGGTATGTTGAATGCATCTATCGGAGCAGTTTCCTTATATATGTTAAAAATAATGCTTTTTATGCGCATTTTGGGGTAGGTATCTTAAATGTGCACTTAAGCATAGAGGCAGCAAAGCAAAATATACTGTATATATATATCCATAGGGTTCTTGGAAACAGCTCTAGCGATTTTGATGAACTTTTGTACACAGATAATGTTTTGGATTTTAAAGTTATCTGAACAGGCATTATCTCCGCGAAGACTCGTATAAAGTTGCCACCTATTCAAAATTTACAAATTAATGAAAACATCATAATATGGGTAAAAAATGGAAGGTATTTTAAAGATCCTTAGTTCAAAAATAATTTTAATAAGTTTGCCACCTATTTTGAATCGCATTTTTATTTAATTTTTTGTTTAGAAAAGTTCATGGGTACCAAGAAAAGGTTCGTAAACAATGCTTTCCCTATATACAAAATATTATCTCTTATGATAATAGTGTAAGGTTGCCACTTATTTTCGATTCTACACAATTTATCAAACATCGCAATATGGATATGAAATGCAAGGTATTGTTGAGAACTATGGTCAGAAAATATTTTCCATCAGGGTTGCCACGTTTCTATGTAATACAAATTTTTATTTTGTTAATTTCAATAAAATTTTTGATGTGTATACATCTTTTGTTTCGGTAGGGGTAAAATTTGCGAAGCTGTAACGCATATCGCGGCACAAAATTTGGAAGGGCTTAGCATGTGTATTTCAGCATACAAATTTTATTTTCATTAGAAGCACCCTGTGTTTGCTTGCCAAATGGTTGCATACATTTAGGCATATGCAAAGTAAGAGGAAATTGAGTATTACTTCCGATTATTTAAACTCCACACCTGCTTTTTGATATTCGTAGATGGTGTTAGGCATAGGTTTAGTAGTCTATTTTGATAAAAAGGAAAGGTGAAAATTTAAAAAAATACTGAAATCATTTTAACCGTTGATAATTGAGGAACATGCATGAATATATGTATGTATAATATGCATATGTATGGATGATATAATAGCTCTGATCCAATACTTTTCGTGTAAAATCATGGAAAAAACAAACAACAAAATCACTCTCTGAAATGAAAGTAAAAATTGAGTAACAGCAAAACGTACGGAACAAAAAAACATCGGGTAAAATCCTGCAACATGAACTGCATTTACATGAACCGCAGATTATATTCCGAAAAGAAAAACTAAATTTGGGAATATATACGAATAGAAATGCTCAAACTATAAGCTCAAAAACAATAACTGATGCGGTGTTTCCAAGATATTTTAACGCCCTTGAGTCACAAGTATATACAAGTATATTTTATCAATCATACCGATAATTTCATGTATTAAAAGAATTAAAAATGAAAATGAATAAAAAATTAAATCAGCAAAATTAATTAAATTAAGTGAAATTAATGTTTAATTTCTAACCTAACCTACATTTGTATGTATGTAACTGAATCGCCTAATAATAGCTTTACATATAAAAAGATTATACTAATTTTCGAGCTTAACTCCCTAATCTGTTATTAGAAAAAGAGATTAGCCATGCAAAATTTTAATTAAAAATATCTCAGATTAAACCGATAACTTTTTGGTGTCCAACCTAGTTTTATCGATTATACTTGCGAAGAAGAGGAGGAATGTCAAATGTTAAAGTAAACAAAAATTTACGCTAGTAAGGAAAATTGGTTTGTAAAGGTATTTTTAATAAAATATTCAGTTAAAATATATTAAAATGGCGTAATATGTGTTGCAGAAAAAAGTGGCCACGGTGGCACAGGGAAGAAGTTTAACTTTTCCTCGAGTTGTGTGAATAACAAGCACAACCAATTTGACAGCTAACGAGCTTTGATATGTAAACGTACTTTTATGCTTTGCCGTTCGCATATGTTTACACATCAAATTTCATGAGTACCTAGTACTCACGCCTTTTTTTACCATCTGAGTAAAACACATCGTTTTTTGGTACTGAATCCAAATCTGGCCGCACAATTGCTCTAGTACTAGAATTTTTAGATATCCTACCCCCAGATTGCTAAAAACACGGGTTTTTGCGATATTTGGGGTTATATAATGAAAACATCAAATTTTTTGCTATTCGATATTTCTTTCTCGAGATATAGTAATTTTAATAGAACTTCGGTAATACGTCGTAAGCATGAGTCATCATAGCATGTATAGAGGCTATTCAATCGTTATGAGCGAAAACGTTTTGTGTATTGATTTATGTATGTATTCTTGTAAATATTGTTAATTTTTTGCTTTTGTTAAATACAAACTGTTATTAAAAAAGCATCCTTTGATTAAAAAAAATTTGTTGCTTTTAGTTTGGTAAAACGCCTTTTTTCCAAGTTTTTGGTGCTTTTTGAAATTAAAAGTTGGCAACACTGGGTTACAGCATCTCACACATGGGTTGCTCACGTTGCCCAGAGAGGACGCATGAGTCGGGATTGAGTATAGCCGTGCAACTGTAAATGCATACCCAGCACAACGACTATACGCCATTGCACTTCAACGACTATACCCCATTGCACTCCGAATGCAATTGAATTAATTAAAAATAAATGAAATGGAAATTCTACTGGCCCTGGGACTCGAACCCATGACCTCAGCGTTTGTTTAATCCGCACTACTGCCGTCTGTAAGGGTATAATTTTGATCGGATCAACTACACCATTAATCCGGAATAACGTTGCCGTCTGTCTATGCTTTGTCCTTAAATCTGTGAATACAGTGCCTTGCATTTGTGTGTGAACGTACATTTATTTTTTTACTCTTGAGTGTTCTGTGCATATTTTACTTATTTTGGAGCACTTAAATTACTTTAATGGGACACGTTAAATGGGTCGATGTGAAAACGACGAGAGTATGTATGTATGTATATTACGCGCATTTCTGGCGCTGCCATTGCAGTGATCAGCAGTGGCGGATTTCGGGTTCAATACTCAGTATCGTGTTCACGTCTTCGAAAACATATTGATCGATTAAATTCCATTTTTTAAACTAGCTTGAAACAAGATTAAAATGATTGACAATAAAGTTAACTTAAATTGTGCTGCTTATAGGTGCGTCTGACTCGCGAGTCATTTGTGTACGTGTTGACTCGCCTTCGACTACAGACAGCTGAATCATTTGAAGACATGTCCGTGTAACTAACACATATTTATTTTCACAAACACATCCCAACCAACTCGCGAGTCGGACGCACTGTGTATGCCGCCTATTAGATTTTTATAGTCATGCTCACGGCAATATTCAATATTACTATCAGTGTTGCCATTTTAGTCGTTTTCGGTTAGATTTAGCCGGTTGCGATAGCAAACAGCTGGAGAAATTTCGGTTTAGCCGGCAGCCGAATTGTAAGCCGTTTTGTAAAAAAAAAATTAGCCGCTTTTAGCCGATTTTGCTATTTGCCTTGTTTTCTTAAAATTCAAATATATGTGTTTCTAAATTTGACTAAGCGATCCAAAATCTGTTAGAAATAGCTACTAGCCTTATCGCGGAGAAAATTTTCATGTCAGACAGTTTTGTTTCAGCCGAGTACCTTTAAAATTAAATTAATTAAGTAAACAAGTATTTACTTACATTTTTCATTTTAAAGTCGCTCAAGTTTGTAAATTTTTAAATTTAACGAACTTGTTTATTCAAATCATCGTCGACAAAAAAACCCAAATGTGCCACAATCATATGTTTTTCCTAACGTGTGAAATTTAGATGAGAAAATTTAGCCGTTTTTTTTCCGCCAATTTAGCCGGTTGGCCCAAACCGTTCTGGAAACACTGATTACTATGCTGACAATTAAAGGTTGAGAACAACTGCTGTTAAGCCCTCCGCATATCCTACTCTAAACTTTAATTGTTAATTAAAATGCTGCAATATACATTTACCACTATGGAAAGATTTTTTACTTTTCTTGATTTCCGACGAAAATCTCGAAATTTCGTTAATAAGAAAATATTTATGTATATTAGACTGTCCCAAGAATATATGGAAAAAAACTTGTTTGCAAATTTTAATATGCATACCCTCTATATTTGTGCTTTTTAGCCTAAAAAGCATATATATGAAGTTTTATGGCCGTAGGCTAACGATAACCCTTGCCGACTTTTAGTTGAAGTTTTAGTTAATAACTTGAACTAAGGCTGCCAAATCATGCATGGAAACTTTGGAAATGCAATAAATTCGAGAAATGTTTCCCATATTTGAACGCATTTCTAGTAAATCTGCATCTTTAAATTTGGAATAGGACGACAGGATTTCTCCCAAGGACATCGAAAAAATTAATTAACCGAAAAGCGGCTTTTTAACGGTGTATTACAAGGCTGCAAAAGGATATGTTTTCTAGTCGAATAATTTGTGTATGTCCTGAAGGATTGCATTTGTAGAACATTTTTTAATAGGTGTGACAGGGCGTTACAGGGTGAACATTAAATTATTAAATTCAACTTGTATTACAAATTTTTTTCCTCATTTAAAAAAATACCTTTATAATGTTAAATAATCAAAATAAATCGTTTTAGTCTTTGACATGTCCTCTCGGGTTGATATAATGGTTGTACATATGACATAAAAAAAAATTTAACTAAACATAATTTTCATATCGTACTGATTTACAACAATTGAACACCCTGAAGGGAAATATAAAATAAGAAAGCATATGATTTCGTTTATTTAATATTTTGTAAGGCAAGGATATGTTTTGTAGTCGAATAATTTGTGTATGTCCTGAAGGATTGCATTTGTAGAACATTTTTTAATAGGTGTGACAGGGCGTTACAGGGTGAACATTAAATTATTAAATTCAACTTGTATTACAAATTGTTTTCCTCATTTAAAAAAATTCCTTTATAATGGTTGTCCATATGACATAAAAAAATTTAACTAAACATAATTTTCATATCGTACTGATTTACAACAATTGAACACCCTGAAGGGAAATATAAAATAAGAAAGCATATGATTTGGTTTATTTAATATTTTGTAAGGCATTTTTTTTAAGAAAAAGGAATGTGGAAGAAAAGTTGAATTTAATAATTTTGTATTCATCATACGCCCTGTCACACCAATTAAAAAATGTGAAGAATCGCACGTTTTCTGGAGATACACACATTTTTCTACTAGAAAAGATAAATATCGTCGTTTAAAGTGCAAAACCGCGTATCAGCAAAATTCAAAACCGCGTATCAGCAAAATGCAAGACCACGTATGTGAAGTTGTAGAAATTATTTTCTAGAGCATAAAAACACTCATATTTCAAAAAGGTTCTCTTTTTTATAAAGCAATCGCATTTCTTGCTAGCATATTTCAGGACGAATGGATAAGGATTGAGCCAAGAGCTTGTGTGAGCACATGCAATTTTGGGCAGCCAATGTCAGTTACGCGGTTTTACAGAATGACGATACGCGGTTTTGTACTTTAAACGACGATATGTATCTTTGTAATTAACAAAACTTAGGACCTCAGCAAAAATTACTTTTGGCAACAAAATATCTCCGTTGTTGTGGATTTAAGCAGTTGTAACTTTTATCTGACATTACTTTTAATAATATTTAAAAAAAAAATAAATAAAATGATTTCTAGTAGAAGCACGAAATTCGACCGACATGCTTACGAAGTTGAAAACGCACAGAATCCACGAACAATTAGGTTTTGAGCTATTTAAATTATCTTAAGACTTATAAACCGCATGAAACTAACAGAGAGAATCGATTTTTTTTTTGAACCAAACAAATTGAAGTTTACAGCTAAGAAGATGTATGAAAAAATTTGTTATAAATATGTAAGGTGAATTATACTGTGCCACAAATATAAGTGTAATGTTATGTAAATGTGCTACTAAATCGTCCATGGAAACTTTGAAAATGCAATAAATTCGAAATGTTTCCCATATTTAAACGCATTGCTAATAAACCTGCATCTTTAAATTTTTAATAGGACGGCAGGATTTCTCCCAAGGACATCGAAAAAATTAATTAATGGAAAAAGCTTTGTGGATTTGAAGAAGCGTATTACAAGGCTGCAAAACTATATGTTTTCTAGTCGAATAATTTGTGCATGTCCTGAAAATCTGCAATTTCAGACCATTTTTTTATTAAATTTTTATATTCAACTTTTTTAACAAATTCCTTTCCTCCTTTAAAAAAATGAATTTCATAATATTAAATAAACAAAATAAAGTGTTTTAGTGTTTGACATGTCCTCTCGGGTTGATTAAAGAATAAATGTGCCAGTATTAATTAGAAAATTTGAAAAATATCCTTTGAAATTTGTATCCTTTAGAATCCTTATATGTGTATATTAATAAGATTTAAATTAAACTAAAATTCTTCAAAACTCATTCAAAATTAAAAATATTGAAGGATAATATTTTTAAAGGACATTTTGACATGTTCCAGAAGGATAATTGGAAACAAAGGTTATAGTTAATCTTGTTTCGAATTCTTCTTTCATTTGATACACATATCTCCAAATTTTGTGTAAACTTTAGGAAATATATTATAATTTATGGTCCTTTGGAAAAAATCCTGACTACCAGGTAAAAAGCCAAAAATGCAGATTTACTAAATATTATGTCCTAATACTGTAGGGAGTATAGTAATACCGTCTTATAAAGAAGTAAAATGAGTAAATTAACAAAACACGCGAACTGCAACAAGCTTATTCTGATAAATTAAACTGCAAGTAGGCACTGGTTGCCGTGGTTAGAATTGCATAAAATTTTATTCGGATATTTTTTAAGATAACACCAATGAAATGAGGGTGTATACGGCAAAAAAAAAACAATGTTGGTTTTTTGGGACAAAAAGTGGCAAATCCGACCTTTTACGAATCCGCTTTATCAAGCCTCTGATAATTTGGTTTTCATTGAGTAGTTAATTTGCATTTAAGCTCGACCGAAACACATTTTTATATTTTTGCTTTTTAGTGTACCTTCAAAAATTCATAACTTCTAAGCAGTAGCGGATCGTGAGCTCGATTTTGTGGGAGGAAATTAGAATAAAAAAATTTGTACTCCCAAGTTTGATAGGCATTTTATTTTATTACACTAAACGGCAAAATCAACTTTTTTCTGGGTATTGGACCAAACCAATATTTTTCAAGAGATGCAATTTCTCCCTTTTTCGAAGTTAGCCTCCGAAATCAAGATATGAGCCTTCGAAGTTCGAAAAAGGACTTTCGGAAAAAAGTTATTTTTAAGTAATGTATGTAAATAACTAAAAAATTGAAAGTATAGACGTAGTCCGCCTTTTGCTCTTATTTAAACGGTATACAACTTTTTGAGCGGACTTTTACTCTATTGGAGCTCATATGAAATCTACAGAGAGCTTCAAAGAGTTTTCCCGCGAGCGCTGTTTCGAGCATTACTGATCTTGTGGCAGCTCGCCATTTTTCGTTGTCAGATGTTCATTCCAACTTTATTCGGTAGTGCGAAGTCAAAAAAAAGATTAAGTTAAGATTCCAAGAAGAAAAATTAGAGAGTTTCGTATAATTTTATCAATGACTGAGATTTATATGTAGTATTTAACTTCAATAAATAAGATTCCCTCCCTAACGATACCTATGAGCAGGGAATAGCTTAAAACTTTAGGTAATTTGATATTCGATCCCTGGTGCGAGAAACATCTAAATTAGGAAAACGATTTTCCAACAGCGGTCGCCCTCGACAGGCAATGGCAAACTTCCGCCGGTATTTCTGCCTACAAAATCTTCTCATAAAGAACCATTTGCTTCCGAAGGCGGAGTAAAATCGTAGGTCCCCCATTTGTGTTATAACATAAAGACGTATACCGCAAATTGGAGGAGAAGCTCAGCGGAGAAGCAGTGGGTTTGGTTAAATACACAGACCACTTTTTTGTGTGCCGGTGCAACAAGGCTACGCTTTAAAATTATTAAGGGCCGTTTACATAAGACTTTTTCTTCGCTTTCCTTCATAATTCTGCTTTGATAGATAAGTTCAATACATGATTTTATATGAGTCTTGCTAAATAGCACGCGAGGAAAGCAAAGCGAAGCAAAATCATGGGCAACTCTCAACTTTTGCGCGCTTTGGCAATCAGCTGTCTACATGTATCTTTTCTCGTGCGCTTGCAGCATTTAATGACAAAAATAAGGTAAACAAGAATTATTATTGCTATTACTAATGCATATTATTATATTGTTATCTATTTTACAGAAGAAGGTAAAGGAG
Organism: Rhagoletis pomonella; assembly: GCF_013731165.1. Taxonomy (NCBI): domain Eukaryota; kingdom Metazoa; phylum Arthropoda; class Insecta; order Diptera; family Tephritidae; genus Rhagoletis; species Rhagoletis pomonella. The sequence continues at coordinate 60,850,374 of NW_023458555.1, read as the reverse complement.
AACGCAGAAGCTGTCAAAGCGTTTATTGTAGCATACCTTCTACGCTTCACGCTTTGTTGTCAAAGTTCGAACAGTCAAGCAAAGCGAAGAAAGGCTTATGTAAACGGCGCTTTAGTGCATTCGCCCTATCTTACCTACTTACATACTATATGAACTACGTTCTTTTAAATGGTCGACGTTAAAACTAAAAAGAGAAATAAACTTCAACTAGTATATGATTTGAATAATAACATCTCAAAAATAGAACCACGTTTTGAAATTTTTTGAAAAAAATAAACAAACCGATCCTACACACATAAATTGTATTTCTTATTGTTGTGTAGGGTCTAGAAACGCTTGCCATTTTTTTTATTGCCCGCGACCGCCCGAATAAGGCTTCGCGGCCCCCTAGAGATCGCGAGCCCCAGTTTGAACAACACTGTTGTAAACGATTATTGGTGCCATAACACGATGTAGCGAACAAAGGTGGCGCATTCCGCAAACCCCTCCTTCGGTTTTGGTGATTTTGACAATTCTCAAGAAGAAGTAAACAACACTTTACACTTTTTTTACAAAAATCACCGTTTCTTTATTATTTCTCTTTATAAATAATATATTTTTACAATTTAGCACATTTAAACCACGTTTCCCCTCGAAAACTTAATATTAAGAAAATTTACTGCTTGACAGTTTCTCTTATCCTCCTATTCGGCTTCGTTTACTTTACTTGAGAAACGGCATGCCGCCGAGAATGCGCAGTCTTATATTCTATCATACCAAAACCTCGCACACTGGTCCCAAATCAAGAAATTATTAAATTAGGGTCAAGGTTAATTTGCGACCCTAAAAAATACACACTTAAAAAAATTGTATCTGCCATATTAAAATTAAAGGCATTAGAAACACAATCAACTATAAATTTAGACTAGCTATACATCTGAATCCGGTGGATATATATATTTCTCGTGGAGATTTTGACATTTTTTTTAATCGCATAAGTTTTTCCGTCTTCTTATCTTATATAAGTTAACAAGGGGGCCAACCTACTTACTAATGCGAATGTGCTGACGCCGCACTTCGCCAAACACGCGCATAGCCAGTGCAGGTAATTGACCTGCAACGTAAGCGATATCAATTGGTTTTATGCAACCAAAATGCAAATCGTGGGAAGCTCAGCGTCAGCAACTAATCAGTTAATTCGGGCCGTTTAGATACTTAGCGATAGCTTTAAGTAATATTTTGTATTCATTATTATTTGGGGAGCCGAATGGTAAATATACACTTGTACTGCTAATCTTGCTTTTCATTTCTATCGTTAGGGAAACCTGGGGCCGCGGGCCCCCAACTTTAATTTTTTCAAGCACGCATCCGCGTGTTCGTTAAGTGGCGCCCGAGCAGGGACCCACTGAAATGTGGGTCCTTGTGAGGAGCCTGCTTAACCGTGGGACTCCTTCGGGAAGGATCCCCTTAATTGTGGGAATCCTTTCCGAATGATTGCTGCAGGTGATGGAAAGTGAGGTGATAAAGTGGTAGTGGCAAAGTGTTAGTGCAAAAGTGAAATAAAAAATTAAAATTATAACAAAAGGCTTGTACATCCACATAACAAAATATTTCGAAACCGCGGTCCATCAGGACCACCTTCCGGTTTATAATATTAGCTTAGCTCTGCGATCCCCACGGGGCACTCCAGAGTATAAAAGCTCCTCTTCCTAGAAGAGGTCAAACAACTTAAATAATAAAAATAAAGCTGTCAAATAGGCTCATAAGTGCAATAAGTTAATTAATTCAACACTGCTAAGTCCTGTGACCCCGATGAACCTCAGGCTTAGACTATAAATTACTACGTCCTCTCCTGTCAGTCATTGTTGGCTGATACAGGAATAACAATAGTGTAAAATGTCCTGTGACCCCGAAGACCCTCAGGTACATACTTAAATCAAATATTATAACAAAAGAATAAAAGGAAGTGAAATCTTCGACACATTTAAATTTTAACGATATCAAAAGAATGAGAAAGTGAAAACCTTTGACGCCTCCACAGTCACAGAACTGGATATCCTTGCGCAATCTTATTGGCTAGGCGGATCCGCGTCCCTATACTCCTAGGCCGGAATCCACCATCACAAAGCCAATTGGTTAACATATTTTGTGATCCTGCAATAGCCACCAGTCTTAGTCTAGGTACGCCCGTTTTGGGTGCACGTTGTCGTTCACATCAGAACACGGCAGCCACTCCTTGATTTCGATGGCACTTCCAGCGTACACATCAGAACACACTGGAGATTGCGATAGGTCCAAGATTATGTTGTGGAGCAAGCTGTGCCTTAGTAGGTTGCCTTCAATCTGATTGTTGACGACTAAAACGGATTATACAGCCCTTCCTTGACCAGAACTAAAAGCATTTAAAGACTAATGTACTGTGAAACGCCAACCTGGTACATGTCGCCGTTCACATCAGAACACGGTAAAAGTTTCACAAACCTATTTACGGTTCTTTTCTTGTTCTTTTGCAGGAAACTGTCAAAGTGTAAGAAAAGAGCGGTAACCTCAAGCAACAACAAAAAAGAAGAAAAATAATACCAAACAAAAAAAACGCATATAAAATAAATATAAACTTAAAGAGCCACTGTGTGCCAAATAGGAAAAATTTGATTGCATTATCGTACTGTGCTATAAAAATAGTTAGTGCGTATCCCGTGCCTTGATTCTGTTAAAAATAATTAATTAAAGGAAAAATTTACTATTGTATTGAAATGGACGCCTTAACAACCAAAGTTAATGAGCTCAATAGGAGTGTTAATGCTCTTCTCGAGCAGATTAGGAGGCTTGAGGTACGACTTAGTGGTATCGAAAGCAACGGTGTCGCTCGGGAATCTAGGCTAGGAAGAATTGAGTCTAATAGCGCAATTCTGGACCAAAATCTGGGCAGGATTGATGGACGGTTAGGTAGCGTAGAACAGGCTAGCATGAGAACGCAGCCGCAAGGGGTGCCGGCAGCGGTGCGAACACCACTATCGGAGCAGGACTTGAGGGACATTGGCAGACTCCCTGATTGTGTGAAGGAGCTGCAAGTTTTTGAGGGTAGTCCTTCTCAATACATCTCGTGGGTTCACAACGTCGAGGGCATTTTGACTGATTACGAAGTGGTCAAAGAAAAGCCTTTGTATCGCGCAATCCTTCAGCATGTAAGGCAAAAAATTCGGGGTGGAGCGGATGCAGCCTTGGTTGCGTATAACGTTTTTGAGAGTGACTGGACAGAGATAAAAAGAGTCCTTTCGCTTCACTACGCCGATAAGAGGGATATTCGAACTCTCGAACATCAACTTAATCAGTTAGCTCAAGGGAATTCGAAATTGGATGAATTCTACGCAACTGTTAACCACCAATTGTCGCTTATTGTAAACAAAATTAAGTGTGACGATTACTCACAAGAGACAGTATCAGTCCTTGTGGAAACATATCGAAACAGAGCTCTAGGTGTATTCATCCGGGGTTTGAGTCCCGAGTTGTCCCGCATGCTCATCGTACAAAAACCAAAAACATTGCCAGAAGCTTACTCAGCTTGCCTGGACATTCAGAATTTAACGTTGCGGAATACGATAGTTCACACAGGCTCAATTAACAGAGTCGTTGTCCCAACGAATATTTTATCAACACAGAGGCCACCGCTACCGCCACGCGCACGCTCGAGTTATAACTGGGTGAACAGGAATCACAATTCGGAATATAAGAGGACCCCGTACAACAGGCTCCAGGTCAACCAAGGAACGAGTTCATCAGCTCCAGCCATACCAACTGCCCCTAAACCCGTCGAGAAAATGGAAGTTGACGGTAGTGTCCAAACGAGGCAGGTCAACTATATGAACCGACCCTCAGGCACAAACGCTTTTAAGAGGGGGCCTACATCATCAAAAGGTGCCTTCCCAAAACAACAAAAATTGTATAATATAGAAGCCATTAGTCCTGAAGAAGGACATGATTCTTCAAATTACTGTGAACGTACAGAGGACGATTCACAGCAGGTACATTTTTTGACGACCGGGCCACCAGCTTATTCATATGAGGAGTAGTGCCTCATATTCAAGCATACCTTACCTGACGTGCCTGACCAACAGCAGTACTGCCTTAAACTTCCTTATAGATACGGGGGCAAATAAAAATTTCATAAAGCCTACTCTAGCTGCTCGTTCAATACCAGTCGATCCACCTTTCTCAGTGCAGACGGTGGCAGGACCAATAGTAATAAACAGGAAAATTTGTGGAAAATTTTTCCATAATGTAGGGAACGACACCAGGACAACTTTTTACACATTACCAGGACTTCAATCTTTTGACGGCATTATAGGGGATGATACGCTGAAGGCACTTGGTGCGGTGATAGATAGGAAAAACCACATTCTCACAATCGAGCCGAACATTAAAATACCACTGAGAAACAAAACAGTTGGAAGCATTAATTTTTCTGAAGCATCTGAAATTCCTAAAGCAGTAGTTCCTATTTTAAAGTCTCTTGTAGAAAAGTACTCCCACTTGTTCGAACCACTGAATATAAAAACAAACATCAAAACCTCAGTTCGTGCTGAGATAAAAACCACTACAGATGAGCCCATATACACAAAAAGTTATCCATATCCCGCCAACATGAGGGAAGAGGTAGAGAAACAGGTAACCGAATTGCTCGAGGAAGGCATCATACGGCCATCTAAAAGTCCGTATAATTCTCCCATTTGGGTAGTTCCGAAAAAACCTAAGCCGCCCGGTGAAAAGCAGTATAGAATGGTTGTAGATTTCAAACGTTTGAATGCGGTAACCGTGTCAGACGCTTATCCTATTCCAGATATTAACGCAACACTGGCCAGTCTAGGGAATGCTAAATATTTCACGACGATTGATCTTACCTCAGGCTTTCATCAAATTGCGATGAAGGATTCAGATATACCCAAAACCGCGTTTTCAACTATAAATGGAAAATACGAATTTCTGACACTACCTTTTGGATTGAAAAATGCGCTGGCTATATTCCAACGCATGATTGATGACGTCCTTAAAGAATATATTGGGAGGATATGCTATTGATGATATTATTGTCTTTGGGAAAAATACTGATGAGCATTTAAAAAACTTAGAAATAGTATTCGAAAGGCTCGCGGACGCTAATTTGAGAGTGAATCTGGATAAAACTAAATTTATGAGAACAGAGGTAGAATTTCTGGGTTATGTGATTACGTCTGATGGGATGAAACCGGATCCTTCGAAGGTCCAGGCTATAGAGAACCTTTCGGCCCCAGAAACTTTAAAAGAACTAACAAGTTTTTTGGGAATAACGTCGTATTACCGAAAGTTCATTCGAGATTACGCGAAAGTTGCAAAACCGTTAACCAATCTCACGCGGGGGGAAAACGCGCAAGTTAAGGCCAGCCAATCGAGAAGAGTATGCATTAATCTGAACCGTGAAGCCCTTCAAGCTTTCGATAATTTAAAAAAACTACTAGTTTCCTCAGATATTCTTGCTTTCCCAGATTTCGAAAAACCATTTAACCTTACCACTGACGCTTCAAACTATGCCATTGGTGGGGTGCTGTCTCAAGGACAACCAGGAAAAGATCGGCCCATCGCCTACATTTCAAGATCCTTAACTAGAACGGAGGAAAACTACGCCACAAACGAGAAAGAAATGTTGGCAATAGTTTGGGCTCTAGATAATTTGAGATCTTACCTATATGGGGCGAAAAAAATTAGAATTTTCACTGATCACCAGCCTCTCACGTTTGCGTTGGGAAGTAGGAACTACAACGCAAAGTTGAAGAGGTGGAAGGCGAGAATAGAAGAGTATAACCACGAATTGATTTACACTCCTGGTAAATCAAATGTTGTGGCAGACGCTCTTTCGAGAATTCCATGCCAGGCAAACCATTTAACAGCATCGTTGGGGCCTAACGATTTATCAACAGAAGCTAGAAGCGAAGAGGGGACAGTTCACAGTGCGGACCGGGATGCGTCAGACCTTATTCCACAAGTAGAAAGTCCTTTAAACGTTTTTCGAAACCAAATTATTTTTACGGAAGGGAATGCAATGATTTGCGTGGAAAATCCACATCCAGGTTTCACTCGTCACTATGTCAGCTTAGCTATAATTGAAACAACCAACTTAACCGAGGCCTTAAAAGAACGTTTAAACCCATCACTTATAAACGGAGTAAAAATTCCAGAGAATCATTTACAGCTTCTGCAAGAAGTGTATCTGGAACATTTTCTTTTATACAAAATCAGGATAACGCAGAGGGTGGTCGAAGATGTTGCCAACGAAGATAGAATTTGTAGGATAATAGAGGACGAACATAGGAGGGCTCATAGGAACTCGAGGGAAAATAAAGAGCAAATCCTAGAAAAATACTATTTTCCCAAAATGGCGAGCCAGATAAGAAAATTCACCACCATTTGTGAAACCTGCCTCGCAAACAAATATGATAGGCATCCTCCAGTACCGCCGATAAAAGACACTCCGGTGCCGAAATACCCATGCGAGATTGTGCATGTGGACATCTTCGAAATTCAAGGAGAAAAATTTTTATCCTGCATAGATAAATTTTCCAAATTTGCAAAACTTTTCCACATAAAAAACCGAGCATCCGTCACTATTCGCGCCAAGCTAGCTAAACTAGTCCATTACTTTACAACTCCTAAAATGATAGTAACCGATAACGAGAGGGGATTCATGACTCCTTTGGTATGTAACTATATAAGAGGTCTGGGGATTGAACTATATCAGACTCCAGTACAAAGAAGCGAGGTAAACGGTCAGGTTGAAAAATTCCACTCTACGATCATTGAGATCTATCGATGCATTCAGAAAGAAATTAATAACGCTAGACCTAAAGAATTGGTGTATATTGCAGTCGATCGTTACAACACAACAATACATTCCGTAACGAAAAGGAAGCCCAGTGACATATTTTTCAATAGAACTGAAAGAATTAACTACCAAGGACTGACCGACTTCAAAAACAGGGTTCACAAAGAAATCAGGGAACAAATCAAGAGGAAGCAGGAGCTAAGAAATCTCCGGTTGAATAAGAAACGGAAAATACCTAAGAAGTTTAGGCCAGGAGATGAGGTTTACGTTAGGGATAAACAGATAAAGGCGAAGCAGAAAGCACTTTACAAAAAGGAAATTGTTGGTAAGGATAATAGGGTGACCTTGGTTACAGAAACTGGTAGGAAGATCCATAAGGCACAAATTAAAACTACTTCCAAGTAAAAAAAAAACACGAGCAAACAACTAATTAAATCAAGCGCACGACGGGAAAGGCAAAATACATACAAAAAAAAAACAAAAAAAGATTTTTCCGAATGTCGGAAGACAAAATAATAAAAACTATTATAGCACAGACGAAACACAAAGTATTAACGGCTAACTAAAAAAGAGGCAAAAGCTGCCCATAACAAATCACTTAGCCAAGACATAATAACGCTAAAAATAAAAAAAATAAAAAAATAAATTAACACTAACGACTAATTTAAAGAGGCAAAAGCTGCCCATGGCAACCACTTAGCCCACACACAATAACGCTTAAAAAAGGAGGCAAATATTGCTGACCAAAAAAAAAAAATAATAATAATAAAAAAAAATAAAAAAAAAATAAAAATAAATAAATAAAAATTAACACTAAAATTCTCTTTTGATACCAACTTCTCCACCGCAGGTTTGGTAAAGCCACAGGACCCTAAGGAAGTAACTCGTAACGGCATACTTGAAATAGAGATACAAAACTGCTCAAAATCTGTAACAAAAATGTTTTTTCTATTAACATTCTTGGTTCCTGTGGATTTTCCATTTACGTGGTTTAGAGAATCGGGGACGGTAGTAGCATATAAGAATATACCGATGTACAACGGAAAACAAAAATTTAATTGTAGCGTAATTTCGAAAAATATTGCTAACAAAAAAAGAAAAAAAATAATAAAATTTAATTTTTTTTCTTTTTCTTGATTATCGAATAATTTTTAGATATTGCTCATTATCTTCTCATTATCTTTTGATAAATGAGTAAAAAAAAAAAAAACTCTACCTATCTTCTCAACTAATTAAGGATAATTTTAAAATATGGCCCACTAACCTTTACTAAATAAGTTTCAACAACTTTTAGCCACTATTTAAGAAAAGGATAATATGCAATAATTACTTGTACTTATTAAAATGTTTCCGTCCCTGAAGATAAAAGAAATATATAAAAGTTAGAAAGAAAGAAATAGAAAAGTTGGAAAAAACATATAAAAAGAGAGAAATAAGCGTCGAAACAGGCTAATGCTAATTTAAGAAATTCTCATTTTTGCTTTTTTCCCAATCATGATGGTAAGACAGTTTACTTTTAATATCTGGCGTTTGCGGCCTTAATATTTACAATTACGACTCGCCGCTGGTCACTATTGAACATGGGCGTGGTTGGATTCTGAACGGTCACTTCAGTCTGGCCATATGGTCGACCTTAACTACTTCAATATGGCATTGGAGAAATTGATCGAGTCAACACAGCACGATATCAGAAGCGAAGCTGTGCGTACTGTGCTGCAATTCCACCTAAACCAAACCAAGCTGCGACTTGACGAGCTGCAAATAAGTAAGTCACGAAGAAGACGTTCCATTGACTGGATAGGATCTGCATGGAAGTGGATCGCCGGGTCTCCAGATGCAGCAGATTGGGATTACATCCTCCGTAGCATGAACGATGTCGTAGTAAACAATAACCACCCGTACCGCGTCAATGAAAAGCTCTTCAACGTTACCCGTGAGGCGATTGAGAAAGCAAATGAAATGATGCTACACATCAACGCCATAAACAAAAATATTAGCGAAGAGAATTTGGAGCTTCTGGACTTGAGCAAAGTTCTAATCCTGAAGGAACAGGTATCAGAGATCGTGCAGGCATGCCAAATGGCAAAATCTGGTATCATAAACACAAACTTACTTGATCGAGACGAGATACAAAGACTTTTAATAGAAGAAGATTCACTGCCATATCAAAATACCATCGAAGCTATAGAATACGGATCGGCTTCCGTGTATTCAAACGGTAGTATCCTTTTATACGCATTATCAATACCAAAAGTCAAACCAGATGGCTACCGACTTTTAACAACACGCGCCACCATCATAAGGGGACAACACGTTGAACTTAATTACAAGCAGATGCTGGTAAGCGAAGAAGAAACGTTCGGACTGAACGAGGATTGTCCTTCGATTAGCAACACAACAATCTGCTCACCCAAATCTTTAACGAAACTTCCTGAAGACGGATGCCTGGCTAGATTAGTGAAGGGCGGCGATGCTAAATGCCACTTTGAACCAGACAACATTGTAATTGTTGAAATGATCGCCGATGCAACAATATTTACTACAAACTTTCAAGGACCATTGAAGGGGAGGAACTACTCCGCGGTCCTCAACGGAACATACGTTATTTTACTAAATAATGAAACGGTCCTGGTGGGAAATCAAACGTTCACCAGCAGATCAGTGCGCACAGTGCAGGCTTTGCCACCCGCTTTGGTTAACGTAACAAGTGATGGGCTGAATTTAAATCTGGAGTACATCCACGGGCTCAGCATAGAAAATATTCACCATCTAAAGCAACTTGGCAATAATTTTCACTTCTCCTTAATTTGTGACGCTATTGCCTTGACAATCCTGGCAGCCGTGTGCTACATCATCTGGAAAAAACTTACGACTACAATCAACTCTCCTAGGCTAAACCAAGCAACAGATCAGGATCAGCCAACGACCCACACCAAAGATCCTCTTCAAAAATCGATTCATCTGCGGGACGCAGATGTTTAAAGGGGGGGTAGTTAACAAGGGGGCCAACCTACTTACTAATGCGAATGTGCTGACGCCGCACTTCGCCAAGCACGCGCATAGCCAGTGCAGGTAATTGACCTGCAACGTAAGCGATACCAATTGGTTTTATGCGACCAAAATGCAAATCGTGGGAAGCGCAGCGTCAGCAACTAATCAATTAATTCGGGCCGTTTAGATACTTAGCGATAGCTTTAAGTAATATTTTGTATTCATTATTATTTGGGGAGCCGAATGGTAAATATACACTTGTACTGCTAATCTTGCTTTTCATTTCTATCCTTAGGGAAACCTGAGGCCGCGGGGCGGCCCCCAACTTTAATTTTTTCAAGCACGCATCCGCGTGTTCGTTAAGTTATATAATAAAATAATGTAAGAAAGTCTAAGTTCGGGCGGAGCCGAACATTAAATACCCGGCGCAAGTATTAAATATATGTTTTCCACCTTTCCGAAAGCTACCGCTACATGATAAGCCGGGGTGTATACATTTTAAGTAAATTAGCGTTCTTAAATTTCGAAGTATTGAAATTTCAAGCATTTCTGAAATTTACCGTTATATGAAAAGCGGCCATAATTTTAGTCCAATTTCAATAATTTTCAACGTTTTGCTTTTATGTGGCAAGCACAATAAAAATACCGAGTTTGGTACAAATTGATATAACGGTTACCGATATACATATATGTGATCATAAGTGGGCGGTGCCACGCCCATTTTCCAAAATTTTACCATAAACGTATTTCTTGGTAAAGAATTGTTGCAAGCGTCAATTTTGAATGAATTAGCTTTAATATTTACTGATTTATCGAAGATTACGTATTTCTCTAAATTACCCTTATATGGACTGTGGGCGTGGTTATTGTCCGATTTTAAAAATTTTCGGCCATTTGGTATGCTGCACCAACCAACAACTGTGCCAAGTTTGGCTGAAATCGGTGCAGCGGTTGCCAAGATATACACATGTAACCATAAGTGGGCGTGGCTACGCGCATTTTCCAAAAATTAATAATATTATTATTTTTCGTCTGAAAATTTTTGTAAATATCAATTTTGAGTGAATAATCTTCAGTAGTTACTAAAATATGCAATTTTCGTATTTCCGAAAATTACCGTTACATGGGATGTGGGCGTGGTTATTGTCCGATTTTTGAAATTTTCAACCATTTAGTATGCTGTATCAAGACCAACAACTGTGCCCAGTTTGGAAGAAATTGGTGCAGCGGTTACCAAGATATACACATGTAACCATATTAAAATTTATAATATTCTTATTTTTCGTCTGAAAATTATTGTAAATATCAATTTTGAATGAATTATCTTCAGTAGTCACTAAAATATCGCAGTTTTCGTATTTCTGGAAATTACCGTTATATGGGAAGTGGGCGTGGTTATTGTCCGATTTCGCCCATTTTCAATACCAACCTACCTTAGATTAACGGAAACCTACATACCAAATGTCGTTGAGATATTTCAATTTTTGCTCGAGTTATCATGTACACGGACGGACGGACAGACGGACAGACGGACGGACAGACAGACATGGCTTAATCGATTTCTCTATTCATTCTGAGCATTTATGTATACATTTTTCTATATCTATCTCGATTCGTTTTGGCTGTTACAAACAACCGTTATGTGAACAAAATTAATATACCCTTGTGCACAAGTGCGCTCGGGTATAAAAATATTTTTTAAAAACAAGCTTTTATTTAACCTGTTCAATCAAACGAATAAAATAAAGTAGTCTAACAAAAGATTTTTTAGCAAGAAAATTTTGTCAAAACTGCACTAAAATGAATAAAATAAAATAAGTTAAGGTCTCGTTAAAGTTACTAAAAGCCATTTAGTGAAAGGAGTTATTCAAACTCTAATGAAAATTACTAACAATTTGTGCTAATTTGCTTCATTTTTAAAAAAGCTTGTCGCGCGAATAGCAAACCGGCATTTAAATAGCTGTATACATACATACATATCTAACCAATTATGCATGTACGCTGAATTCGCCGACAAGCTTTTTTAAAAACGAAGTAAATTAGTACAAATTGTTAGTAATTTTCATTGGAGTTTGAATAACTCCTTTCACTAAATGGCTTTTAGTAACTTTAACGAGACTTTAACTTATTTTATTTTATTAATTTTAGTGCAGTTTTGACAAAATTTTCCTGCTAAAAAATCTTTTGTTACACTACTTCATTTTACTCCTTTGATTGTACAGGTTAAATAAAAGCTTGTTTTTAAAAAAATATTTTTTTTACATTATTTTATTTTATAATTTTTAGTCCATTTATAAAAGCGTTGTATATTAAAAAGTGTTATTTTATTTTATGTACAAAATTTTGCAATAGATATTAAAATATTCCAACTTACAATGAAATAGAACAGAAGACTTGGCGAGCAAAATGTTGTTTGCTTACGTTTTGTATAAACATACATATGTACATATAGCAGCAGTTAATTTTGTTTAAAGAAATGGCGTGTCGTCCATTTCCCCTGTAGCATGGCATATATTTAGGCGGAATATTTAACTTCTTCTGGCGGGCGACATCTGGAGTCTTTTAATTGTATCTCCTTGATATGATGCCTACAACGAGGTTCATATCTAGACTAGGAATAGCTTTGCTACACTACCGCCGCGGCGCGCCGGCAGCTTTAACAATTTTATAGTGGTTTTACGTTCTTTGGCAAATTACACTCTGTTAGCCATAAATCTGACTATTTTTTGGCCGCCTTTGAATCAAGACCCCTGGACCATATGGAGAATTTATTTACACTTTAAATTGCATTGTCATCGTGATTGCAACTATGATGAAAATTTCAAGTCTCTAACTTGTCGAGAAGTCAGTTTAAAATCGATTGGAAATTTACGCGATTTGCGCGGGCTGACCAAGTTAAATAAAAGCTTATAAAAATAAGTGCACGTTTTTGGTGTGACCTCATAACTTGAGAACGGCTTAACCAAATTTGTGTAGTATATTCGATCTATCATGCAGATGGTTTATGCGAAGTTTGCCTGAATTCAGAAAAGGGGGCGTGGCACCACCCATACTAACTAAAATATAAAAATAAGTGAAGTTTTTGGTGTGACCATATAACTTGAGAATAGGGTTGCCAGATTTTGAAACGGAGAAAAGAGTACATTTATATTTTCGATAGAAAAAAAGCAGTACAAGACCTAAAAAAGGAGTACAATTTTTTTTTGTGCAATTTATTGTTACAAATTACCATTTATTAGGTACAAATAAACAAAGATATTTTAGAAATATTTTTCAAAGCAACAATAAATGTTAAAAATTAATAACTAAATGGGCTGGCTTTCCAATAAGAGCGGTCGTTAAAGAGATGGTGATCAAAAGGGGAGTTGGCGTGACACCCAATTGTGATATTTGGCGATTTTTCTAAGGCGTCCCTAGGGACCCATAGGGGGCCTAGGTGGTCTGGGGTGCACGACCACTCCCCCTTCGCTCACCACCTCTTCAATGACCGCCCTTTTTGGAAATTTTTCCAACTAAATTCTACAAAAGAATTCCAAACTCTTTCTGAATATATGGCCAGTTTTTTAATTTAAGCCTTATAATTAATTTAATATTTTTCTGATTTTTATATCCGAGCGCTCTGCACCTACCTTTCTACGACCATGCCTACACCTTTTCACTATCACACTTAACTTTGCTTACTAAGTAGTGTTTGCCAGAATATGAATCGCAAAGTACAGGGCGTAAGATAATAACTGTCGCACAGGTTTTTTGAAAAATAAAAGGGTCCTTTATAGATGTTGCGAAAAAGAGTATTTTTTTGTTAACTTTGTAAATACTTTACATTAATTTTATTAATTAGTTTTAAAATTTCAATCCTTATTTGCATTTGCCAGCTTTGGGGCACTCACGTCTTTTATAGGTGTACTTTTTCTTAGACTTTGTATAAAAAAAATAGAAAAAAATGCATGTGTAACACCGTACACATGATAGAATTGAAACTTCTTTAAAAAGCTGTGAGTACCAGGTACCTACTCGAAATTGGATGCGTAAACATATGTTTGTTTATGGTTCGGCAAACCATTAGGCGATTAAGTTACATACATAGGTTTGGTTAGAAATCAAGCAATAATTTCATTTCATCTTATTAATTTTCTGATATACATATAATTTATATATTCATTTTTCGGTAATACCTCCTTATATGCATTCGCGCTTCTAGCATCCATAGGACCGGGTTGTAATGGAAGTAATTGTATGTTTAACAAATAAATGAAAATGTTTATAATGGAATCAATAGATCCTTACGAATGCGCCATTACCAAGGTACTAAGTAACGTACGCACTTTTGTTTGCAAAATGCATTTATTTAGGTTGAAAGAAGCCAAATTTCTTTGTTCGGCATTTATTCTTACTCGCTTTCTATCTTCCAAGGCGAATTCATATATTCTTATCACGAATTCATATATTCATGTGGTAGCAAGAGTATAAAAACATAAAATTACCTTATATATTAAAAGCATAAGTATCACCAGAGTGTCCAGATTTCGCGATTTCGCGCCAATTTGGCTTTTTTTTTTTGGATATTTGCGCGTAATAATTTAGGAAACCGCCATTGGCGATTTTTGGCGATTTTTTCCCATCAAATACATATTTTCCATTTAAAAAAATTTACAAAACTTAGTTTTCCACGATAATTTTACAGAAGAGGTTAATGAACTGCGTGATAACTTGACTTAAAAAGCATATCAAAAAGACTGTCAAAAATATTTAATCACCCTAATCGAAGAGCTTTTGAAGCGATTACCTAGTCAATTAAATACTTTTAAAAAAGCTTTAATTTTGTCACCAGAAAAGTGTGTGAATCACAAGAGCACGAGTTTCAGGGACCTGGCAATTTACTATTTAACTTTGAAGGAAAGAAAATCAGAGGAAACTAAATATTTAAATCTTTTAGCTTTCCCATGGATTACCTTTTTTGGGAACCATTTCATCCGACTCTGAAGAATTTTGGATAATTACTTACGGAGTGAAAACCGCAACAGGCAATGAAAAGTTTGGAAATATGAGTAAAGTAGCCTTCCTATTATGATCCTTGCCGCACTCATATGCTTTTGTTGATCGCGTTTTTCCGTAATTAATGCAACAAAAACTAAGATCGAAATAGGATGAGGTTGGAAAGCGTTAATTCAAAAGTTCGAATAAAGTGTTTTATGAAGGCTAATAGTTTCTGCTGCAAAACGTTTCTAATATCAAAAGAATGTTATCAAGGTTGAATAGCTCAATATATGACAACAACTGAAATGTAAATGATTCATACACTATAGGTGATTTTGAAAAAATTGTAGAAATAGCTGATCTCGCCTTATTATAGGTTTTTATTTAATTTTTAGCGCCGAGCTCTTAAAAGCGGATTGAGCGATTAATCAATTAATATGAGTTATAATAAATTTAATAATTGCGCAGTCCTGTTGCAAGATGTGTTGAAACCAATATTTTTAAAAAGTATGCGTATTTTTAAAGAAAATCGTTTGTACATCACTAATATATAAGTGATTTGTGTTATTTATTATTACCCTCTGAAGGTATTATATTCGGTTTTGGTTTTAAAAATATATTATAACAAGATCTCATTTTTTAAATAAAAGATTTGTTAAATTGATTTCATGAATTTTATTTAAAAAAATTGGCGATTTTTGGCAATTTTTTTTTTTGGAAATTGCGCTTTTTTTAAACAATCTGGACACCCTGAGTATCACATGTATGCGTAGTCCAATTCACGAAATCATTTCAACGATCTGAGTAAAAACTAATTACATAAACTCTATTTCGCGTTAATTGTAATCATGAAATGGTGTTCATTCATTCAGTTTCTACTCAAACGCATGAAATGATTTCATGAATTGGCCTACGCATAATGGTAGTAAATTACGGAATGAATTACAACAAACACATCCTTTTGACATAATGCAAGCCCAGAACGTTGGTTCAAATGAATCCGCAATCAAGTTGGACGGTTTGTCCACAAGCATTGCAATTTTGCGAGCAGTTTCTTTGTAAAATCTCATTTTTAAAATTTCATAGTTTCGGCTTACATTTATAAAATTCAACGAAAGCACGTACCTATTTCGGCTGAGTTATCCATTTTCGGTTATTTAGTGTACAAAATAAACGCAAATTAAATGAGTTTGTACAACATGGCCATTCATGTAGCGATAAGTTGTACAACTTGCCAGAAAATCCAAATTTTTGGATCTTTCATACAACCAAGACATAAATTCATTCAACAGGTCCACAAACGGTGCAATCTAGAGCAAAATAGCACCAAGTTGAACCAACGGTCGCTACGTTTATGGCTTTCTTTAAGAAACATCGGGCGAAAATTTCAACTGCTCCTGTAACACTACCTTATATAAGTTGGCCTTACTATCATCCTCACATATCGCACTCCGTCTTCAAAAGAGTCACAACTCAAAATTTGGCCTTTTTGAAATTATGCGCTAAAAATGTACTCAGAGCTTTTATTCACCTTTCAGCAAAAGCTGGTGCAAATTTCTGTTATAATTTGTTAAAAAAACCTAAGGTAAAGTGGCCCTTTCCCATATGATTAGCATGTGCTAATTGAAGACGGTGTGCGATATATTGCTTGGTAGCGGCAGAGCTGAAATGCGCAATGAGTATATATATGTATACATACATACGTGCATTCAAACATACATATATACATATGTAGGTACTCGTACCCGTCATGCGTCGCTTTATTTCTTTTTTCCCCTTCCCTATACTACCTATATCTTCCTTCTCACTCATGTAACGTTTTCAGTTTTAAAAATTTCACTCTCCATTTTTGCCATACCGCCGAATAAGAAGTTTCACTTCACAAACTGCATAGGGTTGGTCGTATGAATGCCCTCCTAGTCACCGGTTCGGAGTCTTTTCGATTGCTGAGTATGAGGCCTTATGTTGGACAAAAGACGGAGTGTAAAGGAAATGGGGGAAATTTGCCTACATTTAAAGAAGATATCTAATAAAGTAACCGATGAAGACTCGCATTCCGCTTACGCTCTTCTCCCAAACCCGCTGGCAAACTCAAATTAAGGTTAAAATTTAAAAACGAATTAATAAAATTTTCGCAAAATCTATAAAGGTCCCTTTATTAAAAACAAAAAAAACACTGTGCGACATTTATTATTTTACACCCTGTGTATGATAAGATATTAATAGCTGGAAAAAGTAGAATAAAAGAAGTATATAAAAAATAAGCTTTTCCATATATTTTTTTTCTTTGGGAGTACATTGCAATAAAAAGGAGTACGTGTACTCCCAAAAGCAGTACGTCTGGTAACCCTGCTTGAGAACGGCTTCACCGAATTGAACCAAATTTATGCGGCACATTCGGGCTATCATGCAGGTGGTTTATGTGAAGTTTGCTTGAATTCGGAAAAGGGGGCGTGGCGCCTTATCATGCAGATGGTTTGTGTGAAGTTTGCCCAAATTCGTAAAAGGGGGTGTGGCACCTCCCATACTAACTAAAATTTTTATTTTTTATATCTCTTGAAATATTTGTGGTAGAGTACTGGAAATTGTTATAATTCCATACTCATGGAGAAAAATGGGCGGTATTGGAAAAGAGGGCGTGGCACCTCCCATCTTATATATAAAAAATAAAGGCAAGATTTCAACCAAATTTATACGGAACAGTCGGGCTATTATGCGGATGATTTGTGTTAAGTTTCCCCGAATTCGGAAAAGGGGGCGTGGCACCACCCATACCAACAAAAATTTTCATCTGGTATATCTCTTGAAATATTTGTGGTAGATTACTAGAATTGGTGGTAATTCTCTAGGGTGGGGTAACAACCCCTAAAAAAGGCGCGGAAAAGTCGGGATGGGTACCAAACGACGCGTTTCGGCCCCCCTAATAACAATCCGGAGGGGGGGAGATAATATTATTAACCATTTAAAAGTTATGAACAAAAAACTTTTGTTAAATTTCGTTCTTTTATATGAGCAATTACCACGTCAAAAATGCACTAAATCACCAGTTTCCACTTTTAAAACACTACTAAAACGTTTCCGGTTATTATTTTATGCAAACCAAATCATTTATTCATTTTTATTTTATATATTTCGTTAATAAAACAGAGTAAACAAACTTTGCGCCTGCTAAAATTATTATAACCTCAAATCGCTGGTATTGCCACTTTATTTCACATTTCATTTGCGCTATTATACTCAGTTTACACTATACACTTCTTCTTCTTCTTCTTTTTACTTTCATCTAAATAAGATATTGTAACCAAAATATAATAGCAAATTTCGCTATACCATCGCGCGATTTTTTATTATAAATTTTCATTATTTATCGAAGTATTGATTTTTATGGAAAAAGCGCCGCAGGCGAAAATTTTTAATAAAAAATCGCGCGATTTTTTATTAAAAATTTTCATTATTTATTGAAGGATTGATTTTTATGGAAAAAGCGACGCAGGCAAAAATTTTTAATAAAAAATCGCGCGATTTTTTATTAAAAATTTTCATTATTTATATATATATTAAACGAAAAATGATACCGAAAAGCATTGAACAGTGCACACATCTCATAAGGAAAAGTGAATTATTACGAAATACCAATACAGTGGCAGCACTATAGCTATTTTGGAATCTCGCGTTTCAGCTGGCAAAGATTGTCAACTTCTTTTTAATAACAAAATAATCTATCTTAGGTTGATAAAACTATGTGTTTCTTTAATAAATAAGTTAAATTATATATTTTAAGTGTTTAAAAAGTGTGAACAGGTGATTTAGTGAATCTTTGTCGGTGTAATTGCCCATCGAAAACAACGAAATTTAACAAAAGTTTTTTGTTCATAACTTTTAAATGGTTAATAATATTATCTCCCCCCCTCCGGATTGTTATTAGGGGGGCCGAAACGCGTCGTTTGGTACCCCTCCCGACTTTTCCGCACCTTTTTTAGGGGTTGTTACCCCACCCTAGAGAATTACCGAATTGGTAGCTATACGTGGCTTGTTCAAGAGTTGGCATTCCAAATTGTTTATTTATTTATTCATACCCAAGATGGAAACCCAAAAAATTTTGTCTATCCAAATGTGTTGGATTAATATTTAAAATTAAGAATCAAAAATTTTGAAATAAAACAAATGATAAATTTTCATATAGAAAAATTCCAGGATTTTTCATTCACTTTTCAATATTTGGTGTAGAGAAGCACACCGGGGTACCGCTAGTCTATATATAAAAAATAATAGTCGTTTTCGTTGTACGGAGTTAACTCAAAAAACTACTGCATAGATTTCGGTCAAATTTTCACAGGTTATACCTTGCATATATTGTCCTATTAAAGGCTACCAGAAAACTCGGTAGGTGGCGCTAGAGTCGAGTTATTTATAAAAATCGTATTTATGAACCGATTTCTTTCAAATTCAAAATGCAAGCTACTAGCATGATGGCAAATACGTTTACCAAAAATAGACCCGCTAGGTGGAGCAGGAGTCGAGTTATTTATAAAAGTCGTATTTATGAACCGATTCCTCTCAAATTTAGAAGGTATAGTTTCAGCATAATGGAAAATGCATTTACCAAAAACGGAGCCGCTAGGTGGTACGGGAGGCTAGTTATTTATAAAAGTTGTATTTATGAACCGATTTCGTAAGCATGATGAAAAAAGCACTTGCGAAAAAAGGACCCGCTAGGTGGTGCTGGAGTCGAGTTATTTATAAAATACGTATTTATGAACCTATTTTGTTAATACACATTCGAAATCTTTCTTACTTTCATGATGATATTTTTTTTCATTCGAAACATATTCAGCCTTATCATGAGTTTCATCTTCCCTGAACCGGTTCACTTTTCGCCTTTGGTTTCCATGTACTTACTATGGAGGGAATCAAAATTTTCGTGTGAATTTTTTTCGGGCGAAACTCAGAATAAGGAAGATTACATACATAAAATGATAGCCATTTCCGTTTTCGGACTAAACTCAAAAACCACTCAATAGAGCCCAGTCAAATTGTCGGAGGTCCTATTAGTTGCGTTCACGTAGCTGTTAATTGTTCATGTTCAACCAAAACTTACAAGTTTTTGCGTTCGCGTACGCAAAAAACTTGCAAAGTAGGGGAAATTGAGAGAGCAAAGTGACATTTTATTTTGAGGGGAGCTGCTGGTTTCTGCTGGAAAAATTTTTGCCAACAGCAATTTGCCAACAGGAAAACAGCTGATCAAAAACAGCTGGTTTCCATTTACGCAAATCACAAAAATGAATTTGATGGTTTGGAAGTTAAAAATTACAAAATGCGACTAATTAAACTTGTAATAAATAAGTAGTTCTTTGTTCAATCAATAAACTGTGTCAGTATAACACTTTGTGATGACTTTTCGTACGTTTTAAATTTTACACTTTTGAATGTAAACAAAAATTATATCAGCTGTTCGTCTAACTTGCAAGTTTCTGCAAATTTTCTGTTCGCGTACTGTTTTGGATATTTCTCTTTTGTGAGAGAACAGATGACATTCCCCAGGAATTTGGCAGTTGGTTGGTTTTTACTGGGGATTTTAAACGAACGCACCTATTATAGGCTACTAGAAAACACGCTGGTGGCGCTGGACTAGAGTTACTTATAAAAGTCGTATTTATTAACAGATTTCGTTTAAATTCGCAGCGTGACTACCTGTATGATGAAAAATTCCTTTTCTAAAAATGAACGCGCTGGAGTTTAGGTATTTAGAAAATCCGTTTTTTTTCATAAAATCTGATTGGAATTCATAATTCGTATTCATTTCATGACAAGCAAAGGTTTTGCAAAAAGGGACCCAATGGATAACGCTTCAACCGAAATATATAGAAAACCCACAAGGTTTGTTTATCTTAGACGAATTTACTTTTCAGATGACTAAATCAAGGATGCGTTTAAGTATGCATATAAAGACCGTAACACTGTGTAAGCATGATCTTGCATCTGCCTCCGATTGACGAAGTTGCTCGAGGCGGCCGTTATTACAGCAGTAAGACTCAAAGAAACCAATTCATAAATATTAAGACGAATTGTAACTAGTAATTTTTAGCAAAAAAAAACCGACTTCAACTCCCATATAAAAAAATATATATATATTTATATCTCATGATCCGCTGATCGGATCTTAACCAGATTAGTATGGGACCACCTCTGAGACACTACCTTTCCGATGCAAAAAGAATTATCGAAATCGGTTGACGTGGTCCAAAGTTATGCGGTAACATACATAAAAAAAAAAAAAAAAAAAATATTCCGACGAACTGATAACCTCCTCCTTTTTTGGAAGTCGGTTAAAAATGGCGAATTGACAAGGAAGATTCGACCACATCTGTCCAAGAAGGAACACGATAGGTATATCAATGGCTTCACTTAAACGATATTCATGAGATCACACGACTCATTTAGCCAATGTACGCGAAAACTTTGCATCCTGTGGGGCAGCGAGGATTCTTGGCCTTCCCATAATTGAAAACGCTCGTCTGTGCTCTTGAGTTTCCGTATATGATGAATATCCGTATAAAATGATAGACATTTTCGTTGTTCGGACTAAACTCAAAATCCTGCCAAATTATAGCCTACTAGACAACACGCAGGTGGCGCTGGAGTAGAGTTATTTATAAAAGTCATATATATTAACCGATTTCGTTCAAATTCGCAATTCTTGCCCCTCCAATAACTGAAAACGCTCATCTGTGCTCTTTAGTTTCCTTATAAGCAGTGTTGCCAGAACTTTTCAGGGCGACCGGCTAGATTGGACAAAAAAACGGCTAAAAACGGCTAAAATGTTTCAACCAGAATTAAATTTTTTTAATACATAAACTACAATTAGAAAGACTAGTCAATCCATTGATTTTTTTTTGGTTAATAAAGATTATTTATACGTAGCTAAGCTGTACACCATTTTATTTTTGTTTAACAAAGGAAACTGTCGTTATACGTAGCTAAGCTTTACATCAGAAGTCATGTTTGTATTACTTAAATATAAACACAGAGATAAATTACAAACTTATGGCGTTTTCTTTTCTATTAAACAATTTTGCCTTCTTATAAATATTGGATCAATTTCAGTAGGTTGCTTTTTGTCCCGCAAAATGGCTATATTAGCTGAAAGTATGGCACTTTTGCTTAGTCGGAGGGCAATATTTTGAGAAATGAACACGTAAAGCTGTGAAAGCAGAAGGCATTGACATTCGTTGTTGTTGCCGACCACTTCACTTTTAACAAGTTTATGACATTTAACTAAAATCATGCCACCAGATTCACTAGCAGAAAAATTTTTGTTTCTTAAAAAAGTAGAAAAATTTGAGAATTTGAAGTCAGTGAAGTTGGATGAAAATATTAAAAGTGTTGCGCGTTTCCAAACTGCCGGAATTCGGTACACCTGAGCAAACGTTCGAATATAAAGTTTTTTGCTATTCCGAGGTAGGGTACGTAGGTTGATAACAAATTTCTGACGCAAAATATCTTTAAACCTCTGAAAGATGTACCATTATCCGTGGAACAGGAAAGAGGTCGAGTTAAAATGATGCCTGCAACTTGTAACAGTACCAATTTTTGGATTTTCGGAATTTTCTGATAAAGATGTGGTGCTGCTAAAAATATATATAGAAAAATATAAGCACGAAACTATGTATTTGTCACAAGAATTATCCACATAAAATGAAAACTACTGCAGTTTTATTTTATAAAATTAAAAAAGTATGTTTGCACCATGTATTGTCTTCCCAGAGAATTTTGCTCCACATCGAAGTTCGTGCTCTTTTATTTTCTAAGTGTAGCGAATAAAACTTCACACTTAAATTTAAGACATTCATAACATAACATAAATTGTATGCAGAAAATTCCCGCTACGTTCTCCCAAATATAAACTGGGACGTAAAATTGAAGCAAGTTTTGCCCATTTTTCTTTAGTTTATTTAATATTTATTATTTTTTATGAATATGTAGCTCATTACTTAACAAACAACATATACTACAAACAGATTTCACACTTGGTGTAAAAATTATGAAAATTCTGCAAAATTTCAGCAAAACTTGTAACTTTTTAATCTGCTAAAATGACGCGTCCCAGTTTATGTGTGTTTGGGTCACTCGCTTAAAAAAAAACATTGAAATCGGCTCACTATCTGATTGTTTTTCAATTTTATATAACACAGTCCGACATGAAAATTTTCTCAGAGATAAGACTAGCCATATCTAATAGATTTTGGAGCACTAAATTTGTAAAAATAAAAACTTGTATATTTGAATTTTAATAAAATAAGGCGAAGAGCAAAATCGGCTAAAAACGGCTAATTTTTTTTTTTTTTGCAAAATGGCTAACAAATCGGCTGCCGGCTAATTCGAATTTTTTCCGGCTGTTTGCTGTCGCAACCGGCTAAATCTAGCCGGAAAACGGCTAAAATGGCAACGCTGCTTATAAGAACTTTTATTGGCTTACATGGTTTACGGACCAATGTTGAAGTTGCAAGATCATTGAAGAATATTACGCACGCTTGGCAGAGATCTCACAGGTGGAAATAAGACGACCGATAAAACTCATGACATTGAAAGGGATTAGTATTCCATATGGTATCACACGCTACTATTCTTGGCGGGGCACCGAAATTGCGCATATGGAAACTGTGCATTTAGACATTATT